>NW_027271169.1:0-732500 GCF_040938485.1 Diadema antillarum | reverse complement strand
GGAAATTGTCAAACTTTATTTGATTGTGGAGTGGTGCTCGTGAGGAAAATCTCCTTGTTATTGTGGAAGTTTTCTTCTTCTTCTTTTTTTTTAACACAGAGAATCTCTTGTTTTGCTGGTTTCTGCCAGAAGAAGCTAGCAAGTTGTTTGACGTGATGGCTTTCATAGTTCTTTTTGAGTTTGCCCAAGAAATCAAAGCAATTTCTTCCAGTGTGATTTGCCCGCACTTTACCTCTCATGCAGTCCTCAACACAAGTAGTACCAGATATCTTCTGCCAATTAGTCTGTTTCCTATGTTAATTGCTAAGCCTGCCTTCGGAGTGGTTTTATAACCTGGCTTTACGATGCTAGTTGACAGTTATCCCATAAACTCCTTGTCAGCAGCATTGATTTATTTTCAAACATCACTAATTTGAATATCATTATTTTTGGCAAATTCTCAGTACAATCTAAGCCTGAAAGAGATTCATTAATTCAGTATCCTATTGCCATAAGCTTTATTGTAATGGATCATTCTTTTACCACCAATTGAAGTTTGTTGTATCATTTCAGTTTCTGTTGCAGTGTAAAGATATTGATACATCTGACCTTGTTTTCTCTGGGATATCTCCTCATGGAGCTCAAGTACAAGATAACCTGGAGTTTGAATTTTCATACATTTTCTTTGCTTGCTTGATTAAAATCAGAAACACACAAAGTCCATGATATGGACATCAGCAATGGTATGACAATATGAATAGATTAGGTGACATTAGCAAAAGAAGGGCTGTGAAGATACTGCATCAAAAAAGTGCAAAAAAAAATGCATCAAAAAGTGCAGAGCCTGCTTAAAGTATGATTTGGGGGAGTTTTATCTCATGATTTCTTGAGTGATCTATTTTGGTATTAATCATTAAATCATGTGAAGTGCTGGACTGATTGATAAGCTATTGTTGAAACTAGTGACCTTACACAGATGTCTTAAATTTGGATGAAACTTGTCTTACATCCATGGTCCTGTTCCTTGTCTGAAAAATCAATTTAACATGATTAAAAGTATCATATGTATTTCAATTTTTTCAAGTCTTACCTTTATATGTTTGCCAATATGTTGTCTCCATAAAAACCATGAAATAAAAGATAATTTTCCTTTAATGTGTATAATTTTTTTTTTCCATATAACTAACCATTGGCAGAATTTTCTTTGTGGGCTCTGTTTTTGTCACTCACAATGTCAGAAACTATAAGAACTGTAATATAGCACAATGTGGAGCAATAAAGCACATGACATGCATTGAGATGGTGTGGATATCCAAAAAATACTTGGCCTAAATCTAAGTAGGAGTGATTCAAGGCAAGTATCATAACCACAATTAGCAAATCATGCTGACAAATGAGCTAGCTTGATTGATCTTTACAATAAGGACCACTGCTTTTCAAGAGAAAACAGGGAAAAGGAGAAAAGCGAGGCATGTTGTAATTAGTTGTACATGTAAAACCACAACTCCACAGGTGGAGGCCGAGGAGTGGGGTCCACTTTCGTTACCTCTGAAGATGGTATTAGGGGGAAACAGTCCAGTGCGCTGCCTTTGTTCGGCTCGCTTTCCCCTTCTTTGAAAGGGGTCTGGCAGTCGAGGCTTTCACAGGTCGTGCCATCATAAGCATTAGCGAAACATTTGAAAGAATTCTGCCGGGTCTTTCCATCCCCTTGGGAACATCTCCTAATCTAGATTACTTCGGGACCTCTCTTGCCAGCAACATTGTGAGGAGGTACAGGGAGAGAAAGAGTGTACAGAGATGATGCGCCCATGTTGCTGGCATGGCTCCTGGCTAATCCTGCTCTATCCTGTTACCACAGATTACTTTCGCAAACATTCAGTCTTGATTTGGGATTAATTTGAGACCCTCATGCGCTCATTGTCTCTGACTGTTCCGAACCGGGGACTGCGAATCAAGAGATTCCGGCAGACCTACAAGTGTGAATCGTGCTCCTCTGTGGTCGAGCCTTAAACAGCTTACAGGAGAATCAAGATGAAGAGTAGACCCAAAGCAAATGGTGACACAAAACCTGGTCCAGTTCGAGGGATTTGCTGCCTGGAAAAAAGGGAAAAAGAAAAAAAAAGTGAACAAAATGATTCAACAAAACACAAAGTAATCTGACAGCAGAAAAGACAGCTCTGTAAAGCCTAATGAATTCAATAAAGATATTTTGCATACAAAAAACAACAACACAGAATTAGTAGGCAACGAGATTGGTTTAGAAGGAGGCAAAAGTGTGTGGATGTCTTACTTCAGTACCACTTCTAGTCACTAGAACTAATATATCCATTTTCTCAAGGATAGTGTGAAGACCCGGAACATATTTAAGACTAAAATATGGAGACTATTTCTTTTATATCTTCTTTTATTGCATGTATCTTATTGGTCTAGTCATCGGCCTACTTTGTAGAATCCATGCAATGCAAATTATGTTTTAACTTCTTTCTTCTTCTCAATGTTGCTAGCTAAGTATCAGGTAGATGGAAGCACAGTATAAAGGAAGAGAACTATTTTTTTTTTTTTGGTTTTTGCTCAGTATTATTTTAGTTTTCGGAAATATGTTAACCCATTGAGGACTGACTGGTTTTGCTACAACACACATTTCCCGTAGACACTTGCCCAAGTATACTTGGGACTCGTCCTCAACGGGTTAAAGGACAATGTCCATAGCGTTTTAGGATGCTAGTTCTGAGAGTCCATAGCTTATAAAGCTCTTTTTACGTCCTGAAGCTGAGAACTGATTCAGATTTTAATGTTATATTTGATAATCTAATTCAGTTTACTGGTACTCCTTATTTGGAGAGAAAGTGGGAGAGGGTTGGTGCACACTTCAGAATGATTCCTCTGCATCACGGATGCCTTATAAAAGCCCTCTTTATGCCACACCAGGGCAGTCTTCAGTTTTGTGGCAATCTGTCAGAAAAGCAACGTGCTGATCCAAAAGTGCATAAACATATCTGGCAAGCACGGACCATGCACCCATAAATATTTAGTCTCCACTTGTTTTACGTTTACCCCCCTAACTGCTGGCTGGCTATGCAGGCAAGTGATGAAAGGGTGGTTATTATTTGCCTCATGATATAAAACTTACAGTCTCACTCTTGAGTAGCTTTACTCTTGAGTAGCTCATACCCTCACACAATATTTTACTGTGAGTCTAGATGTGTTCAATCTTTGATGTTGGAGCAGTCACCAAATTTGGCTACTCATAACGGTTCACTCTAGATAAATTGCCCAAGTAGTTCATTTACTGATCAGTTTTGAGCATACTTGTATTTCAGGTATTCTATATATTTGCTCAAGATTTTCAGGGGCTACAATCAGTTGCTTTGACAACTTCATGTCAGCATTCTCCACATTCCATGAAAATGTTATTGGCAATTAATTTTTAGAGATTTGTGGTTAATGGCTGATGGATCATAGATAAACAGGGAGAGAAGGGAAGAGCAAAAGAAAATAAATCAACAAAATTTACTCTTCTTTTCATTGAAAGGATATAACATGTCAAATTCTGGGCCAGACACTATTCATCTACCTACAGGCTAAGACTTGGATTACCTGCAGACATATAAATCAGGGTTTCCGATTAATCCTATAAACATTCTACCCAGTGTTAAGGGGCTTCCTATATCCCTGCAAAGGATAGTGGAACTTAGCGCTAATTAAAGGCAGGAGCCCATAACGTGTCCATTGAGCAGTACAAGTAACTAGGCTTATTTGTAACCTGAATAGCGTCTTATGCAATTATGCACATTAATACTTTCTTTATTTTCAATGTGATTATAAATATGATTTTGTTATCATTATAATATTATGACTATCATTGTTACTACTTCTATTACTACTTCTATTGCTACTACTACTACTACTACCACCACTACTACTACCACTACTACTACTACCACTACTACAACTACGACGACGACGACTACTACTACCAGTGGCGGATCTAGAGGGGGGCGCACCAGGCGCGTGGCTCCTCTTTATTTTTGGTAAAATCAAAAGAAATAAAAAGAAAAAATGGGGGAGTGCGTGTCCACCTCCCCTTTAATTTTGCAAAGGTGCCTCCCCTGTACAGAATTCCTAGATTCGCCCCTGACTACTTCTACTACTCCTAGTACTACTACAAGCAAAAACTTTATCATTATGAATATTTTCATCATCAGTAATGTTTTGTGGGAAAGGGCAGGGTGAAATCCTGTTGAAGTGGTCAAACATACCAAAAAATAAGCCAATTTCTGTAATAATCTTCAGGATTAAAAGAGGCACATTGCCCCCAAAAAAGTAGAAAAAGACTGAACATCAGTTTTCCTGTTTACCTGAGAAACTTTGTGGTATAACTCTCAGTTTTAGGTCATAATTATACTTGCATGAATTTTTAGTTAGCAGCTGTTAACATCCTGCAGCTCAGATTCAGAAAGACGAACATTATATGGGGAAATCTTTTTTAAGTTTATCATTGCCAGCAGCAGATACATTGTACAAGATGTTGGTAGTCTATTACACGTACATCAGTAACCATTAAAGAGTTAATACACCCAGCTTATACACTAGGCACAGTCAAACTGGCAAAAGATCGAGAAGTTTAAGATAACGATCTTTAAGATCTCGAAGTTTTGCCAGTATGACCGCAAACTTCCCGCGAAGCCTCTCGCGAAACTTCCCAGTCCAACTTGGGATATTTCCCCCACCCCCGCCAAACTTCTTGATCTTCTACCAATGTGACTGGTAGAAACTGAAACTTCGCAACCTTTGTCACATGACCAGTCCATCACCTGTTTGCGGACAATGCCTCTGAAGTGCACTGCTATTCTGTTGTACAGGTGCACATTGTTACATCACAATCACTGGCCATCAGATGGAGCGCTCTTTCTTCTTCCTTGCCCACGTTCACGAATGACCTAAACTTGTCCATCCAAAGATTGAGAAGTTTGGCTGCCAGTGCAACTGGGCGAGGAAAGACTTAGCGATCTTAAACTTCTCGATCTTTTGCCAGTCTGACTGCACCTACTGAGTCTTCCACTTGACACATGAAACGATGCAGTCATTCGTGGATGAATGCTGACAGGAGATGCTTCCCATTGTCAGGGGTCAAACTCTTTAGTATCTCTGTGGTTCAATGTGATTCTTGCAAGTCAGATGCTGTTTTCAATCAACCGCTCCATACCCATGAGGAAACGTTAGTGAGATTCACACTGACGGAAATTAGCGGGATCCAAATCTTGAGATTTTGCATTGTGATCCAAATCACAGAATTTTTGCCTGTGTGGACATAAGAATTTCACTTAATGTAGTTATCAGCATCGTGACTGGAAATCCCAAGAAATCTTGTTATTATTTTGGAATTATTGCGATAGTATGAGAAATAGCACGATAATCACAATGAATGTGTGAACACCGGAGCAAAAAACCTTAAGATTTATTGTTCTTTTTTAATCCTACCATTCAAAACACATGTCATGACAGTGCACGGACACAAGGGCAAGGATCACTTTTTCAATCAAAATTATGGGCATGCGCAGTTTGGTTGATAGAATTTCGCATTTGGCAATTAGCGTGATATTTCTTCCCATCTGAATGGGCGCAAGAAATCTTGTTAATTGGATCTTGATCGACATCCCACTATTTTGTCTGTGTGAATGTTTTCATTGATGGTTAAGAGCAGGACCGATTTTGCCTTTATATTTTGAGTGTGGACTCAACGTGCCATCATGTAAACCAAAAACTGGTTCTGTGTGAGGAGACTAGGAAAGGGGGGGGGGGGGAGTTCACATGCTGTTTTCTTTAGATGCCAGACTGAAGAGACATAAATGTTATGCTAGACTGCAATACTTATAATCAGCTGACATGGTTAAATAAACTGCTTGGGATGACGTGGAAGGGCAGTTTATGGGAATGCAGCCCATTATGGTGGCGTTATATATTTGTCTTTTCTTTAAGCGTGCCATGGTACTGCTACTACTGCAGTCCTCAACACAGTGAAAAGCCTTTGGGAGGAAGGGATAAAAATGGCAAGGAGAGGCAGGTTAAAATTAGGGAGTATGGTAGGCAGTTTTGTGAGGCAACTGAATCCAATGCTGCTCCATTTTGTGGCATAATCAATGGATAGAAGTAAGAAAATACTGCTGTAGACTAACTATGTGACATGGAATAAAAAACAAAAACACCCCAAACCAAAAGATTAGATCATGAAATCCACTAAACATAGAATTCCCCAAAGGTTATGTTTGCCCCTAGATATCTCTTAAAGATCAAAGAAATGGTTAAGAGTGTGAAATTAACTTCAGAATAACTCATAGAATATAGTAAAGAAGAGAATGCTTGCCCAGTCCCTAATAATACTATTTCACAGTTTTACTGTCTTTGAAGTTAATCAATTTCAAGTTATCTAACTTCAAGTTAAGTCTTATACCTCAGTGTGAACATCATGAATGAATTCTTGAAATACTGTTACCACCATTGAAAGTACAACCATCTATTGTCTCTTAGGAGTTCGGAAGAAAATTTTTCACCATAACAATGTGAAATATATTGTTACTTGGCAACTCCCATTATAACAAAGTCCTAAGGAACAGTACTTTTCTTTTTAGCTCACCTGAGCCAAAGGCTCCAGTGAGCTATTGCGATCACTCTTCGTCCGGCGTGCGTCGTGCGTCGTGCGTTGTGCGTAAACTTTTTACATTTTCATTTTCTTCTTGAGAACCCCATAACCGATTTTCACCAAACTTGGCAGGTAGCATCCCCACCTGGGGGCCCCCAGCGGGGCCCACCCCCCCCCCCCCAAAAAAAAAAAATTAAGGAATCTTAAAAAATCTTCTTCTCTGGAACCAGAAGTGATAGAGCTAAGTTGATACTATGAGTTAGTACATCGATGACTGTAGTTTCAAGTTTGTTCATGGTGGAATCAGGGGTGCCCCCCTTGGGACCCAGGGGAGGGGAGTGGGGAGGAGTCCTAATGGGGCACAAATTGTACATTTTCATCTTTTTCTTGAAAATGCCATGCTGAATTTTCACCAAACTTGGCAGGTAGCATCCCTAAGGAGATAGAATTTCATTCCCATCAAATGGGCACCATGCCCCAACCGTGGGGCCCCAGGGGGCTGAAATTGTAAATTTTCATCTTTTTCTTGAAAATGCCATGATGAATTTTCACCAAACTTGGCAGGTAACATCCCTAGGGGAAGAGAATCTCATTCCCATCAAATGGGCACCATGCTCCAAGTGGAGGCCCCAGGGGGCCTAAATTGGGGCCTAAATTGTGAATTTTCATCTTTTTCTTGAAAATATTGTAATGAATTTTCACCAAACTTAGCAGGTAGCATCCCTATGGGGATAGA
This sequence comes from Diadema antillarum, assembly GCF_040938485.1. Lineage (NCBI taxonomy): Eukaryota > Metazoa > Echinodermata > Echinoidea > Diadematoida > Diadematidae > Diadema > Diadema antillarum. The sequence goes on along the minus strand of NW_027271169.1, from coordinate 725,145 downwards.
ATCTCATTCCCATCAAATGGGCGCCATGCCCCAACTGGGACCCCAGGGGGCCTAAATTGGGACCTAAATTGGGGCCTAAATTGTAAATTTTCATCTTTTTCTTGAAAACCCCATTATGAATTTTCACCAAACTTGGCAGGTAGCATCCCTATGGGGATAGAATCTCAATTCCATCCCCCCTCCCCTCCCCCTCCCCTCCCCCCCCCCCAGGTCAGGAGGGGTGGGGGTCCTAATGCGGACCTAAATTTTCATCTTCTTGCTGAAAACAACATAATGGATTTTCACCAAACTTGGCAAGTAGCATTCCTAGGGGGATAGGATCTCACAGTCTTTGAATAGGCAACATGCTTTCCTTGGGGCCCCAGGGGGTCCAAACCTCCTAAATTAAGGAATATTCAATGATATTCTTCTCTAGAATCAAAAGTGATAGGGCTTTAAGTCTTTTTTCCCCCAAAAAACAGAATAATCCAACATTTGATACATTCGATGAAGTACAGTGTACATTGTGCTTGGCAGGTTTTTTTTTTTTTTTTTTTTTTTACTGGTGTGATGGAACATGCAAATGGACACCATGCCCTCAGCTCTCAAAGCTATCCCCCACCACAAGTTTCCTTTGTTCTCAGGTAAGAGTCTGCAAGAATGCATGGAAGGTGAACTTGCGATACTCAGGTGAGCGCGAGACCCCCCGGGTCTCTTGTTTATATTGAAATTTTGTTATAACTAAAGGGAATTTTACACCAAAGACTTCAATAATGATAATTTTGGGATCTGAATTTTTGCTTTGTTTTTGTTTTTGTTTTTTTTTTGTCAGTATGATATTTTATAAAGTGGGACTTAAAATACACAATTTTGATTGAATTTGTGATCACAAACTGTAATGACAGAATGACAAAAGTTTTATCACATCTCAGGAGAAATTTTAGCAAATTCCCATCTAAGATACTATAAACAATGCATTTGTGTTACCGGAAGCATGTTTTCATGAGCCGTTCATTTCTCAATGTCGGTTGACTCCCCAAAGTCAAGGAGGTAAAAACACTGCCAAAGAAATACCATGCATATAGTGTAGGCAAGATTCGGAACTAGGGTAGGGTGCATCTTATAGGAACGGATGATACGCAGAAAGACTACACTTGCATCCATCCATATTCCAGGCCGCAACTGCAAGAACGATAAACGGAGGCAGACAGGAAAGAAAAAGATAACCAGCAATTTTTTTTTTTTGCTGTATGGGGACATGCCTGTAATACCTCCTTGATATTAGATTCACGGTGGCAGTTTGTCCCTGGTAATGTGTGAAAACAAGAGGACTTTTTTTTTTCTCTGCACTGGTCCAGAAACATTAGCTGTCCCCCATCATCAGTGGACTTGACAGTGATGATGGGGGGAAGTATGAGTGATGTGGGTGCGGAAGGCGATATGCTGGCATGCCCCCTAGAGGTTAGGTGTTAGCCTGGTCCATCTACACAGTCCCAGGCAGTGCATACACTATGCCACTGTGATAGATGAGAGAGTCCCAGATCCATATAAATGCGTTTAGTGTGCAATAAGTGCGTGAAATAGTGATAGTGATGGAGAAACTCACAAGGCTATCTGCTTTGCTGTAATTAAAGTTCAACATTTTTTTTCCATAAACATGCCATGTACATCTCAGTTGGAAGAACAGAGCAAATACTTTTCAAAGTTTTTGTTGTGAACAATTTTTTAGTAGTGTTTTTTTTTGTGATGGATGTAATCTGATTCCTGTGTTTACCTTAATGATGAATATGAACATTTTCCCTTATATTTTGGGGTTTAGCTATTGAGAGTCTAAACAGACGTGCATAAATTTTACTGACATTTCATTTGAATCAGGACAGAAATTTTGTTATAAGCACATTATACCAAAAGAACATTTAGTTATGAATTGTGCATAAATACTGGGTGAAAAAATGAAGTAAATTGTTTGGTACATTTTCCTGCTGACCAAGCTATGTGAAGAGTCATTCTAGCAGACAATGCCTGTGATTGTATGTGATGTTCTACAGCTTGAGACTGATGAGCCTGTCTGTTAAAAAAAAAGAAAGAAAGTCATACGTGACATTCCACATGAGACCTTACTCAAAGGTTCAGAGGATCACAGAAGTGTGAACTCTGGCCAATAATTCAAAGGTAGAGAATTATGATTCATTACAAACTAATACACCTTTGCCGTCATCATATGCCATTGTTTGTTTGTGTAGTTCCTCTCCTTTAGCATCCGTACTGAAGGTGACGATCTTAGGTTTCATGATTTTTTGCCAAAAAATAAAACAAGGAACAATCCTTTGTAAAGAAATGAAGAAAAAAAATTGTCTTGTTCTGTGGCAGGTATAACTTCAAAAAAAAAAAAAATTGTGGACGTTTGCAAAATGTGTGCTTGATCTGAAAATGCTTCTTGTAATAATTGTTTAACCTATATAGTAATTCATGTCCTGTGGTTTAAATGTATAGCAAGTCTGTCTTTTTTTTTCCAATTTGTGTTTCACCAATTTCAGTTGAAGAATTTGATTGAAACTTGCCTTATGTGAAATTATTTGAGTTCTTCCAATATTGTCTCTTCTTTGTCACTTTCTTTTTATTCTTATTCAGTCCAATAGCTTCTAGCTGATTTAGTGTAATAGTTCAGGGATATGCATCCCAAAATACATAAGTGTATTTATCAGAATGTGCAGGTGTATTTAGTGGCTTTTCTAACTGTTCACATTGCCCTTGTGTTATAAAAAGAAATATATGAGAATGAAAAGGAAACAACCATAAAAGGAAACATTCAAGAATGACCTGACTAAGTCATCTAGATAAATTTAGACAATTCGATGAATCAAAATAGAATTTTTAGAAAGCATTAATTATGTATCTAAATACCTGTTCATTCATATACTTGGGACTCTTCTTCCGCTGGTTGAGTTGCGGTTTAAGTCATGACTACAAAGAAGCCTTTATCCAGTGAGGATGCGGGGTGCCTGTGCTCCCTTTTGGTTTGGTCTTTTATGTCTAGGAATGTGATCGCCTAACACAGTTGGGTCCCCCAGGATGTTGGACACCTGTTATCATAGCAGACAAGTAATCTCCTAGGGATTCCTATGGTACAGTCCCTTAGTGGTGACGTGCACTCCGTTGTTGGGACAAATCATCGACCGTGGTCAGACCAAATAATGAAATCATATCCAAACATAAGGAGAGCAGCAGCATGAAGGATGAATTGGCGTTTTTCACAGACGATGAAAAAGGAAACCATTTTCTTGCTGTTAAACTCGGTTTTATGCATGAGTAGAAGGACGTGAAATGATTAAAGGACTATCAAAGATTAGTGCCTGGAGCTTTGTAGAACATGGCTATAATTTATGAAGCCTCTTAGTCACTTTCTAAGAAAGGGATGTCCCATTTATACCAATGAGGCATAAACACTAATAGCTAGCTTCTGATCTTAAAATCATTGTGAGTGATTGTGAGTGTTTTGCCAGACTGCCAAATCCCCACAAACCTCAATATCTAACTAGCAAGAGTTCTAGAAAACTCCATGTGCCAAATTTGAACTTATGGTTTTCGCAGGAAGTTGTTCGGAAGCATCAAATTATTTATCCTCTGTTTCATCTGAATCACCATATCCTAGCGACAGGAAATACAAAACGCTCTCTGATGGAATCGCAAAGTTTTACACTCGATGCATGGGGTGATCCAAAAATCATACGCTTGTACACAATGGCTGCACAACTGTCACAGCAAATTATTGATCAGCATTGAGCTGAAGCTGACTGGACAGGCTTGCGTTGCAAGCGCAGGTGTGAATTGCATTTTGAGTATGACCTACAGAGATGTCCGTGCCCAGATCTGACTATTAAAGAAACATTAGAAATATACAGCAATTGTCTAGCATCACTATAACATGCTACTGGTAGACTGCATTGATACTTTAGATTTTGTCTGCAGGAGCAGGATTGTAGGAATCATGAGTAACCAAAGTGAAGCAGGCTTGGTGTGGGCAGGGAGATGTGAGACTCTCACACCTACCTGGTTTGGAGAACACCTCAATTTGAGACTTTGAAAGAAAATGTGTGTATGGGGGGGGGGGGGGGGGGGGGGAGCACATTCTCAAAAGGTTTTAAATGTGTCCCAATTCATACTGAAGACAGCTTTTATTTGGAATAATCCCATGAACACTTAGGAAGGGTTAATTGTTTCTTTGCTTGCAGATACTTATCTACATGTTCTTTATATATGTACATTAATGCAAAAGGTGAAACTATCATAAGCAACTGCTTGAAGCCCCTAAATTACCTACATGTGGGTAATGATACTGTTCAACACGACTGGGGGAAGATGGTACCCTCATGATGTAATTACTGCTGTCCTATATTTATATCTCAATCAGCTGTTCCCTCATTGCTTCCTGGCCACAGGAATATGAGCCGAGGATATCAAACTTTTTTTTTTGTCTTCTAGCCAGACTGACAGCTATCTATTGAGAAATAACTGTTGTGATAATGATGCGCTCCTCTTGCGATGTCATAATTGTTTTCTGATTCTTCCTTCTGTGCTTAATTAGATATGTTTGCCTGTCTGTCTACCTTTTATCTATATCTACATGTCTATCTATCCACATATCTAACAATGTAACTACCTGTCTGTCTAGCTATTGCTCTATATGTCTGTCTATCTATAATCTGTATCTATCTATCTATCTATGTTTCTGTCTGTTTGTCTGGCTTTCATTCAATATACTGGTCATGATATCTCTCAATCATTTAATCTTTCTCATACAAAATCTTTTCAGAGAGTCCTGCAAAGGCCCACTCACTGTACAATTTAATATTTTTGACAAAATAGCCATTGTTGGGAAATGGCCAAATGACTCCTATGTAGATACTATTATCTAATGTCTTTGGGACTGTCATCAGTGAATGGACTATATTCATGTCATCTTGAGATGAGGAGGATGCAGTGTTACCAGTATTGTCTGTGAAGACACGCCCCTCTCCTTGGTGAGGATCAATTCCTGTGTCCGTGCCCAGCTTCTAGGTGGTCCTCCTCCTCCTCCTCCCTAAAGTGATGCCCACTGATGCGGATGGAAGATGGCAGGATGATCCTCCAGCTATGGATCTTCCCTGTCAGAACCCCCCCCTTCCCACCCCTTTCCTTCCATCTCTCTCATGATAACTTATTGAATATGAAGTCCTCTTAAAAAGAGATCTTAAGTGGTTCCAGAATTTTATATTCACTGCACTGAAATGGAATTGTCCAGAGGGTTTGGGGGGAGAGGCGCAAGTCCTCTCTGAAACGTCTTCCCCTTTTTCCAGGAATGATGACGCCAGATCGTCTGCATGTCTCATGGTCACTGAAAAAGGACATTCTAGAAAATTGAAGATCATCCTTTGCAATGGTTGAGAGAAAGATTACAAGGTTATCATTAATGCTTTACAAGAAAGAGGAAAGTTGATGTCTGTACACCCTTACTGATTTGCCACATCAAATCCTACTTGCTGTATATTAGAACTGAACAGATGAGCAGCACTCAGTATCACCCTTAGTGATTGTGAGATTTGGAATGTCATTGCTGAGCTGTTGCGAGGCTGTGATACCTGGCACGATGGAATATGAGCTATGAATGAGATCTGCCATTACTGTGACATCAATCACTCCTTGCATGCCTGAACAAATCTTTTTTTTTCTCTTTTTCCTTTCCTGGAATGAATTGAAAGTAGGGATCGTATTGTGACCAACCCAAAGCAAAGTGGTACATGGTAGGGAATCATCGTTGTCTTGGCTTCTGGTCTAGGCATACCAGATTCTGATCCATAGAGAAACTGTCGATAACTAGACATGTTTTAGGGAGGATCCCCTTTTGATCTTCGAGGTCTAGTCTGTATGGCAAGACTTTGGTCAGCTGACATTTGGCTTTCATTAAGATGTGAATCTCATGATCAGGTCTTGAGGTGAGTCTAAGGACTCCACCAAATCTCTCAGTAGAAATCTTTCATATTTTCCCCCCTGCAGTAATTTGCTCTTTCCTTCATGAAATGATGATGTGATATTATCTTCTGAGATGGATATTGATAATAATGTGGTCAGTCCCAGCCTGTTTGATGATATTCTGTTTTTACCACTGAAGAATTACACCCAAAACAACTCACTAGACACCAATATGATACAAAAATTATATATAACTTGATGGATCCCCTTATTATGCATTGTAGAAATACTCATTCGAGATCATGCCTGAATGATAGGCAGCTAGAATTTGCTTTGCAATGGATGCCTAGCCGTCATTCTGTTTGTCTTTTTTTTTTTAAAGGCAGTCATGTCCAAGTTCAAAATTATGATATGAAGTGATTTGAAGTTTGTAGCATGATTTAGCATGTGACAAAGATTTCTAGGAAATTGTTTGGCAGTGAAGAGAGAAAACAACTGGCTTATTCAGACTGGGAAATTTCCAAGTATGGTGTGATATGGCTTGCTCATGACCATGAACAGACTTATGATGATGTGATGAAGAAGGATTTAAAGGGCTTAGGTGGTGCTGACATCTGCAAGTATCATATCAAACGTGTCTTTGGCTTGAGGTTAGTGACATCAGCTGATTTAGTTTGTAACAGAGGAAAACTTTCCAAGAGGGATACATAGTGTGATTTATAGAGTAAGAACAGAGAGCTTCTGGATGGTGTGATAATAGAGGATTTAGGGAGCTTAAAACTGACATTCGTTGTGGTAGAGACATCAAACGCACCAGGGGTAGAGTCATTGGTGTCACTGCTGTATAGGATGCAGGTTTGCCCCTGTATACTGTGAAATGGGAGGATCGATTGACAAACTGGCATTGTCACTCTCAGCATTTTTCCTTGTTGCCAAGTTTTAGGGCGGTGAGTTGGCTCAGTCAGTAGCGCGTCTGCCTCACGATCACGCGGCCCGGGTTCGAACCTGGGTCTGGACTGAGCAATGTTGTATGTAATCATACCGTCCCCTCTAGCAAGAGGCAAAACACTCTGTCCCTCGGATAGGACATAAAATGGAGGTCCCGTGTATGAGAGAGTAACAACTCATGCACGTAAAAGATCCCGCTTCATTCATTCATCGCAAAGAGCAGGGTGTTTAACCTGGTGAAGTGGTCCCACCTCACATCCAACTGGACCCCATGGAAGACCAGCTTAACGTAGCTGAATATGGGCTATCCAGCCATCTTCTCAGATGGAAATGAACAAACAAACAAACAAACCCTCACCTATTATGGCAGCAGGCCTATTCACACACAAGAGGTATCAAGTTTTGGATCGCGATGCAGAAATTTGTTCGCCACCATTCACACTTGAACAAAAACTTCCCACCAACTCACTTGGCTGCAATAAAAAAAAAAATAGAAAAAACACCCTCTTTTGAATGGATAGGACTGGTGTGTGTGGCGCTAGGGAGGGATGTTTTGATTGCCCCCCCCCCCCCCCCCACATACACTTACAATTGCTGGACGTTTTGAGTAAATTGATATAATAAGTGAAAGGTGAGATGAATTTTGTTTTTGAATTACAAAATCATTCGGTTGCACTTAGTCTTAAAAGTTTCAGGGTTTTGTTTTTTTTTGGTCTTGACATGAAATCATAGACTTTTTAACCCCTTTTCAAAAATTTATTCTAATCAGGCATGACTGAGATTCAGTATGAAAGTTGCATTTTTTTAAAATCAAATATTTTTCCATTATTGTGAATGCTGCCAAGGAACATGTATCCTTATTCTGCTTTTCTTAATCCTTCGAAACCTATAGACACTAGCACATTAAATTTACCTTTTTGCTGTGTCATTTACATTTATTCGTGCTGTTATGAACTTTATACCATTATACAGTCAGATTCTAAAGAAGCAGGTAATACTTGAAGTAGGTGTTAATATATCACAGGAGGGTGATGTTTGTGGACGCACTCCCGTCAAAAGTGCCGAAATCTGCGACCGAGTTTAGTCAGTAGCTTGGGTCAAATTAAGCCTGAAAGACTCTGTCCTCTTCCAATTACATTGCCCTCTCTCATGGGACTCTCCAAAATGTTGCGAAGCGGAGAGTTCTGAGGCAGGGCTGCACTGCGTGCGATAGTGACTGCAATATTGCTCACTATGGCCCGTGTTGGCTGTGTAAATAGGAGCCAAGCCCCCTTCTTTTATGCGATAATTTGACCTTCGACCCTAGTAAATGAGGGCAAGGGGGGTTGGACAGCTGTTAAGAGTTGTCTGTGTTGGTCTAATTTGAAGTTCATTGACATCAGAAGGATCCGGAGAAATCCTTTGCAGCGGAATGAATTGTATTTCTAGTCAGTATGACTGTAGGCCTAGTGCAGTGTGGTATGATTGTGGCACATTTTTAATGTCAGCATCTGTTTAGTTAAAACATTGTATTGTATAATGATACAAACTTTGATAGTGATAGTGAATATATAGTCAATGCTGAACATATGCAACGATTCTGATTTGTTTGCATTATCTTGTTTTATAACTTTCATGTCATACATTTCATCAGCATTTAATCCTCATTTGCACATTTACTGATGTTTTCATATTTTTGTTAAAGCTGGAATAGCATTGAACTGTGATCAAATCATCTTGTGTCAGTGTGATATTGACAGTGAACATCCCATTCCCTTAAAAATATTAGTACAGTCAATTCCAAGCTTTTTTATGTTAGTATAGGCTTAAATGTCGAACTGTCTCTGAAAAGTTCATTAGAACCACAGTTTAGCTAAATCTGTGTACATGTAGTCCATCAAGATGGCAGGACTGAGAAAATCAAACCTGGCTCTGGCCCGATTTCTCGGTGTAAGCACACAAAATTGCAGGACCGAGTTCTGCAATTAAACTTGGGCCCTTTGGTGTAAACAGGGTCTTGGACCCCTATCCTGTCTCCACAGGGGGGCTCCAATAACCCTATGACCCGTCTCTCACTGGTTGTTAGGAACCTGTCTACATCATCAGTAATTACTTGCACATGGACGAATGAGTGGGCATTGCTCTGCATCCTGTTACCATGGTGACACAGAACTTGACATGTGGCTATGAAGGGGGTAGATTTGCACCTCAACAAGTATCATTTTAACCAAGATTACTGGTGCTTGTATGTGACTGGAACCGATCTGGTGTAGATGTGAAGTAATAAAACAAGCTGCCGTATTATTTCTATGTGATCATTATAACATGACATACATATGACATGTATGCTAAATTCCCATGGTGTTATGTCCATCTATGGCCCAGGTGACACATCTTTGCCATAATGACTGCTATTGCTGTTAATACTCTTGCTGCCCTTCTACTACTTCTACTACTACTACTACTACCACTACTACTACTACTATTGCTACTACTACCACTGCTACTATTGCTACTACTACCACTGCTACCCAGTGGATACTGTTACAAATCATTACTTTACAACTATTGTACCATTATATTATCATATTATTATTCACTGATGTAATTCTATGAGTACTACTGCAACTTTTAACTGAACGTAACTTCTGCCATAACATCTTTATAGGACCTGTTTGTAATGTTCTCCCCCATGGCAGATGTGTTGAGTCAGTCATGTGTTTATGACATTATGGATGGTTACTCATGTTTTAGTAGAACTGCCATTTTCAGACCGCCACTTGTGCATGATCGATATAACTTATAGTGTAGGTCACCATAGCAACATTCTCTTCTAAATGTCATGAAACTCAAGTCTGTCACTCAAAAAAACAAAACAAAACAAAGCAAAACAAACACGGACAAATCAATGTATGCAACATATAGCAGAAGGGAGCATAGATTTCTAAGCTTTCATAAAGGAACCATAGCCTGTGCAAATGCCTTTTTCAGTCATGTGCACTTTTATCTTTACTTGTTTTGAGTGATTTGTCGATGCATGCTATTGTAAGGAAAAGCTTTGGAAACAAGCTTGAAAACCAATCAGTCCCATGAAACCACAAATATGTTCTTTATGTCAAACTTTGAGATTCAAGACAATTTTCTAGTAGACATGCGATGCAATGAAAATTGTCTTAAAGGTAATTTCAATAGTGGCATTAACATTGGTGGCAAAAGAGAAAAAAAAATCACAAATAAAAAACCTTGGGGTTTTCTTTCATATTCTGTTTTGTTTTCAGAGGTTTCTAGGCAACTACAAAAAAAAAAATGAATGCAAAACCTCAAAGCTAAAATTCACCTCAAAGTTTGGTTTTAGAAATTCTGTCCTTTGATCACTTGACACTTCTCATTTGGAGTGCATGCAATCACGTTTGTGATATAACATTTTACTCACATTTGTATCCTGTACCTGTTTTTGTTTTGTTTTGTTTTGTTTTGTTTTTTATTCTGTGAGCACCACCAAAAGGAGCCGGAGTTTGCACTATTTCACCAAAAAGAAATAAAAACTTAAAGATCTTGTGGGTAAGCAAACTCTCATCATTGATGACAGTTTTGATAGTGGAAAGAATAAAAATTTTTAGGATTTTTCAGGAACTCACTTCATTTTTCTTTTTGTCAGTGTGAATTTCAATCTTTGTTTCACCTTCCTTTACGGTGGTTAGATGTGACACTCTGCCGGTGCCATCTTGGTTTGATTAGATGCCTCGCCAAGTTCTGCGTCTCTCTTCCAACTAAGAACTGCCCTACAAGGGCTTAATCATTCACATATGTGGAGTGAGACATGGCTGGTTTTATAGTTCTGTTGTGAAGTAACCAAGCATGGAATTATGTTGTTAGGAAAAAATAATATGGAAAACCACTCACAACCTTACACTGGTAAGAACTGGTATCACATGAAGAAAAAAAAAATTACATCCATTATTTTCATTTTTTTCATTTCATTTATCAGGTTTCCACACAAATAATACAGTGTTGTGTTTACAACATCCATCAATGATAATGTAAAGTAACACATGAATTACCTGTCCAGAAAAAGTTTCTGAAGAATTACTGAATAACATGTAATGAGTTCCTTGTTTATTCAACGATAATTTATTCGCTTGAATCCAATTGTTCAAAAAACTCAATTCTTTATTAACAGTTTCAAAAAGTATTTTGGGGTCTTTATGAGAAAACAAAACAGTTGAATCATCAGCAAATAAGATGAAAGTCAAAAGTTTAGAAGAATATGTTATATTATTAATTTAAAAAAGGAAAAGAAGGGGCCATAATAAAGATCGTTGACGAACACCACATGAAATATTTTTTAAAAATGGCTCATTTACAACTGCAGCTAGAATTTTCAGATTCTTAGTGACATTCACTTTTGCTTTGCTAACATGAAAAGAAATAGAACAGTATTATGAATGAGTGAAATTAGCAAACATTACCTCATCAACTACAAAGTTCTGAAATCACAGATTTTGCACATGACCCCTTGGTTTTCATAGTCAATGTGTTAATGTAAACATTCATAGTTAACAGATTTGACAGAGCTGATATCAATGGCTAATTGTAGAGATTTCAATATCATTTTTAAGCATGACAGTTTTCATATTTCTTCACTGACGATACACACTGTTTTTTTAATGATTTTAAGTTGCTTGATGTATTTGTAATATTCAAATTAAACCAGTGTGTTTAATGATATAATGGTTTGATTTGTCATGCCTTTTACTGATTTTTTTTTTGTGTGTAAATATTTCCAGATGTGAATATTTTATCCTCTCTAGGAATTAGTACAAGGTTGTGAATATTGTTTTGTGAAGAGATACCAAATTTCAATGACTTTTGCAAATTTTACTGACAAACGGGAGATTTGATTTAGATAATCGAGTTTCAGGCAGGAAATTTTGACTTGCGCTCGTTTCCTATTGTCCAAGTCCCAAAGGACTTCTGACAGAATATATATAAAGATGGCACAACAATATTTCAATTTGTTCTCCCATATCTCACTTTACAACGTTCATTTGTTCTGTGTGATGGTCTTTCTGTTGGTATTTATTTGCTATGACAGCTTGATTTGTCATTATTCTTTATAACTATATAATTGTAATTCTGTTTATATATTTGCTGGCTCAATAGTTAAATTTTTTTCTGTTTGTTTATGTCAGGTATTTGTGATGCAAACACCGTATGTGGATTTGTATTAGAATAGTCTTATTGTTACCTGCCTTGAATTATCTCCATTATTTTTAATCTATTAAACGATCATGTCTGGTTCTTCTTTTCATGTCAGAGTGATGACAATTTCAAAATTTTGTAATTCATAATTCATGCATAGTGCTCATTAAAAAAAAGTTATCATTCCTCTGATGCTCATCAGAAAGTCCACTGTTAATTTGATCAGCACCAGGCATTTAATATATCATAGATTTTTATTTTTTTTATAGATCTATATCTGTTGAATTGTACCAGGAAACAAAATTTTCCGCCATTGTGGCCTGTTCTGTTGGTGACAGGCAAATGAGGACAAAACCCACGCACACACTACCTGGAAAAGTTATCTGCACTTTGAAAATTTTGATTTTTTTTCCTGTCAGCATCAGTATGATAGATGTAAAGCATACAATGCCCTGAGAGGCAATGCCATGAAAACAGAGGAAAAAAAAAATCATTAATTAGACAGTTTTGTCATTGCTGACCCATCTGAAAAGTTTATGAACAAATAAAAGAATAGACCGGAGACATTAGGGAAATAAGGAATCAAAATCACTTGAAATGTAATAGCTGAAGTTTGTCCTTTAAACTACATTCCACTATTATGATAATCAGACTTTATCAATGATGATGTAAAATCAGTGCTTAATCAGATCATTGTGAAAATTGCAAGGCAATGACTTCTAACAGAGTGTTCAAACACAAAAAAAAATTGATAACAAAACAATATAGCTATACAATGGATTTGTGTGTTTCAATGCTAGGTAACAGAATGTCTTATTATTCTTTCATTCATTTTCATCCATTACTTTATTTTCCATATGCAACAAAGCATGTAAACATAATTTCTTTTGTACAGAAGAAACATCATACAACGTAACGTCATATAATGAAATGTAATATATTGTAATGAGGGTCAGAACATTATTTCAAACTAGAACTTGATAATCAATCACCTTTTATGTGTGTGTATTACAATGTGGTGACCATAAATGCCCAGAGTTTAGTGAGAGTGCACACAAAAGGTTACCTTACCTCTCAGTTGACTTGCTCGTCAAAAGTCAAATTGATTAGTGGAAAAATGAGCAAAGAAAATGGGATTCCATCAGGATTGAAATTGCACATACCCCATGGATGAGGAACATGCAGGGGCTAGTGGTGACCATAACAATATGTACAGTGGAAAACTGCACATTTATACCATTTTTAAAAAAATCTGTTGAGATATGTGTCTGAACGGTCCTTAGGCATTATGATGGAAATTTTATATGACTTTTCTTTGTACAATTTTAGTATAAACATTTTTTGAGCCTGAACAAGGGGATAGTATATAGAAAATTATACCAGTCACATAGATCCGTGTAAAAAGAAAAATAGATGAAAAAAAAAGAAATGTATAAGATATGTCAGTCTCTCTTGTCAGAACCCATAATTTGATTGGTGGAAGAACTGTTAGAGTGAATTTACATGTTCATCTCTTAGGGTGAGCAAAGGTGACTTTTGACACTAGAACACAAATGTATTATTCCCAAGTAGCTTGTAGGAGCTGATAAAAATCATCATTGCAAGGTCAACGGCTCAATCGTTATAACAGTCTGCAGTGTAGTGAGATTTAGGGATTTTCTGAAATGAGTGGTACAGTTCATTCAGTCATTACACCTGTACTCACTATTACCAAATATATATACAATTGGATTGTAATGATGGTATAAATAAAGCATAGATCAACGCCTGTTTTGGAATGGATGTTTTGTTTTCATGGCCTTTGAACTAGTTCGATCAGGATTGTTCAAGTTTTGAAGGACACAACTTTTGTTATTGTTATTGTTACTGGAGTGACTATTTACAATCTATGCTAACTCCTGACAAAATGCATAATTACCCATATATGCCAGGTACATAGCTACTCTCACCACACTCTTTCCACAGGCAATATGTTAGATAGAATAATGTCTGTGCTATTTCATCATTTCCCTTCTTGAAGTTGAAGATATAGTGTCTAGACTAAGGTTTTTATTGATTTCTTTCGTGTTTTTATTTTTGTTTTTTTCTTTTGCTGCTGAGTTCAAGTTACTTTTTTTGATTAACAACAACAAAATATATCTATTTACAGTGATATAGGGCAGTTTGACAATCATCAGTTGCAAAAAAAAAAAAAAAAAATCTCTACTTTCTAGAGAACCATTTAGGTCAGCCAAGTTGATATACTGTCTGTCATAAGTTTCATGCTTTGATGTGTATCCCACTGGCTGTACTTCTATAGCTCTCGGACTGTACATAGGAGTAGACTCAAAATTGTATAGCAACAATATTGCTTTGTAGGAGCTAGCCTTAGACACTTTTAGCACCACTGCACTTTGACTGAAAGACTTGTTGATACATAGGGATGATGAGGACTAACAGTCAGCAGTGTCCTGATGGAAACTACCTAGGTGACTGTTTAGGAGTCCTTATCAGGAGATCAATCTCATGATACAATTTTCAGGAAATTTTGTGCTTTTCAGTCAAATATCCTGGATGATTTTTGAGATGAAATGCAGTGATTATGATAGAGAGATTGTTCATTTGCGAAGGAAATATGATTCCTTGGCTAGTCACGAGTAATTATTGTGATGTCACATTCTCAAGATGAAGAAGACTTACAGACCCAGAAGTGTGGGGATACCATGGAGTGGGAAGGCTGGCCCGGCTGGGATATGTTTGAGAATCCCCCATAACGAATTGTGTGCAGGCAACATCCAGTTACTGTAAAACACGATATTTTCGCGACATGAAATTTTTGCGAATGGGAGCCGACGGCCTTATTCGTAGCGTGAAATTTTCGCGAGTTGCCTCTAACATTCAGTGCACATAGTGAAGACGAGATCTTTAGCGTGCATTTTGATATCGCGAAACTCGGCTCTTGCAAAATTTGCAAAATTTAAATTTAAGCGAATATTTCTTGTTTTACAGTATGGTGGGAGTGGTAGTTTTCTTTTGCTATATTGAAATTTTGTTATAGCTGAAGAGGAAAGTGCATAAAGATGTATAGATGATAAGTTTCAGACCCAAAATTTTACTTCGTGATGACAAGAATTTCGTTCCAACTGCTGTTGTTATAAAGGGAGAGCACTATACAACTTTATTACTGATCTCTGTGTAAGTACACACACAGCCAAAGTATCTTGACTTTAATCAAGTTGACCATTACCGATGAGCCTACACCTTGATGCATGTATATTCACTGACCAGTGCTTTTTGTGGTTTTCCAGTGAACCTCGGTTGGCAGTGAATGAATCGGGCCCCCATGATTCCCCAAGCTACATCCGATTCGTATAGATATGAGAGTCTCATAAGATGAATGTAAAAATCTACCACAACTTCAGATTGTTGGGATGATATCAGCAGAAGTTTTATGATCCATTTACAAAATATATATCGTCGCTGGGGCGACAAGACCTCGTATCTACAAATTGTCAAATGTTCAGGAGAGCCAAAAAACATGGCGGCCAAAGCACTGTGGCGAATGGGATAGCCTTTCCTTTGACATGCCATGGTGGCTTCATTTTTGGAGTAAGACAGTTGGGATTTGGACAAGACATCACTTAACCCATTATTTGACCATTAATCCAAAACAGTCATTTTCACCAAAATTGCAGATACAAGGTCTTGTCACCCCAGCGACGATATGTGAGGTGTCTGTAAAGTTACAGAGCAGCTAATGATTAGCAGTATGGTGCCGAGTTATTTGGGATGACAATGACATTTGAGAAACGTATTCATCTGCTGTATGAGAAAAGTACATCAGAGCTCCTTTAAAGTCTGTGTAGTTTTAGTGATTTACTACTAATGTGTTATTTATCATGAAAATAGATCATACTACGTGGTCATATGAAGCAAATGGTAAAAAGTGAAAGTGAAGGGTGTTGTTTACATGGGATGTTACGTGCACAAGAAGGGGAGCGTGGGTGCTTTGAAAAAAACATATTCTGTGGAACAAACTGTCCAGCAAACAGACCACAAAGTTTCAGAGAGCAACTGAACAAACAGCTCACTGCTGGAAAAACTTCTGACACCACAACCACAAGAATGTCTAAAAATTTATCAGATTGTGCAAGTTTGATGTCCAAAACATATTATGCCCAAGGTGCAGAAACGAACAAATTAAGTCTGCAAAACAAAGCTTAACTCTGTTTGTAAATTGTTTACTGTCCATTCATAAAGAAGTTTATTTCTCAAACATAAATTGCAACCTTTTGGAAATATTCTTGGGTTTGTTTGTTGTTTGGAAATCAGTGAACATATATGGAATTGAACCCGTATTTGTGATGGAGTCAGCCCATCTACTCTGTAATTCATAGGCATCAATATCAATCTTATTTTGGAGATGCAGATGTGTAAAACATAGTTTGTGGCATAATTGCCATGGAGACCTTGTGGGCACTGCCTTTGAATCAGTAAACATTCAGTGAGCAGGGCAGAACTTCAGTTTGTCAATGGCCTTGTGATAGACACGTGGAATCTTCCACCATAGAAGAAGGGGGGGGGCATGGGTGTAAAACATCACTGTTTTGCAGGATTGTGTGAACTTTCAGAGCTAAGTTTCTTTTGAGGGGGAATTTTTAGGTCATGTGTCAACAGGAAGATAAAGTCAAGCATAGAGTTGAATATCTCTTTATGAGTAAGGGAAAGTTATGATCTATTGTAGAATTTGTTTGATTGTAGCTTTAATGGATATCTGATTCAAATGTTGTAGCCTTCAGTTGCCAGTGGCCCAAAAGGATGGATAGCTGATTAAAGGGAGAATGGGAAATCAGTCATTTCTCTAGGGAGAGTATCCCAGAAGAAAAGAAATCTGGTAAAGCAATACTTTAAAACAGCTTTTCTTGGTATACTCATGAATAAACACATGGTCTTGATGATAATGATGATGATGATGATGATGATGATGATGATGATGATGATGATGATAGTGATGATGATGATGATGATGATAGTGATGATGATAAACATTTGCAACATTAATAAACTTTCACGTGAATATTGTGATTGATACCAGAATAGCAAAAGTGATATATTTGTTCTAAGAGTATTTAAATGGGAGTATGGTGTGAGAATTACTTTTGTGTAGATTCAGTTTCTTAGAGGAGAATATGGTTGCAATTCTCTAAGAAGAAAATGTGGTTGCAGTAAACGTGGAGCCACCAATGACTTCATCACCTTTTAAAACATTAGCATAAGTGATATATTTGTTCTAAGAGTATTTAAATGGGAGTATGGTGTGAGAATTGCTTTTGTGTAGATTCAGTTTCTTAGAGGAGAATATGGTTGCAATTCTCTAAGAAGAAAATGTGGTTGTAGTAAACGTGGAGCCACCAATGACTTCATCACCTTTTAAAACATTAGCATAAGTGATATATTTGTTCTAAGAGTATTTAAATGGGAGTATGGTGTGAGAATTACTTTTGTGTAGATTCAGTTTCTTAGAGGAGAATATGGTTGCAATTCTCTAAGAAGAAAATGTGGTTGCAGTAAACGTGGAGCCACCAATGACTTCATCACCTTTTAAAACATTAGCATAAGTGATATATTTGTGACCCGCTACAACAAAAAGGTCCTAAAGTCACGCATGGTCGAAGCCGTGAAAATCGAGTTTGAAGTCAGAGCATCATAATTGGTCAAAACTTACGATTTTCTGATTTTGACATATTATTGGAGTCTGACATGTCTTCTATCATCTGTCGAAATTTTGAAGCAAAATGATGAAAGGAAAGACCAAAAAATAGCATTTTTCTGGGCCATGTTTTTTGGCGTTTCAATGAAGCAGAAACTGGTTCGAAAATTTGGATTGAGCGCCACAGACAGGCTCCACCCCTAACAACGACCGGAATGATCTCATTGGTCAGTTTGCTGCTTGCCGCTAACCGAAGCGTGAAGCTCCCACACTGCCATGTCGACTGGAGCGTGCAGGCGGGGTGCGCTATGCCCAGCCGCTTCTCCTGGCATCCTGGTCACTGATTGGTCAGTGAGGAGACCGCCGACGCTGTGCTTGAATGAGCATTTCGGGGGTTGCTAGGGTTTACCTTCTATTGTCCGTAGGTGAAAACTGACTTGTGTGTCCCTTGATTGCGATTGCCTCGCAAGGAAAACTTTCAGGGCGCTTTTTTCGAAACAGTGATTTCCCAGACGTCTCGACATGCTCTCTTTTAAACATCGATATCTCCGCAGCCGATTATTTTCATGACATGAGTTATATATCAATTTAAAGCAGAAAGATTAGGAAATTTTGTCATGCAATTTTCAAATAATCGACCTCGCCCGACTTTAGGATCATTTTGTTGTAGCGGGTCACATTTGTTCTAAGAGTATTTAAATGGGAGTATGGTGTGAGAATTACTTTTGTGTAGATTCAGTTTCTTTGAAGAGAATATGGTTGCAATTCTCTAAGAAGAAAATGTCGCTGCAGTAAACGTGGAGCCACCAATGACTTCATCACCTTTTAAAACATTAGCATAAGTGATAAGTATTTAAATGGGAGCATGGTGTGAGAATTACTTTTGTGTAGATTCAGTTTCTTTGAGGAGAATATTGTTGCAATTCTCTAAGAAGAAAATGTGGTTGTAGTAAACGTGGAGCCACCAATGACTTCATCACCTTTTAAAACATTTTTTTATAGATGGAGAAACAAGGCGATGCTTTAAGCACTCGACATTAAAAAAAAAGTGAAGAAGAGAAAAAGTTGGAAAACATTTCAGTGCCAGTTGACAAGAGTGGGTGGCGGTTTGAGATCTAGATTGATGTGTGATGTCATGCTGTTGGCTACAGGTGTTGATTTCAACAGCCATCTGGAAATGAAGTTGTGAAAATTTCAGGATCTTGTTCTTCAATAAGATCACTTCCTCCAGGGGACTTATGGCACAGCTTTGCTTTAGAAAAAAAGGGGGAAAAGAACATGTGCAAAGATTTAGAGTTACTTCAAGATCAATATCTGACTAGACAGCCAAGTACATACACTATGTTACTCATACTTGAGCTACTGTTCAATATCATATGGTAGTCTGCTATAAACTGTTAACCCGTTGAGGACAAGTCCAGAGTATACTCGGGCAGGTGTCTATGGGAGATGCATGTTGAAGCAAAATCAGTCCATCCTCAGTGGGTTAATATATTTGTTGTAGTTGTTGGCATTGTATAAATGTCAAATTTCGGTATTGGTGCAATTGACCATGCTTGCTGGAAGGAAGCGTGAAATGGTAGAACAGGAAATATCAGAACAGTTGCTCATCAAGGCTTTGGATTTTGAAACAAAAAAATTGCTGACATGGAGAAAATAGGCCTATGTTGTGTTGTATGTGACATGACTTATTGATATTTTACCTAATAGTTGCCTGTTAAGCTGAAGTCACTATGGATTCAAAATCACAGAAGCTGTGAGAAAAAAAAAAATCTCTTCATCTGTCTGTAGATGGCCCTCAAAGAGCCAAAGACAAATGTAGTGTGTTTATATGCCATTATAACATCATGCGACTTTACTCATGGCTATCTGTGTAGTCACTATTAATATTCTTTGTGTTTTTGAATAGAAAATAAATCCTTGACCCTGGATCATAAAAGTTATTTCAGCAGTTTAAAGTCTGAAAGTAGGAAATCAGTCCCAAATGCGGGATATTCTGATGGGGGTTCAGATACAGTTGGACCTGGTTATCAATTTTCATTGCCAAAAAATAACTTTTTATTTATTAGGATACCTAGTTCTTCCACTTATGCCTGTATGTATGCAAACAAAAATTATCGATGGTAATCCTCGCACTCAGATTCATGTCCAACTCATGACACGCAATGACCAGGTCCGACGACGGAAAGGGAAATGCTCATGTCTGTGAATTCTCTTTGTGAAAACAGAGCTGGATTAGTGGAGGGTGCCTGTACTAACAGCGATCCAAATCCTCTTCTAGAACTTCGTACTATGTCTTGTTTCACATACTTCTGAGCAAAATGCCTCCATTAGCCAAGTACCTGAACATTACATTGAAAACAATTTGAGACATTGTGCTCATCTTCTCTCTAAATTTTTGTTAGGAGTGTATTGTCATGTTGTGTCATGTATCCGTTTGTGTAAAAACAGGTGGTGAAGGTATTTCTTTTACCTGGAATGTCATTCATGGGTACTCTGTCATTTATTGCGAACATACAAGGAGCTGTTGCAAAATTAAACAGTATGTTGAGTTTCAGTCAATGTACACTGATTGCTGAAATAGAGTTCAGTTTCAGCTTTGCAATTGATATTGATTATGTGATGATGTAAAGGATGTTGCCATGGTAACTTTCTCAGAACTTCTACCTCAAACTGCCAGTAACGTTTCATTGACTACCGCCATCAATGGCTTGGACACAGTTAAATGACATTAACTCTAAAGAATATGATCCCTACAAGTGCATCTGAACTTTATCTTGAGGAGTCCACCAAAACTAAGATTAGAGAGGGAAAAAAAAGAGAGTTGAACATACATTTTTATTCAAATTCTGTAGATGGCAGCATTCATAATTTGTTTCTCCCTTTTTGATACCCTTCCTTACGTTTTTCCTATGAGGAAAACTGTGTTCATCACAAGCTGATGTGGGTATGGGTGATGTTCACACCCCTGTCATGTTGTGTAGCGTAGAATGTCTAAAGAGGTGAATAGGAGACTGTAATACTCCAGGTCTTTAGGAATATGTCTTGAAGGAGGAGGAACAGGGAGGATTTGTTGCTGGCTCTCGGTCATGTCGCCCCCTGTAGTTCCGTGCTCAGAGTCCGCGTGGGGAGGCTGCTCCCAGTACAAAGCTTACAATTGTCTGCGCGAGCTTTCCATTCCCCTTCTAGCCGTGAATTACTCTCAAATTCCCAGCATAACAACATAATTTGATTTAATTTGCCTGGCCATTTTGCAGGCTTATCGATAAATCAACGCCAAGTTCCAGGCACGGTCTCAAAGGGGGTCGATTAGATTTAAATGACCCCTTTCCTCCGATGGGTGCAGACCTGAGTAATAGAACAAAATAAATCAAATTTGTTTGGGGTTTTGTTTTATGCCTCATCAACTTTTCCCAAAGTCATTGCAAGTTTGCATTTACCTAGGCTGAAACTTATCTTTACCTTGCAAGTTAACATTTACATTGACAGGGAAGAGTAATTTTATGACCCTTTCATTAAAAATTGTCTTTTGCCTATATTAGCTTCAATGGATGAATACAGTAGCTCTTTACCTGGCCGATTCAACTGATGTTACATCTCAAATGTAGCATATGATGAGGCATGTTCTCAGAGGAGTAGAACCTGCATTTTGAACAAGAAGTGTCTTATGTCGAAAGAATGCATAGCTTCTAATACTTGATAATTGTCTTCCAAAATGTACTTGCTCAAAGGGGACTAGTTCAGACTGTCATGAATATGAATGATCAGTTTTGAAAGTTGATTGGAACAAAGGTCAAGTGAATTTTTATGTTTAATATCTTTCCTAATTTTCCGAGAGTTGGAAGAATTACTTGTGTTTTAAACTGTAAAATACAGATTAGAAATCCTGTGTGAATAGGTCAATGAACAGGGAAAGCACCCCTTCCAAGAAATTCGTTTGGGGAATCAGTTGCTGAACTCAAAATAGGGTCATACTGGGTCATTATGTGGTCATCTTAGTCGGTCTGGGGAGGGGGAAGGGGAAAATAGACCGAAGCCTGACCTGGCTTGGACTGGACATTGAGTTCATCTGTTCTACACCAGAATTGAGATCAGAGCAAATAAACACACCAGAAGGGAGGTAGTCATCCTTTGGAGCCTTCAACATAAGTCGGGCGGCAAAGAGTGAGCAGAGTATTTATTTTATCGAGGATGTTTAGTGTCTCGATTTATCACCAATTCTAAGTCGTTGATAGCATCTTCAAAAGAGGTGCCGTGATTTTTAACTCTGGGTATTAGAAGCTTTGTCTGAGAACTGACCAATCATGCCAATGCAAAGATTTCATTGGGACAAGAGAGAGTTTTTTTTTTTTTCTTTCTTTCTGTTCTTTTCAGGAAAAGCAGATAACAGATGAAATGTAAATACATGTATCATCAGTTAGAGATACGAAGGAAGAAGGACCATCCTTCTACCACTAACTCAGGCATGCACTTTGGAGGAGAAGTATTTGAGCCCTTTCAGATAACCAAGCAAGCTTGTTCATGATCTTGTTCAGAATTATGACAATCACAGATTAATTTTGCGCATCTTGAGCAAACCAGGATCATATCTCTCTCAAAAGAGATTGGGCAGTTGGAGGACAAGACAAGTTATCATTTAGGTTTAGCTGGTTTCTGAGTGCTTGTTTCTCATCTCAATGGTTTGACTTAGGGTAGCATTTGAAATCTTTGCAGGCAATAGAGGCTCTCAGAATTAAGTACAATGGAAACTAGATATATTTTATAAGCTTGATGTATTTTTGAATTAAAATTGACTAGTTTATTTCTCTTATTGTAGTCTTATGGCTATGTCACATCCTGCCCCAAACTCCCTATCCCTATACCTCTTGTGACTTGAATGCGAAGAGGTGAAATTTATTCAAGATTTGAAAGATTTGGGAATTGATCTGATATCAAGTATCAAAACAAAGAGAATCGATATACTTCCTGTACAGAGATAAGGAAATGTGCCGAGTAACACATGAAATATTGATACAAGCTGAAGTGATCCCATTTAGGGAGATGAAGGGGGGGGGGGCATGCTCAAAGAACATAATATGACCTCGGTATCAACCCTTAGTTACATCTGTCATTACCGATCCCCTTTTCCGCCTCTTGTTGATCTTTCATTCCCAAACTCCCCCAATTTGGGATTGAGGGCGGCATGACATGGGGAAAAAGGAGGGTAAAAAATGGACTCTCTCTTCAGCTTCATGATACCTGAAAATAATAGCCTCTGAGTGACCTCCATTAATAGTCAATCCATAACTGGCATCCATCTGACTGATCCTCATCCCAAGTCTGAATTATTCAGATCTTTAGACCTTCGAAAATAGGAGACGTATACAGGCGATAAATGTATCCTACAAAAGGTGTTATTTTTGCAACGGTGAAATTTTCAAGAATTTTGTGTCTCACTGTTGGGCAGTAATTTTAACAACATACAAAAATATTACCACACACTAGGGTGTGTACTATTGCCTTTGTGCACATACGATAGCCTTGTTGTCATATAGCAAAAATAATATCTCACAAAAATATTTGCAGTTTAATTGTTGAAAATATCTGTACTAAAAATTAACAGCTTTTACACAATATCTGTACTAAAAAATAGCAGCATTTACAGTACTTCATAAAACTGAGACTCCCTGTCCATTGACAAGAAACTTACAATCTGACAAATTAATTTTGAAGCACATTGTGCACAACTGAAAATCATCAAATTGTGAATTGCTAATGAAAACAAAACATCTACTCAGTATCCAGATATTTCTCCATGGAATCCCTGTCAGAGATCCAGAGGAAGAATAATAGCTCAGCTTTACATCTTCTGTCCAAACAATGGGATACCACTTGATGTAAGAAAGACACAGATTGTGTTGGACTATAAAACTCATATTTCATATTTTGACAACATCGTAAAGAGATCTTTATGCAAGTTATTTTCTGCTTGAATACAGAAAAGAAGACAAAAAGGAGGATGGAGTATAAGAATGACAAGAAGAGGAAGAAGATGATGAAGATGATGATGGTGATGATGATGATGATGATGAGGAGGAGGAGGAACAGATATCTCCAACTAGGCCTGCTACAACAAATGAAAATGACATGGTTTCTGTTTTGTGTGAGATAGATAAAAAAAGTATATTTTTAACTCTGTAAGTTTCCTTTTGCATTCATCCATACACTAGTTTATAGATGATATCAGAATAAAGTGTTTCTGGAACAGGTTTGTTTGTAACAACATGAGCTATTTTATTGTTTGGGGTATGGGAAGGTGTGAAAATGTTTTTATATGGCCCAAGGAAACAACAAGAAGAAAAACCTACATTGTTCCCTTAATGGTTGTAGGTATCAAAATATAGAATGATGAACAAGTGTTTATTTATTGTGCAGATTCCAAAAGTGTGACCGATGTATACACATAGAAACATTTCCTTTCTCATGTAGTGGCCGACTCCCATGAATCAAAAGAGAGAACTCATCAACAGGAGGTAAATTTTATCTGTTTTACGGCCTTTCAATGGCGCAGCCCTTTGCCAACTTCCCAGCATACTGCAAACTGACTTTACAACCATGACATAAATCACCAAGCGCATTGTTTGTGGCCGGTCGTTCCAGAACACTAATGCTGTTGAAAACAGAAGCAACCTTTCGCTTTCAAGAAATGTCATGCAATGTCATTGATTTTCGAAGTTAGCCGGGGTTATACCACCTTGTATGTTCGTGTGCTTTGATGCAGTCACTTTAACTTTCAACTTCCATATTCCGCGTGATGAGAACTAGCCTAGATCATGGTGCTGTTTATCCCCACTCGTTTCCTGATGTGATCCATCTTGTGTGTCGACTGCTATAGATAGAAAGGAGAAAAGAAAGCAATTAGCAGATGATCCTTTGCCTGTCACAGCCCGTGGACCTGCCCCGCCTGCACCCTATTTCCAAAACTGGTAACAAAAGTACAATTTATAGCTTCCTTGTTTGACAATGTCGATACGTCTGAATCTAGAGATGAAAAGGTGGAGGAACCAGGCTACAGTGGGAAGAAAAATGCACATTTAGAAAAAAATTATTTGCCTATTTGTTGTAAAACAAATTTATTAAATTTAGCAATGTCAGAGCGCTGGAGGAGGGAAGGCAGCGAGTTTATTTTTCTTTCTCCTCCCCCTCGTCTTGCTTGCCCTGACACGCAATGCATCGAAAAGTTTGGATCACTTCCAAAAGTTTCCAAACACACGTCCCCGAAAAAGAATCGACATATAGAAGAAGATTTACTCTTTTTGGGACAAGCTAGAGCCAAGGCTATTGGTGAAATGTGTTCATGACTTCACTAGAATTTGACAGTCTTCTTGTTTGATGGCATTCTAATGCAGTTTGTACTGTCGATCATGTTCATGGATTACTGTCTTCAAAACCTCATCCTTACCTCCCCCGGCCTTCCCCTCTATTGTCTTCGCTCCCTTTCTGTTATAGAGCATCATTTGTTTAGTAACCATGGCGATCACTGATATTGATGTTAGTGTCACAGTGTGTACATTGGGTCAGATATGATGTCTGCTCAAAGGATAAGAAATACATGATGAACTACAGCTCAGGATGTGTAAAGTAGAGTCTGTGGTAGTGTGTTCAAGAATGAACATGATTTGCTTGATTTTTGTTATTTCTCACATCATTCAGCAGATGTGAATGAAAGTGAGGTGGAAAAGAATAGGGCAAAAATGAAGGGTTTCACAACTTTCTTATTTATAGCTTGATTTTAAAGGAACAGTCGTCATTGTCCTTGTTTGATATTACTTGAATCATTAATGTCAACATGAGCGTGAAGTGGAGCTGCCCTTTAAATAAGGTGAATATATTTCAGCCAAGGGCTGATACGGTTTCTCACAGCTCCCGGAGTCCTAGGATCTTGGCACTTGTCAATCTGACTAAAACGTGTTTCCCAAGAGGACACACGGCACAATGAACTTGCAACTTTTGTGTTGTGCCAAGCTTTTTTTTTGCTTCAATGCAATATTCAGCCGGCAACATGTAGCAAACAGCGGGGTGAAAATGTTCATTTGCAACACCAGATTTAGCCTGTGCGCCCAGGGAATAAGAAGGCTGTTTAGATAAGAAATGCATGGCTTTATTACCGGTAATTTTCTCCTTTTAAAGGCTGAAAGAAAAGAAAACAGGCTGACTGAGTGTGTGCTTAGATGGGAAGTTTCCAGCATGGGAAAATACAGTTTGGATGATCTTAATCTGTATACATAGTAGAAGGTGGGGGAAATTTTATGAAAGAGAAGTCTGAAGTAGTGAAGAAAAAAAAAGAAATCCATATTTTGATACAAAATTTTGCAATATCACATGATCAGAACCAAAGAGAAAGATTTGCCTGTCACCATATTTTCATCATTATGATTTTCAGGATATGCCCGGAGGGATCATGTTAGAATAATATGATTGCAGCAGTGTGTGTGACAGACCTAAAAGACTACTTCGGTCAAAGCCTTTGGTTTGAAAACACATAATTAATGATAAAAATTCACCAGATAATGTAACAGATTTTGGTTGGATAGGTCAAATGGTATAGCTGTTTCCATAGTAATATTTTGTCATTGTGATAATGATTGTTCACTACTTATCCTGAAAATAATATTTCCCCTGTGTCATCAGTTTTTTATGATCATAATGGATTTTTTTTTTTTGCAGAATATGAATTGTAATATGCAGCAAGAGTGTGATGATTAAAAGTCCAGTCCAAAACGGAAAAATATCCACCTGAATGGCGCCTTGATATATCAAATCTTAAATTGGCAGCCGAAGAGGTCATTGCACTAAGCAGGTCCAATCTGGTCATAGTTTCAGGGCCATTGAGAATATGGATTACTATCAAGCCAAAATGAAGGGCTTAGAAAACCCTATTACTCTGTAAAGTGCATATGGTAGTACAAGGGTATGCAAGACTTGAGTGTCTGTGAAGCTCTTCATTAGTCCTGTCAATGGAAAATATGACAATCTTTGAAAATTGCATTGTTTTAGCTTCCCATGCTCACTGGAGCAACATATATTGCAAAGGGTAAAAGAAAAAGTATCATGATCTTTTCTGTTCCTGTTATACACAGGTGCTATCAGATAACAGTAGTCTTGGTGGCTAGCTGCCAGTTTTGCGTGTGATATAGCAGAGGATGCCGAACATCTTTATTTCGTACACTTATCCATCATGACCAATTTTTACATTCTCAGAACTACTTGGGGGAAACATGTATTTTCCAGTCCTTTTAAACTAAAACTTGAAAGTTGGTACATTGAATGGAGCATCCCCTTGTTGTATGTGTAAACTGAATGAGACGAGATTCAGATGCATTGTCACTTTAAAGGGATGGTACAGTATTGGTAGAAATGAGAATTGAGCTTTTGACTTTTTGCGAGATACCAAGAAAACACTTATAGAATAGTACAGAGCATACCATTTTAAGAGGAATTCAAAGTTTATTTGATGAAAATCGGGTTTGGAATGACTGAAACATCCAAAATCAAAGTAAAACAAAGCAGTCGTAATAAGAGGTGGGTTCCACACTTTATTAGAATCGCTCTGTTTTGGATATCCCAGCCATTTCAAAACCCATTTTCATTAAATAAACGTTGAATTCCTCATGGAATTACATGCTCTTTCATATTTCATAAGAGGTTTCTCATTATCTCACCAAAAAATGTTAGAAACCTGAAATTAGGTCTCAACCAGAACTATTTGATT
Organism: Diadema antillarum; assembly: GCF_040938485.1. Taxonomy (NCBI): domain Eukaryota; kingdom Metazoa; phylum Echinodermata; class Echinoidea; order Diadematoida; family Diadematidae; genus Diadema; species Diadema antillarum. The sequence continues at coordinate 697,648 of NW_027271169.1, read as the reverse complement.
CCTTTAACCCGTTGAGGATGGACTGACTTTGCTACAACACGCTTTTCCAGTAGACACCTGCCCTAGTATACTCGGGACTTGCCCTCAGTGGGTTAACATTGATTATGAGCTAAGAACCCATAAATTGAGAGGGTTTCAGAAATCAACTCTCAGATTTTAAATTGAATGGAGGTCAAGATATGTCAGAAAGGGCATAAGAATATTCCACAAGGGCATAGATATGAAATAAAAGGCTGAGCCAGCAAGTTGGGATTGGTTCTATAGGAAAACACAGTATATACCTAGAAATGGGGGATATAAGATATTGTGGCTGGGTACAGGGGTGGGTGGGGATGAGGGGAGGGGCTAGATGCTGAGCCAGCCAATGCGAGAGCTGAGATGATCTAGAGTCCTTATAGGGCATATCTAGCAACACAACAACGACAAATAAACAAATGGACAAATAAATAAAAGCTAAACAATTTATGTAAAGGAGGAATGAGGATGCAGCTACAGACCTGTCCCATGATGATTAATTCTATACTTACATAAAATTGAATATTGCAAGAGAGTGAAGTTATTGTTCTTTGCTCCCAGCTGTAAATATTGCTCCTCCCCAACATCTTGTTTAGGTCTTTGAGAGATTACAATGATATCCTAACATGGTTTGTAAGTTGTTGTTTAAAGAAAAAAATGATGAGAATAGTTTAGCCTTCCTATCTGTATGATCGCCCAGCTGATGAAAGTCAAAGTGAGATATTTCAGATATAGTCATTTTAACTACTCCAGGCTGAGGACATTTCTATACAGAGTAACCCTGTCAAGTAGAATATTGCTCTACCGCGTGCAATTAAGGGAAAGGAAATATGGGAGGAAATATTTAGTGGATTTAGACTCTTTGTTAATGAGCTCAGCCGTTTCCTGGCCTGTGATTTACAACCCAGCCTTGGTTCTTAATGAAGCAATCATCCAAACGTGACTTTTGCAAGCAGTAAAGGCAGGGAGGTTATTTAGATTTCCTCCAATGGCCCATTTTTTTTCCCCATTGAAAAGCAAAATGAAGCAACCTTGTGCACCATACTTCAGTTTCTGTTCTGAAAGGGTGTGCGCCTGTGATATGGAGTCTTGAAGTATAACTTCACTCGAAAGTCAAAGTGACCTTTAAAAGGTACATTCAATCAAATGAACAAAACAGTGACAGTTTTATTCCATAAAATTATGGAATGTCAACATTTCATATGTGACCATCACAAAGAGAACAACATTAAATTGCATCATTTGGATATGGAAACGAATGAATGAAATGAAATGAAATGAAAAGTTGCTGGTCATCAAGTTTCTGGTTTTATTTTGTTTGATAGTATCATTTTGAAATTCTTCAGGTTCTAGCTTCCTGGTGATACATAATTTTGTCCAACTCTAATTTCAAACAACTGCCACATAAATGGGTAGAATGTTGGTTACTATTAAATACTATGTGAGTGCAGCATGAGGAAATTCAGCTTTAAAAGCATACATGCTCGCTCAATTTGTGCAGTGAGTTGCACAAGTGCATGCAAGTTGTGCAGGGAATTTTGCAACATTGTAAATGATCATGTTAGAATTTCTTTTTAACTGCAACAACAACAAAAAATAGCAAAGTTAGAAGTATTACAAAAGTAATGCTCTTGCACAATTGGTCGGCAGTCTGACGCAGCATACCACTATGGCTGTTATACTGCGATACCTGGGTGGCTAGCTATGTGTGGCCCAAGGGAGAATTGAGTCTTAGTTATGATACAGGAGAAATAAAAAAACATTTCAGTGATGGCTATCCTTATTGCAAAGTTTTGCAGCAAGATTAATGTGAAGTTAGAGAAATAATTCTGTCATCTACAATTTTTCAATTTTCACCAAAATGTCAAACGTGATTTTGACTTGCAGTGTGGTCTTTTATCATTGTGTAGAAAAAAAAGAATTGGAATTAGCATTATTTTGGTAGATTTTTGCACAGAATAATTAGCAGATGAGTATTCGCCTACTGGTGAGTGGAACGGATCGGGCATGTGTTAATCCCATGGGATACAACAACATTTCATAGGCAACATGATAACATCATGTACCTCATTGACTCTTTCTTAGCCAGGGACTTTGAACAGTGTGTATACAACAGCCATTATTATTACAAATGTATTATTTCTATTTTGCCAGTTGGCTCTCGCAAAAGCACATAACTGATTAAGTCATAAGAATGAGGGGTGTTGCAATGTCTTGAACTTAAATAAAAAAGTTAAATTTATTGAATACTTTTTCTTCTCACAAAAAGATTCACAGCGAATTCAATATGAATAAATAACAAACTTTAACTCGTCAATGAGAATAATATTTGACCCAATTTTGACAGGTGTATTGGAATCATGGTGCCAGCCACTACGGTCAGGGGTAATAGTTGACCCCCTCTTCCCCTTAGCCTCCCCCCATCCCATCCTGAAGTGGTATCTCTTCTGCTAGAACTGCCTTTGTGCGGATGCTTGAAACAGGAATAGCTGGGAGTGTTTTAAACAGAAAAACAAGCAATTGGTGCTGACAGGTCACCGTCATCTATCTAAATCAAATTCAGTTTGACAAAACTTTGTGAAAGATAGACTTACTCTGACAACGTGTCTATGCTTTGTAAGAAACAAAAATACTGTGAAAGTGCATGTGAAAATCACATGTGAGAATCAAAGCTAGATTTATACCAGTGGTGAATTTGGACCTGGATGGTTAATTAAAGGTCTAGTATGGATATCATACTTGGTTTGAAAAAAAAATCCATGATATAGATAATGGCATATCTCTCACCATCCCTTGTCGGATAGAAATAGGTCCTATGTCATTATGATGATAAACTATAACAATGTAACATTCTGTTGATATAGTTCAGGACAATTTGGAAGGTCATTTCTAGTCTGGTTACTTCTGCTGAAGACTTGACATCGTTACAAACTCCTTTGATGACGGTATTTAGGAGTGTTTGCGATCTAGCTGTAAGAAAGCAAGGTTGGTGGCATACAAAGTACATATAGGCATGTAGGTGCAAACCATACATTCAGTGCCATGGGTTTCCTCTCTAGCTCCAGAGATTGAAATTTGCCCTGGAATTCCCTGTATCGGATAATGGATCATTTCCTTGTGAACTTTCCAAAGCCTTGTATTCTGGGGCATGTGTGTTTACTTCTGCCCCCTGCAAATCTCTCTGCCGGTATCAAATTTCATCTTGTCACTAACAAATATTAATATTTCCTGTCAGTTTGTTGGTGCATTGTTGAAATGGAAAAGGAATGACAGAGTCAGTTGTGTTTCAAGGTAGATTGAATCATGAGTTACCTCACAGGTATGTGTGCTTTATTGGCTTGGAAGTGCAACTTGATATCAATGTCATGTTGGTTTGAAGAAAAAAAAAAGGTAAAATGAAAAAAAAAAAAAACCAGACACACACTATGGCAAATTATTCAGCAAATCAGATATGAAATAAGAACATACAATCCTCCATTGAAGCAGCTATAAAATAAGAAAGTAATGGAATCTTAAAGTTTCATATGTAATCAGAATGATATTAGTACATGTAGCAACCATGTAAGCCAATGATGTCATGACCTCACAAGTTTCCTATTGACCTATACACAGATTTTTAAAAACTATTTTTTGACATAAAATTGAAAGACAAACTTTTTTGTTAGATTTTGCCGCAGTACAATGAATACTAATGCACTTTAAGAGGGAAATTATTGTGTTATTAACAACTGAAAACAAGGTGTTTTGTGATGATTTTATACACAAACCAGTGGGAGAATTGTTAGATGATACACATACGGGTATCATCACCTCGGCTAACTGGCATACATTTTCAAGCAATATCACTATTGGAAATTATGTGAAACATAAAAAGTCCATAACTTTTATATGTTGAGTCTGAATTTGGTAAAGCTTTGAATGCAATCCTGTTTGTCTGATTTCACTTTTTTTTTCACTAAAATAAACTTAAAAATAGTATGTAGAATTGAACTCTTGGTCATGTTATGCTTTATCAGTAGCATTGTAGCCTTTCTAAGCAGATGACTTGTGGTCATGGGTGAATAGGGTGGGGATGGGGAGTTGGATGACAACAGAATATATGGGTTCTTCGGAGACATATCTATCAAAGCAATCAATCCAATGGGATCACAGGTGTGTTTCAAGGAAATCAATTCACCTATTGATGTGTGGGTGAGTTAGTCCTGATGTGAACAGCTCTTTCTTTTCTGTTACTTAAAAATGTATACGTTCTTGACCGCTCATGAGTTTTGTCTGACTTCAGCAATGTTGCCATCATTCCCAAATTTGGAAGTTGTTTCAGTTCAGTAGGAGTAAAACACAAGCAATTTTCATTCTAGTTTATCAATTGGAGCCAAATTGGTGGGAATCTTAAAGGCCTACATGATACCTGCAACCCTGAAGGAAATAAATATTTCTGATGATATTTTGCCCCATGTCCATAAGCTGGTCTCTAGCCAGACACCTACCCTTGACACTCTCAGTAGCCAGAGGTCAAGGATGCATGAGTGACCATGCTACGGGCAGACCATTAATCTCTTGTGAGACAGGTAACAACAGACGGGTCAGCCTTTCTCCAGCCAAAGAAGTGATCTCCAATCCTCTGACTTGTGACTTTGGAGCTCTTGGCTTTGAAATAGGCCCATTCACACATCCACCATTAGTTGTGTGATTATTTGCATTGTGATTTGAATCTTTTTCATGTGTTTGAACATGACAATCATGACTATTAGTGAGATTCGAATCATGATCAATGCATCATTAGAACTGTGATGTTTCCAAAACAGTTGGAATTATTTGTAGTGTGAAGTATGTAATGAACGAAATTGCACTTGCACGTTATCCCATCATGCAAGGCACATTTTTCACACTTAGGAACAGTTGTGCCAAAGTCAGGTTAAACTCGTACATGTGCAGTTTGGCCTCACTTTGATTAGTGCAATTCAGGTTACACTTTTTATTCTTGAACCAGTGCAATTGAGGTCACAATTGTTTGTGCTTTTGTTTTGTTTTGTTTTTGCTTGTGTATGTTTGAACAAGGGAGCGAAAAGGACAAAAACTTGATTTGAATCATGACTTAAGTCATGCATATTCAATGTGTGTGAATAGGCCTAAAGCTTTGCTTTCAGTGTCCAGAGAAAACCCTTCAGAGGCTGGGTACCCTTTGACAGTTTGTACTCTTTATAAGTCAGCTGGAGTAGGGGCCATGCAGTGACAAAAGTGCTCCTGTAACTTCATGCTGCCAAACAGAACAGTTGGTGCACATAGCAGGGACTTGAATAGAAATCTAGTTCATAAAATGGCCTCTATTCTCCAACCCTCTTAGCAACTGTAGCAGTCATGTAAAAAAAAAAAATCATACAAATACAATGAGTGATGCTTTTGTGAAGCTTCATTGTAACAACCTTATTTTTGTTTTTGTATGATGCAGTATTCTGTTTATGGCAAAATGCAGACAGTGCTATGGTTTGGCCGGTGGTATCAAGCACATTTATGTAATATATTCAGACCTGACATTTCCAGAGATATTTCATATGTGCACAAAACAGGAATGATTGATTGAAAATGGATAACTTTTACCATGGAAACCCTTCTTTGAAGTAACCTTGTAACACTACTCATACAAAGTTCACAGAGTCCCTTTTTAGGTCTCCATCATATGTCCATGGCAGCAATGTTTTGAAGAGATAGGTGTATAAGCTTAGTTCGAAGTGAGAGAGAGTTCAGGTTTGAACAGTCAGAGGAGCTGGTCAAATCGCACAGACTTCTGAGTCACTGACCACGAGCTTGAGAGAAATGGGTGGTGTTGGTCATGTACCCGCCTTCTTCCTAAGACCCCCTCGATTGATCGATTGGTCATTGCCTCTTTCTAAGGATGGGACTTTTGAGCGAGGAATTCTGCACAAGGGGGTGGGGGCCTTCACAAAATTAAAGGGGGGCACACACCCCCATTTTTCTTTTTATTTATTTTGTTTTAACAAAAATAAGGGGGGGGGGATGCACCCAGTGCGCCCCCTCCTGGGTCTGCCACTGAAAAGAAAAGGCTCAAAACCTGACTCACATCTTAAAGGACAAGTTCACCTTCATAGACATGTGGGTTGAGTGAATGCAGCAATATTAGTAGAACACATCAGTGAGAGTTTGAGGAAAATCGGACAATCCTTTAAAAAGTTATGAATTTTTGAAGTTTCTGCTCAGTCACGGCTGGATAAAAAGACTACCAGTACTATAGCTTGTGATGTCACATGAGTACAACGAGATAAAGAAAGAATAAAGAAAGTTCAACATATTTCCATTTTTCTCGCATAACAAAAGAACACTCGACTTCTCTCTTTCAGAAGGCAGGGGGAATAATATTACCCTTAACATACGTCAGTAGCAAGTCGAAGAAATGTGCACTTTATTCAAAAAGTAAAATTTTGTGAAATTCTCTTTTTATTTTCCTATATAGTTGTACGCATTTGACATCATACACTGTAGTAGTCTTCTCTTCCAGCAGTGACTGCGCAGATACTTAATATATTCGTAACTTTTGAACGGATTGTCCAATTTTCCTCAAACTTTCACTGATGTGTTCCACTAATATTGCTGCATTCTTTCAATCCTTATGTATATGAAGGTGGACTTGTCCTTTAAGGTTATGGTAAAAATTCACAGCAGGAGAAAAGTTGATTATGTAGACTGGTCAAAGTTTCTTTCAGATCAGGTTAAAGAATTGGAATTCTGTGGAAGTATTCAAAGTTTTGTATATTTTCACAAAAACAGTGATCTGAATATCATATGCATAATATGAATGGATGCATTATATATGAATGCATAATATGAAATGGTCTGAATATCATATGCATAAAACATGAGGTGACATTACACATAGCTCACATTATAATATTGAGTGGTTCAACTCAGTGCAGGTGGATGTCTCGTCTTTCACAATTTTGATGTCATTTCTGCTCAACTGTTTTGTTAGATCTCATGGCGGATTTGTGAACATAGTGTGGCTCAATCCGGTGAATTTCCTGTCTGCGGTTGACATGGCAACCGCACAGGTGTGTAAGTGCTGGTTTGCAGTGCATGCAGTGTGTGAATGAGGCAGGGTGGTAAATATGGTGGCAGGTGTGAACGAGTGATTCACTTCCATAGGGCAGGGACAAGAAGAGGGAAGGTGAGAGCTGTTGCTTGCTAACCCATGCTTTCTGATGCACTGTAATACAATGAGGAGTTTCACACTTATAAACCAACTTATTTGTTACGATGTTTATGCATATGTTTAGTGTGATGGAGTGTTCAGACATGAAAGTCAGTCTCCTGGCTGCATGCTAACTCCAAGCGACATGCCATACAACAGCTGAGTCATAAATTCTTTGGCCTGTCAAGCAAACTCTCTTATGCTCACACGCAATATAGTAAACCCATACACAAGAGGCTGCACATTGCAAACCCCACAAAAAAAGTGACATAGGTTGGTTTTCCAGTAGGCCTAAACATGTTTAGTTTTCCAGTAGGCCTAAACATGTTTAGTTTGGATAAACCCAAGCTGATTTGGTATTTTTCGACAGAGTTATCTTCTTTCTATGTGTTAGTTCGAAGTTTAGAATCATGAAGTTAAACACTACATTTTTTGTAGAAGCATTTTCAATTTCTGTCTGAAGTCAACTTTCCCCACTTTTCCCAATGACTGTAAAAGTGTTCATGCAAGCCCTTCACAGAAGCCTTAAACTAAGCAGGAGTTTTGATACTTAAATGTAATCATGATCAAAGTGGGGTTTTTTTGTCTTTAATTTTTGAAGAAAGTTTAAATCTTAATGTTATAATTCCTTCACCATAATTGCCATGGCATTATAAACACCCTTTTTGTTCTGCACATATTTAGGGTGACTCAGTGAACTTAAATAGATCCTTACTTTTAGCCCCTTGTCTATTAATTTTTTTTTTCAAGATAATTACATTTGATGCATATGTGTAGGTCTGTTGTATCAAAAAACATCCTACCATATAAGATTTTTGCAATAAAGCCTGAAATATAAGGAGATATCAGTATTTTTCTCAATAAACCATAACTGTAGATGGTTTAGTCTGGAAACACTTTTATTAATAACTGTTGTTCACATTTTGTGTATTTAACAATACTTAACATCGATTCATATTTTTACAGTGGTTGTTTCCATCCCTAACTCACATTTTAGAACTTTCTCAAGCACTAATGCTAGGTTTTTGTTTCATCTGCAAATGGTAAATTGTGCCTTTAAGAACTGTCTCTGCATGTTTGATGTTCCATCATTTATTTTTCTGGGTTTGAAACCTCTAAATTTGATGATTTACATATCTTACAGCTTAGAATCTATTCTTCAGAAGTTGCCCATAGCTATTTAAAAAAAAAAAGAAGAAGAAAAAACACCTGGCAACATTTTGTGGTGCAAGGTCACATTTGCACACAGTATAAAAAGGAGGTAAATATTATTAGGCCATGCTGAATCACCTCCTCAGTCTTGGTTTAACTGTAGATGTCAAACATGGCCGGTTCAAATTACTAATGTGCATCCAGAAAAACTTGATTTTAAAACACCTGTCTTGACTATAATTATTGTCCAAACATATTTTGATAAGCATTTTTTTTTTTAGAAACATGATTGAAGTATGCTTTCAAACTGACAGATATTGCTCATAAAGCGATGAAATGTGCTTCTAAACTGTAAATATGTTGAAATATGAGGGTTTTTTTAAGTATGAAAGCCTTCTTTGTCTCACAGGTGACACACCGTGAAATGTTTGGTTATTGATGAACCTGTGGAGAATGGTACACATAATTCATCACTGCCAAGGCATAATTTTTGCTGTTCTTTCCTATGAAAAGAACAATTTTAAGACTTTCTGTTTTAAGCCAAGTACTCTCAAGTTAGGATATGAAGAACCTTTGTATGTATTTCCTTGCAAAGTTTACCATAACGATATTTTCACATAAGCTCAAGTTTGTCCATGCTAGTGGCCATAATTAATCGAGTGAATCTTTGTTCTCTTTTTTTTCTCTCTTTCATGTACTTTGCTCATATCTGATGTGGAATGAATGCCGATGGAATAGGTAAGTGAAAGCTGAATGTTTTATTGATTTGATGTTTATGGGTGAAAAGGTGACAGAAGAATTATAAGATGTGAAAATTTTTATATCACTGCAGCACTCACAAATGTATTAAAATTGCATATAACAAAACTCAAATTGTGTTTACCCTGCAGCAACATCCATAACCATAACTGTGTCATTCCAGATTATGATGAGGATATGAAATGATCGCATTCGACACCTTGACAGGTTTATATGTAAAAACCGTTAAATTGCATTCTTGTTTAACTTAAACCAACAATCATAGCTAGCCCTTTGAAAATTCTGATGTTGAATTTGTAAAAATGGCAGTCATATTAATTTCAATACAGTACTGTAGCATTTTTGTTGCTATTGCTGAGTCTTCAATTCCTTAGATATCATGCAAGGTATATCATATATTAGTGTAGCAATGGTTATAGATGGTGATTTTCATTTTCCACCATAGGTGGTGTATTATCTTCAGTAGATGTAGAGTTAACACTTGAATTGAGTATTCTCATTCAATTTATCCATGCTGACTGGAAGCTGTAACTTTCAACCACTCAGTCTGTGTGGAGCTGAATAGAAAGTTTCATCAACATTCCATCACTGAATCTGGTTGAAAAAAAAAAAATCAAAAACAGAGCTGCAGTTGATTAACAAATTGTCCTACATCAACGTAAATAAACTCTATATCAATCAGTGTTTAGTAGTACCACGATAAAAATAATGGGCATACATGTACATACAATTATATTGTAACTGGAATAAATATGCTGTACCCGCCGCATGCTGTAAGGATAAGAACAGGCACTGGCTGATAGGCGGAAGCTTGTTGGTCTAGTGGATAGGATGGCTGTCCAGTGATCAGGAGATCGTAGGTTCAAATCCTGCTTGAGTATGCTTGCCCATGATTTCTTTTGTCATGGTTGCTACTTTCAAACACTGATCAATTCAGTGCTTATTTACGTTGATGTTGGGCAATTTGTCTGTCAGTTGCAATAAAAACAACTCCGATGCAAGAATTTCATTAATTTGAAGAGAGAGGAAAAAAAAAACCTTTTGTAAATGACCAATTTCAAAAGCTGGCTAGGTTGCTTTAAAATGATATTGATCGTATTTTGCATCAAGCCAGTAATGTTGAATTAGAAGTTTCCTGTTTTTAATGATATTAAATATTTCCCAGTTAGATCTAAGGTGCCCTTTGGCAACATGATAATGGATTCACTGTGTTAACATAGTGATGTTCTAGAAAAGCTGTAATGAGCATTATTGAGTAACATTAAAGAGTAACATCACAGTTAACTTATATTAAAACAAAATTGAATTGAATCCTCACAAAGTCAGACCTTTAAGGAAATCATTTTGGCAGCAGGTTCTAGAGACAAAATGACCTGCAATGAGCCAATTACTCTGAAATAGATAGCTTGAAAATTGAATTTTGTCTTCTATGACGGTTGGGTATGCTCACGTGTTTGCGTCTAACTAAATTGGCAACGCAGAAGGCGTGAGCAGCTGGTCAGGCTATCAGTCGATAGACCAGACCGGGCAGGCGGGGAATGACAATAAGTTAGTATCAGTAAACTAATAAACATGTCAGAACTAGCCCTGATTGCTTCTGGGGTTCCATTCACACTTAACTTTTAATCACAAACTTATCAAACCAACAAACTGATATGTACTTCCAGCATGGCAAATGTCAAGCAATTCAGATGGTGTTTTGATAACTTTACGCCATCTTTGATGCATTCATCTAATTTCCATCATTTTTTTTTTATTTTTTTTTTTAATGATGGCAGTTGATAGTGTTGACCAGATTGTTTTAGGAGCAGACAAACATTCTGGAATTTAGTTCATGATGATTCCAGAATTAGAATGGCTACAGCACAATGAGTCTACCATCTTATCAGCCAATATATGTGTGCGCTCTCTCATGTTTCCAAATAGGTTGCAGCGCGACACATCATAAAGTAATCTGGTGGCGTAGATTACAATCACATGTGACCAATGACCAGTATTAGATCTCTCTGTGTGTATGTGTGTACAGAGCACATGCCCTCTTGCTACCCCGTGTGTGCTCCAGATTGAGATTGCACTCAGTCTGCTTGTTGTGTAAAGAAAAATATCATTCTAAAGGTCAAAGGTCATTACTTATTTGCAGAGTGGTACTTTTTTATTATTGCTAGTATGGTTCATGGGTCCATTTTAACCAATTTAGCAGACTTTTTGTTGCAATTTTCTTTTAGAACATAATTATATACATAATGTCACATTCCTCCTGTAGAAAAAGAAACACCAAGCTGGTATCATAGTCAACTTCTTGTTTGAATTATTGGCAAACATACAGATGACAGATCCTCACTTTTATAACAAAATCTTAGTTTTGTATATCTGTAATCAACAGTAACTTTAGGGATTGCACAAAATCCCATCATTAATTTCCCAATTATTCTCAACTGTGTTGAGGAGCAAGACTGGAAGAAATCAATGAAAATATCATGAAAGACGAGTCCACAAAATATCACAACAGAGAGAAAGATCCATAAGTCTAATGCTGGAATAAGTCTTTCATTGAATATTATTTGTCAGTTTGATCACAAATGTTTGATCCCAAAACCCTGTGCTTAGATAATAATCCTTACTCATTGCATGTGATGTCCTCTTTTTTAAGTGGGTTTGAAAGGAACAGCAAAGTTCCCAAGAGATTTTCTGAGATGGATTCCTCACCACATTCATTGGTTTCTGAAGACAGTGGAGCATAATGGTTGAGGTGCATTGTCCTGGGTGATATAAGGCACCTTGGCAAGTTGTACCAAGTCATTTTCTTTACATCTTGTCTGAAATAAAATACTGTAAAGTAAGTGCTTTTCTTTAAGAAATTACCTCCTCACATACATATTTCAGAGCAGACTTCTGTGTGTGCACCTCTGAAACTTCGAAGTTTGCGGTAGGTGCTGAGGGAACACAAATCCATCACCACTGCCAATTCTCCAGATACAAGTGAAGTTGGAAGAGCTATATATCCTGGAGGCTTGGCTGTCAAACAGGAACATCATCATCATCTACTACCTTCTCCCATGAAGACACACACACACACACACACACACACACACACACACACACACACACACACACACACACACACACACACACACACACGCTCATCCAAATACAAACCACACAAGAAGAGTCATATACCTAGGCATATCAAACCTTATATATCACACCTCATACACTATGTAACCCATTAGGTGAGCATTAAAGTTAGGTTGTCTGGCTTTAAAACATCTATTCTGATATTTGCTGGAACCTTAAGAGTTGAACCCTTTCTTCTGTCCTCATTTCAATGTTTTGAAATGATTATATATAAAGAGAGCTTGTAGGCTTTTTCTGAAGCATATGGCCATGGTTTGGTAAAGTGGCATAGTGTACATAATGTGTAAGATTATCTCCTGCATGCCTGACACCTTTCTAAATTTAATTAAACGAGAAAGAGAAGCTGAAACAAATTCATGATCAGAAATGACAAAAAGGTTGTCATGGTAATATGTCACATGATATGCCATCTCCTTATCCCCCCTTTCCCTCTTCACCCCCACATTCTAGTATTTGTCAGACTCCACCCATGTACCACATTCCCTACCCTGGAAGCACATTTCTATTCTTAACCCACCCCCAGGTCAGGGCAGACATGACTTTCGGGAGGTCCGTCTGAGAGCCAGAAACAAGCAGACGTATTAAAAGAAATAAAAAGGACAAAATCAGAGCACATGAAGCTCAGGAGGAAATATTGCATTAACATCAGTCATTCTCTTGTGTGATGTAGAGTCGACTCCTTGCACACGAATACAGTCTTGGTATGATGGCTAGGTAGAAAACACAGTGACATTTGCTATTGGAATGGGTGACAGGAATTTTATATCAGAAAGTTTTGAAACTTATACCCCATTCAGTCAGGACTATTTTCAACCAGTGCATCTGTTGCAATTTCTCAGTCTAAATGTCCTGTGCAAATACTGCTGAAATGCAGATGAAAATTTGAGCAAAAAATCACCTGCCCTTGTTCTTATAAAAAGGCTGATTCAGTGGGTGACTCCTATCTGAAAAGCTCTGCCGTTGTATGTTGCCCCATGGGTAGACTTCTGCTGTACGAGTTCAAGCTCACTGTGTAAGTTATATAGTAGCAGTGAGTTTGAGAACTGACGAATGACACAGACTCCTGGTAAAACCAAGCAGATATTTTCCTTTCAGAAGCCATGTTAAGTCTATAGTGTACACATTATTGTCTGCAGCAAATAAGTAGTTTGTGTATCAATCATCTGGACCATTCTTGTTCAGAACTTCAAAGAAACTAGAGCTAGATTATCTCACAGCACATCTTTCTCACTCTCAATTAATTAGCCGCCAATGAGTTGAGGGTCTTGAGGTATTAAGAGGAGGGAATGGTTTGAAAGAGGTCCTGTTTGATTAGCACCAGCCATATGTTATCCCTTGAAGTTCATCGGCTGGTAAGATCAACAGGAAGCAGATTCCATCTCATCAAGGAAAGGTTGCTCGCAGGAGAACCAGATATGATCACTGACGGGTGATGATGAGGGGTCGCCGCAAGGAAGGCTGGCGGTCAGACGCTCTTTTTTTTTCTTTTTTGTTTTTGCACCTGCTGGCGTTTTTCTTTCTCTCTCTGTTTTCAATGCAGCTTGCCTATCTGTCAGAGGTCAGTGACCCTTTCTGTCTGAGCATGTCAGGTGATTTTGGCACCTGATAAGACATTCTTGTGGAAGAGGGAGTGGTGGTGACTAGGTGGAAGTAGGGGGCGGTGGAGACGGGATCGGAGAACTGGGAGAACAATGAAGGGGGAGAACAGAGGATGTGAAAGAGCAGTTTTACATATGTTTGTCTGCATAACATTCACACATGCACAGGTATAGAAAGGGCTCTTGAAAGATTTCTTCACCTTTTAAACTTGTTCCTTGAAAAAAACAAGTTGTGAGATGGTACTCTTCGTCTTTGCAGCATCCCACTGGACAGGACTGGCCACTGAACTTACATGTGGGCAAGGCCTGGTATTAGTGAGATTAGGGAGCGTGCTAGTGAAGGCTACATGGATTTCTAACTTGTTAGACTGAGGTGACCCTTTGCTTGTTAAACTGAGCCACTTTTCCTGGCCGTTAATAAAATGAGTAATTTCCATGGAGTAATGTGCAGTCATGCTGTGCCAGAAAGTTCAACCCACAAAAGACATGAGGTCAGGTCGTTGACCCCTTGACCACAGTGAAAGGGAAATGGTAGAAAGAACGAAGTATGCTATGTGAACATCTTACATGTGTTCAACTTTTTCCTTCCTTTAGGAGTAGATCCATTGGTACTGATGAATTGATGAATTTGTCTTTGGTAAAAGGCGAACTATTCAAGCTCTCCTGAGATATGAAACTCTTGAAAACAATAGATCTAAGCTTTCCTCATTAATCTTTCTTCATACATCGTTAAATTTGTTAGATGTTTTCAGAACTTTTGTGAGCCAGCCACTTTATTGCCCCACTCCCCCACAACATGGACAGTTCTCTTTTTAAAGAATGTTAAAGGCACTCAGCCTCACCCTGTAGGACATCCTTGCTATGACTTCTAGCAGAATTAGAATTAAACTCTGGTGAATATTTGCATCAACTTTGCCCGAAGTGTTAAGTACATTGTAGCAACAATAACAGTGAAAGTTTCATTGGCATGAGAGAGTCTACGAGAAGTTGTTGAATCGTGAACTTTTCCTTGTTTTCTTTAAACTCAGAATTATATATTTGCCTCTAAAGTTGTACAGTCCATTGTACATTATTGTAATACAATATAGATCCGTAATAGGTAACAATGTCTCACCATTCAAAGAAAGAAAATAATTAAATGCTTAAATCATTACAATCTAGATTACTTTTGTGCAGAGGGGAAATGGATGTCGATAGGTCTTACTCTGTTCAGTTCAAGGAAGAAAATTTAAAGGACAAGTTCACCTTCATAGACATGTGGGTTGAGTGAATGCAGCAATATTAGTAGAACACATCAGTGAGAGTTTGAGCAAAATCGGACAATCCGTTAAAAAGTTATGAATTTTTGAAGTTTCTGCTCAGTCACGGCTGGATGAAAAGACTACTATAGCTTTTGATGTCACATGAGTACAACGATATAAAGAAAGAATAAAGAAAATTCAACATATTTCCATTTTTCTCGCGTAACAAAAGAACACTCGACTTCTCTCTTTCAGAAGGCAGGGGGAATAATATTACCCTTAACATACGTCAGTAGCAAGTCGAAGAAATGTGCACTTTATTCAAAAAGTAGAGTTTTGTGATATTCTCTTTTTATTTTCCTTATATAGTTGTACGCATGTGACATCATACACTGTAGTAGTCTTCTCTTCCAGCAGTGACTGCGCAGATACTTAAAATATTCGTAACTTTTGAACGGATTGCCCAATTTTCCTCAAACTTTCACTGATGTGTTCTACTAATATTGTTGCATTCTCTCAATCCTTACGTATATGAAGATGGACTTGTCCTTTAAACGGACTAAATTTAGGTCTGGGGGGATGGTATAGTTTTGGTTGAGATGGAGATTCAGATTTTGACATTTTGCAAGATAGATTAAAAACCACTTGTATGAAAAATGAAAGAGCATACCAATTCCAAGAGGAAAATCTGGTTTTGGAAGTGGCTGAAATATAAAAAAGAGGTCCATGTAAAAGGAGGGTCACATTTTTCTATTAGGACCACTTTGTTTTACATTGTTTTTGGATATGTGTTTACGTGATATGGTGAGTTGGGGGGGGGGGGGGACAAGACGCTTGTGAGATGCGGATGTATCTGTGCCTCTGGGGTGACAGGCACGTATCTTGTTCATCCCTGGAAACTATGCGGAGGAAAGAGTCTCACTGGTGGTTGTGTCAGCAGGAGGAAGGAAGACTCAGTTAGACAATCACATCTCTGGCATGAGTTCAACCATTATCAAAATTTAATGGGTAGAATGGCATTAAAGACTACCATTCCTCTCCTGCATTAGCAAAATGTTCAGACATTTTTGCACCTCAGTACAAGTAAATATTTATTGATAACTGTAAGTATATAGGTAGAGAATTTATGATTGATAAATTCTAAGTATTCTCTATGGACATGCAGGTATTTTTCTGAATTCATTGCCAAAGAAATTACTATTTTTTGTATAATTCATCAAATTGCAAGATAATTTGATATTAATGTATCATTCAAAAGAAAAACTGCATATCATTCATATATGTATGTTTTGAATTAGACTTTTGGCAGCTTAGACAGATTCAACTACAAATAATTTTCATGATTCCTTGTTCTAATAAAATAAAAATCGTGTAAGCTTTTTTACTTAAGATTTTCATAAGTGTGGCTTCGCAAAAAAAAAATCTATTCATGATATGTCTGTGTGTGTGTGTGTGTGTGTGTGTAAATAAAGACACTTCTAGGAGTTTAATTTCTAGTCATCTTGAAAGTTATGAAACACTGAAATTTTCCTTGTTCATGCTTCAACAAGACAAAATCATCTTTCATTGGGTGACCTCTTTTTAACCCCAAATAGGATGCCTCCTCTCAGTTCTTAATTGCTTCACAATTTCTTATTCCCACCAAATTTAGAATGAGGAGATTAATCCTGGAGACTCACCTGAAAGACATTTTTTTTTTCTTGCATTGGATCGATCCTAAAAATACCTCTGCCTGGACATATGGGAATAGGAGGCAGGAGAAAGGAAAACACCCTAGTAATGATCTCTGTCAATGGCCATTCCACTGTCAGGTATTTCAGCACCTCTTCGTTACGTCGTCGGTCCCTCTCCCTTGGACCTGGGGACATGTCGACCCATCTTGTGAGGGCAAGCTTCTTGTAAGGTAGCTCCTTCTTGTGGATGGTGATTGCAAATTTCATTTTGTGCTGTCTCAAGTGATGTGATTCACACCTCGGTGGTTTTTTGTTTCGGCTGCTCTGTGCAGGTAACGAGCAAACTAATTAAATCTTGGTGCCCTTCAAAATATTTTCTAAACTTTGTATTGTTATCACCCTTTAGTCTACCTGACATTGACAGTAGAGTCATAGATGTAGTCAGGTAGTCATTATGTATTGGAACTATAAAAAAAAGATACTTTCAGGTGACAAGGACAGATGTAGATCCACAAACACTGTGTCACTTCATTGAAGGTCTGCCTGTTTCTATAAAAAAAGACCTACTAATCTCCTTGGCTTTGATGGTTTTTGGCTCATAATCAAAATCACTTTACAGAATCTTGAAGATGGTTTCTGGAAGGAATTGTGCTTATGGATATCTGTCAGTGCTGTAGTGCATTGTATGTCGCCCTGATAGTTTAATAACTTCAAGGAATAGAGCTCAAAGAAAGGGATATTAAGATTTTAAAGATTTTAAGTTTCAGAATTATCGTGATTAGGCATCACTCAGTAAATGAAAATTTTAGCTCCACTGGTAACTTATTTAAGTTTTTAAGATGGATACTGGTCTACTTATGACAGGTGTAACTATCTAGAACAATATAGCGCTCCTTCTTTACAAGATGGTAATGCTGGTTTGCTGGTTTCAGTGACAATCTGTGAGAATATCAGCAACCATGGCCCAGGACATTGCAAAAGATAATTATATCCACTTAACCAGAGAGACATTGAGGTAAGGACCCCATACTTGGAATAGGCAGTAGGTGCCCATTCATTTCAGTTGTCCAACAATGAGCTTTAGTTTCCTAGGGCTAGTGGGCAAATTGGCTGGTAACCCCTACCACCATGCACATCAAAAGGGGGATTTTGCCCCATATGAAAAGTTTGATGAGTAAAAGCAACAGTTCGGTAAGTAAGAACAGTGGACAAATATATTACACAAAAAAGTTTGGAAGAGTGGAAAATTAGCAAAATACCCTAGGTCCTCCAGGGGTTCTTTCAGGTAGAACATCTTTCTTTTTCTGTTTTATTCTGAGACAGCTAAAAGCGTATAATAGGGCCTATGTGATTTCTGTGACATAATCAACTTGATACTATGTATATGTCAATGTCTAGTTGCAACCTAAATTTTTGTGGGAAATGAAAATAAATGAAGTGAAATTGAATGAAAGAAATTTGAAATGTGTCTCAAGTGACGATCTTGGCTACTGACAAAATACTGCCTCCAGAACAATTTAGAATGAATGATATTCATGTGTATCACCTCAAGTTATACACAATGAGTGTGAATTCAAGTATTTGCTTATAAATATAAAAGCTTGCAAATTAAAGTTTTAAGCAGGAACAGCAAGCTGATGTCACATGCAGTGACATGATGTAAATTTTATAGGTGTGTACATCTATCACTTGCATCAAGTTTCAAACAGGTGACTGATTGCATAACAAACCCCCAGAAAGCTTGTCTGTCATTCGCCAATGAAATTGTAAGGTGTCTCTAACTGAAGAGTCATTCTTTAAAATGAAATCATTGTGCAGTGTCCTCAAATACTCATTACTTGGAATCACTGTACCTTTCCAAAGGGACATGCTGGAGAAAAGTTTGTGCAGATCAAGACTTTTGAAATGTGTCACTCAAATAATCTCTCAACAAGAGAACATGAAGAAATGGATTGTCACTACCTGTTCTATGCAGAGAGACTGCATTTCGGGATGACCTCTACATTGCAGTCTCATCCCTTTTCTCTGTACTCCTGCATGCTTCATCATTCTTTTGTCTTCTTGATGGTCATGTTATTATCTTCATCATTCTCATCCCATTTCCCCGCATCGGTCCATCCTGTGTTCATTGATATCGTCCAGCATTTCTTCACTTTCTCTTGAAGCAAAGTGATGCTGCAAATGCTATACTGATTGGTCTGGTTGATAGGTTTCAATCCTCCTGTACCAGTATGTCACAACTCTTAAACACAGGTGTGAGAAAGTTGTTTGTCATTTTATATACTTCACATGATATTACACAAATAGAGTGATCCTTGAATGATGTCATTTTGTTTTATTTTATTTTTTTGTGTATAACAAAGTGCCCTGGAGACTATAAAGATTTGAGCAGTGTATCTTCTCCTGTTGTTTTTGCTAAATCATCAGTGCTCATAGCTTTGCCATTGCTACGCACGTTAGATGAAAACATGATTTTTTTTTTTGAGTGGATTTTATGAAAAAAAAATTGTACTGTTCCTGTATCATGACTGTAGAACCCATATACCTCTACCCTTATTGTTACACAGATTCACCACTGTCTAAATTTTCATCACTTTGCAGGGTCTAATATTTTCTTTTTGCTCTGGTAATATAACCTATCCTCTCTTGCTTTAGTCATTGAATCTTTTACAGCATAGCATATTTTGTGCAACTCGGTAGATTAATCATGACTGCACTGCATGACTTTTTAAAACAGCACTTACACATGGATATTGTGCTTTCTATTCAGCTTATTATACACTGCAAAAAGTCCGGTGTTAAATAGTGAACACCGAGCTGGTGTTAAATTTTCGGTGCTCATTTATGGTGTTAAATTAACACCTCCGGGTGTCATTTCCAATCATAAAACTGTTTTTTGAAGAGTTTCTTAGTAACTGCACTTCTTGTTGATTTTTAATTTAAACAAGACGATCAAGAATTTTACATTAAAATACTAGATTTTTGAAAAAATGTGAAAATAAATTTACACCACAGTAACACCAGCTGGTGTGGTCTCTTATTGAAGCTGGACGGGTATTAAACCATTGATATTAACACCAACAAATATCAAATCAGCACCATGTGGTGTCATTTTTGAATTAACACCAGTACAGTGTCAAAATAACACCAGGTACAGTGTCAAATTAACACCACGAAGTGTCAGGTGAACACTTTTCAACACCATCACAGTGCATTTTCTACACCTGTGGGTGTGGTCCTCTATTGAAGTTTGATCAGTGTTAGATTTAACACCCATGGTGTTAAATCTAACACCGATGTTTTTACAGTGTAGGAGTAAAATGCCTGCTCTGTGTCACAGAAAAAAAATGCCCCTATCCAGCATAATTCAAATTAAAGGACAAGTTCACCTTCATAGACATGTGGGTTGAGTGAATGCAGCAATATTAGTAGAGCACATCGTTGAGAGTTTGAGGAAAATCGGACAATCCGTTCAAAAGTTATGAATTTTTGAAGTTTCGGCTCACTCAAGGCTGGATGAGAAGACTACTATAGCTTGTGATGTCACATGAGTACAACGATATAAAGAAAGAATAAAGAAAATTCAACATATTCTCACTTTTCTCGCATAACAAAAGAACACCTGACTTCTCTCTTTCAGAAGGCAGGGGGAATAATATTACCCTTAACATATGTCAGTAACAAGTCGAAGAAATGTGCACTTAATTCAAAAAGTAAAGTTTTGTGAAATTTTCTTTTTATTTTCTTTATATGGTTGTACGCATATGACATCATACACTATAGTAGTCTTCTCATTCAGCAGTGACTGCGCAAATACTTTAAAAATTCATAACTTTTGAACGGATTGTCCGATTTTCCCCAAATTTTCACTGATGTGTTCTACTAATATTGCTGCATTCACTCAATCCACATGTATATCAAGGTGAACTTGTCCTGTAAGTATTTGTATTTCATTCATCTTTCTAAATAAAAACATGCACTGAGAGACTTGTCTAAGCCTTCCACATTTTCAGCATGCCCACATATTAATCAATTCCCTACAAAATTCAAATATTGCCATACTTCAGACAGAGCCGACCATGTTACAATGTGTTAAGTGATACAGTCAGAATGTACTACTGTATAAGCTGTTATTTTCGCAAATTTCGCGATTCACAGTTGGATCGCGAATTTAACAACACGCGAAAATGCCTCCATGCGCTTTGTTGATAGAGCATTAACGTAAGCGTCGGTGTCAATTCACGAAAACAGCATCTTGCGAAAATGTCTGTGACCTTGTCATTCGCGAAAATATCTGTACACAAAAATAACAGCGTATACAGTAGTAGTCATTTCACCACAGACATGTAGCGTGCTATCTAGGTACACTTCATTACAATGCCGCTGGTTATTCACATCATCATATCGTCTGGCATTTGATGTGCTATGTTCACAGCACGTTCTCTCAAACCAGAAGTGATTAATGCAGACATTTTTGGTACATCACCACAAAACTGTGACATACTTTAAACAGAGAATGAACAGCAGCGTTCATTATGATCGCACTTCAAGGGAATTATCTTTTTCCTGTCTCAAAATGTGCATTGGGATTCAAGAAAAAGTTGGTTTGATGTTTTTATTTCAACACTGAGTTTTTTTTCTTTACTTTCTATTTTTTGGCCTAAGTTCAGCACCACAGCTGCCAAAACTTACATTTGTCAGGTGATTGATGGCAAATGATATTCCAAACAGATCATGGGTAGGGGCCTAATTGAAAACCTGCTCATCTTGATGGGTCTTAGATGGGAACCTTGACAAAATACAGTTGAGTTAAGCCTCATTCAGCTCTTGACCGCAATCTGCCCAGGAAGAGATGACAAATGAATTAAGACTCATCTCATGTTTATCGTGACAGGTTTAATCTTGATTTAATTTGGAGATGATGTTCTTTATTTAAAGAGTGAGGGTGTAATTATTTCTTGGAATTAGGGTATAAAATGATATTAATATAACTTTATTCTGCAGGACAAGAGATGTAGTTTAAACACACCAATCCTAATATTATTTCTAATAATTCATTAACCCTTCTGATAAATTTTGATAATCAGAACTCGAGACCAGGTGCTTTGCATAGACACCCAATTATCAATCGTGATTAACAGACTCACTAATTGGCTGCAAACTGTGGGTGAGCATGATGATTTTGAGCTTTTAGCCATATAGTGCTGGGCTCTAGCTGTTTGTGGATCCCCCCAAATAGCGTGACTTTTGTATGACATTAATTTTGTAAAATAATGGGAGATTTTGCAAGACAATGACATCATCACTTCATCTGAGTTTCATGTGAGGTTTGCACTTTGTTGTAAGAGTTTTACATTTCCACAACTTTCTTGTTTTATCTCAAATTAAGATGAAACATGTACCTTTTTGTTTGTATGGTTTTACTATAATTAGTCAAGTTGCACTGCAATAATATTGCACTTCAAGCAGATTCTGGGAATTCATTACTGTACATAATTGTACATATATCTTGATTATTATTCAATTATTCCATTTTCTCTCTGGTTCTGCATTTAGTCTTGTGACCAGACCTCCTTGTTAGTACATGCATTTTGTCAAACTTGAGAAGGTCAGAATTTTGTGTCTGCTGTGCAGACTTCGGTGCGCAGAGTACATGCAATTGAGCCAATTTACCACCCTCCGTCTGAAAATTTGGGACTCAAAGCGAATGGATTTGGAGAAGGTAAATCATCTTCAAGGGAGCCAGCTGGGGATGTGGAGTGAGGCAGACATGAACGATAAAATGATGTATTTTTTTTTATCCTCTCCCATTGTTAGCTTTATTGACCCTTCAACCCACATCCAGCATCCAAGCATTCTAGGATTCGCAGTCCCTATGGACACAACACGTCCCATCTCTTTTTCTCCCTACATCCGTCTCCCGCTCATCTCTTTCAAGTAAAGACAAGTCTGGCCAACTTCTTTCCTGCCAATGAGAACCATCTCCCATCTTTATTGTTGTAATATCATCCAGGAGTTTCTGTCAAAGTGGATGTCATTCGTCTGTTTCTTAACTCTCTCCCTCGGCTCAAATTGATAGCGACAGAAAATAGCGCTATCTATGAGGGAGCGGAAATATGAAAGCAGGGCAGTGATCTCACGTTTTCTTTTCTGTTCCGAGAAGAAGAAAAAAGTAGTTTGCGCTATTAACACATGGGAAGTGGCAAAAAGTTTATTACTCTCAGATGAGACAGTTACCCTAAGCACTGTAATACTTTAAAAGAACCTTGAGCTTCATATTGTTTTTTCACCCTTCCTTTTACAATTTATGGTTTGAAGAAACCTAATATCCACCAAATGTCATTTGTTGCTGGGAATTCACACCAGCTAAGACTCTTCCCCTTCTCCTAGTTCTGATCATATGTCTTGGAATGATAATAATCTCTCTAAATGTCCCCAAGATGTTTCTTTCGGGGGTTTTGTCTTTTGAAATCATAGTTTTCATACTTCCTTTCAGTTAGCTTGACTTGATTGTAGAACCAAAGATCACTTTATGATGAAAAAGATTTTAAAGGACAAGTCCACCTTCATATACATTTTAGATTGAGAGAATGCAGCAATATTAGTAGAACACATCAGTAAAGTTTGAGGAAAATTGGACAATCCGTTCAAAAGTTACGAATATTTTAAGTATCTGCGCAGTCACTGCTGGAAGAGAAGACTGCTACAGTGTATGATGTCACATGCGTACAACTATATAAGGAAAATAGAAAGAGAATTTCACAAAACTTTACTTTTTGAATAAAGTGCACATTTTTTCGACTTCCTACTGACGTATGTTAAGGGTAATATCATTCCCTCTGCCTTCTGAAAGAGAGAAGTCGAGTGTTCTTTTGTTATGTGAGAAAAATGGAAATATGTTGAATTTTCTTTAGTCTTTCTTTATATCGTTTATACTCGTGTGACATAACAAGCTATAGTAGTCTTTTCATCCAGCCGTGACTGAGCAGAAACTTCAAAAATTCATAACTTTTTAACGGGTTGTCCGATTTTGCTCAAACTCTCACTGATGTGTTCTACTAAAATTGATGCATTCACTCAGCCCACATGTCTATGAAGGTGAACTTGTCCTTTAAGTTTGGGTAAGCATTCTACTGGAGGACTCTTTTCGTAAGATATATCTACAAACTGAATTTTGAATATAATCATATCAAAGCCCATTTGGCCTCCTTCAGTTCAAGAGTTTGACTACGTTTTGAAAATTGAATATTCTGTCTAGACATGCCCAGTGGATTTAATCCTCCAAGACTGATTCAGTTCAATTCAATTCCACATTTCTCGTATTACTGTGCGTGTAAAGATGATGGATTCTTTCGGATGATATCGAAAAAGCCCTTTATAACAAAGGTCCTCCTTCAACTCAGTCGAAGAAAATTTGAAATATGTTAACAGCGACTGTGATGAAAATATAATGAGTTTCTTCATTAATGAAATTTATTTTGATATTGCCACATGGAGATGTTTTAATGCCAGGTACTGCACCAAGCATCCCATCACTTTATTAATCTGAATTCATTCATATTTGGATCTGAATGGGGTCAATTCAGGCATAATTCTTCTATCTAGTTGCATTCACACACAGAAATTAACAGTTATTGCATTGCAATGCAAAATTTAAGTTTATTTTAAACAGTTCACACAGTCTGCGCAGGGAAAATTATCACAAACAAATGTTAACAAAACATATCAACAATGACTAGAATGTCCCACCCCCATCAAAGTGTCATACTCTTCACACTCAGGACAAATTATCATGATGTTTAAAAAAACAAATCAAATGGGATCGATTTTTGCATCATGATACGGATCACCTCGCAGATTTTTTTTTTTTGTGTGTGTGTGTGTGTGTGTCCACATGTGAATTTCATGATTTTTGCATCCTGGATGCAAGACTTAAAAAGCCTTTGTCTGGGTGTGTGTGAAAGACACTTCTGAGCCCTGTTTAATATTAATCTCCCAAGATGATACGCAGATGATCAGAAGCTGTACAGAAGAGAGTTTCCAGGTTGAGATCTGGTTGTTTTGGAAAGCCGAGCCTCCAAAAGATGCCGCAGATCAACCACTGCTGGCAGCATGTTTTCACAAGCTATTCCAGTATTTTTTCAACATCTGTTTCTGTTCACCTTTCCCTGAAAGTGGAACATGAGAGTTCTAGTGTATAAACAAACATGTCTGTCTGTTCAAGGTTTACAGACCTATCCATGATATTTCAATTTGAAATGCAGGGGGAAAAAGAGAAGAGGAAAGTGTGTCTTCATAAGAACATTAGTAGCTAAATGATTCAATATGCCAAATGGAAGTCATTCAATAAAAGAAGTGTGAGATGAGAATTTGATTCATAGAAAAATTACAGTGCAGTTAGAAAATGATAGGATCCTATTCTTTTTTTCATCACAACTACATTTTATAACAATAATGTAATTTTCTTTTGTAAGCAGTGATCATTGATATTCATTTCTGATTTGGAAAGTTTAAAACACCACTGAGAGAATTTATTTCCCCTCCCCCTGGGGGAGATTAAAGAAAAATGAGTCCAGTGGAGGTTATCATTTAATCTCCTATGTGGTTCAAAGGATTACAATATTCAGTTCATTGTGATACTGAAATGCTCAATCTTATATCTTCTATTTCTCTTTGGCAAAAGCAGAATAGAGTGTTTAGAATGGCAGGAATTAGCAAAGGTCACATGGTGATTAAGAAGTAGACATTTTTCTTCAGATCAACTGTGGTGTAAATGAGGAGAGATCACAAATAAGTCTTTCAGCCAATAAGTCCCAGAACTGTAATATTTTTCCCTTAATATATATTTTGATATTCATAGTAAATTTTTCATTTGGTATCGTAAAGAATCCTCGTGTTATTTGGGCCTGTTGTAGTAGAATATGTAAAAGCCTTTTATTTGCTTAATTTGTGGCTAGTTCTTAAATTGACAACAAATTGTAGAAGATTTAAGTTCCTGTGTCTTTCTGAAATTGGCAAATCCTTGTACATTTATTTTTTGTTTCTATGCAATGTGATGAATTAAACTCTGTATCTAATCTTTCTCCTGTATAGGATGTACATTACAATTGCTTTCCACTGATGTGATGATGGTCTGGCCAAGTAGATTTATGTTTGTTCCAGAAAAGACCCCAAACTTTCCAAGATTCAGAATCTGTCTAAAACACCACTGGGATGCTTGACTTTGTTTTTCCAGACAGAAATTCCATTTAATTCAATAAGTGAGCTCTATTTTCAGGATCTTGTCCATAAAATTGAATCTGTGGCTATATTAACATTTCAGATGGGATATTTTATTTATGACAAAATGTGTTTAAATGCCAGGGGAAATTAAGGCAACTGTCTTGAGAGGATTTGCTGTGTGCCATCATGGGTAGAAAAAGTTGAAATGCTTCATTGTTGGTTCAAGTCTTCCCATTTTTATTTTGCATTTTAAAGGTAGGGAATCCCATTTGCACGCCTTAAATGAAGAGTTGTATAGATACAGTGGTATGTTGAAGGGAATATCATTTTAGAAACTCCCATAAAGTATTGAAAGTGGAAGGTGACATTTAGAACATTTTTTTGACGGTTAGATTTTGAATTGAATTGTTTTCGGGGCTCACCGTAAATTCCAGTACATTACTAGGCTACCTTTGCAGACCCATGTACTGCATGTGTGTCCATCATGTATATTTTGTGAAGAAAGTTCATCAACACTTACAAACATTTCTATATACATTCTTACCACACACTCTATATGTTATTACATCAGCTCTTGTACTTTTAGATTTGTGTTTATAGATCACAAATACAGAAGAATGCAACAAAAAGGCTTAAGTGTGGCTGACACACAGAACTACTGAGTAGTTGAGTTTTGTGCATTATTCAAATTTTAGATAACTGTTGACTTCCAAATTTCTAAGCAGTGGCCTAAGCAAGTCCCCTGAGGTTCATATTTAATGTTTTGCTTCATTTTGGGAGGTCTGTAAAAGGTATCCCCTACCTTTAAAGGGATGGTATAGTATTGGTTGAGGTGAGGATTCTGCTTTTAACTTTTTGTGAGATACTTAGAAACCACTTGATGAAATGTTAAAGAACATAAGATTCCAAGAAGAATTCAAAGTTTATTTGATCTAAATTGATGAAAATCGGTTTGGAAATGGCTTAGATATCAAAAAACAAAGTAAAATAGAGTGATCCTAATAAAAGGTGGGTCCCACCTTTTCTTTGGATGGCTTTGTTTTGGATATGCCAGCCATTTCAAACCCAGTTTTCATCAGATAGATTTTGAAATACTTTTAGAATTATAAGCTCTTTCTTATTTCATAAGAGGTATCTCATTATCTCAAAAAATTATCAAAAAACATCGGAAACCTGAAGCCCCATCTCAACAAAAACTGTACCATCCCTTTAAAGTGCAGATTGCAGCTGCAGCACAATATTCGTTGTAAATAATGTGTCTTATGTTCATTCATTCCATGAGTTTAAGCTTTAATTTGTCCTTTCTTTAATGGCCTCCTTCATTTATTTCTTGTTGTAAATGTATTGTCTCCCAGATATCAAGTTTTGAGATCATATGTCACTGAATCAAAATGTGACATTCGAAGAAAGCCCTTTTATTGTGACTTTGGATGAGCAAATAGAAGACCATGAAAAGAAAATAGAAGGAAATTACAGAAATTTGTCTCATTTCCTACCATGGATTTGTTTCAGTAGTTGGAGCCAAACTTTGATTCCCCTTTACACTGATGCCCTATTACCATGTATCTAGTGGAATTATGTGGGGGTGGGGGGTCAAGGGTAACAATGGATAAACATACCAGTATCAGAGGATAACCTGTAAAGGTGCATTCACGTTGACGGTGAAATACTGTGGCATTTCATTCATTCATTCATTCATTCATTCTTACATTCATTCATTCATTCATTCATTTATTTCCGTTTCAAAACATAACTTATACAAAAATCAAAATACAGTTGCCATGGTACAATTTATACAATTCAAATTTTTGCAGTGTGAATGCATACACCACATTATGCTTCATGAAATGTTGTGGTGTTTAGGGTGTAATTCAAAGTTTGCAAAAAATATGCATGCCAGATCTGAGTATGGATTGTGCCATGAAATGCTACTGATTGTACTGCAATGTATTTCTCACACAACCCAACACACTTCCTTTGTTTGTATCCGTAGGATGTACGCACATGCACAGTGCGTACCAGAAATACCATGGTATTTTGTGAATGAAAACAGTAGCAAGTGAATTACCTTGGTATCTATTACTGTGGTATTTTGCCAGTGAGAATAGTGCCGACAAATTACTACAGTAGGCCTATTGAATATCTCAGTAATTCAAATATGAATGTGCTGCAAGAGAGATGGAATACAGAACTGAGTGGCACAGAATTGATGCCTAAGGATCAAAACAAATTTCTGCTCCAGTATATATTTGGTGTGTTCAGACATTTAAAAAAAAAAGTGTATTTTGAACTGTCAGCATGAATTTCAAACTTTTTCAACTGATTCTTTTTTGATACATTCAAAACTAGAAATAGACTGTACTTGTAGAGTTGGGGGCTATTATGATCCAAACCAGGCTTTAAAAGAAAAATCTCTGTTTTTCCAGTCAGGCAGTTCAAATGTTAACCAAAAAAAAAGGAAGATGAGGTTTTAAGAATTGATGCGAACAATGATGTTAGGGTTGCAGCGCAACCCTCACTCATTGGCTTACATATGAATGCCCATCACGTGACCTCAATCACTCACCCAACAAGAATGATTCTTGTTACAGGGTCGTCCGGTAAAGAAATAATGGGTGATGATAGTACCCCCTCTGTGGAATTGATTCCAGAGATTGATTTGGATGGCGGAACAGATAACTCGAGGAGAGAGGAACTTCGCTAAGAGGTGGGAGAGAGAGAGAACATGTGTCTTGAGAGCCAAACAGGATTTGTTCCTTACACAGGCAAAGACCATTGACCCCAAAACTAGTGCATTTTGTCATGACCTCAACAGTTTCACAGTAAATACAAAACAAAACAGAACAAAGAGAGAGACTCTTGATGGTAGTAGTTTTGCTAGCCAAAATTACTGTCATTGGAGATGTATACATCTGATATAGAGATTCTGTTATTTTAGACTAATAAAATACATCCACTTTGCTTTCTGTGATGGTGCATCTTCAAGTGGGTAGATTTAGGTAGAATGTAGGTATTAGTTTAGCTCAAATACGGTATAGGCAAAAGTAGTCAAACCTTGAGGCTGCGATGTTGACAAGTCCATAGAGCTACACATGTAGTTAATCTCTTATTTCAACTACTGCTTCTTCTGCTCATCCTACCAAAATCTGTTAAAGTTTTCAGTAACTTGTCGCTGGCCATATTTGCAGAAAGCAAATATGACATCAGAACTTGGCAAGATTTTGGAGGTTTTGCAAAGGCTCTTTAGGTGCTCTGACCTCAAACCTCGAGTGTTGAGATGTGACTCGAAATAGCAGGGGAAAGTGACTCAGAAACTCATCACGAATATGCCGATTTCGTCAACATCTGTGACAAGTGGAAGCGGCTCCATCGTCTCCGCTCAGCGTGATATCATTAGAGGTTGTAGACAGAGCTGATGGCACTGGACTTGAATTACCCACTTAATGATCATGTTCTAGATCCTTAATTGTGAATTTTTTATTGCCACATGTCAATATTGGCTTCATTGTCATGCAACCTTTACAAGGAGATAAGGGCATTCGTGGAGAGGACGGTGTAAGTCAGTGAACACATCACCCACCCTATCTGTCTTTTTCCACATGAAACCAGCCAGCCAATCAGACTATTGCATGTTTCCTATCCTGTTTTGGGGGGAGGTAACTTCTTGGGAACATCCCCATCTGTATGAATCTTTATACTGACAAGAGTGTGACAATTAATGCCAATCAGAGTCAGAAGAATGAAATCGCACCCTTGGCACCCACAGATTTTTTCGTCGCTCAAGATCATGAGTAACAATTGTTGGGCTGAAGTGCAGGCTCCATTTAACAGGGTGTTCAGATACAAAAAAAAAAAAAATGCTAAAAGGGTATAGCTATGCGATGAAGGTATCTGAACACTGACTTAAGAAACAACGTATAACAAAATGACGTATAAGGAAATGACGGTCAGAGCATCGTTTGGAACTAGAACTTGATGACAAATCAGCATTCAGTATGGTATAACTGGGCAGGGCTTAATGTGAGCGTGCGCAAAAGGTGATGCTATACCTCTCGCTGAATGGTCTGTTGGCTATATGGTGATTCTTTATATGTTATTTCTTTAACAAGTTTTGGTATGAACTGGTTTGCGTCTGAACAGGGGGTAAGTCGTGGATCCCCAGTTTGCATCTCTTAAGAAGAGGAAGTGCACAATATCCTTGCCATCAAAGTTTTTATGCGTGGATGTGCAATTTATCTGAAGAGACCTTTGGGATGCTCACGTCTTTTCATCGAAGACAGGCAGGATGATCAGGGTGGTCTAACTTCCAGGGTTTTTAGATTGGTACACAGCGTATATTTGGTATGATATGTTTGTGTTTAGTTCTGTTCTACTAGTGGAAGAAGAACAGAGGCACTTGAGCTGGATATTAAATTCCTAGCAGTATCTGTTTGAAATTCACAGGAAAGTTGATGCCTGTCTGTCTCGATATTGTATATCTTGAAAATAACATCAGCAACAGTCCATAAAGAAATTCCAAAGTGTGATGTTGTAGCCATTTGTCACCATGGAAACTGGTTCTAAACAACATCACTTGGCCTGAGTGTCTATGCACGCAGATGGTTCCAGCCCAAGCTACAACAAAAGACTAGACTGTGACATCTTTCCAGTACTCTGTCATGCACAATGCTTCCAATTTTTTTTTTACTCTTCAAGAGAATGACAGCATTAGAAATATTCAAGAGGAGAAGAGTATATTAGATGGATGTGGTATTAAGATATCTCAGTACCTTCTATTCAAGCTCGTCCAGGTGTACCTTTGGCAGGAGCTCATGTCCGAATCTAGAAGCAAAGCAAAACAAGGATGTTGTAATCAAAGCCAGAGACAAGAAATGGCCAAGTGTCCTCACCTGTTGGCAATGAGGATGGATAGATATGATTTGCAGCTAAAGACCAAAAGGAGATAACTCCATCTCTAGTTGATGGAGCCAATGCTTCTCTGCATCACAGTTGATTTGATGATCAAAAAGTAAATTCTTTGCTAGGATTCAACTTTTAAAGGGATAAGTAATATTTTTGGTGGAGATGAAGATTTGGATTTTAACCTTTTGTGAGATTATTAATAACCACCCATATGAAATATTAAAGGGCATAAAATTCTAAGAGCCATTAAAATTTATTTGATGAAAATTGGGTTTGAAGTAGCTAAGATATCAACCAAAAAAAATTATTGTGATCTTAATAAAAAGGTAGAACCCAACTTTTGATGTACACTAGCAGCAAAAAAAAATGTGATACATGATGCAATTTTACATAAGATTCAGGTAGCTAAATCAGCTGATTTGCATAGAGACTGAACACACTTTCAAATTTGGACATAATGTAGGCATTGTGCTAGTGTCGGGGGGTTTCAGGTTTAGGGGTGCATAACTCGTAAAATATATCACAAAGGAAGCTTGAATAGGAATACTTACCGTGACCTGAAAGAAGCCACCCACATTCCATGGTAAGGTGTAAATTCCTCATGAATTGCTTGAGTTGTAACCTAAATCTGAACAAAAGTTTGTCATGAATGCTCTTCTGTCTTGAACCTATCACATAAATTTTCCTCCTGACATAACTTTGAGCTTCTAATTTTTTTTCAAAATATATTTTGGCTCCTTTTTATTCTGGCAGTTTTCATAGATCCTGTAATTTTCTACGATCTTCCTCTCCAACCCACACATACCCATCTCGTCCCCCCTGGGAGGGAAACGTGAGAGCTGTGCTGACTGCTTGACTCGCCAGTCAGCACGTGCTGCGACTTCCGCCAAATTTTCTCTCGCTCGATCGCTTTCTCCTCGATCCTTTCCGAATGCGGTCGGTTCCTCCCCGGAGGCCCCCAGAGAACCGCAATCCTCTCGTGTGGAGCTTGAGCCCGGCAGCCTCCCAGAGACTAACGGTAGCTTAGAGGTGTACTATGGAAGAATCTAGAGACTCCTACCAATGAGGAGTTGGACTAATCTCTGATAACAGACATAGCGAGCATCAGTCCTAACAGACAGGTTTCGAGGAAACGTTTAAATTCTGCATTTTTTTTATGTGTGTATTTTACATCCTCTTTTACAGTGCTGCAGTGTGAAAAAAAAAATTGTAGTAGTTTCATGACTATATCACGCTTGGCAGTTTTAATTCAAGAAAACATACAGTATATGAGTAAAATCACCAGAGAAGGAAGAAAATTTAAATACTTTTCTGTTCATAAATTTTATACCTGTACTTTGAAATTTTATCATTTACCAATGCAACATGGTCATTTTCATTTGCGATAAATTTTGAAGAACATAATATTGTTCTTTTGTGATTGTCCTTTGATTTGAAAATATGTCCTGACCACAACACATGAGTGCTTTTGGAAGGTAGTTTGATTTTTAATGGCCATATAACTTTTTATAGAAGCCTTTATGCTAAAAATGCTGTAAGGCAAAGTTGTGGAGAAAATTGCAAGTTTTGCTGTGATGCAAATTTTATGACAAAGCTTTTACCATTTTTCGTGCAAATGGCCAGTTTTCAAAACTTAACCTCCAAACAGACTGCAAAATAGTATTCTTGGTCATGATTACACATGCTTTTATAGTTATTTTATCTGGGGAGGTGGTCATTACTCTCAGAATGTAGGCCTACTTGAAAAATCCCTTTAGAACACCACTATGCAGTGACCACCCACTGCAAGTTCTTTGTGTGAGGAATGGAATTGCATGTAAGGCTTTTAACGTTATGCGGCATATTGTGATTTAGCAATCTGTCTATGTGCACTTGAGTATTTGAGGAAGATATGCGGGTGTGCAAAATGTTACACATACATGTAGAGTTAATCAAGCTGTCAGGCTAGGGAAGTAAAGGGGTTCAGTTAAATGAAGTTGCTAGTCTATTATAGTCTTCAGAAGGATCGTCAGCTGATGATGTGCTGTGTCCATGAACTTTTATGATTCATATGACAACCTGATGTAACGAAGCAAGAAATTTGTGTTGGAAGGTTGCATATTGAGCAATCTGAATAGGATGTGTCTCTTTAATAGAATGCCAGTTTCTCCCCCTCCCCCTTCCCCTCTCCCCACCCATTCTTAGTTTATAGCTGTTACCCCTTGTGGTTAAACCATAATATTGGCATCTATTTATGAATCCCAGCCAGGTGATGTGTTGAGGATGATCGTCTATAAACAGAAAGGAAACAGTGGGGAGAATCTAACATTGCAGTTATTGCCGCATTGGCCATGCAACGTGACTTTGCCGAGACCCCTCCTCAACATTTGCTCCAAAATCTGAGGAAATCCTCATTACAAACCTCAAAATGTTGGGCTTGAGCTGAAGCTGGCACATTCATGTAGAAGTTTACTATCAGCTCTGTAAATAACAATTTTCTTCGAAGGTGTGAAAGATAGAGAGAGAGAGAGATGCGAGAGTACATACAGAGTTGAGAGTCAGATTTGCCATCAGGAAAGACCAATTTGTAGATTGATTGTACTCGCATTTGTTGTGGTTAGAGGAGGCTTTGCAGCAAATTTATGTTAATCATGGTTGTGTGTGTTGGGTTTGTCACTACTTTGCTCATATTAGAAACACTTTTCTTGGGGGAGGGGTGTGAATCATAAATAAAGGTATTGCAGTAACCCTGATTTTCAAAATAATGTGTGAGATGTCACAAACATAGAATGGTCCAGTTGCTGGTTAAAGCCTTGGAAAAGTTTTCCTTTTCAATTGAAAATGAAGGAATGTTTCCACACAATCTCATCAAACTCCCCTCCTCTTCATTCCTTCATTAAATCAATCCAGGAGCACTTACAATTTTTCTAACTGGCTGGTAAATGTCACAGAAATGTGTGGCAAAATGTGTGTACTATCATAAATTTCATATATGTACAATGTATTTGCACACAACCAACATTCATGCTAGAGCTGCATGGTGTAGCTTCAGTAATCTCAGTGGTTAATGTAATGTTTACAGTGTAATATTAATGGAAAATGAAGGAATGTTTCCACACAATCTCATCAAACTCCCCTCCTCTTCATTCCTTCATTAAATCAATCCAGGAGCACTTACAATTTTTCTAACTGGCTGGTAAATGTCACAGAAATGTGTGGCAAAATGTGTGTACTATCATAAATTTCATATATGTACAATGTATTTGCACACAACCAACATTCATGCTAGAGCTGCATGGTGTAGCTTCAGTAATCTCAGTGGTTAATGTAATGTTTACAGTGTAATATTAATGGGGAAAGTATGTTTTGGGGCTAATTTCTCATTATCACAACTGATTGGATTTTATTTCCTGGACATTTGGTCAATTATGACACATTGGTTATGTCCTTGACCAGTAACTGTATTAAATTCAGGGTCGCAGTGTTGTTATCCTCCTTCTTTATGTTCGTTAACGTGCAGGTACTTTCTTTCATTATTTGTTTTTAGCAGCGTCATGTTCATCACCGTTGTATCTCTCCCTTCCTCCCCCTTTTCCCCTTTCTCTTTCTTTTCCTCTTCTTCTATGTATTCTCTGTCATTTATTATCTGTTTCATCATCTCTTTCTGGGGGTATATCTCTGTATCTCCCTTACTATCTGTCTCAGTCTCAATCTCTCATAAATATAGAGTATCTGTCTCTCTTTATGCTTCTGTTTGTAGTTAACATCCTGATTATATTGTTGCTCAGTCTTTCTCACCACTAGTATCTTCAAAATGATCTATCTCATATGTTCTTTTTCTTCCCACAGCACATCTGTCTCATATTCTTTACACTCACCCACATGTTGCCTGGCTAGTTCCTGGCGAAACCAGTAATGTAATAATTTTTCCAACAATGATCTCAAGGTCTGGGAATTATGAGTGAAAGATTGCTAGCATCTTTGCAGGAAGACACCTATAAAAAGGTGTCCTCCTGCTTCTGCCCCTGCTCCTTCTTCTTCATGTAAGCAGGGGGAGAAAAATAGAACATCCTTCGATATAACAACACAAACGTGAGTGACCCGAGCATATCATGTTATATTTGGGGGTGAAATTGGCGCTTCCGAGCAAATTGAGGAATGGACACGAAGAGGAAGAGGAAGGAATCGCACATGCTGGGGAGAGAGGAGGGGCTAGCAATGAATTTTAGGCAGGCTCAGCTGTGATGAAACAAGAGGAACACGCCTCTGGGGGTCCCCACTGCATCCCTGCTGGGGTGGTAATGTGGCAGACAGGACTAATTGGCCTACTAACCTTGGAAGTGAAATGTTGTACCACAAAGACCAGAAAGGAAAAAGAAGTTTGTATTTTATTTTTACAATCACCACGTTTTTAGTTTTTGTGCACTGGCCATGGTCAAGTGGTCTAGACTTCCAATGACTCTTTTTTTTTCTTTTTTCTTTTTTGGCTGTTATACAGTTGCACTTTACTAATGGAAT
The DNA here is from genome assembly GCF_040938485.1 of Diadema antillarum. Taxonomy (NCBI): domain Eukaryota; kingdom Metazoa; phylum Echinodermata; class Echinoidea; order Diadematoida; family Diadematidae; genus Diadema; species Diadema antillarum. The sequence goes on along the minus strand of NW_027271169.1, from coordinate 662,250 downwards.
AACAGAATACTTGATTTTTTTTAAAGGCTTTGTCAAGCAGGAGCATTGACACTACATTTCAGTGCACATTTTGCAACAATAAATACTCTTTTCCCATTCTCCCACGAGATCCAGAAATCTTCAGAGACTTTGCCCAGGGGCCTGTTAGGTTTCCCTATCAGACACTGGGTTGGGAAAGACAAAAAGGAATTGATCTTCTGATAATTAACCTATCACATCTTTTTCAAGAATCATTAAGTTTGAATTATAGAACCTGTTTTTATCTCACATGATCAAATTATTTACCCAATCAGTATCAACAATCATCAATATATTCATTTCATGTATGTTCACGATATTAGTGAGGGATAATAAATTCATGAACAGTGTCAGATTTAGTTTTGTGTGACACACATTTTGTGACTTTCATTATCTAGACTATCTCTGTCATATTGGAATAAGAGTTATCAGATGTTGATGTGTGTCATACCAACCTTCTGTGAACCATCTTTTGATATTAGGCAGTGCTATTAAAACTGAAATGATCAAACTACTCATTAAAAGAAAAGAAATCTAAGCAGATTGACAATTGGTGCATTCACACTGACAGTGAAATAATGCAATATTTCGTAATATGAATGCAAGTACACCAGGAAATGGTGACATTGAGGGTGGTAATTTCAACCTCGCATGAATTACGCATATGAGATCCGAATGTAAATCGTGTCAGGAAAGACCACCAATTTTACAGTGGTGTATTATTTATGTGACCTAACTGCTTCAAGTCCTTCCCATTGGAGCTTTGCACATTACATGTGTTATGCTTACTAGAAATACCACGGTATTTTGTGAATGAGAATCTGTGTCTATGGTGTGTCTATTACCGTGATATTTTTTGACAAAAGATAAAATATAATATGAAAAAAAGTTATTTTAGTATGTTGGGGATCAACATAGACCATTGGTCTTTCTAGGGCTCATCTGAAGATTTACAGCAAGAAATAAGAATGAAAAATAAAAAAAACACCGTGGTATTTTGCCAATAAAAACAATGCCAAATATTAGTGTGGTTATTAGTACCATTGTATTTAAAATGTGAATGCACTTGGTGCATTCACATTTTGTGACTGAATCTGTGACTGAATTTTGTTGTAAAGTGCTGTGAAACCAGTCATTGACTGTGTAAGAGTGCTATATAAATGATCCGATTGCATTGTATTGTATTGTCATGAATCTATTTTATATTAATACGTACAGGGCCAAATTTTGATTCTAAGGTGAGAAGGGTAAGGAAAGGTAAGTGGAGGGGGAGGGGTGGGAGTTAAGAGAGATATAGGGCTGACGGAAGATATAATTAATATCTGTGTCTAGTTGGCAGGTCTCACTATGTAACATGATGACTCGGCCATGGTAGCCACAGATGTACTCTCTAAAAAATCAAGTGAAAATTTTCACTTTTGCAAGAGTGAATAACAGAAAAGAGTGAATTTTGAGTGAAAATCATTGTTTTCACTCATTTTAGAGTGACCTCAGGGATCACTCAAAGATTTGGGATTGATCCCTGAGGTCATTCCAAAATGAGTGAAAACAATGATTTTCACTCAAAATTCACTCTTTTCTGTTATTCACTCTTGCAAAAATGAAAATTTTCACTTGATTTTTTAGAGAGTACATTTTCATTCAAAATTCACTCCAGTTTCACTCTAAATTCACTCTTTTCTGTTATTCACTCCTTTAAGAGTGAACATTTTCACTCAATTTTTTTTTTAGAGAGTAGGAAATGTTCACAAATGGATGACAGGCAGAGAGTGCAGTAGCCATGGCAACCAGGAATACCTATCATAATTCTTCTGGGGATGTCGGAAAGAGAGAGGAGAGCCACAAAGCGGATGGTGTTTGAGGCATTTGTCTCAGTTTCAGAAGATATCCACACGACAAGTACACATGTGCTTAGCGGGATGGGGGGGGGGGGGGGGGGGGGGGTATCCAGCCAAGAAATATTATCATTATGAACATATCTTGACAGGTTATACCACCAACCTCACCAAAAGTGCATGGCCTCCGGGTCACAATAGACAATAGTCTGACAAGAAAACCATGTTTTCTGCACAGTTGAATTACTTCGGTTATCTCCCGATATCGCATCCGCTGAGTGGTGGTGAGTGGTGCACTGAGCAGTGGTTGAGGTCTTCCTGGTTAGATGTAGGTATGCTGTCTGAGAGTTTGTTTCTGTGATTCATGGTGAGGTAGATTTAACATGACTTGAAACATGAAAGGAAAATGTTCGGGGGTGGGGGGGGGGTGGTGGGGGGAGGGGCATCACTCATGCAGTGGTATCCTGTCAGTTTGTGTATGTACTTCCTTCATTCCATCCTCTGACAGTGTCAAACCACAGACTTCAAATAAAACCAACTATGTTGGCCAAGGGCCACAAACCTCATCACGCAGACCCATTTCACATGTGCAAATCAACAGTGATCCAGAAGTTCAAATCCTGTGATGCACCTTCCCTTCTCTTCTTGTCCTGAATATCTAACCCCCAATCTTTTCAAAACCAAAAGAGCTTGATCATAGGACAACATTAATTATTTTAATGGTGGAACACTGCTTCAAAATGTTCATGTCTCCATTTTGTATACAATGTCTGTTAGTATTTTTACACCAATCATAAACCAGATCTTATATTTGAATGTCATAATATCATGTTAGTATTTTTACACCAATCATATAACCAGATTTTTGAATGTCATAATATTTCAAGCATGAATAGGGCCTCACAATGTACATTGATAAAAAGGAAATCACTTTTGTGGTTTACCACACAGGTTTTAGAAAGAGGCTAGTGCATGCATGCTGTCTTTGTAATTATTATGTAGTACTATTGACAAAACTCTTCCATAATTTTGGGGCATTTCATTTTAATATTGCTCACCATTGTAGGAACATACTGATCAAGTCATCCTTTTCACAAACAACCATAACAAAATTTCCAAAATCGCATAAATAATCCATTCCTAGGCCACCATCATTTCAAGCATAGGCTCTCAATGTGATGCAGTCTGCTGCATTTTTCCCTTTGTGAATATTCCTTTTCTTTGACATTGAGTAGTCTTTGTTGATAACAAATTTGCAAGTTCTGGTTACATTGTGTTTTGTTGTCAGTAATGTTGAAAAATAATTATCAATGATGTTAATTTGACCTGAAATGCTGCAAAATACAGAAAAGCAAATACTTCAACAATATGTATATATTTAAATTCCTCTATTTCCGTCAAAGGATGGTCAAAGAACTTATAAAGTCTAAATTCCATTGTTTTCAGAAGATCAGAATAAATAGAAAGGAACAAGAATACAACAAACTTAACAAGCGATATTTAAACACACACACACAACAATACAACTTATTTGTATTATATAGTCAGTGCAATATTATAGGTAATCTTTAGGTCCTTTTAAGGTCAAATGTGTACACTTGAGTGATTTGCAAAGATGTAGGTCCACAATCAGTCTTGCAAAGAGTTTCATCCCAAGGTTGTTGCCACAAGACCTTTATGCAAGTTGTAAAAACTATGCTCTCTAAACTAAAATGATACTGAAATAAAATATTGAAACCTGATGTGGATGGATGATTCATGTGATGTTGAGACTTAAAGGTACTGTTTACCATTGGGAGCAGTAGTTTTAAAAAATGTGAGAGATATTACATTTGATGCATATAGTAGGTTAGTTGCATCACATTGTATCACAAAACATCCTACCATATAAACATGTAGCAATAAAGCCTAAGATATATTGAAGGAAATATCACAATTTTTCTCAATAAACCATAACTGTAGGCAGTTTAATCTAGAAACATTTTTATTATAATTATTGTTCACATTTTGTATATTCAACAATACTTAACATTGATTATACTTATTCACATTTTTACTTTGATTGTTTCTATCCCTAACTCAATTTTAGAACTATTTTAAAGCATTACAGATGGGTTTTTGTTTCTTCTGCAAATGGTAAATAATACCTTTAAAGGAAGGAAAAACTCAAGTATATTAAAAAAAGCATGCAACATGTTTAAGAATGATGTGAGAGAAGTATTTGATATATCTTCTTCTTTTATTGGAAGTAGTAATCCTCACTTGCATACCCCACATCTACCATACTCCAATGACATGCAGCACTTTAATTAGCATGAAATATTCTTAGCAAAATTGTGTTTGATACTTTGTAGGTGAGATACAAAATGATACCTCTAGTTAATTAATTTCTCAATTCCTTGGATGCCGGCCAGTTGTTGCAATTAGAAAGTGGGGTCCGATGTCAGATATTTTTTTCTTCTTTTATATTCACATAAAACTAAATAGTATAGTTTCTAATCTGAGTCTCTATTTTGATAAGCATTGAACCTCTGTTCTTCCTTTTCTAGCTCCAAATCTCACTTACATCATAGATAGAGGCTAAGACATGTGAAACTCTATAAAATTTACATATCTTTCCTAGTTGATGTCTGTTGATCTGTTTGAATGAACATTACTTTATGTATCGAAGTTGACTTGTTCATGGAATGGTAACCTTGCATTGAAGAGTAGGCCTCACTTCCTCTCAAATTTGGGGCAGGGTGTGAGCAAAGCAGTATTAAAGGGACTGCATTGTGGGAAGACTATATTGTGAAGGTTGGCAATTGGAATATAATCGGGAATCTCCATAATGCTTGGGAAAATGCTTATGCAACAAACTCTTGCCGGCTTACAGACTTTTTTCATCCAACCTCCTAGTCTCTGTGTAGGAATTGTTCCGTTAACATAATTGGTACATATACTTCATAAAGAGCACTTTTATTTTAAAGGTCCTGTTTACCTTGGGAACAGTGATTAAAATTTTTTTCAAGATATGACATTTAATGCATATGCGTAGGTCTGTTGTAATACAAAACATCCTATCATATAAAATTTTTGTGATAAAGCCGAAAATTTAAAGAGATATCTGTATTTTTCTCATGAAACCATAACTGTAGATGGTTTAGTGTGTAAGCATTTTTATTATAACTATTGTTCACATTTTGTATATTTAACAATACTTAACATTGATTTTACCGATTCAGTTTTTTACAGTGGTTGTTTCTATCCCTAACTCACATTTTAGAACTATTTTAAAGCACTAATGCTGGGTTTTTGTTTCATCTGCAAATGGTAAATTATTCCTTTAACAGGTCTGTGCTGGTCCCGCTTTTTGAAGGTACCGCTATGGGCAGCAGATGAAGATCAATTTAATCGAGGAACCATAATATCTGCCGATCGGCTCCCTTTAAAGGGATGGTACAGTTTTGGTGGAGATGAGAATTGGGCTTTTAACTTTTTGTGAGATACCAAGAAAAGACTTGTGATATAGTACAGAACATACTATTTTAAGAGGAATTCAAAGTCTATTTGACAAAAATTGGGTTTGGAATGACTGAAACATCCAAAAACAAAGTAAAACAAAGTGATCTTAATAAAGTGTGGGTCCCACACTTTATTAGAATCGCTCTTTTTTGATATCTCGGCCATTTCAAAACCAATTTTTATCAAATAAAAGTTGAATTCCTCATAGAATTTCATGCTCTTTTATATTTTATAAGAGGTTTCTCATTATCTCACCAAAAAATATTAGAAACCTGAAATTAGGTCTCAACCAAAACTGTACGATCCCTTTAAGTTCAGAAGACAGAGATGGAGAGAGAATGGGGGGGGGGGGGGTTAGATCGGAGGGCAAGAGATATGAAGGGACAGTGGCACAGACAGGAATGAGTGGTGCTGGGAAGTGGGGAAGAGGAAATAGACAGTAAACCCTTTGACAAATGTCAAATGTAAAGAAATCATGACGACATGTTTTTTTTTTTTTTTTGTGGCTGCCATAAATGTCATTAGCATCCTTCCACATGAGACACAATTTTATCAGTGAGCCAGCAAAAAAAAAAAAGAAAAAAAAGATGAAATAACCAATAAAAGAAAAAAAAAGCAGAAACCAAGAGTTTCTTGTCCTGATACAGATGGCTTTTGTGTCTTGTAGAACCATCTCCATGCTCAGATGGGAATTTCAGACTTGACCCCGGCCTGACCCCTGGTGGACAGATATGGGGGACTAGAATTTGGTGCCAATGTGCACCTTGGCTAAGCAAAACAAACATGAACTTCAAACCAAAATAAATTTCCTCCCCCATCTTTTTTTAAGTATCTTCACCCACTTGTCGCAGAAGAAAACGTTTCTTTTTCCATTGCAGTTTCAAGTGGGCTTTCTCTCAGACTCCGTTTTAGTATCCTCAGTTGCTTAATTTCTTCCTTTTGCCAACATCATTTGACATAAAACTCCATGTAAACTTCACCCTGCAAACTGTAAACCTGCTGTTTGGGCATCTGATCTCTTTCCTCAAAATTAGTGCCTACTGTATGTTTAAAAAAAAAGACATGTATTTAATAAAAAAAAGTTGATTATGAATATGGCAGTACATGTTTTGTCTGGAGTGGGTTACTTAAAAGTCGGTAGGCCAGTATTTTTAGGTGACAGGTAGTTTGGAGACTGCGGTTGTGAGACCACGGAACTCTAGGAAGGGGTGATTTATTTTGAGTTAGGAAGATGGAACACCAGGTTTACCTATTGGGGACAGACAGGGTGTTGCGAAAAGATGATAAATCTCTATTTGAGTGGGGGTGCGCCTGCCTGCGTGGCAAGCAGTGATGGATTTCGCCCCATGTGATTATCTGTAGGGTTACCTGTATAGAAATTTTCTAATTTTAACTCAGCCAGTGGTAGTCAAAGAGTGCCTCCTATTCCCTGTCGTTGTTTGTTGACACAGGAAGACAATAGGTAATGGGCCTCACCAGGTAGACACAATACTGTAAAACCAGAGACATTCGCGGCATGAAACCTTCTCAAATTGGAGCCAACAGCCTTTTTTTGCAGGGTGAAACTTTCACGAATCGTTGTTTTTAATGTTTGCATTCGATGCATCGTTTAGATAAACATTTTCAGAAAAGTTTCATGAGTGTGAATTTTTTTTTGTTTCAGAGCATATTCATGCAGGAGGAATAGATTACATTTGTCTGCGGTGACAATTATAGCATTAGTATTCTAGACAACCTTGCGAAAATCAAGTCCAAAGGAGCTAGAGATAATATCTCTAGACTGATGTGAAATTTGACTTACACAATGGAATTAATTCATGTTTATGTCCATCCAGGGTAGAATTTTTCTTCATTTGAAACAATTTATTGACCAATGCGAAGTAAATTTATGTGAAGTTGACTGTATTTGCTGTGCCCTTCCAACTCATCATAGTGCTCAAAACAGTAGGTACTGTTTGTAACATGACATATCCTACATTCATTTAGTTTGATAGATATAACTTTGTGAAAGTGTGGCATTGATTCTAGCATCATTTTGAAGTTACTGCTTTTGATTGTCTCTGGGTTTTGCAGAATGTATCACATCAAATTCTTAAAAATATACATTGAAATGAACAGGAAATATTAGAATTCAGTGTCGATTTAGTTGTTTAAGACAGAAGTAGGCCTACTGTCATTTATCAACCGAGAAAGGTTTTGACCAACATCACTATACTTTCAGGATAATGAAATGAGTTTGCATTGATATACAATGTAGATCGAACAGGTTTACAAGTCATGTTTCATTGGAATTGAAGCAGTTTTATGTGTGAAGTATATATAACTATATACCATAATCAATTCAAGGTTAGTTACATTCTAAGTATCTATAATGATTGCAGGCTTGCATGTAAAAGTACTTTAGGACTTGTGCCTGTTCTCAGGTGTTGGCCCCCTCCACTTTATGAGATTCTGTGTGGAAGCAGGTGTTATGAAGTCATGGAGGTGTTTCAGACTTCAAAAGGACTCGTTTGTTGAACGAGTTACTTGTCAGTGAGACCGAAAGCAATTGGGCATCTCGTTTCTCCCAAGTGAATCACTCTTCATTCACTATGATACCCACCGAGGTACATTCGAAAACTGGCACAGGCCTGCCAGAACAAAAATGCCTGTCAGCAAAATATGCGCACTGATCTTGAACTCATCAGTAATGGTCAACTCCAGTCAAGAGTGGGGGCGCTGTGGCATAGTGGATAAGACTCCCGACTACCGATCGGAGGACCCGAGTTCGAAACCTGCCCAGCGCTTACATCCTTGGACAAGATGTTTTACCCACCATGTCCCTCTCGACCCAGGTGTATAAATGGGTACCTGGCAACGCTGGGGTAATAATAATGGCAGGGCCCTCTGGTAGAACAGTGGCAACACTGAAGAGGTTACCCTGGGTAAATAAGACCTTATTATCATTATTAAGATTCTTTAGCTGCATGTGTAATGCATATAAAGCTATATGTGATTTGTTACTGGGATTCTTGAACATATACAAGTCAGGCCGTACTTCCCATTACACAGTCTCTCCACTCTGCAAAGTCATAAACTCTAAACGTTAATAGTGTGCTTCTGAAACAAGATTGAAATCGAAAAACTTTTGCAGTCTGAAACCCCTCTTAAGGATGTGCTTGAGACACAGATCTGTCCCATTTCGTGGAAGACCACTCATCAGTGCTCGGATTGGGATGTGGCCAAGGCCGTATTACCCATTGTAACAGATTGCTTCATTTTTTTGGATTTCTCAAGTCAATACTCTGGGGCTTTTACAGACTGAACAGAGGCCCCTGTAAAGACACTTGTTTCCCTAATTACATACATAATTGACCCCCTTGAAACCAACACTTCAGTCTTTAGAGCCAAAGATCGCATGGCTCAGGGTAGCAGATTTCCGTGGCTGACGTCATCCATAGTTTGTTTAAGAGAATGGAATTCGACAGTTGGAGAGTTAATGAAATTACTGCAAGCACACTCCTCAGGGATCGGGCTGAGGACCTGGCTGCATGAGGAAGGCGGGCATCGGTTGGCAAAGTGCAGCGTGTTTGGCAGGCAGACCGGGCTGTTGGATGGGCAGATGTCGGAGAGGAAGGGAACAGCTGCAGTCTGACCTTGACATTGACCCACCCACCGGAGTGAGGCAACAAGTTGGTGACGTCTGTGCTGGCGTCTTTCTCCGGCATGGTGGGCAACCCTGTGTAGGGACTCCCCGAGGAGGTTGTCAAAACGATAAACAAAAACAAGGATGATTGCAAGCACTCCCCAAACTAGATCCGAGACCCAATTTTTTTACAATTATTTTTATTATTATTGATATTTCCTTCTCACTTTTTCAAGGAAAACTGGAAAGGATGTACTTTTATTTTTGGTAATTAAGTTTTGGAAAGTGTTATTTGTTAACTAAGTAAAAATTGATTGAAGCATTTAACATGACTTTTGATGTGACATTTTGCCGAAGTGAAGGACTGCAAAATTAGTAGCAGTAAGTATATCAATATCTAAGTGTTATAAAGTAGTATGTAATGCATGTATCATTGTATATATGCAGCGGGTGTATGCATCAACATCATCATCACTTTCATCAGAATTAGAATCACAATCATTTTTAATTACCATCGTAGCACTCACTATCATCATCATCAATATTAGACTGGACATCCTTATATCAATTTTCCTCAGCATAGTCAGCATCATGATCAGGTTGCTTTCGTCATGGTTGTCATCATCACCATGACGATCGACATCACTCTCATCAGTAGCAGGAGCACTATCAGATGGAGCATTATTACCAGCACTGTTGCACCTACCAAGTCATCACTGCTCAGACTTCCGAAGATACCTGCCCCACTCCAGTCTCATCTCCCATGTCAATCACTGGCTTTGATATCAGCGGCAGCCCACCTGTCTCCGCCCTGGTATGAACCCTCCTCCACTTTGTCCTTATACCAACAGACATGATCTTCTTGAATAAAATGAGAGGAGCTTCTTCCTCATGGGTTTTTTCCTTCTTCTTCTTCTTATCGTCGTCATAATTTGATGGAGTTTGGCAGTTGTAAGCATCTCCCATCTGCCGAAACCCCAGACCAACAGGAGAGGTTATCCCCTGGTAGGGTGATAATTTGAAGTTCACCTGGTTAAGTGCTCATGTTTGAACACCTAACCATACCCAGCAGGCTATTCTGCCAAAAAATTTAAGTCCAAACAGAAGCAGAAGGTACCCTGATGCAGTGAGAAGCAAGTAGACAAGAGTTTACTTCAACAATCACCCTTGTTTTCTAACTTCTTGGGTGGGTGTCGATCCTTTGCAGCATAAAATGATTTTGTGAATTTTCTCAGGAACAGGAGAGAAGATGCTGGTAATGTGTCTGGATTGCAGGTAATATGAAATTACAGGCTCATGAAGAATAGGAACTGACAGTCCAACACACAAGAACTGCAAATGAACTGTCGCATACCAGAAGGGTTTGAAGGAGGGATTTTCGACATTGATCACGAGTCATTCTGTCCAATCAGGAGACAGCGATAGCATGATGTCAGTAGAGCGATGGATCTTTACCTCCATCTCTGGAAATCTTGCTCCATGATCTTCCCGAGAAAGTTGGATCCCCGCTTCCTTCTCCAAAAGTGCACAAAGATGGTTTCAATTAGCCGAGGGAAAGAACATCCCCCTTCGTGCGACTCTCAGTCCCACGTGTGATGAGAATCGGGGAGATAACTCACTACATTCCAGCGCATCAAGTGGTCATTCATGTCAACCCACTTTTGTCGGATTGAAATGTAGGTATTTCCGCAACGAGGCGGATCGCGTAAGACCAGGCAGATCTTCTGCTGTAGGGATCTACTCACAGGCGTCACTTGTTATCAGTCAGAGCAAAAGTCCCCTCAAGTGGCCCTATCATCATTTCTGCTTCTCCCAGAATCACTTTGCTCCTCAAATCGTGTGTTTCTGACAGATAATATGCTTTGCAAATTCTGTTGTAGATTAATGTATCACATCAGGTTGGTACCCATCACATGACATAGTGCATCAAGCCATGTCCCTCTCTAGACTTCAAAATTACCCCCCCCCCCCCAACCTACTGGGTTTATCCATGAATGAGAATATGATTTCAGTGTATGTGGAATTGAAGCATGCACGGAAACGAAAACAAAACGATCCTTGTTCACAAGAGAGTAGATAGATTCATACTTTTTCTTGAGACTTTGTGAAAGAAAGATGGCAAACGTTTTTTAACCTAACCAGTCAGGTTTGTTGGCATCTATGAATTTCAAGGAGAATCTTCCGTGTAGCCTTGAATCATTTTGTGCATCAAAACATGAGGAACGATAATGTTCCAGCTGTACATCTGCTGTTGATAATGATATCATTTGGATCAACCAAAACTTTACTGATAGCAATGCTTGTCTGGCATATTTGTGCTCATTTGTTTGTTTATCTGTCTGTCTATTTTTGCTCACACATACTCTCTTGCCCCTCCCTTTTGTAGTTTGCCTTCTGTTCCCAATGGTATATTTCATCTGTTACCAGGAAGAAAAAAAAAACAGTAGGCCTATCACACAATTCTGAAATCACAAGATTTACTCTGAAATGGTGCAGGAGTTTACAGTAAGTTTGTTTGACATGTTTGTTGCTGCTTGTTTTAAGCAATATTTCTTTCCAATGATTGAAGAAGTACAGTTCAGGAAAAAAAGCCAGGAAACTTGCAGGGCGTGTCAAGATATCAATGATATTTCCATGACAGATGTAAGAAACAGAATATTTTCTTGTGATCATGAAACCTAAATCAGATACCATAAACCCTGCAGAACAAAACAAAAAACAAAATATTACAGAAATTTGCTTTGAGGCGCAATATCCCTCTTCCTTTTATAATACCAAAAGTTTGGTTGTGTGGGTTGATCGCTGGCCTTAAATGCCCTAGTTCTAGTAGTGTATGTCCTAGTTTGAGACATAAAAGATCATTAATCACATGGAATGAAAGAAAAACAAGTTGTCACGGTGAACTCCTGAGGTAAGCAGTCTGCAACCGAGGGTGCAGTCACCAGTTCAGAAGTCACATTGTTTCTGGAAAACATCATCAGATGAAATATCCCTTAGTTGGGGTTACAGACTGGCCAGTCATAAATATACACAAATGATCGGCTAATTGCGGCATACCTTTCTGTCAGATGTAGGAGAATTGCTCCGGCTCGCCTAATCATGATGTTGAGTAGCATGGATCAGCTGTTGGAAACTTGTCTGAACCATTCCAGGGTCCAATTTCATAAATGACGTTAGAATAGCACCTCTTGCTGGAATGGTAACTTCCCATAGCAACAGCCAATCAGGAAGCTGGATTCTTGTCGTTACCATGACAATTGCCATTCCAGCTAGAGTTGCTATCCTATCAACAACTGTTATGATGAAATGGTGCCCAGATTCTCTAGGTCTGATTTAGCCTTTGTCAAAGACCCTCTCACTGTAGTGATTGCAGTTTAGTTGGGGATCAAGCAGAAGACTGTTGGCAAGACTAGTCAGTGTGGCCTTTGGAGATCTACTGGTGTCCACATTCTTAAGGGGAAGTTCACCCTAGAATTAAATTGGTTTCAATAAATATGAAAAATATCAGTGAAGGTTTGAAGAAAACCATCGAATGATAACACAGTTATAGGTACCTAAATAAGTAAAGTTTTGATTTTGTGATGTCTGTTCTTCCATAATATTGTGTACCAGTACTGTAGATTCCGTAGCGAAACTTACAACCAATCAGCAGAGTGCTGTTCAAAGAGCTCATGCATATGCATTTTGCATTCGGTGAATAATGCAGTTGCATTGGTCGAAGTGTCTTACTGGATTGTTCATTGTGTGAATAATGTAGTAGGAGCAGGTTAGAATTTTCCCCCAAATACCCACATTCCATGAGATGCACTATGGACAGAAGAAAAGGCATTTGGTAAGTTTGTTACTATTTGGTAAGGGGGGAAGAAGATTTATATCATAGTGAGACAGATGAGTGCTCAAATTTTGATAGTGAAATGGTAAAGGTTTTTAAGGCAACTTTAAGATGAAATGCACACTTTGTTTATTTAAATCCTGTTTGAAGGAATATGAGCCCACAAAAAGAAAAAAAGAAAGAAAAAGAAATAAGTGAAACCAGAACCTTACAACATTTAATGTGTGAAATAATAGGAAGAGTTTCGTGCAGCTTGACAGCAAATGTGAAATATATCATAATTTTTAGTTTTGAATGACAAATACTTGATGAAAGAATTTAGTGCATGAAAAATTCTCTGCTCTTTGTCCCATTGTTCTTGCACACCAAAAAACTTCTGTGGAACAGAGAACATATGTTGCTAATATTCGGCCCTGCAACAAATCACGGCGGTTGGAATCATATTTGACAGGATTTGGCATGGCCACTCATTTTGCTCTTTATTCGCTGTTTGCTACTTGTCAGACACCTCACTGTACTAGCTCACTCAACACAGCTGGTGACTAAGTTCGGCTGCCCGAGTCCTCGTTATGGCTGACACTAGGGGAGAGAAAGTAGGCCTACGTGTGACACTGTATGATGATAACTCGTAAAGAAATCGGGCTGTGTGGTTCATATTAAAGTCATTCATTACCTCACAGAAATTAGATTTAGGTAGATACATCGTAAATACCTTAGAGAAATTTAGATGATAGTGATTCATCAGAACAACTTTGAATACTATCACCAAAAAAAAAGCCCCCCGCCCCCCCCCCCCCCCAAAAAAAAAAAAATCATGTGCTTAAGATCTTGAAGCATGTGCCCAATTTTCATCTTGAATTTGATGTAGTTCGACTTGAAGGAGGATTCAGTTCATTTTCTCTCTTTGAGACTCTTGTATGAGTATTTTACAAATTGAGGTGCCACTGACTCAAAGAATTGGACTTTTGCTTTTGACCCCTGAATAATTTCAATCATACAAGCAAAACCAGTGCAGTGTGCCAGCTTGTGACTGTGTTGAAATTGAGCAGTATATAGCATATAACCCTTTCAGACCCACCATCTTAAAGTGTCACTGTTACAGCAATATAGACATGTTCCCAATGATTAGGACAGAGTTAAACATGGATCTTATCTTACTCAGCAGTGTTGCCAAGCTCTATAGTTCAGCAGCATGCACTGCAGATCCCATAATGCCTCTGGATTTGCATAAGAGTGTTGGATACAGCGAGCGATTAGCAGCCACGGTAGGAACACAATATTGAAACATCAGTTGGATTATAATGTGACAGGAACACTTGTCGTTCGCTGTGCCCCGTATGATAGATGTGTTCATGTCAGTAAACCCATTTATCAAAAAAAAAAAAAAAATGTCAAGGGACTTGTAAATCATGACCCATAATTTCATTTATGATATCATGAACTTTGGTTATGTTCATTGGATTTAGTGGAGTGAACCAGACTTGAAACCCTTGGAGGTATGAAAAGAGAGAGCTATAAAATATCTTGTCTTTTCCCTGGTAAGAATCTATGCAGGGGGTGAGACAAAAAAGGCTAGAAGTCACAAATTACGGGTGCCCAGAGCCCACCTTGCTGTAAATCCCAGCTTTAGAACTGTAGTGTATTTCTTGCTAGTGTATCGCAAGAAATGATATATGAACAGAAACAATGCTCATGACATCATGTAATTGTTCCACTCCCCGATCCGTTTCAAATTGTCTTGTTTACGTGAACCAAGTACACGCAAACTTTCAAAAGGTGAACCCAATACCTCATACCAGGGGGGAAAGCAGGAGAAAAAAAACGGGGGGAGGGGGAGTGGACCTGGCCCCTCTGCCATATCAAACGACCCCACCATCAGCTACCAGTTTACTTGACATTGGACCCCTCACAGGGCCCAGGGGTGCAGTTTTGCACCTCCTGTTGATTCAAGGCTCCCAGCCGCCTGTGGATGTTATTGTACATCTGTGAAGTTCTGGCACTTCGGTGGGATTAGGTAGAGGCAGGGAAGGATTTGAAATGTCTGTCAAACAGGCTTTCCTATTTTCCTCCCAAAAAAAGTATGTGAGCAAAAATTCGGGAAATTTGAAGAAAAGAAAACTACTTCTAAGATTTATATGTGAAATATCAATATACCATTTGCAGAAAATTTCTTGTCATTTGCTTGCACAGTGAATTCAGTGCCCAATGCCCTTAGCAACTTTGAAAGTAAAATGACTCATGATGACGTTCATGATCTCGTCATTGACATGATTTGATATTTCATCAAGTTTGCTAGACTGTTACTAGACAGATGTGAGAATTATTGACAAGTACATGTATCACATACCTTCTTTTCATTCTCATGTAAATTTTATTGATACGAGGCATTATATTCTATTGATATGAGGCATTTTATTCTATTGAAGTATAAATAGACTATCTCTTTCAGTTAAAACATGCAATATCATGTATCTTGATGTTGAAATGGTCGAACAAACTGGAACTCCAGACGGACGTACACCACTGCCCTTTGTTGCTGAAGCAACCTTGTGGTGCAACATTTCTTGTGATTAAACCAGTCACCTTTTAGTTGCAGGATGATATGAATAAGTTCATTTGAGTTGTCTTGAACATGAATTGTATTTTTTTTTTTGGGAGGGGGGGGGGGGGGGGGGGGGGAGAGGGTGATGAACCTTCAATGGTATTTGCATCTTGGTCCTCAGTGATATAGTACCTTCCCTCTTTTCTCCATACCTCTACCCCATCCATCTCTCTGACTGTACGGACAATTGCCTGCCGTGGAAATAGAGTGTGAAGTTGAGGGGTGAAATAGGAACTAGGCTGAACTTCACCTTGCAGACATTAAGCCATACAATTAGACATCCCTGGATGAAGGTCCCCCCATACCCCCTCCCACTCCCCCCCCCCCCAAAAAAAAAAAAAAAAATACAGGGAGAGGAAGTTATTCGTACCCCCTCACAGGCCATTCCACCTTGCCCAAAGCACCAGGCACAGCCATATTTCATCGCTGGCCATTCACAGGGGTGGAGACCTGTTATTTTGGTCTATTTCTCCTCTTTGGTTGGATGTGCGGAGGGTAGCAGAGGCAAGTTCGTTGGTAAGGGAGCAGGAAATTACCCCTATTTAGACCTAACTGCTCCCGTATCCCGCTCGCCACCCCTGGGCTTGGGTGATAAGTGAGTCGCACCCATTCAACAAAACAAATTCTGCTGTGTGATTTGTCTTCTTTTTGTTCCTTTTTTTCTCCTAAACTGAAAGTGGTGCGTTATCTTTGGATGTGATGTCACTCAGCACTCAGCTTACTCTTCACACTTCAGGACAGGGGGATGTAACTCCACCCCAGCTTACTTGCGGATTAACCCATCTTCATTTTTTTTTTCTGACCCAAGCATCTCTTTCAGTCGTAGAATATAATAATTAGACCTGAATTATGCAATAAGAGTCTATTATGGCTGTGGTAAATCATGAAATTACACATGTTACTCAGCAGGTAGCTTTGAAATGTCTCAGTGTAATTTGGCTCTTTGCAAACCTACAGTAAAGCCAAAAGAAGGACCAGATAGAACAGCAGGGGGGGGGGGGGGGGGTTGGCAATGAACATCTGGAAGGTTCTGACAGTGATAAACTAATCAGAATGATTACTGTTGTCACAGTCAGTTTGCTCAGCAACAAACAATCATTAGGGGCAATTTACTAGCATGTCAAGTCCGGTAATGTATCTAATGTGTTTGACGAAGTTGATGACACGTGCCGAAGAAAAGTTGATTTCACTGGAGGGTACAGTATGCAAAGACGATTATGGTATTCAGATTTCTTTTGCACATTAATTCAGGGTTGTTAGAATAACAGATAAAGGGAAAACATGATCATTATTAATCCATAGAAGATGAGTCCCGAATATACTCGGGCAGGTGTCTGTGGAAATGCGTGTTGTAGCAAAATCAGTCCATCCTCATCGGGTTTAGTTTGAAAGATAGATTTTTCAGGTGCACAAAGGAAAATTGAAAGTGATTGGTTATGCCAATAATATTTTTCTCTAATTTTATTTTTTATTTCTTTGAATCTTCTTACCATCTGATATGTTTGTTCCACACAAAAAAGTAGGTTTGACATGAACTTTCTCAGTGACCTGATGAGAACTGAATCGCATATGCTTGAAGTTTGAGCGTTTGAACAATAGTTAAAGACAGCATGTATGTTATTTTTGATGCAATGTCCCACCTTAAATGAATTGCAACTTTCTGTGAACCTAATGCCCATGTCCTCAGCACTTTTAGTGTAAATATGTGAGTTATCATGGAAACAGAGAGGTACAGAAGATGAATTTTAGATTGAATGTCTTGTCCAATACATTTCATAATTATTGTAACTTTCTTAGCAGGCAATAGGAATATCATTGTCTTGTTACTTTGCATTATATTGGTGAGTCACCATGGTTACAACAGGAAGGTGGGAAGAGCTAACCTCCATGGTTACAGAGATGCAGTACATGGACTAAGTTGAAGATGGTATACTGATGCTTCTTATATTGTCCATATAAAGGAAAGACAAGTCTTGATATATGACAGTGATTATTCATTGATTTGAATTTGGATTGCCTCAAATTGTCAACAAAGACAAAACTGCATACATACTCCACTTTGTATTTTGTATCCCAGTACAAGTGAGGACTTGCAAACTTTGTAGCATACTGGACCATATGTCTCACATACAGAAATATGTCCTCATTTGTAAGGTTGTTACTGGGGGATACACCTAACTGTCAATAGTATTAAAGGGATAATGTAGTATTGATCGAGGTGAGAATAAAGCGTTTCACTTTTTGTGAGATACTTAGAAACCACTTTAAGAAATATTAAAAAGCATACAACTCTAAGAGGAATGTTCTTAGATGAGTGTTTATTTCATGAAATTAAAAACAAAGTAAAACAAAGCGACCCTAATTAAGGTGGGTCCCACCTTTTAATAAGATTGCTTTGTTTTTGACATCTCAGCCACTTCAAAACAAATTTCAAACAAATGAATTCCTCTTAGAATTATATGCTCTTTCATATTTTTATATTACAGAGGTTTCTCATTATCTTAGAAAATTCATCACAAAAAACATTGGAAACATCATGCCCCATCTCAGTTGAAACTATCATGCCTTTAATATTTGCTCTTACAATCATGCTGAAAGAATCCTTTGTCTCCAGGATGTACAACTCTAAGTGTATGAAAGTCCTATGTGTTGGCGTGTGTGTGTGCTGGGGGCAAGCTTTTTGGGAAAGAAGAGTTTACACCGATGACATTTGTGGGGCAAGAATCACTCCGCTCATTAGCTGCTCATCCCAGCTTGAGTAGCGACCACGAAGTATGCCCATGTCTCTTTTTTAACGAGCTATTAACCTAGAGAATTCTTGGTTGGTTGGGGTTTTCCGAGTAACATAAACAATGGTATGGTTAAAATGATAGATAGTTTTAAGACTGACATGATGCATACCTTTAAAATATCCATTGATGGTAGCAAGCTGCATGCAACTACTTAGCCTTTGGACAAGACCCGCATTGCTATTTTTTTTTTCATGATGTCATCTTCGAACAAACAGAACAGACCTGCAGCAAGTGCTATGCCAATCATACTTCAGCCACATATGAAATGCAAGTTGAAAGTACAGTGAGAATTGTTCTCTCATATGACATCTGGATGCATGCTGATTCTTTGCATAATCCTTTGCATAATCCCAAAGTTTCCATGATCAACCACTACTGTAGAAGTGGAAATTTTCGCGGTGTTAACATTTTCGCGCATTTCGCACAAGCCAGAACTAGCGCGAAAATAAAAGCAGGCAAATATTTTGCTTGCCATATGTTCAAGTAGTTGATGTCTTGATTCCGCGGAATTAAAGACACGCGAAACTCTTCTTACCCCGCCGATCGCGAAAAATTAGTAGCGCGAAAATATCCACTTTTACAGTAATCTGAAAAGAGCAATATTTAGAATGATTTATTTGGAGACACTCTGAAGAATTTGAGACCAAAATGAGTTTGCTCCATTTTTGCCAGGTTGAGATATTTGTTATCAAAGCTGTTAAAAAGAAAAGAAAATACTGAGAATATATGGGATATTTTTAATCATAGCTTCAAGAAAATTCCCTGTTATGTTGCAAGTTAGGAATGACTGGAAAGGTTTTATTTTGCTTTATTTGATGATAAACTTACTTTAAAATGTTTAAAAATTGTGCTTAGCCCATTTTGTGATCAAACTTTTCAATTGTTTCCAATACTCATGTAACTTTGTTGAATAACTATAAAGCAACATTGTAATCACTCAGTGTTGATTAACTTTAATCTCCCGCTAAAATCTGTCACAGCCTTGAACATTGCAAGTTGCACCATCACAACACTGACTGCATTAGTGGAATGGTGCACTTTAGAATGAGAGCAGACCTCAACAATTCCAGGCATCAATGATGGGGGGGGGGGGGGGGGGAGGGTCTGGATGGCAAAGACTACGCGCTGTTATCACATGCATTAGTGGGCTAATTATTTATTTCTTCAAGAAAAGTAGAGCCAGAGCGATCACAATCCTCATTAGCAGCGTGACTGCAGAACCACAAATAAGCAGGCCCCAGCAGTAGCCTTGGACTTGGAGCAAAGATCGTTGCACAGAGCCGAAATAGATGCACTCCCATGTCACTCCCTCATTTGACCCAATACCAAGCTTGTTTTACAGACACCATAATAGATGTCTGTGTGTGACAATGTTTAAAGTTAGTCTAGATATCTTGTATTATGTGCAAAACTTCATGGTACTGTAAAAAACATGAAACATCAAAAATCATGCAAGCATGAAACTCACAAATTTCATGAGGAGCTAAAAGATTCATGAAAGTAAAAAGCGCACTACAGTTTTTGTCTACGCAATACATTGAATTCCAGTGCCATGTTTGTAGCGAATGTTTCTGATTTTACAGTACCCTGCACCTAAAGGTATTTGATGATTACTGTAAAAAATATGTACTTGCAAAAAGGGATGGCATATGAATCTCTCTCTCTCTTTTGTTTTGCTCTGTTTTTTATTGTTTTACTGTCTGTCTGTCTTTTGTTCAAAAGAGGGAGGAGAGAGAGAGAGTAGGGGATGGGAGGTTGTGTTGGAGCAGTGGGGCAGAAAATTATCTTGACGCCTCTCTATTCACAGCATAGAGCTTCACTGAATGCCATTGGATATGTTACTGCATTAGGGATAGTACAGTTTTGGTTGAGAAGGGGCTTCAGGTTTCCAACATTTTTTATGGTAATTTTTTTTAGATAATGAGAAACTGGTAATAAAGTATGAAAGAGCATATAATTCTTAGAGGAATTCAGAGTTTATTTGATGAAAATTAGTTTTGAAATTCCTGAGATATCCAAAACAAAGCAATCTTTATAAAAGGTGGGTCCCACATTTTATTGTAGGATCGATTTGTTTTACTTTGTTTTTGGATATCTCAGCCATTTCAAATCCGATTTTCATCACATAAAGTTTGTATTCCTCTTCGAATTGTATGCCCTTTAACATTTTATTAAGTGGTCTCTAGGTATCTCGCAAAGACTTAAAAAGCTGAATCCTCACCTCAACCAATACTGTACCATCCCTTTAAAGGCTAATGAAGTTCCTTACAGCATCTCACATTTGTCAAACTACCCAAGCGTAGAGGGTTGCTTCTAAAATCTGAGGTTCAACAATTTTTTTTTTCACCATTTCAAACATTTACAGTTTCTTTTCTTTCTTCTTTTTGAAGGAAGAATTTTATTTAACCAAGTCTTAACATTACTTTTGCAATCAGTCCAGTGTGGCACCCTTGAATTATTCCAAAGGTGCTGGCTGAAATGAAACCTGATTACCCATAAATGCCATAATGTCACAAGTTTATGTTGCATTTGTTATTGCAGTATGTCAGTGGGCCCTGGTCTGCATGCTTACTCTTCTGTTGAAATTTCACTGAAATAAAAATGTTTTGATTTAAATGGGAAAAAAATGTGCATGGATGAATAAAAAAGTGAAACAAGCCAGACATCTTGTCATAACCGAAGATTTGTGGAGCCAAGTTTGACTTCATACATCCTTTTGTTAGTCTCCTCTTAAAGGCTTTGATGAAAATTTACCTTAAACTGTCAGTGGTGGATGAAAAGTGCTGAGTGGCTCGACCCTGAATTTGGCACACTATATTATAGATGGTCACTATGAAAAGTAAATTTAGGTCAAACTTTGACCTAAGTAGGAGTCTAGTCTCTCATCTGCTACAAATTAAGAAGTTGATATTTTTGGAGAAGGGGTATTGCTACAGCTGTGTCTTATTCCACTGTTCCATTCATCACAGGGCTTAGCTATTTTCCTTTTGACAAATTTGACTGCTATTTGCACATAAGATAATATTAACAAACAAAAACAGAAAAAACTGACCAGAAATGAATATAATTCATTAAGATAATAAGATATTAAGATAAACAAGATGATCATAAGATAAACTTTTAACACAAGATGATATTAGATAAACAAGATGATAATAAGATAAACTTTTAACACAAGATAATATTAATATAAACTTTTAGCCGTGAAAGTCCTTGAAGGCTTGGAAGTAGATCATGTCTAATCAGTTTTCTTTCCTCAATTATGACAATTTGTGATGCTCATATATCAATGTGAGATGGCAATCAACTAGGTAAAACTTACTTTCCACAGTACGCAGAAGGATGTGTACCTGAAGTATAAATTATTGTTGCAATATTTTTGCTTTGTTTCAATATAGAACTTTCACTGGCATGGGAAAAAAAATTTATTCATTTGTTGTGTGGTTTTTAACATGAATTCAAAAAGCCAAAACAGCTGGTATAGTAAGTACAAGCAGGAAGTAACACATTTTCAAAAGCCATAACTCCATTTAGTAAACATACATGCTTTCTGCAGATTTTGCAGTAAGGGTCATAGGAATGAAAGGGTTAATGCATCATCACCATGGTTACGGGACCTGCCTCACAGGATGCAGGATGACCCCTGGTCTCCTCCAAAGTTCACCCACTTCCTGTCCTCCTTGGGCCCTTCAAGGAATCATATCCCGAGGAATGACCACCAAGATTCCACGCAGAGAGAAAGAGAGAGAGAGAGAGAGAGAGAGAGAGGAAATATTTAAACTCTTGTTTATTTGCTCAGCATACTTCCTTGGCCCAGAAGAGTTTTCATAGAGATTACACATGACATATAGAAGAAGTGCCTTGTCTTTGATTTTGAGGAGGAAGGACAGTTTCATAATGCTATGATATAAATGGTGGAGGTCAATATTCTGGTGTCTTACTGGAGGCATGGGAAATGGCCACAGCAAGTTTTGACACTGACTTGCTTATCTAGGGTTTACTCTTTAGGTGATCATGATTATTATTACTTTTTTAAATGAGAGATAATCTTTGCTTATGCTTAGTTTTCAATTTGTAAAGCATTGATATTGAAAGGATAATCATAATGCAAAAAAAAACAGAATCATAGGTGGTTAAAATGAAGCTTGATGATGATGATGACAACGATGATGATGATGATGATGATGATGATGATGATGGTGATGGTGATGGTGATGATGGTTATGATGATGATGAATAGGAGTTAAAAGGAGAAGGGGAAGGAAGGGGAGACAATAATGATAAAGATAGATGACAGATTACAGGAAGTTATATCAAAAGTGGGCAGATATCACAATCAGCTTATTTGTGTGGCTATCAGGAGAAGTTTCAAATACGTGACAATGAAAAGGTTTCAAAAGTTTTGAGAGAGAATCAAGTGAATGCAAGTATGTTTTTTTCCCCAGTCTGTGTACACTTTTTGGTGTAGGCTCTGTATTAAATTTTGTCTGCAATACTTTTTTTTTTTAAATCCATGATGGTTATCTTGTCCTCTGGTGAAAACAGTGGTAGTTATTAGTTGTCATTGGGCATGATCAGACTGGCAAAAGTCTTTGCGATCTTCTGTTGTCCAGTCACACTGGGAAAAGATTGTGAAGTTTGGTGGGGGTGACACAGGGGGAAATGTCCCTAGTTGGAGTGGGGAAGTTTCGCCAAGAAGTTTTGCAGGAAGTTTTGCAGGAAGTTATGAGGTCACACTAGCAAAACTGAGAGATCTTCAAGATCATGATTTTAAACTTCTCAATCTGCACCTAGGGAGAGACAATGTAGTTTTCACAGGGGAACATTTCTAGGAGCCCATTAAGTGTAACATACAGAATAAATACATAAAATATGTCTATCGATGAATAGTTCATAGTAACTTTATAGAATTTCAATGTATTCAAGAAACATGATTTCAGTCAGATCACTGGACTAAATCCTTGAAAGATTGTTAGGTATGAAAAATCGCATTAATAGGAAATTGTGAGTCTCCTGTTTGTTTGAAGTAAAAACTAATGAAGCTTTCATATGACAATAACTGTGGATATAGCACATAGTTCAATAGTTAGTCATTTCAGTGGAAGACAAGAGACTGTGTTGAATGAACTAGCTTTGAGGTATGCACTCTTAAACTGACCCAAGGTATAGTGAAAGGTTTTCAGGCTAGCTTTTCCTTTTCTTCTTGTGCTGTACTTTGGAAAACTGGGTTGTTTGTTTTTCTCCAGGCTGTAGTTTTTGCAGTCAAAATATTGTGGTGAAACATCCAGAAAATAAGACATGAAGCTGAGTGATAGCCACTGCAAAAAGGGAAGGTTCTTTTTTGAAGACTTCCTTTCTTCTTCTATTTCTTCTTTGGGTGTGTGTATGTGGGGGGGGGGGGACATGTATCATTTCATCAAATGCATTTAAGAGTCCATTGCTTTGTCTTTTAGAAAACCCTTTTGAAGAGTATAATGTAACCTTTCTTAAAGGACAAGTTCACCTTCATAAACATAAGGATTGAGAGAATGCAACAATATTAGTAGAACACATCAGTGAAAGTTTGAGGAAAATTGGACAATCGATGCAAAAGTTATGAATTTTTAAAATGTTTGTGTTGGAACCGCTGGATGAGGAGACTACTACAGCTTGTGAGTCATATGCGTACAACAGTATAAAGAAAATGTATAGAAAATTCAACATATTTTCACTTTTTACGCATAATAAAAGACCACTTGACTTGTCTCTTTCTAAAGGCAGGGGTAATAATATTACCCATAGCATTTGTCGGTAACGAGTCGGGGGAATGTGTACTTTTTTCAAAAGATGAAATTTTGTGAAATTCTCTTTATATTTTCCTTATATTGTTGTACGCATGAGACATATAAGTTATTCACACACTTCACTAGTCTTCTCATCCAGCGGTTACTGCACAAAAACTTCAAAAATTCATAACTTTTGAACGGATTGTCCGATTTTCCTCAAACTTTCACTGATGTGTTCTACTAATATTGCTACATTCTCTCAATCCTTATGTTTATGAAGGTGAACTTATCCTTTAACATTTAATTGTGGTTCAGATCGAGAGGCACAGGAAGTATGAGCTGGATAGAACAAGCAGACAATTCTAAACTATTTGTCAACTTTGTCAATTATCAATCAGTTTTCTGATGTATTAATAGTCTTACAGTGATGGTAATGATAATGACAAAAATACCACAGAAATGATGAAGATGCTAGTAATAATAATGATATAGGTAAAAGATAACAGTTTCTGATTAAATGTTCAAAATAGATGGATCCTTTACTTGTCTTTACATATAGTTCGAGAGAGAAATTGTTAATTCCCACAAAAAACATACTAGAAAAATCTTACATTTTGTAATTATATGTGTTCATATAGGTGTCGTATGAGTGTCAGAAGGCTTCATTTTCTTATAATTATAAACACTTTTACTAATATAAGAAACAACTTATTCAAAATGGTGGTATTCTTATGACTTTCCTTAAACTAATGTAAGTGCATAGTATGGTAGTAGAATTGAGACACTGGAGGAAAATAAACACTGTAATGATTTGATTAATGAATGGAATTGATTGCTTTCAGGAAAAGGGATTTGTTTTAATTGCAAATTTGATTTTTGACCTGCTACAGGTACCAAGTTCTTGTATATTGTTCTCATAGAAGTAAGGGCAGTTTGATCTCAACAGAACACAATGATAGATTTTTGTATTCCCTCTTCCCCTTTTTTGCATCTTTGAATCATACCACCAGCTCACTCATCACCAAACGCAGAGATTTATAAGTGGACTCAACAACTTAAAAAAGATGAACGTTGCCCAGGCAGTGCTCATCTCATCCCCCGTCTGCCAAATATTTCTGGTGCCTTCCCAGGACGGATGTAAACATGAATAGAAAACAAATCAAAAAGTGGACAATCTCTCCATCATCCGCCCTTTTCATAATTTTTTCCCCCCCCCCCAAAACTGCGACTAGTTGAAAGGTTGATAGTCGGCAAACAAACAGGGCTCAAGCTCTCTCTTCAAGTTTACGGCTATGTCAAAATAATTCATCACAAAATCACGTTCAAGAGGGCTGGGGGTTTTGAAATATTTTGAGCAAATGAAGCTTTCTTTTTATGAAAAAAAAAAGTTTGGTAGTGAGTGTACATTGGGATGAGTCCTGCCTCTGTCATCCTTTGTTCTTTGAACAAATCTGAGGATGTAAATTATTACTTAAAAGATGGAACAGGTCAAGTGTGAAATGTATAAACATCATAAGAGTCATTAAACAGGAGAGTGAATACTGATAGCTTGATATATCATAAGAACTATCCACTAAATTCTCATTGTTATCCAAGCTGTGGCCAAAAGAGTTATGGAGTGTTCCCTTATCAGGCGATCACAATTCTTTAATAGCACACCATCTAGTTGTGGCCCAAACTTGTCCAATTGTAATCAACAGTTACAAACTATTTCTTGCTAGTGGTGGAAAAGAAGGGGGAAGAGGGAGTGTGCATTATTTAAGACCTTCTAATTCTATAGTTATAATGGCAAAAGGAAAAAAACACAAAAATTTTCAAAAAAAATGTATTATAGCAACAAGACTCCATCTTTGTGGAGCTGTAGCTGCTAGAAATATTGAGGATAGAAAGTATGCTGAATCCAATTTCAACAAGATAATCAGGGTGATGGAAATTTTCTCATTGTAAGGAAATCTCATTAGGAATGGATGACTTAATAAGGGAAACGATGACAATTTTTGCAGGTAAAGTCTCCCCCTTCCAACCAGATCTTCTTGTATCCATGTTCGCTGAAGCTAGGTTTGTCTGTATCACCATTCTGAGTATGCTGTCTGTGCTGGAGTGTACGTATGTGTGCACAAGAAAGTGCCCACCCCTCCTGAGGAGAAACCCGTGATCACTAGTTTCCATAGAAACATATGCTGACTTTGTACTAGATGACCAGGGAACTTTAAAAGGGTCTCTCTCACCCTCCTCATCAGAAATATCCACTTTTTCGGTTTTTAACCTCTGCTGGATTAACCTCCACTAATTAATTTGTTATTCATGTTGTCAGTTCATGGAAGTTCACTGAGGGACAGAAGAAGTGATATCAATATGACAAAGGGGTTTGGTTCCATATAAATCAAGTTTGCTAAGGTGTTTGTATGTATTTCTGTTGTTGTGTTCTGTTGGTCTGTCAGTGCTCTGCTAGATTTGTTTTCATGCTTTGTCTCATGTTTCTTCTGCTTGGTTCAAACAACTCTGGGAAATCATAAAGAACAGAATTTACAAGCTTTTTGTCTTGTCTAGACAAATATTTTGTCAAGCAAATGCAATGACCTCTTATAAACTGTACTGGTGAGTCTGTGCATAGCACTTATTGCCTCTTGGTAGCCAGGGGAAAGATATATGGCTGCCCAGCACGGCAAAAAACTGATTTGGATTATGACTACGTTTGTCAATTGGTAGATGAAATATCCACTGTCGCATGTCACGTTGCGTGCATAATTCATCTCTCCTGCAGATGTTATTTCAGGTTTAAGTGTGTGAATGTCTGCATGATAAATCTCTCAGAAATTTTCTGCTCGAGTAGATTTTTGCCAAGCCCAGTTAACTTTATGATAGAAGCGTGGAGATGTATCATATCATGTTTCCCTTTCTTCACTATGTGACTCTCAGGTTTCAAACCACCTCATCTCCTTCTTCCATCAGAAAAAAGCAGGATAACTTTGGGGAGGGAATGAAATCTATATGACTTGGAAATTTGACCAGATCATCATCATCAGGATTGTCATGTAAATCATTCAAATCTCGTAGGACACTGATAACAAGCTACAGGAAAAACAAATTGTCATTATGATGGAATTGTATTCACGTGATTACCACTTGATACATATGTTATCACATTATTAACCAGAAGTTCATCCTTGCCAAAATGAAGGTCATTGATAGATGCCCCATAATGTTTAACATTTTATGTTAGGCAAGGTTCCAATATTGAACAAAAAAGGCTTGATAAACATATCATGAACATATATATTATCTTTGATTTATGACTTCACAAGACATAATATGAGACAATTTTGGGGGGTAAACCAAATTCAAATTGTGCATAGTGCTCAAAAGAGTATCAAAAAATCTTTTTAATTTCTTTGGTTTGTTTTTGTCATACTGGGACTTTGAAGGCAATTGAATGTCTTTGTATAAAACATATGATAGGCATCAAATTCCTGCTTCTTAGCCATCTACTCGTGCAAGTTGTATGTGAAATGGGAGATTTGTTGATGTTAGAGGATGGATGCATAAAAGCATTTCATTGCACAAGCAGAGCTTAAAGTGCAATAAAGCAATTTGCTGCCTACTTACTACCATATAAGGTGACCTAAAGATCATTTGCTAATGAGGCACATCAGATGCCAGCCTTTATGACAAGTATTGACGTGTTTATAACCATGTTTTTCAGTTTACTTCTGCCATGTAGTCCATACAATTCAGTTTTGTATGTTACTACAATATATTTGGAGTTTATTGTGTCAGTAGTAACCAAGGAAATCATATTCTTATGACATATAAAGGTATTAACAATGATTAGGAATGACAATATTGTATGTGATTAGAATATGTTTGTATATTATGCTTGATATATCTTATGAGATATGATGATTAATGTTGACATGGGTCACAAATTTTTAGAGTTGGGGAATAGATCATAAATTCGTTCATTCATTTATTCATTCATTCATTCATTCATTCATTCAAGACATTAGAGAGAGGGATCATACTATCGAGGACTGTCACACCCTGACAAAAACGGTACTATATGAATTTTTAGGGGGTTATTGTGGCAATGTCACTATGATGTTTTCATATTTGTCCATTTGATATACTTAAATGATGTAAGCACAAAAAGATATCAAAAGAAACATTTGTCAAAGGAGATAATATTGCAACCATCAGATGAATGACTTGTATGTCTCTGTAGATAGATGTTCACATACCCCAAATAATCAATCCTGCTAGTTCAAGCCCTTCTGGAGGATGTAACCTGTGTTTATTTTGTCTAGGCTTGCTGCTAGTAGAGTCTTTAGGAAGGTCAGGTCTTACAGATTTATTAACTAGTGCTAAGTGGTGTGCAAGAGTTCCTGGGTAGCACGTTTAATGACCCCAGTGTGAGCTCCGAGTTTTGAGAATTTGTCACGCACTGATGAAAATTATGACTTGTGTGACATGGTTGAGGGTTACTAAATCTTGAGCAAGAATCCTCCTAAGAGGGCTGTGATCGGTTACTGGTCACATGATACTGTGTGAGTTGGTAGTCCATGCCCAGACACTCTGTTCAAATGATGTAGAGATGTGGTCATCACTTGTTTGTTCTGCATCAATCATCTTTCCAGCTTGTTTGCAACTCGAATCATCTCCTTTTCCTGCATCCATCAATGTAGTAAGAGTCAAAGTGAGAGCTCTCCATGGTACTGTGGATAAGACTCTGAACCCCCAGGCCAGTAGGTCCTCAGTTCTATTCCTGCCCTGAATTCTTAGACAAGGTTATTTCCCCATGATCAATGATATCCCTCTTCACTCCGGAGTGAAAATGAGTAGCCAGTAATGCTGGGGTGATGACATTCCTTGGGTCCCATGGAAGATATGTGGTAACAGTAAATGGGCTTCTCTGGGCAGTGAAGGAGAATGCACTACACTCCTCATTACTGCTAAACCTATACTTCCTGAACTTGCCTCCCCCCCCCCCCCCCCCCCCAAAAAAAAAAAAAAAAAAAAAATTGAAGATGTTTCAAGAGCAAAAGATGTCTATTCCAGCCATTAGAGAAGACAGTTGTCCAGGATCAGGGAGAACTGTCAACTTGGATGACACCACATCAGAACCCTTCATGAGAGGCAGCATATAAATCAAGATTTGGCTTGGTAAATGCATCTCTTTAACAATGAAAATGGCACCTGCGGATTCTGCGCAAGGTGTCCAGCTGTCTGAATAGGAATAGTAAGAGACTGACACAACTATGAGGCCAAAATCTATGTCTACTTTAGTTCTCATATGAGAGATACTCTTCTCAACAGTTGATACAGCCCTGACATTTACATGGAAGGGGATCTCCAGCAACAGATGAACAGGATGGGTAATTCCTTTCAGGAGTTTGGGCAAATATCAGCACAAAGACAACACTTTCATTGGTCTGGATGTTCTTGCAACCCCATCAATCAGCATTTACAGCAAAGGAGCTCAGGATCACTAAATCGCGCTTCATTTACCGATGTCCAAGAATTGCCAGCAACCTGTGGCTTGATGCAGGAACCTCTGAATGCCCTGACAAACCTCTGCCTTTGTGGCAAGGCTGAGCAGGAGAGTAAGAGGCAACATCCATGTAATGGTGAAAACCCTGCTTAATGTGTACCAGGCATATATCCTCAATACCCTGCGGTAATGTGACAAGTCCTGGACCCTGAGTGCATTCACAGTAACCTTCTGTACGGTTAGGCTGGCTATGGGATTGCCCAGTTGGTTGCACGCAGAATGTCTCCAAGAACTGTTCTTGAAAGATGTTAATACTTTCAATTAGAACACAAAGCATACAGACTTTGACCCTAAAATTGCTCTGATTCCACCATAGATGTTGATGCTGAGCTGTGTGTGATGAAATCAGGAAAGGTGAGGATTTAAGATGGAAAACCTTCAGCTGGAGGATCTGAGTTAGCAGAGATGAAGGAGACAGCAGAATTATACCTCTTTTAGAGTCCCCCAAATCAAGGCAAAACATTCGAGAGATGTTCCATGTTCACAAGAGACGTTCTGAGAGAGATGTTTTGTGTTCAAAAGAGTTGTTCCATATTCAGCCAAGACGATTGGGACTCTCAAAGGGTCATGGCACAAAGTGTCTCAGTGAGTCTGGGATGACTCTGAGGTAAAGATCGCTCTAGACAACCTAGCGCAAGTCTAGTGCACAACCTCCAGAGTTGTGCTAGACTCGTGCTAGATGAGGGACTCTGAACAGTCTCTCAAGTGAACATGCCATGCACTTCCAGTAACTAATACTGTGTACGGTAGAGTGGGCATATGTGCACAGAAGAAACTGCCACCTCTCTCGAGGATGCTCTCGTGCCCACTGGTTTCCATAGAAACACATGCTGACCTTGTGCTGGACAAGCAGTTGACTCTGAACAGGAATGCAACTCTCAGTTCTATATGTCCTTTTATCTATATCTTTCCCTCTCTCCCTGTCTCTCTCTCTCGCTCACTCTCACCCACTGTGGTATCCAGACAACATGAATATCATTTTTGGCCTTTTGTAGCCACCTGTATTTCCATCTTGCTGGGATGGTTCATTTTACATGAGCTGAAGTCTCAGCTCAGCATGGTGACTGAATTCCTTCCACTATTAGTGCTTTTTCAAACAACACCCTATTTTGCAGAGGGAGAGAGAAAAGAATGAAGACTGAGGCAAGGAATAGAAAAGAAAATCTCTGGGAGATGGCCCCTGTGGAAATCTTTAACTGGGAGAGAATGGCTACAGTTTCAGACTCCTGGTGTTCCCTATCGTGCTGCGTGTGTTCTGGCCACAGCTGCATTGCTGGGAGGCAAAGGAATATTAACACAATTTTTGGCTTTCAGTTTACCAGTTACTAACAGGTAGTTTACAACTCTCTGCACAAGGGTTTCAGGTCTTTTTTTTTTCAGCGCCACCGAATTAAGTTTTTAAGATGAGATTGCAGCATGATATTAACAGTATTGTGTATGTTGCTGAGTATAGACCCATCTTAGCTTTCCAGTTTAGCAGTCGGATGTGCAAATGTTCCTGAAATGTCTGTTAACTTATGGAAGAAACCTTATAAGCAATCAAACAGATTTAGAGAGAGAAAGAGAGTGCTGAGGACAGCTTGAGCTGAAAACCTTCATTGTATTGTTAGTAGGTAAACCCTATAACTACATGAGTCACCCTCTAAAAAGATCTAACAAATTTTCTCAGAATTAACCCATTGCACTTTGGACTTCTTTGTTTTTCATGTTTAATTACAGCATGTCCCTCTACTTAATTAAGTATAGAATAAGTCCTTTTATTGGCTGGCAAATTCTTAAATCTTGTTCTCGTGTGTTCTCAAAATATTAGTAGCTGATTACATTTCTTACCACTCTTCCACTGGCACTTTTTAGATATATGACAATTTTCATCATTTGAATATTATCAAAATATTTTTGTAATTTTTTAATCTTGTACACAGCGCAAAGAAGAATAATTCACAATTGGTTGCTTTGTCAAGATTACATAGTGTGCGAGGGAAAGATGCTTTATTAGCAAGGAGCTGGCTGCAATTTGTAAGGCAGCCAGGATCGCGCTCTCTTGGCTCTCGCTCTGGGTGGGCGTTCTAGCCCTGGCCTGCTGGAGGCATGCTGCCATCTAGAGGTTTTACATGATTAGTGGCATATAAACACCTTTGGTCTCCTCCCCAGAGAACTGGTGCGAGCCAGGAGTGCTCAGCGCTGTGTCAAAATGTCTTCAGGGCAGGTAAACCATCTCTGGTCTCATTTGCATCGACCCCTTCTCTGGTGGTTTTAGAAAACTTGTCCTCCCTCTGGGGACTTGGAGCTGACTGAGAGCCCCAGACACTCTGTTCACATCAATACTTTAAGACAGATTAGAAACACTGATTTTTTTTTTCTTGCATGGTAGTGACATGCCACATTTACAATATCTGCAAGGTTAGCTGAGCAGGATAGTCATAGTTTATGGCTGTAAGTTGAAGAGAGAGAGAGAAAAAAAAGATGAGTGCATGGAATCTTTACTTCTGAGAATGTGCGCAATTTCACATTTGAGTAAGTGTGAAATGGACATTTCAGAAGTGAACTTGACAATATTGATCAAGTCTCTCAAGACCAGCATCCCAACATGCCATTGACATCGCATGGACACAAAATACCAGTGTAAATGGCAGAGCTAATCGCTTGAGGCTGTCAAATTCGTAGCATTAAAGGCCTCCTTTTGCCATGTGTCTTTGTTTTGTATATATAGGAGAAGTAATTGCAACTTTGATTGCGTATATTTGTGATAAACAGGACAGTGAACCTTAGTATCATGATCGTCAGTGACATATTCTTGATCTATTTATGACATGGACAGTTATTTCAAACATCAGTAAACACATCTGTTTTATAGAGACTTCTGCAACACTTATAAAGCCAGTTCTTTCACCCAGAGCAGCGAGAGTGATGGCCTGCCCTCTAGTGTCAGGTTTCAGTAAGAGAAAGAGAGTTGTGCCGTCAGTAAGTGGTTGCTAACTTGTGAGAGTTGTGTTGAGCCATCATATCACTCATGTGCATTTAATCAAGCCTGATCAAGACTCTTGTCTTTTTTTGTGTGTGTCTCAAGTACGGCCCTGGAAATGTTCTCAGCTGACCCAAGCCCTGACCTCATATAACCTTTGACCTCACAGAGACCAAACCCCCAGGCTGGATTCCCTTGGGCTACGAGGCAAATGATTAAGCACATCAGCCCAGCTATCTGATTGTTAGGGTCTGATATCCAAGTTTAACTTGCAAAGCTGAGTAATGTGACTCTGAAATGAACTGCCATGACACCATTTCTACTCTGCTCAGTGTCAATTTATTGATCAGCATACATCACATCTGGCTACACATTGACTAATTGCTTCTAGAGTGAAAGTGTGTGACATAACTTGGAAGGAGCTGTTAAAGTGTAAGAATGCTGCTTTTGTAGCCATCAAATTGACATTAGATTTATTTCAATATTATATTTTGAAAGCAAATGATGGATATTTCATTGAAACAGACAGGTATGTGTGCCACTATGGTTTCATCATCCTGTTCGTTTCTTCGATTATTTTCCAGAAGGTTGTATGTTATACCATGTGAGATTATCTTTTTTTTTTCTAGTTATCATACCATCTCACATCAGAATTTATGTGCATTCATTCCTTGCAAAAGGCTGCTAATGTACATTGTATAACCTTGTTATCTCCTTTTTGTTTTATCCTCTCCAGGTCCCCCTGGCCCCCCTGGTCCTGCAGGACTTATGGGTCCCCCTGGGATTGAAGGGAACCCGGGACGCAAAGGCAAGCGGGGTAGATCAGGTATTGCATTTGCCAAAGCAAGCAAAAAAGCTGCATTTTTATCTTTTTTTTTCATCTTTTTTCATTTTTTTTTTGGTGCTTGTGTTCAATGTTTTAACAGCCATGTTTAATCCTCCAGGATTTGCCATAGTTCAGATGGAAGTGTTTCCCAGCATAACTTCTTATGTTTGCTGCCCTCACTTGTTTGAGGTAAGAGAGCTATGGTTAAACATTCGCAAGACTGCAGAAAGGCTCAAGAGTTTATCGGTCATATCTCAGCTGAGCAAAACTGTGCCATATGTATGTCGCATGGCACCCCTAGTTGCACTGTGCGGATTACAGCTCGTTGTAACTGATTACATCACAATTATGCCACAAGTATCATACTTTGTCATACCCTCTATGTATCTTTATGTTCCCTGCATGAAAAAAAAATTGCCCATGGACTCCAAGCAAAGGTAGAATATACATTATCTTGAATACCACCATGAAAATATCTGAGCTGCAATGCCACAGTACCGTTACATTAGTGTTTTAACTTGGCTCAGCAATGTATGCATTGTTTTGAAATGAGACACAGAAGGATGTAGTAGCTCTTATTTAATTGCTTCATATCTGTTTTTATCGAAAGCAAGGAAATGCCTGACAAAACAAAGCAGCACAAGCTTATGTATTGAGCACTTCCCAGCACCACTCACACTGTTAATTTTGTTAGCAACTACATATTACTACCAGCACAAGACTCCGTAATTGCTTATCACATAGACTAGATTTTCAGCACAAATTCAACTGTTTTGGTATGAGAGTGATGTTCCATTTTGACGGACTTTGTGAACACTTGGCATGAGAATGCTGACACAGAATGCACAAACTGCATATTCAGCAGAGTTAGAAAAGCTTAGAATGAGCAGTTGATTCACAGGAATCATGTCAATAAGGCCATACAATAAAGTGCTCTATTTCCTGGAAATTAGTCAAAGACAAAACCCTTGAATCCTTCAAAGCTGCACTTGAGTTTATTAAAATTATCTACTAACTTTCTACATGGTATGACATGACAACCAGCAACAGATGATATACTGCAGAAAATTCCAAGCTTTTAGAAGCGGGCTTGTGTTTTTGACATACCCTATAAGACATCACTTTCAA
Source organism: Diadema antillarum (assembly GCF_040938485.1). NCBI lineage: Eukaryota > Metazoa > Echinodermata > Echinoidea > Diadematoida > Diadematidae > Diadema > Diadema antillarum. The sequence continues at coordinate 627,813 of NW_027271169.1, read as the reverse complement.
ACTTAAAGTGCAAAGATGCAAATCTTAAACCAGACAACCTACTAGAAATCTCTGTGTACCGAATTGAAAAATGCTCACGTGAGATTCACAAGAACCACAAACAAGGATAGATAGTTAACACTTCAATAAAACATCATAAAATCCTAGGCATTTACTGGGTGTATGTGTGAAATGGTGTGTTTACAGCTTCCATTTTTAACCATATATCTGGCAGTGATCTTGTAGAAATATGACAGAATTTCTTTTATATAAACCTTCCTCAGGTAAAAATTTCTTGGATCTTTCTTGAAAAAAAAAAAACACCCATTATTTTCACTTCTGGTCGAGCTTTGTCAGAGCAAAATATTACTTGGGAAAAAGAAAGTCAGATTTTTCATCAATCATTTTCACAATATTCTGAATACATTTTTTGCCCTCGTTTTATATTACACCCACTGCTATTCTGTGGTCATTTGTGGCAAAAGAAAGGACAATTTTCTTTCTTTTTTTGTTGGCTATGTATACCACCACCTATGAAAAGGGGGTTATGTCTCCCTGAAGACAGAGTGAGTTTGGTTTGACAGGCGGGCTAGCTTTTAGCACAAATCCGCAGCAAATCCCCTCGACTTGTCGGAGGGGAAGATTCTCAAACTGGTGGCTGGGGAAGGATGCTCCTCCAGATGCCGCCCTGTTTACGCTGGGCATTTTCGGAGTGCCTCCAAAGGTCAGAGATTGACTGCATCCCAACTTGGGGCTGCCCGATTCAGACAGCAAATAGTTTTTTTGGAGAGATTTGAGAGTGAACGAAGAGCAAGGGAAAGAAGGATGAGAGTCTAGTGGAAAATGGAGAAGGAAGGACGGAAAGAGATACAGACCACTGAAGCACCAGATAGAATTGTGACGTGAAGTCGAGAAAAAGATGAACCAAGCACGACAATGAATGTGGATGTGAGTGTGAGTACCCCAAAGAGTTTTCAGAATGGGATGCTGGTAGTGACTTCAGAAGAAATGACATGCGTTTACAAAGAAACACACATGTTTATTGATTTTTTGTTAATGGAAGAAAGGATTTGTTTGATGGTCCCACTGAGAAAATTCAAAGGGTTTGGATAAAAAAAAAAATACACGAGGATACAGTGGACAAAAGTTCATCGCTCTTGACAATTGATACAAGCCCCAATATTTAAAGCTATCCTCCTGGTATCACAAATCACAGTGGTGGAGAGGAAGTGGGTAGAAGTTACTTCATTTTGGAGGTCAAAGGTGCCACTCCCTCTACCTCCAGGAAGACATTACACCCCATCCTTGTTTATTCCTAGTGCCAATACCATCTAGAAAACATCAAAATTTATCATTTTTGCTCCCCTACCTATCCACACATTATTGGAATGGGCAGCGTTTCACCTGTCTTGTGCCTTCATATGCTGTGGTTAGTCATTTTTTCTAAACAGTCAGTAATTTATGGTCAAAATGGCATAGCTACCTGTGATGAAACATGACATCGTCATCATTCATTTTGGTATGCCACGATATTTGAGGGAGGTTTTTACTTTAAATAGGGAGGAAAACATCCCATTGAAATTCTTTCTTGTGGTTGCACAAATGGTGGGGAGGGGGAGGGGGAAAATTTTTAAAAGTTTGTTGCTGTTGTTGTTGTTTTCTATTAAGGTACAAAGTATTCCCTGCAAATATACAAAGTATTGATGGTCTATTTCATGAATTTATCTGTATTGAATTGATTTTATTAGAATCACACTTCATTGTGGGAATTTCCATACTAGCCCAACAAACAATTGTCAGAAGAATAATGTCACCCATTTCTGTCATTTACAGTGTGTAATTCTCCACCCTCTGGTCAAAGTACTTCAGTGACAATGCATATCCCACTACATTTCAAAAAACCAGGAAGGGAAACCAGAAAGAAGCATGCCACAAGACAAAATATTTCTTCTCTTTTTAAGTTGGCTTTGAAGTTGCATGCAGTCAAACTAGGAAGAGAATAAGATATACATATAAACACAGTTGGTCAATTAAACATGTTTTATTAAACAGAAGATGCTCAAATTCAAAGCATTTACATTATCTTTACAATTTGGACAGGCGGTAGTTCCGGTATTAAATCATTGCATCTATGCAAATACCACATTACAATCTTTACAGCAGAATCACTTTAAAGGCATTGTTTACCATTGGGAGCAGTGATTTTGAAAATGTTCGAGTTATCACATTTGATGCATATGTGTAGGTCAGTTGTATTACAAAACATCCTACCATAAAAACATTTTGCAATAAAACCTTACATATAAGGAGATACCAATATCTTTCTCAATGAACCATAACTGTAGACGATTATTCTGGAAACATTTTTTTTTATTAACTAAATTGTTCACTTTTTGTTTATTTAACAATACTTAACCCGTTGAGGACAAGTCCTGAGTATACTCGGGCAAGTGTCTATGGGGCACGATGCGTGTTGTAGCAAAATCAAACCGTCCTCAACGGGTTAACATTGAATATACTGATCAACATTTTTATATTAGTTGTTTGTATCCCTAACTCACATTTTAGGAGTATTTTGAAGCACTAGAGCTAGGTTTTTGTTTCATCTGCAAATGGTAGATAATGCCTTTGATTTGGTTTTGTATTCCTAGCTTAGATGTCTGCAAGCAATATTAACTGGGACATGTTATAATTGGTTGCCTATAATGTAATATGATATATCTCTGATTTTATCTTTTATCTAAGTTAAAGACAAAATTGGTCAGATAACAGTTTAAATGATTTGATTGTGATATCTGTAATATCACAACTAATGTTTATTTATAAATGAGTTCTTTTCTTATGAGAATATTTTATGCTTTTACCAGTTTTATAGCTGAAATGATATAACTGCATTTATGTTTCTGTGACTGTAAGTCTACAAACTACTGTGGAAAATATGTTTGTCTGTGTGCAAGGATGCAGTTCATTGGATTTGAATATTAGAAATTGCTTTTGTGTTAACCCGTTGAGGACAGACTGATCTTGCTAAAACACGCATTTCCCATAGACACCTTCCCTAGTATACTCAGGACTCGTCCCCAACGGGTTAATCACAAAGACTTATTGTTATAGCATGATTTCTTTAATTTCTAATTGTCTTATGCACAAGTAAACCTAAATTTTAATGATGTTGTCAAAATCACTTCTTTGTAGGATAGGCCAAATATGAAATTCTACCCACTAAACTGAATCAGTCAATTTTGGTAATGATAATTTACTTGTTATTTGTTTTCATTCATCATCCTATTTCTTTTATGGACATTTTGTAAGTCAGATTATACTTACATTATCTTGCTTGATGTGTGTTTTGTCCCGTCGTGAATTGCTATGTTTTGTTCTCCAAGAAATTGATTTCATAAGATGCTAATGATTGTGCATAGTTCCTATAATCTGCTTATATGGCACAAGCTTTTATGGCCTTTAATAAAAGTTCCTTGAATGATTCAAATTTGAAAGATTCTGCCACATCTGGAATCCTGTAATTTGGTCCTTTAATTTGTTAGTTCCTATGTGAAATCAGGTATGATGTCATTAGTAGATTAATGTAGCTTATTTTAGAACAAATGTCATTATCTTACAAAATTCATTCTAGTGTCATCACGATTTCATCACGATTTGATGGCAGGTAAATCTGAAATGAGATTACAACTTATGAATACAATTTTTCATGACAAAACGCATTTGTTATTCTTATAATGGATGAGCCTGCAGAGGATGATTTGTGTGGATGGATTTTGATTTATAAACATATCAACAATAAGATCTGAGGTGCTTTATTCATTGCAGATGAAATATTAATAGCTATCATTAAATATCTTTGCCTTGTAAATGAAACAGATTACCCAAATGAATAGCCTGACCACTGCTGATTAATGGCAGTGAAAGACCACACCCGACTGTCATATTTTTGTTTCAGCTAATTTTCTTTCTTTTTTTAAGAATTGTAGACAATAGAATGCAACATATGTGCTGTTGAAATGTCTTGCACTCCCCAGTATCTTATCCAGTTGAACCATGTGTGATATTGGATTGTAGAATCTTGTTTTTTCCCTTGCCTTGTGAATAAAGTGCTAGTATAAATTGTGTATTGTAGCTCTTTATGGAATGCTATGATGTAGCTTGCACCTTACAAAGTCTGCAGCTATTATGAATACCTTGAATTGTAATTGCATTGCTTTTTTTTCTTTGCATCTTGTAAATGAAAAGCAAATGAAGCAATTTTATATGGCCCTGAATATATGTAGTTGTAACACTTCTGTTGCTGCATATCATATGTGCTTTGATCCTTCAATCAAATAAATTATGATATATATGGCTTTTCAAATTTTGATTGATAACTTTTACTTTATACACTTATACTCATGCTCTACCTGTGTTAACTTCGATATTTTTGTAGTTGTTTTTTTTTCCATTTTTAAGACAGTATACACATTGTTATTTCAGGAAGCCAACAGCAGTTACTTTACTGAAATGAAGTTATATTTGAACTGTATTGGCTGAATCACCAGAATCTTTGAACTTTTTTACTGACATTTTTGTAGCTCAAATTCTTGGTCAGAGGTTTTCTTTGATGATTTCATAGACAAAATCCCATATTGTTATCTATGAGACACCAGTAATTGTATATGTTGCATTTGCACATTATGTTACTCAGAATTATTATGCTTCCACCGTGCACCAAAATATTGCCATATTGATCACCAATTTATGTGCTGCTGCACTGGCATTTTATCAAATGCAATTGCAAATTATATGTATGCATATTTAATATCTAACATGTACTTATCTAATTTGAATATGTTACATAATTAGTAACCCTCATTTGTGAATTACCACAAGTGATCCTGATTAGGTAAAGATACATTTGACCCACAGTAACTAGTCATCCAAAACACAGCGCATTCTTATACTGTGTATGCTGAATATTTCGCCAGCTTTTTATGTTTGCAAGTTCTGCGAATCGGGTGGTATTCACGAATGTAAAAACACATGAAGATATTAACTCTGATCCCGACATGAATGTGAATACATTTCTCTATTCAGTAACTGTAATGCACTCCTCAACTGCAAATTTAACCACCCGCAAAATTGTTGGAAAGTACCGATTCACAAAAAAAAATGGACTCGCTAAGTATGTGGCATATACAGTGATTGAAAATGTGACATTAAAGACTTAGGACAACCTGAAGGTGATTTCAGCATTTCATGGATAATAATGGTAATATTTTCTTCCACATTAACCAAGTTTGTGGGATTCCTTGTGTATCTCTTGGCCATTACATTACTCTTTTCTGTGCAAAGGCAGATAGAATTTGTGGTGATTAAGATGTTTTGCAAAAGAGGGTTACTAGCTTTCTCCCAATACTTTGCAATGTTCGTTTGGTGTGATTAATCTGATATTTTTAGAGTTCTCACTGTTAATTTGTTTTCTTTTCCCTTTTATGTCTTGCTGTGTTTGCTTCTGGAATCAGGATTCCCAGTAAGTATTGCACCATCCTCTCAATTTAGAGAGCCAAATTATAAAATGTGCAATTTTGCATTGTTAAGATAAAGCATGATATCCAAAGTAGAAATTTACAATGATGGCAAAGTGAAGATGGTGGTAGTGTTGTCAGTTGCCTTTTCATTATCTGCAGTCAGTCAAATATGAGAATGAAGTGATTTTGTTGCTGATGTTGTTGTTTTGAAGAAAGATTGTAGTTGACAGAGATTTTCTTCTTTTGCTGTTACTCTCCAAAAATAAGATCAATCGGTATTAGTATTTACATCAGGTGCGAAAGAAAGAACCTTTTCTGAGGCCACTTTCCCCTTTTCACATTTTGTTCATAATATTACTGATCAACCATACAATCTTATTCTCAGAGAGTAACAGCAAAAAGGAAATTTGCTGTAGTCAGATATGTAGATGATATTTGAAGATCCAGTTGCAAAGCATTTGGACATCTAGAGCCAGACTGTGCAAGTGTTCACAAAGTGTTATCCTCAATCTGAATTCTTCCGGCACAGATAAGATAACTGAGTAAAATTCTCTCCAGTTTCAAGGATAACCTAGTAAAATTCTTACTTGATTCAAGCATAACTGAGAAAAATTCTCACTTGTTTCAAGTATAAATGAGTAAATTTTCACTTGATTCAAGAATAACTGAGTAAAATTCCCACTTGTTTCAAGGATGAACCTGAGTAAAATTCCCACTTGTTTCAAAGATAACTGAGTAAAATTCTCACTTTTTTTCATGGATAACCTTGTATAATTCTCACATGTTTCAAGTATAACCAAGTAAAATTCTCACTTGTGTAAAAGATAACTGAGTAAAATTCTCAGTTGATTCAAGGATAACTGAGTAAAATTCTCACTTGATTCAACGACAACTGAGTAAAATTCTCACTTGTTTCAAGGATAACTGAGTAAGATTCTCACTTGTGTCAAAGATAACTTAGTAAAATTCTCACGTGTATCAAAGATAACTGAGTAAAATTCTCACTTGATTCAAGGATAACTGAGTAAAATTCTCACTTGTGTAAAAGATAACTGAGTAAAATTCACAGTTGATTCACGGATAACTGAGTAAAATTCTCACTTGATTCAAGGATAACTGAGTAAAATTCTCACTTGTTTCAAGTATAACTGAGTAAAATTCTCACTTGTGTAAAAGATAACTTAGTAAAATTCTCACATGTATCAAAGATAACTGAGTAAAATTCTCACTTGATTCAAGGATAACTGAGTAAAATTCCCACTTGTTTCAAGGATAACTGAGTAAAATTCTCACTTGATTTCAGGATAATTGAGTAAAATTCTCACTTGTGTAAAAGATAACTGAGTAAAATTCACAGTTGATTCAAGGATAACTGAGTAAAATTCTCACTTGTTTCAAGGATAGCTGAGTAAAATTCTCACTTGTGTCAAAGATAACTTAGTAAAATTCTCACATGTATCAAAGATAACTGAGTAAAATTCTCACTTGATTCAAGGATAACTGAGTAAACTTCCCACTTGTTTCAAGGATAACTGAGTAAACTTCCCACTTGTTTCAAGGATAACTGAGTAATTTTCTCACTTAATTCAAGGATAACTGTGTAAAATTCTCACTTGTGTCAAAGATAACAGAGTAAAATTCTCACTTGATTCAAGTGAAATGATATCTTGCTAAAAGAAAACCAATAATGTTTTCTCTCTTTTATCATACTCGTCACTGCAACACTATGATAAAAGTTTCTTAGAAATTCATGATTTCATGGTTTTTGTTGTGTGTGTGTATGTGTATATGTATATGCATATTTTTACAAGGGTATGCAAGACAAGGAAACGGTTGTTTAAGTGGGCAACAGTGTATCTAGAGTTAACCCATGAACTATAGGATATCAGATGCGTCTGTACAAAGGTTACGGCAATTTCATGATGCGGTATAGAATGGGTTAAGCAATTAATCAGTGCTTCATTAAGATAACTTGTGTAGGGTACAGTGCTCCTCCCTGGTGTATATGTTTGATGAGTCTCAATCTGTATTCCCTCCTACAGGGCTCAGTTGGGTCACAGGGAGATCCTGGTATGCAGGGACCTATGGGACCCCAAGGAATCAAGGGTGATATGGTGGGTATTTTCTTGATATCTTGTGCAGAATGGTGCAGAAATACGGACATCAATTCATTCCCAGTCTTTTCAAGCTCTAGTATACACTAATCATATAAAATGGTATTCATTGACGGTACCTCCAAAACATTAATCACATGAAGTGGTATTCATTTTTACGGTACCTGCAATGTGGGTTTGCTGTACGATATTCAGGGCCAGATTTTTTTTTCATCACTATGCATGTAGGCCATGTAATTGTGAGCATAGTATATATATATTGCAAACTGGGATGTGAGACAATTTTGCAAGTGGGTGAATTTGCAGTAGAGAATCACCACGATGAGATTAAAAAGGAATATTGCTCTTTTTAGGAAAGAAGTTGGTGAATTCCAAATTACAAAAACAACAAATGGCACATTTGTGACATGTGAGGCAATCTGTATCGTTGTTAATTTGTGAATATCAGGTTGACTTGTGAAAATTGAAATGGTGAATTATGTTGTGTATTCAGTATTAACCCATTGAGGACGGTTTGATTTTGCTACAACACACATTTCCCGTAGACACCTGCCCGAGTATACTCAGGACTCGTCCTCAATGGGTTACCCTTTATTTATTTCTTATATAGGCAGAGTTCATAAATTGATAAAGGCTTGTGTATCATCCTAAATTCATGGCAGTCTTCCTTCAGTAGGATACAGTTGTCTAAAGATAGAAAAATACATGTACAAGTACAGACCAAACAATCAAAATCTTTATACACTCCCCTTGCATTGAAGTACATACAGTACATAAGATATGAGTTTACATGGGTATACACTGCAACCAAAGAACACACTACATAAGTGTGTGTGTAATTCTTATACATATACCGTATGTCCAAAAAAAAAAAATTACAACGGGAACTTCCGGGATGATAACTTTAAAAATAGTGAATCAATCCAAATACAATTTCAGGGTATGAAACTATAACTTATTACCTACGTCTTGCAGAAAAGCCCATTTGTCTTGCTTCAGTGGTCAAAGAGAAATGTTGGTTTTTGTAGCACATGTCAGAAATCCCTTCTCTCCAAGTTTTGTCCATTGTGTTCACATATCAATGTGCACTTCCAAGGGCATCCTAGTGCTCGTGTGGAAGAAACAGACCCATGACATGCGTTACAACAATCCATATTTCTCTGTGACCGCTTAACAAAATTGAATGGGGTTTTCTGCAAAATAGAGCTAAGATGTTATATTTTTAGACCCTGAAATAGCATTTAGACAGTTTAATCATATTGGACATTATCAATGCAAAATCCGATTGTAATTTTTTTGGGGAGACATACTGTATGTTTACCTTTCACCTGTTAATTTTCCTGACAGGGTCTGATGGGACCAAAAGGAAATCAAGGATTCAACGGAGAGCCAGGACTGAAAGGCGACCATGGTGCTCCAGTGAGAACTATTTACCCTATTTATTGCCATTGGCCCTGTGCATGCATTGAATTCAGGGGGGCATTTCATGAAGCATTTTGGTCGGATATTTTTCTGACAAACTGTTACAAGCTACTGAAATCCTTGTATCTGATTGGCTGAGAGCAGATTTGTCCGACAACTTTGTCGGACAAAATGCTTCATGAAACCTAATTGTCTTTTCTAGCTCTATTGAAAACAGACATGAGAGTTGCAAGAACTTCTTTGTTGATAACAGTAACACAAGTAATGAAGATTACAGCCATCAAGGTCATTTTCAGTGTAGTATTTGATTATGATAGCAACAAGAAAACACTGATAGATATGATATATCATGTCAATGAATCATTTTAACTGTAATGTGCTATATTTTGATTTTTTGTTATAATATTTCTGTTATCATTTCCATCACCTTTAAGTGTTATTTTCACTTTTTCAGTTGTTTTTATTGCAACTGATTGACAAATTGCCCTACATCAAAGTAAATTCAGTGTTCCTATGTCGATGTAGTGCAATTTGTCAATCAGTTGCAATATTTCAGTATCTCTGTTGCTTTTGTATGTGTGTTATTATTTCACAAATTTATCAACATCTGTTAAAGTGGAGGTACTGTCAAGCTGGCATTATGACGTTTGTAGATGTTGCTTTGAGAATTGGACATTTGATGCTCTTCTCACAAAGATTTGATGGTTATCATGAATGGGAAAAGACCTATAAAATATGCAGTTAATAGCCCTGGTCACACTGGCAAAACATCACAAAGTTTAACTTTGAGAAGTCTCCGCAAAGTTTGCTTGTCTGTCTATACTGGCAGCCAGACTTCTCAATGTTTCAGTTCGCAAAGTTTGGGTCACTGGTGCACGTGCGCAACAAGAAAGAAAGAGTGTGCCATCTGACAGCTAATGATTGTGATGTAACAATGAACACATGTACATGTACATGTACAATGAGCATGCGCTATGTAGGTATAACCTGCAAACAGGTGGTGGACTGGTCACATGACAGATTTCACAAAGTTTCGGTTGCAAGCATATATTCAGACTGCTCAGAGCAAACGCAGATTGGCGAGGGTTTGGGGAATTTCCCTGCATGGGAAGTTTTGTGAGAAGCTTTTTAGAAGTTTGCAGTCACACTGGCAAACTTTGAGAACTTAAAACTTTGCTATGTTTTGCCATTGTCATCACTACTAGTTAGGCCAAAAATATTGATTGCTCTTGTTGGATTTGATGTTGAGTTCCTGAAAAATAATGCTGAGTTTCTTCACCATCATGGCGAAATTTTTCGGTGTTTACAGGGTCTGTCTGGATTGCCAGGCAGCAAAGGCATGCCAGGGGCTGAAGGACCTACTGGGCAACCAGGACTGCCGGGATCCATAGGCCATCCTGGTATCATGGGGATCCAGGGAGAGATGGGACCACCAGGAGACAGGGGTGCTCCGGGAGAAAAGGGTGCCAAAGGGGAGATTGGTCAGCAGGGTGTGCAGGTAATTGAGATTGCACCCACTCAAAGTTAAATTGTAGGAGATCAATTTACCTTTTCCGGATAACGTGAAATTCCAGGTGCTCAAATTAGTTTTTACAAATGAAGTGAAATTCTAGGTGCTGAAAATATATTCATATTTTTTTTTTTACTAATGAAGTAAAATTCTAGGTGCTTACGTTAACTTTTACAAATTAAGTGAAATTCTAGATGCTCGAGTAATTCTTTTATAAATGGAGTAAAATTCTAAGTGCTCATAGTAAGTTTTTACAAATGAAGTGAAATAGTCAAGGTGCTCAAGTTAGCTTTTACAAATGATATGAAATTTTTCTTCTTCTGGTTAAGTCTGCCTCCTTCAATTCCACATGCTGAAGTTAGCTTTCATAAATGAAGTGGAAATTCTGTCTGCTGAAGTCTGCTTTACAAATGAAGTGAAATTCAAGTTGCTAAAGTTTAACCATTTCTGTGCCAGGAACTTTGAGCAGTGTGTAAAAAGCTATGGGATTTTCTGTGTCTATCGGCACTCAAAGCACACTAAGAGTTAATAGCTTTCACAGTTGAGTCAAATTCTAGGTGCTCACAGTTAGTTTTTACTAGTTAAGTGAAATTCTACATGTTCAAGTTAAAGGGGAATTTCGAACCAGTTAAAAGCTAGTCTGAATAGACAAAAAAAAAATACAAGCACATCCAGTGATAACTACCACAAGTTGATTTGCAAATTACATGAGTTAATAGATTGATTGTCTCAAATTTCCACTTAATGTCTGCCCTAGTTTAACAGACTTCAAAATGCATCAACTTGTTTTTGTTTTTTTATCTTATTCTATTATTCATTTATGGCAAATGACTTTACAAAAAGATTTTTTTCATACTCTTTTTTTTTCTTATCTAAAAGATGACCTTTTCATATTATTAGACAAAAGTAGAAATGATTTTTACTAAAGATGATCATAACAAAAATAGCACAAAGTGGAAGTTTGTCCATCAGTGGAATAGTTAACAAGCCTTGGCCTGGCTTCATGAAAATTGTCTGAAATGTCACAAGTGGCAAGCTACAAAAGCAAACTTCCTAAAACTCAAATGTGGCATCAAGGATGTCTGTAGCTCTCTAAATTTGTTTGGCAAGGGAATTTGGAATGATAGTGCTTTGATCTTTACTAGTGATGATATATCATTTCCAAAAGTGGCTCTGGTTGTTTGTCTGGAACACTTAAGACACACACACACACACACACACACACAAAAAAGATATCTATGATTGATCACAGAACTGGAAATTTGATGCCCTATGGCAATCAGCCAATTAAAAGTACACATTCATCGAGATTGGAATTGGAGATTTCCCTCCATTTAATCACTGATGAGTCTGTCAGACCTCACTCTCTGATGTCCATAGTGTAAAAACAGGTTCCACATGGGTCATGTCGGCGAATTCTGTCCTAATGAGATCATACGGCAATGGTAGAGATGCATAGAGTTGATGAATGAAGTATTCAATCAGTGCCTTGGGATTAGTCATTCAAACACAGAGTTGTTATCCATTTGACAGATTGGCACTTTTCCTGTGTTGTTTTTTAAGGAAGATGTTGCTTTTTTGAATGACATTTTATTTTGATTTTGGTATGATTTGTAATTTTTAACTGACAAATGGATTTTGTCTGGTGACTAAATGCAGAAGACTGCTGTTTCTGTTTTGATCGAGCAGAGGTTGTTCAACAATGATGTAGGCTGTAGTCACCCGTAGAGGATAAAGTATTGAAAAAAGTCATGTCTGTTTTAAGTACTTATCAATACTTAACAGGTGTGGGCAATATATCATGTTATACTTAAATATGAAAGTAACTGAAGTTAATGATTATACATGTACTTCATTTCAGTGTTGTGATATTTGTGTGGTACAAATACACTAGCAAGTGTCGGCATGATGTCTGTTATGCATTACATCAATAACTTTTAGCTTATCTGAATCATTTGGAGAGATATAGGCTATATTTTTTTTTTTCTTGTTCTGTAATATTGTGCTTAGGCATCATTAGCGTGAGGAAATGTTATTTCTTAGTGCTGCAAGGTTGGTTATGACTAATGTGATTTAATTTGCTCTAATGTTGAGATCTTTCTAAGTAAATAATTTCTTCATTTCTAACAATGTTTGTTTTGTGCCCCTTTTTGACAGGGTCCACCTGGCATAGGGATCAAAGGAGAAAAGGTGATGAATGAGATGGACTTTAGTATATGCCAGCTTACTAATAGTAGTATTCTTGCCAAAGATGTTAGTCATTCATTTGTTGGTTTTGTATGTTGTAAAAATTCCATTCTTATTATTATGTATATTGTTACATATATTATATCATAGTTATCACATACATATTTTACTTTTGTTGCAAGCACTGTCCATGAAATATATCTTATCAAGAGGTTTATGTAGCCTTTAACCTACTTACCCAAGAGAGCAGCATTTTGAATTCATTTTTAACAGTTTAATTTAGTGTAATAAAGTAGCAGCTATTACATTTATTATGACTTGTGTCTGCTCAGAAGGCATTCATTTACTGAAAAAAAAAAGTTTGATCGATTTGATTTGGAAAATATTACTCTTAGAGACGTAAATTGCTTTATTTTTACGTGATTATTCATTTTGTTTGATTTTTTTTTGTTTTCTTTTGTTTGTTTATTTCTTTGTTTTTTTCTCAGGGTGATTACGGTTTGCCAGGGCCAGAAGGCATAGCCGGGCAGCCTGTGAGTGTAACAGTGCTTTATGAATATGTATACTACTTTAACTCTTTATATGTCGTGGTGGAAATCCCCTGTGTGCCACATTATTCTGAGACACCAACATAGACATGCTTTGAGAAAACATTCTGTATTTCAAATCTATGTAACTTCTATAGATTTCTGTTAAGCTGGACATGTAGTGAGCAAGGTTGAAGAGAAAATGCCAAGATTTGCTTTGATGAAAATTGTATGACAAATCGATGATTGTTTTTCTTTGAAATGACCAGTAACTATTTACTGTAAAGGCATGATTTTTGCCCACAAAACAGTAACAGAAACTTAGAATTTACACCCAAATCTATTAAGGAACACTGCCTGATAGTCAATCTCCACATAAAGTGCAAGCTTTATGTGAAACGAACGAAAGTGCGAGAAAAGCATTCATTGTACTGCAGCATTTGGCGATTTATCAATCAGTTTGGGCGGGTTTTGGGGTTTGAGCAGAATATGCGAAGTTGGCACGCCGTCAACTGAGTCTGACGTGCGAACATGGCACATAAAGAGTTAATGCAAATAGTCATAATAGCTTCATTAGATATGCAGACAAAGTTTGAGATCTTTTATGTGAAGAGAATAACCATAGGGGCTAATTGTAGTGTTTGATTATTAAATCTACTTGTAAAAGTGCTGTTTTTATTTCAAACAATACCCAACTTCATGAAAATACAGAAATTTGTGATGTTTACTTTCTTTATTTTCATTTGAGTGCTTTTCAACTATGATTTGTATAAAGCTTATTAACTTTCAACGCGCATCATTTGAAGGCACATAGCCAAACATCTTTTGAGTAGAAAATCTGTGGTGTTTCTAGAAGAGTTCCATTCAAAATATGACTAAAACTACCATTCTCAAAGCCATTTATGCAAAGTATCCATGGTAATGCATTTGTATCAAAATGGAAGGAATTTGTTTTGAAATATGATAACAAAGTTTAACAGACTAATAGGCAAGTACTTTGTTTTCTATTTTTTGCCTCTTCTTGTTCAGCCATAAGATTCGAGACCAAAGAGTTACCTTTACGTTTAATTTGAAAACTTGACTTTATGAAGACAAAATTTTGCCAGGAAGAGAAAGTTATGGTCAAAAATAGTACACACACATGCACACACAAACACGCACACACACACAAAATGGAGAATATGGCACATTTTGCAAGAGAATAACCTCGAAGACCAGTGAAAATAATCTTTGAATAACATTTTTCTACAGGGACAAATTGGTCCACCTGGTCCAAAGGTAAGAACCATCTCTTTTTCAAATTTATGCACTTTGTGATAGTAAAAGTACATGGATCGTCTTCCAGACAAATTCATATGAAAACTGATTTGATGAAGCCTATTCTATTCCTGTGGTATGTACTTTGGGAAAAGAAAATATTGGTGATACACTTTAAAGAAATCATGAATGTTATTCATATCTTTATGACAACAAAGGATTATGAATAACTTTTAGTTCAAAACAGCAAGTGATGTTATGGAAATCAATGAATTCTTTCTCATCCCCTTCCTTAAACATGTATAATACGGAGAAATATGACTGTTTCCTTCTTGGTTACAATAGTCAGAAGAAAAAGATAATTTTGCATTGTGCAGAAAAGAAATACAGGAACTTGTAAGAAAAATATTATGACTTGTTTTTATAGTTTTTACTGAAAGAGTTATTGTAAATACAGGTCAATAAATATCATGACAATGATTATTGTCATGTTGAAATTTTTTTTTTTAATTGCGCACATCATGATTATCATGATTAACTTGCTATGTGCTAAGATGGTTATCATCTGACATAAACAATGTTGGTCAATTCTTTTGTGAAATTTTGTCTTCACAGGGAGAAAGAGGCGACATGGGACCTCAAGGACTGAGGGTAGATTTTCCTCCTTGACAAACTTAATTCTAATCTGAATATTTTCAGACTTCAAGATTAATCATAAAGTAGTTGTCACTTGTATGGTGTAAGTGTGACCAATTCTAGTGGAAAATAGAAATCCTACAGAATTATTGCATGTCTAACCTTGATATAGCAAGAAGTTTGTTTTTTACTGATTTGACAGTACTTATTAATTCTAAGTTTCTTAACTGCATTTGTTTTTGCACTTGATAATGGTTAAAGTGGCAAATTGAAAAATGAACAACACATTAATGCTTATTACATTTATTGGTTGTGATGATTGGATGTGTATGAATTGGCATGTAGAGAAAAGGAATGCATTGAAAAAAATAATGTTGAGTAAAGCAGAAATTTGATGTACTTGTTATTTTGAGAATTCTGTTCGTCTTTTGCAAAGAAATTATAGCCAGTAAAATGATGTGTCATTCAGTAATGATTGTGGAGAAAACAATGACAATTATGCAATTTTGAATTATTTATTATTATTATTATTATTATTATTATTATTATTATTATTATTATTATTATTATTATTATTACTGTTATCATTATTATTATTATTATTACTGTTATTATTATTATTATTGTTATTATTATTATTATTACTGTTATTATTATTTTATATTACATCATCATCACTACTATTATTATTCGTTTAAATATTTGAAATTTCAGTGTCATGTTACCAATAGAGTAATAATAACACACCTTCATGTACTCATATTTGATGTTAGGGTGAGCCTGGTTTGCAGGGTGAACATGGCTTCCAGGGCGCCCCGGGTGAGCAAGGAGAGAGGGGGGAGCTGGGTCCCCAGGGGGCCAAGGGAGAACCGGGTGAGGTCGGTGCACCGGGTACTCCTGGCACCCCCGGTGGTAGCGGTCTGTCCGGACTTCCGGAGGATGCCCACATCAACTGCACCATGGTGATGAAGGGTGAACCAGGGGAGCCGGGCGTGGCAGGCCCCAAGGGAGATAGGGGTGACATAGGACCCCAGGGACCTCCAGGCATTAATGTAAGGCCCACTTATTTTTTTCTTTTCATTCATTCATTTATTTTTTTATTTCCAACATAAACATATAAATATTTTACAGAAATTGAATACAAATTAGATTTTATCACAATACATGATAAAGGATAGGTTTACAGTATATTTTAAGTATGCAGAAATGCTGAAAATGGAGGAAGAGTTCTCATGTTATTTGCTTGACTACCAGCAATAATAAAGGCATTATGTAGTGTCTTTTTTTTTTCTTCTTCTTCGTCTTCTGTCTGCCTCCTTCAATTAGCTGAAAATTCTTGCAAAATGTGTGTGTGTGTGTGTGTTTACCGCAGTTTGTTGATGCGCATGAAATGACTTTGAAGCAGTTGTTTGATTGTAGAGAGCTATTGAACTACACCTATGTTCAGTCACCTGTGCTGGTTACATATAGTCAGTAGAATTGTGTGTAAAATTGCTCTAATATGTCATAGAGTTACAATCAATACATCCCCTTCCTGTTATAACATCATTACTCCATACATATACCTACAAGAAATCTCCACTCATCTGATGAGCATTTGCTTACTGTACTAGCTTCATTCATCTGTTCATATGAAGCTTGTTCTTTTGTTATTGCAGCTCCAATTTTTGTGAAACAGGTTGTCAGATAAACTTAAACTTGACTCACACTGTAAAGCAATTTGTAAAATCTTTATAAATGTATCATATTTTTTTTTCTGAAGTTTAGAAAGCTTTGTAAAATGTATTGAAAGGCTTGTAGATTACATTGCACTACATAAATGTAAAGTGTAGTGATTAGTATTAAATGTGAAAGTGCCATATGGAGATACAGCTGCTGTACCCACAAAGAATTTGATACTCATCCCAGTTAAGTATCAGTTTTAATGCTGCAAGTGTATATGTGATCTATATTTAGTGGATTTAATCCATTTTAGGCCATTTCTAACAAGACTTTTACCCATTCTGTGTCACATTAAATTTTGTGTATCCTGGCAGGGCACAGATGGATTAAATGGAAAAGATGGTGATATTGGTCTACCAGGATTTGACGGAGAGCCAGTGAGTGTGTGGTCATCTAAACCTTGCATTCTATCTTCAGATATACATTTATATACACATATATATTTTATATCATATAAATTCTTTTTTTTTGTATGTGTGTTGATCTTAGTATGGCTTAAAGTAGTGTTATTTGTGCAAAGTGAAAGCAGAATCATGTTGTTTAAGACATCAGAAGTTTCTGACATTCTTTTATTCTTATAGTTGAAGAAAATACCTTTTTCATGATTCATGAAATAAGAAGCAAATCTTTCTATGTTGACAAGTTGGCCAATAAAGAATTGATTGATGTGTTACTGACTCTAGTAGTCAAGATACTCCATGCTGTGGTTAGAGACAAAGAAAAGAGCAGTATTTTTTTCCTGTTTTCCTTCATTGTGTGAATCTTCTATTTGTGTTTTGTTTTCTTTCCCAAAGATTCTATGAATGTTTTGAGTTGCACATTGGTTGATTTGATAAGACTTAATTTGATCTGATTCGTCCCTACCTGTGACAGGGTATGCCAGGAAAGGCGGGCACGCCTGGACGACCGGGACCCCAGGTGAGTTATACTCACTGAAACTAGGCACAAGACTTTGTGTGTCACATCTAACACAGATATCTCTGATGATGACACACAAAATCATGTCTATCAATCAAAAGCC
Organism: Diadema antillarum; assembly: GCF_040938485.1. Lineage (NCBI taxonomy): Eukaryota > Metazoa > Echinodermata > Echinoidea > Diadematoida > Diadematidae > Diadema > Diadema antillarum. Next base: position 609,919 of record NW_027271169.1, on the reverse strand, counting down.
AATTTCATTTGACAATTTTTGTGAATCAGCAAGCCCACTCAGGTGAAGTGATATGGGATAAGGGATAAGGAGGATTAAGTTATCTCTGTTCATTGATACCTGCTTAGTTCTTTGACATCTATGCAAATTGGTAAACAAGCACATTAAGGGTTAAAGGTATTGTTTGCCATTGGGAGAAGTGATTAAAAAAATGGTCGCATCAAAGAGCCTCTTTGGCGCGCCTACAAAATGGACGTGCGCCTATATATAGTATAATGACGATCACGAACTGCATATGAATTGTCTGAAATAGGGCCGAGTTTTCCCTGAGACTGAGTTAACCTGGATCCTTCTGGAATTAAACTTGGCATAACAACTTTTATTTTTTATCTCAAAATACTCCGAAACAACTCATCATCCTGGCAAGTCACATCAGCCAGATAAGTTTCTTGGTAGACTCTTTCAATATATTGCAAGCTTTGGGCCACAAAGGGTTAATTGATTTCCTAATATTCATTACAGGGAATCCCAGGAGCACCGGGAATCCCGGGCATGAATGGCACTCAGGTTAGTCTTTTTCAAAGTATTTATTTGAATTATTCTTTTTGATGCTGTTGGTGATATATTGTATAATTGCCTGTAGGTAATGTTGGTAATGATTAAACTTATATATCCCACTTAGTCCATCATTCGCACAGTGGCATTAATTTTTTTCTTTATTGTGTGTGTGCTGTCAGTACAAGAGATCATGGTGTAAAGATTGTGTTCACTTTGTTTTGATCTTTGCCCCTTTAATAGTGCACACTGCATGCCATGCATATGAATACTGACTTTGGCAGATGAGAATACCATTTCACATATCTTGGTATTTATTTTGGTAGTTGTCTGCTCGTATGTGAAACTTACGATTATAATGATTATTATGATAGTAGCATTTTTCATCAGTATCAGTCCATGTCAGATCATAGAGTAGCAAGTCATGGTACATTGATACAATGGTACATTGCAGGGGTGGATCCAGGAATTCCATAAAGGGGAGGTGCCTTTATAAAGATTAAAGGGCACGCACATGCCCCACATTTTTTCTTTTTATTTATTTTCGTTTAACAAACATAAAGAGGGGGGCCCACGCCCAGTACACCCCCATCTGGATCCACCACTGCATGATACACAGGTACATTTTGTCTCACTCGTGAACATGGCCTTAGACAATGAATGAGTGATAATGCTAACTTTATATCATTACCTCAAACAGGGTGACATAGGTCTACCGGGCAATCCAGGTTTACCTGGTCTGCAGGGACCACCAGGAGAGAAGGTAGGTCTAAACTTTCAGGCAGAGGAGTGAAAATCAATATGAAACAACCCCCCCCCCCCCCCCCAAAAAAAAAAAAAAAAAAAAAGCACAACAACAACAACAAACAAAACTAAACTAAACTAAACTAAATTAAAACAACAACCAACAACAACAGCAACAACTTCCACAAAGGCACTCATATCAACTGTGACATTAATAATTAAACTCTACTTACAATTGAAAACCTCAACCTATGTGTCACAAAGTGTTATTGTATCTTTATCAATTACATGTATTTGCTCAGGTAATCACGTGATGACAATTTTTGTTTTTAAAGTAGTGTAAGGCAGGAACAGAGGCACAATCAGAAGGTTTATGATTTTAAAAATATATTCCAGGAAGTTGATTTGAAGTACAGGTCAAAATGTATATATTAAGAATACTTTGCATTAAGTCAATTCAAAGGATTATATGTAATCATATTGCATCTATTATAAAAACTCCAGTCATCCGAAGGTATGATTGGAAGGATGAAAGTTGGTTATAGATAAGCAAAAACAGGAGGTTGGGTATGTTGTTGCGACCATGCAGTATTACTCTTCAGCATGAAAAAAGCAGTAAACTGTAAAGTTAATCCCACTTTCTAATTCTATGTACAATATTCTGATTCATCTGCAACCATATTCTTTCATTGTTTTGACTCTATTTTTGGAATTCAATCATAAGATGATGCAAATTGTCTGTTAACAAGCAAACTATGTATGATGTTGTTACCTCCTTTTTCCTTGTTTTTTTTTTTCTTGGCCTAGGGGCTTAAAGGAGAAGTTGGCCCAACAGGACTCAAAGGAGAGATAGGACTAAGTGGATTCAAAGGAGATAGGGTCTGTACCATTTTTGAAATTCATATCTTTGTCAATGTACCTTCATAAGAAATACATAAGTATCAGACTGATAGAAGTATTTGCTGCACTTGTTAAAGGTGTGATGGATTTTCATGTCAAATGGTCGGTGTGTTGTTCATAGGATAATGACACAACTTGTCGATCGTCCCTACGGGCAGGTGGGGTAAAAACACATTCCCACCCAACACAAGCTTAACCTGTTGAGGACGAGTCCTGAGTATACTCGTTCAAGTGTCTATGGGAAATGCAAAATCAGCCCATGCTCAGCAGGTTGATTTTAAGTGTGAAAATGTGAATTTACAAGATATGTAAGTTTTAATAGCAGTCATACTTCCAGCCATTACCATATGAAATTTCCTGGACTACAGTTTTTGCATATAAGTCCTTTGATAATTGGTATTGAATAATTGATTTATTAAACAGCCTCGCAATAATGGTGAAAATGATGAATAAGCTACATATCACCCCATGATATTCTCTACCAAAGTTATTGATTTTTGAAGAACATTTTTCTGTCGAGTTCTCTTGGGGCCAAGTTTGAGAGAGACAAAAATACTCTTATTCTTGTGTCCTTCTATTGCAATCATCTAAGACCCCTAAGTTAGTCATGGAGGTCTTGATGGCCTTACATATGGATCTCCAAATTCCAAAGCCAGCCCTCAAGACTCATAGACATTGAGAAGACAAAATCACAAGTCCCTGTACAAGTTGTATGGGCAATTGCAAACTATATGTGAATGGTTTTTAACCCATTGAGGATGGGCGATTTGGCTATAACACACATTTCTGAGGAGCCTAGTGAGACAAGGTTAGCCTGATTGAATTGATTGTCATTCATCGCCCCTTGGAAAACCATGACTAGCACAGGCCTGCCTGAAGAAAGTTGCCCTTCGTCGAATACTGTAAAAGTGGTTTCTTTCGCGTACAGATACTTTGGCGGTTTCCATTGGTGCCGACTTTTTCGCGTGTGTTTAAATTCGCGGTCGGCAAAATCTGTAAATTCACAGCCGGCAAAAACTGTTTTATTTTGCACATGAAAACCCAAACTATAATCCAATGATTCTTGTATTTATTAGATAGAAATCAAAAATAAATGCAGGCTTACCTGAAATCCCATCTCTCGGGTACTTTATAACATGCCTGTACCTACATTGCGTGGTATCGCTGTATCTGTGTTGACCATCAATACACTCAATGTGCGGAATCTTCGTGTGTGCATGTGCGCATTTGCGTTGTAACAAGTGGCGAGTTCAAAACATTTCCTTGCGTGGTTAATTTTGCGTGACTTTTCAATACATTTCCACTTGATGTTAAATTCACGGTTCAACCTCAAAGCGCGAAAAGCGCTAAAATAAAACCACCGCGAAAGAAACCACTTTTACCGTATGTGCACAGAAAAATACACTCATCGGTAACGTCCAACTCTGGCCGAGATTCTTCGGCTGTGTGTGAACTTACATAGAGATCAGTAATACAGCTCATTACAGGGATTCCCAAATATGTGAGTCAGGTCAGCCTCCCCATTGCATAGTATCCCCCAAGCTACTGTGTCTTTTGAAACACATTTCATATTCTAATGAAAATAATCTATGTTCCCTTCTTAATTTTCCAGGGAGAACCAGGTGAAAAAGGAGATCTGGGTGACATGGGACTGCAGGTAGGATATAACTCTCTTTTTAATATTCAAGTAGAACACTGTGATAAAATCTCCCCATCTCCCCATCCCCACCCACACACACACACACACACACACACACCCTCACATGCACTCGTACACAGCATATTTTACTCTGGATACACATATCAACAAAAGTCAAGAACCAATTTACAGTTTGTACAATTGAGGGCCACGTTTGCCAATATATTTCTACATTAATGGGTATTTCTACACATGTGGGTGCCGTCCAATTTCTACATTGTGGGTGATTTTCTACATATATGTGGTTGATGTATTTTCAACAAAAAAAAAGAAAGAGGTACTACACATCGAGCATATCAATCAAAATTTCATCACATGCTGGGCTTTTTCCATCTTTCAAACTTAATACTGCATTAATTACATCAAAGTTGGCTGTAAAAAAAAACATATGAGTTTGAAAAATCACCAATAAGAAAATCAGATGGGATTTTAATTAAGGATGGGACTCTTTATTTTTTTTTTGCAACATTCTTTCCTTTATGCCCATCAAATCATTTTTACCCAAAAAATTCTTAACATGAAGATAAATGCGCCATTTACAATATTTCATTTGGGTAGCAGTCTCTCTATTGTATGTACATTTTGTTTTTGGTTTTTTTTTTCTTTACAGATTTACGAAAAAAAGAATATTTTACTTTTATAGAGTTTCTTTAAATTCTTATCATACCATGGATTCTTTTTTTTTATCTCGCTGTTACCCTTGCTCAATACTGCTGGAAAACAAGTTTTATATACATGAACAGAAATTTGCAAAGAATCTATCATGAAACATGTTGACATCATTTGTAAAATTTGTTTAAAGGGATAGTACAGTATTGGTGGAGATGAGAATTGGGCTTTTAACTTTTTGTGAGATACCAAGAAAACACTTATGATATAGTACAGAGCATACCATTTTAAGAGGAATTCAAAGTTTATTTGATGAAAATTGAGTTTATTAATATTGTTTCAGGTGATTATGGCAAATTCTTCATGAAATGACAATATACTACTCTCATTAATTTGTCCTACAGATGACAAACAAATCATTCACATTCTGTGTTTGTAAATTCATGTTAAAGACAAGACATGTTAAATTGGCATATGATTACTCACTGGGTATATCATTAAACTAGACACTTTTGCACAGATTATTTACAATGTATATTGTCTAGTTATAATTAAGTTGTAACTGTTGAAAGCTTAGAGGGGAAAAACATATGAATTCATGTATTGAGTAAAATCATAAGGATTCATATCATCCTGATTACATTGCTGTATATTTCAATCTCCCATCATAAAACAGGATTGAGGTTCATGTGCAGTTTTAAAGAGGGCTGCCTTAATACTGTCTGTAAAGGCAAGAATATGTTGTCCAGGTGGTCTATATATCACTCCAATAATGACATTTTCATAAGCTGAAAATAGCTCAATACTGAAAAATTAACTGCATCTATGTATACATGCAAATCATTGCATTTCTTATATTTTAAATTATCTCTTATAAAGGGATCCATATTATTTTATATCATTTTATTTATATTTCAATCTCCCATCATAATACAGGATTGAGGTTCATGTGCAGTTTTAAAGAGGGTTGTCTCAATACTGTCTGTAAAGGCAAGAATGTGTTGTCCAAGTGGTCTATTTCACTCCAATAATGACATTTTCATAATCTTGAAATAGCCCAATAAAAAAAGACTGCATCTACATATACATGCAAATCTTTGCATATCTTACATTTAAAGTACCACTTATAAAGGGACCCACTCCACCTCCAGGATGGTTCGTTCTTCTCTTTCTGATAAAGTTAGATCCACTTAAAGCCAAAATGGGTAAAAAGCTTCTCTTCACCATCTAACCAGGTTTCTGTTCTTCCAAGCATTGAAAAACTAATATTTACATTCACAATGCATTTGTGCAATCCATCAATGTTCTTTCTAAGGCTACAGATATTACAAGTAAAGAAAATTATTTAATGAAGAAGAGATCCTTGTAAGTACATTCTTCAAGTGGTAATATTTGCAAGAGATGTGCAGGCGGTATATACATGTTTCATTCATATTTAGAGAATATCATGAGGAATATTAACCCATATACCTGAATGAAATGAAGTCTACATATGCTTGCGCAAATGTCAATAAAACAGGTGACAAAAAAAAAAACCAACCACCAACAACAACAACAACTGGGTAAGATTAGTTTGTGTGCAATAAGATACTGTCATATCCTTGCACAATACATATCATATTAAGATACACAAATGCCCACATTAAAAATTAGGAACCAAAGAGAGTGGGCAAGAGACAGAGAGGTTAACAACTGGCCAGTCACATTGAATAGCACGAAGTGATAAAAGTACATCAAGCACACAATACGTTAATAACACTGACATTTACAAACTTGCAAAAAAGAGTTCAGAAATATTGTAGAAAAAAACAGTTATGCATATGATTGTAAAATTAAAAACTTTTAAAAACACAAACAGATTGCATTGTTTATGCAGTAGAAAGGCAATCTTCTGAAGGCATCATACATTTTAACCATATGAAGTAAAAAACAACAACAACAACAAAACTTTGTGAAATCCTGAGTAAGGAGAGTGATACCTTCTGGAAGAAAGAAAGAAACAAATGAATGTGACCCGTCACATCAAAGCTAGTCACAAGTCAGATTCTTCAAATTTTCTGTTAACAAAATATTCAAATAGTCTAGTGTCAAAGCTTGATTTGATGTAAAAATCCATCAAAAAACAAAAAGTCTTCCTGTAGCTCTCAGCAAAAAAATGACATTTTGACAGATATATCACAAAATGATGAAAGAGTTTTTAAAAAGACACATGCTTTTGAATTTCAAATCATCTTCACCTTTCTCTATTATTGCCTAGATTTTTCAACCTTCTCCTACTTCTCGAGATCAACCCTCCTTTCTGGTTCATCTCCTCTCTCCACCTTCAGAACTCTGTACTTGTTTCTCATGCTATTTGTCCTCACAACTGCCCCTGAGTTGTCATTATATTTGCATTCCTTACGTTCTCCCTATATCGCTTCCCTCCTATTTATAGACTCTCAGAGACTCCAACTCTCCCGTTTTCGACGGGAGATCTCCCGCCGAAAACCCATATTTGCAAAATCTCCCGTTCTCCCGTTTGAGATTTAATTTCTCCCGCCCTGGCTCTTTGTCTCCCGTTGGAAAGGATTTCTTACTTATTTCTATCGTATGTTGAAAAAATAAGCCTTAGATAGCACCAGAGAGCATCTAGAACCCTGGGAATTTCGCGCTTTGCACACATCAAGTTGGAGTCTCCCGTTTGCTAAGGGTTTCAGGCGGGAGAATCTCCAGATCAGAAGGTGCTTGGGGTTGGAGTCTCTGGACTCTTCTTGCACAAAGAAATGGTTCTTAACAATGACTACATATTACACTTAGTGTCTTCCTCATTTACATCACTCTGCAAACATGTAAACATGCAAAGCAAATCTTATGTTGCAACTGATTGATAAATTGCCTTACATGTTTCCTGCCATATTCTTTGCAGCCATATAAGCATTACAACACTGGCACCAGCCATCATATTGAATCATCTTATGATACCATGCTGTTGTATCGCAATGATGGCGAGATGTCATAGAGCCCTATAGGCATTCATATGTCCTTAGTTTGATGTATAATTTATGAAAACATATTGTGACGAACTCGCCTTCTCGTCGTGAATTAAGAGAGTGTATTTGACTGTCTGTACAAATGCCTCCACGAGCCGTGTCAGGATGGCCGAGTAGGCGGGGTTCGTTTTGTTGCAGTTTATAACGATCCCTTTAAATTATTAAAACTTCTAGTCTACCATGTAATATGTTGTGTCAGAAGCAGCTCACCAACACAAGCGGCACACATACCAAGTTCAGCATCACTTAAAGTATGTCACTCCCAAGCGTCACTTGTAGAGGATGTTAAATTGGTACACCTATTTTGTTACTAACTTTTGCTACCAAGTTCTGCTACCAACTTTTGCTACCAACTTTTGCTACTAAGTTCTGCTACCAACACTTGCTACCAAGTTCTGCTACCAACTCAGTCACGCTAACGTGGAACCTTTCACAACCATATGGTGGCACAGGTATCGTTGATGGGCACGGGGTAAAGTGCTATATCGCACCGTTACCAACATCTCCATCTTCCTCAGGCAACAACTGGAACTTGGATTGTTCGCGGGACATATGCGACAAGTCACATTACCACCACTCCCGAAATCCAACGGTGATGACTGGAACTTGGATTGGTCGTGGGGCATATGCGACAAGTCACATTACCACCACTCCCGAAATCCAACGGTGACGACTGGAACTTGGATTGGGCACGGGGCATATGCGATAAGTCACATTACCACTCCTTCCAAAATCCAATGACTTGCTAGTTGGTCTTCTCAGGAACGGTCCCCTCCAGCTCAGGAACATGTGCCACCACTCTGTAAACTGCTGTATGGTGATAGAACCCTCAAGAAGACACAGTGAAGTCATCAGCTCAGGAACACATTGTGTACAGTTTATTACACAAAGAAGTGAACATGAACAACACATGTATCAAATTTCAATGACATGATTCATGTTCCTGCTGCAAGAAGCCAAATATACGAGTATCGCATAAACATTGTGAAGTTCTTGATGGATTCACACTGTTCGCCTCATTCTCTTCACTTTCTACTTCACTTGATACTTCACTCTGTTCATCTCTGTTGGTTACCATGGATGTGCCATCTCACTTGTCTGATTTGTAAGGGCTTCATTCTCATGTTGCATTGCTATGTTTTTGCTAATGCATTCTCTCTGTCCTCTTTATGGCGATGAGGATGTGGTTTCGCGATTTTGGAATTTGTCTCTGCGGTCAGTTTGTTGACATGTTGCCATGGTGGCAACGTGTCTTGGACTCCCCATGGTAGCACTTTGTGTGGACCCCCCACTTGTGTTTGCTCCTTACCATGCTGGATATGTCATGTCAGCCGGTAGTCCCTTCAGCTTCTTGCTGCTTGCTTTATGTCTGTTGAAAGAGGTCATGCAGTCTTGCTGATAGTGACCAACTCCAGTTTGCAAAAGCAACATACCTGCCAGCTTGTACATGCATGATGACCGATAATGCCCTTTATTTGGGCAGTTTCAGCATTCGACATAGTTGTGATCTTTTAATGGTTGTCATTCATCGGGGATTCTGATTGACCACTTTGACGACCACTTCCAAGTGCAACCATCCTGAGCCAGTTTCCAGCTTGCTGATTTCCATTAATTGCAGTATCGAGGGCGTATAATCTTCACATAGATGATGACCAGGGCAATAAGGAAGGCAATCAATGCCAAACATCCAACTATCAATCCAATATGGTCCCCTCCGGTTGGATGTTTTGGACTGGTACAGTTTCTTGTCTGTATTAATGGTTTTAGAATTGTAGTCATTGCTGCTTCTGATGTGCATAGAGTTACCCTCAGAGTCACTACATCTATACCCTCAGTGTCATTGATGCTGACACGGATTAGTATTGACATGTTTCTGAACAACTGTTCTACCTGCCATCGGTCCCTGTAGTTTGTTGATGTCACATGAGTTCCATTGAAGACTGTGTCTCCTTGGTCCTTCAGGATGATCATAGTTTGATGAATATTGCCTGGGCCATCTTGTAGATTAGTATTCAAAACTTCGAACTGAAATTCGCTCGTTGTATTCAGGCACACATTCTTCTGTGATGCACTATGCAGTAAAATGGTGTCATTGCCACACTCCACATAATTTGTGCATTGAGGCAGTTCGGTCGGATTGTGGATACAACAATTCACTTGCATGAACAGGAATCCATGCATAGCAGCAAATACAATCCCCTTCAGGCCCATGGTAAAAGGCAATACCGGTAAATCACTGTGCACGAATGCGAAGAATTAAAGCTATCGATGCTGCTTTACAAAGTGATGTGCGAGAAGTAGGAACATACGCTGGCAATACGTAGCTCAAGCGATATTGCGTGCTGTGGATTGGAGCGGTGAAATAGTGCGGACACGCGAAAGAGTTCAAGGTTCAAAACGCACTGTACAGTTGTTCAGCGAGCACAAGGAGCACACGCGCACAGCAAAGCCTGTTATAACTTTAGTTTGGCACAAAAAGCTTGGCTGTGATCACAGACATTTAACATAGTCTGTCGTCTATATAGGTAGTAAGAATATCTCATCTTTCAAGTTGATTTTGAGTTGCTGAGCTTTTGTGTTTAACCCTAAAGGGGCCGGGCTTTTTTGGCTATGCTCAAAAAATGGGGGGGGGGGGGGATGGATCCCCCCCCCCCCCATCAGCCAGCCAATTTGATATTTTCATCTTCTTGAAAATGCTATGGATGGCCAAATTTTCACCAAACTTGCCAAATTACCCCAAGAATGATATAGAAATATTTGTACAAATAGGCACCATTCCCTCTTGGGAGTCCCCAGGGCACAATGCCTGGGGGAGGGAGGGGAGATTGCAAAGCAATCAGATCATGGAATATTTTCAAATCTTCCTCTCCTGAACTTTAAGTGATAAGCTGAGATAGCGCTTTGAGTAACAGAGTTGGTGACCGTACTGTCAAGTTTGTTCATGCCAGATCGGGAGGTAGGTAGCATTACCCATATAAACCCAATTCAAAGTATCATCTTCTTGAGAACACATGTCAGATTTTCAGCAAACTTGGCATGTTGTAATGTCACTTGCACTTTGGGACCCCACCCTTGTTCCTCAGATCCCCCAAATTAGAGAATCCAAAAAAAAAAAACCCAAAGAAATAGATGAAGAAAGTAGCAGTAATGCAACAGTATCAGAGGAAATATCAATTCTGATCCATTGTGTATGAAATGGACAGATGCAGAAGGTCAAAAAAATAATGATAATATAAAGATTGAAATTAGTAATAGTAGCCAATATTATTAGTAGTATTAGTAAAACATCAGCAGAAGATTGCCAATGACACTGACAACAATAATTACATTTAGATCATTATAGCAACAACAATGATAACAACTGATGATGAGTATCTGTACACCACTCTTTCCACCATTACTGGACCCCTCTTAAAGCTTAGACATTATAACCACAATTTAGATGGTTTGAATGAAAAATCCACAACTTTGGTTTTGATTATCACTTTTGTAGGGTTTGCAGGGTCCACCAGGGGAGCGTGGAGATCAAGGCGAACCGGGTCTAAGAGGGATGCCAGGCGATACTGGCCCACAAGGCATCCCAGGAATAATGGGAGACAGGGGCTTGGATGGCTTGAATGGACTAGATGGTCTCAGCATCAAGGGAGAGAAGGGAGAAATGGGAGAACTTGGTCTGCAAGGGATTAAGGTAAGAAAAAGGATGCAGATGTTAAGATTATTACTTTTTTGGGGGGTTGGGTAGTGTATGAATGTATGAACAACAATTACTTGAATTAAAGGGTCCAGCTTGTCTTTGATTTATGGAAAACTAAAATTTTGAATATCTTGTTCAACTTTAGCAACAGTTTTTGGCAATGATGGAATGCCACTTTCCTGAAAACATGCAAGTGGCACATCACTCAATGCCATGTGGGAGACAGATATAACTTTGGCAGTCCATTGGACACTAGCATTTCATGAACATATAAAAATAGGCATATAGGGTTTACATATTTTCAGTGAAATGATTATAGTGATTTCAAGGATATCTTTCAATCCAGTCATAGTTCATGTGATAACATATGTCATTTTACATCATTTGTAATCATTTAACTTGGTTTCAGTGGAGTGATTTTAAGACATTTGTTGCTTTCAAAGAAGATAAAGCAAAAAAGTGTTTGTTGATCTGTGTTCAAACGGGAATAAAGGCCAATGATTGGCTGATTGTTTATTCTGCAGGGTGAGAAAGGAGAAGAAGGACCCTATGGTAAACCAGGAAAGAAGGGAGAACCAGGAGCAGGGGTAAGAGACATGATATGAATAATATTCTACCTCCCCCCCCCCCCCCATCTCTTCATGTATTTCACTAATGATTTTGATAATGACCATGCTTTTGCTCTTGCTGGTAATAATGATGACAGTGATGGTGATAATAATGATGATGATGCTGACAATGATGGTGACGATGGTGGTTGTCATGAAATGACCTTTATATATATATATATATATACTTTGTTTTGTTTTGTTTTGCTGTTACAAATGAAACGGCTGGTGCAGAGACTAACCAGCAAAAGAATGTGTTCGGGAAGTTTGGCAGTTCGCCAAGAGTGAACCCAGATTTCTTCTTCTTTTTGACCTTTTACAGCTATGAAGGTATGTTGAGATTTGTACCATCTAAGCTTTGTTAGATATAGAACATGTAAGATGACTGGCATTGCATAAATGTGGGTAGTATTCAAGACATTCTTTCCTAAACTGGTATTCACCTACAAGTTTGTACACTGTATCGTTACAGTTTGTGTCACACAGTTTGTGTATGTGAAAATGATTGAGAGTGGTTTGTTTTCACATGGTTTTGTGATCTGTATCGACATTATAACTCATTGTATTCCTTGTTTAACCAAAAAAGGGGGGGAAAGGAATTGTGTAGAAATGTTGAGGAAAGTAATGATATAGTTAGAATGGTTGTTATAGTTCTGAAAGTGACTGAATTATCGATGATTTAACGAACTTGTTTTTTAGTAGTAGCGTATGAATATTGCGTGGAAAGGTTGGGGCCACACATGGGTGCATGTAAAACTCACCGAACTAAAACATAGTGGAATGCGTGTCCCTATTCCTAACATACACGAGACCGTGCAGCCAAATTTACCGTGTTGCGTCGCCATCTTGTTAGGTCAATTTTTCCTTATATGGAGTGCACGCTTAGGCGCGGTCAGACTGGGCCACTGGTACGCGCGCAAGCAAGAGTACGCCGTCCAGTGGCTAGTGATTATGACGTAACAATGCACGTTTGTACATGACAATGGCCTTGCGCTTCGGATACATAGCCCGCAAACAGATCGAGAAATTTGGCGGAAAGTTACGTGGAAAGTTTGCGGTCACACTGGCAAAACTTCGAGTTAAACTTCTCGATCTTTTGCCAGTCTGACAAAGTCGATAAAAAGGGTCCAGAGCTCGACGAAATCATGTGTGCACGGGCGCTGTGTGTAGGCTGTATGGCGGCTGTGCGGAGGGCTCACATTAGTTCTTTTAAAGGTACGGGATACCTTTTACAGACCTCCCAAAATGCAGCAAAACATTAAATATGAACCTCAGGGGACTTGCTTAGGCCACTGCTTAGAAATTTGGAAGTCAACAGTTATCTAAAATTTGAATAATGCACAAAACTCAACTACTCAGTAGTTCTGTGTGTCAGCCACACTTAAGCTTTTTGTTGCATTCTTCTGTATTTGTGATCTATAAACACAAATCTAAAAGTACAAGAGCTGATGTAATAACATATAGAGTGTGTGGTAAGAATATATAGAAATGTTTGTAAGTGTTGATGAACTTTCTTCACAAAATATACATGATGGACACACATGCAGTATATGGGTCTGCAAAGGTAGCCTAGTAATGTACCGGAATTTACGGTGAGCCCCGAAAACAATTCAATTCAAAATCTAACCGTCAAAAAAATGTACTAAATGTTACCTTCCACTTTCAATACTTTATGGGAGTTTCTAAAATGATATTCTCTTCAACATACCACTGTATTTATACAACTCTTCATTTAAGGCATGTAAATGGGATTCCCTACCTTTAACATGTTTGCGGCGTTTTTTTTTTCTTGCTGTTGAATTTCTAGATTACTTTATTAAACCTAGAATTACATATGCACCGTAAATAAATCAAGTTTCTTCATTGATAACCCACTTTTGGTATAAACATACTTCTATACGCAGATATACAACATTTACTCTCACATACACACTCTTACACAAATGAATTCCGCTCACTTCCAGGCTAGTATATTGTCATTATTTTTCATTTTTTGAACTGTTTAGTGTAAAGAAGTGAAGGAGACATTGTCGAAGCGAACCGCTAATTTTTCACCTGTTCTATGTTATTTTCTCACATTCAGGTTTCGTAGGAGCCTATATCTTTCTCACAAGGCCTGATCACGACATAATGTAGAAGTAAAAATACAAAACGCAAAAAACAAACTACAGCTAGATGTATCGGCAGACATCAGTAGGCTCTTGCAAAATATTTCATTACATTGTTCAAAGATTTAGGAGTGATCCCTGAGGTCACTCCAAAATGAGTGAAAATGAACATTTTCACTCAAAATTCACTCCAATTTCACTCTAAATTCACTCTTTTTTTTGTATTCACTCCTTTAAGAGTGAATATTTTCACTCGATTTTTTTTTTAAGAGAGAGTATGTAGTACAGGAGTGTAGGAACATTAGTAGAGCATTTTGTGATACCCCTATACAAGTTGTATATATATATAACATTTTCGTGTAATTAATTATTTGTTTAACCCCTAATTTGGGGGGAAATGGGACATCAAGCGCTGAGAAATGAGACAACCTGGAGAGAAATTAGATAACCGTCATGACCAAAGTAGGATTTACATGTGCTGCGGGGAGAAATGTAACACTATGCCCTATTAAATTTCTCCCAGTGATAACAAAAACAGTAAAAGATCCCTGCCAATTTTTCATACCTGCATGTCTGTTATCAAGCAATTTTATTTCCAGAAGTTTCCACTCTTATTTAAATACCTATTAACATAGTATAGGACCTACGAGATCTAAGTTTGATATTTTACTGACAAGATACCTATATAGCTGTATGGTAGTCAATATGTCCTTTTTCAGGTGTACCGAGGCTCATACTGATATAATTGGATTGTTGACTTGCCGACTATTTTTCAACTTATATACATGAGTTTCAAGGCACGAAAAGCGCGTATTGCTAGAAAGGTGTCAGAAACATGAAGGAAAATAAAATCTCTGTCACTTTTACCTCGTCATCTTGCATTTCTACGACTAAATTTTTATCAATGACATTTTCATCTCTGGCATTTTGACCACTGACAACTTTACCTCTGACATTTGTACCACTGTCTTAATTATTTACCTCTGCCATTTTTACCTCTGACATTTTCACCTCTGCCATTTTTACCTCTGCCATTTTTACCACTGCCATTTTTATCTATGCCATTATTACACCGAATTGAACATACCTCCTTGATCATACCATATACCTCCCGTGTTACCAGTGTGTGCGCGATTGATGAGGAAGTGGGGGTGGGGTGCGCGATATGACGCGTGCATGAACAATCGAAAATGAGAGAGTTGTTGGATCCACATAGCGTGCACTCCATATAAGGAAA
This sequence comes from Diadema antillarum, assembly GCF_040938485.1. Taxonomy (NCBI): domain Eukaryota; kingdom Metazoa; phylum Echinodermata; class Echinoidea; order Diadematoida; family Diadematidae; genus Diadema; species Diadema antillarum. Next base: position 594,757 of record NW_027271169.1, on the reverse strand, counting down.
AATTGACCTATCAAAATGGCGGTGGTAGCACGTTTTGGTGGCTGCGTATTTCCTGGGTGAACACGCATTCCACTATGTTTTAGTTCGGTGGTAAAACTTACAGGCGGATGGATATTTTAGTTTGAGTAGTGTGATGGGGCTCTGTTTGTGTGTTCGAACACTTTCTCATTACTCCTCTGTAGGGCTTTGTATGGTTGCTCATTATTGTAGGCAGGCTGTTACGTAAGACAAGACTACACACAGTTGTGGTCTGTTGATATATTATGTATGTATAATGTAATGAGAGTTGAAGTGTAAACTAGTGGGAATAGTATAGAGAAATTTCTGCACAGCTTACAGTTAATGCAACAAAGGAGTAAGACATTTGTTTTTGTTATTTGAGGAAAAATTGCAAAACAAAATACAACAAACAAGCTGATCTGTATTATTGTTAGGGATCATTACTCACCTGCATACATGTATTGCATTATAGGGAGTACTATTGCTCTATTGTTGAGGAAGGAAACAGATCACACATTGTTGTTATAAATGAAAAGTAAGGTTTAGGAAGGATTTTCCGAGAGTTGCGAATTACAACTGAGTTTTTTAATGAAACATTCATTGAAGTTGTGTTTGCTATATCATATTTGTAGAGACACATAACGTCTAGTTCAAGTTTATGGATGATTATTTTCATCCAAGTAAATGTATACATAACAAAATACAAAGTATGCACATTGTGTTATTTGATCAGAAAGTATGTGAACTTAATACTGATCATTGTGCTTTATTTTGTTTCAATCGCATACAGAAATCTCAACACTGTTGTTGAATCTACTCATGACTGGCACATCACTGTTATAGTAACCACAGAATAAACAGGAAACAATCAAAGTTTAAATACGCTTCCTTCTCCTGTGTTTCAACGGTGCGTTCGGTCTATTGCAGCAACGTGGAAATTAGTTACACTCCCGATCACACAACATCTTCAACAACAATCTGGCTGACCTGCAGAATTTACCATGGCTGAGAATCCAAAAGGCCTGAGGTTGTCACGACGAAATCTGAAGGGACAGCTCACCAGAACGCTGACAATTTTAGATAGCCTCATAAAGGATGACAGACATGATGTCAGCATGCTGCAGAAGTATATCAGCAAAGCAGAGGAACAGTTTGAAGGCATTGAAAAGAAACATGAAGAGCTGATGCAAGTTATTGAGGATGATGCAGAGTTTGAGACAGAGGAAAAATGGATGAGTGACTGTGAATCCAGATTCATTCAGACATTGGTAGAAGCAAGACGGACTGTTGACTGCTGTTCTCAGTCTTCTGCGTCAGATACACATGGAGCGTCTATGCCCTCAACACCAATGACCCCACGGCAACACACCGCCACAACTGCATCTGATCCTCAGCAAAGTCCGCCTTCAAATGCCTCTCCTGCAACACCACTCCTCACGTCGCGTCCTTCTACTTCCGGAGCCGGGAGTATGCCAAAAATGGCGAGGATGAAATACCCAACTTTCAATGGAAACATCAGAGATTACGAGAGATTCAAAGCTCTGTTCAATCACTGCGCTGCGGGGCTCAATGAAATTGAATGCTTCTACCAGCTGACCGAAGCCATGGTGAACTCAAAGGAACGGAATATGATCAGAGGCTGCATTAACGTCGAGCGGGCATGGGAGATCCTCGACGAGTACTTTGGGGACAGAGACCGTATAGTTGACAGCCTGATGAAGGACCTGGAGAACCTCAAGACGTATGAAAGGAGAGGCAAAATCGACATTCCTGCTATGGGCCGATTTATCCAAACACTGCAGAATTTCGAAACCCAAGCTGAATCAGTCGGACTGTCAGGCGAAATGAACAGCAAGATGATGCTTTGTTCCATAAAGCGTAAATTACCAGAGGAACATCGCGTTGGGTTCTACAAGAGCGTCAGAGATGACGAAACTGCTGATTCACTGTCTGGACTCAACAGATGGCTTTTTAGAGAACACATCATCATTCAGAAAGCTACGCCGGCGGACACCGAAAATACTGGGTCATCGCAGAGGATGACCAAATCATCAAACGCGGCCGTGGACAGTGGGCAGCACCACACAGACAGAAAAGTGCCGACTCTCAAGTGCCCTCTTCATGCTAAGACGACGTCACATTTCCTCAAGAACTGCAACAAGTTCCGGACCTTGACACTGGAAGAGAAACATGAGATCTTGAAGGGGAATGGATTCTGTTCTCGATGTGGCCATAATAACTGTGTTGCTGGCAAGTCCCCATATGATCACAGCCGTTGCCAGTACATCGCTCCATGCCGTATACCGACTTGCGGCAGTGACCAGCATTTTGCCTCGATTTGCCCTGTGGTTTACGGAAGTAATGCAAAGAGCCAGCAAGGGAACCCACAGAGTCGCCCGACCAGCAGCACAGCAAAGGTGTCGACAGTCACCTCCACCGAGCACCTTCAGAGTACCCTGCCAACGGTCATGGGTTACCTGCGTTACGGTAACCAGAAACGTCTGGTGCGCATACTACTGGATGGGGGAAGTCAGGCCACACTTCTGAGGGAAGGTGTTTTTCCCAAGTCAGCTAATGACTCATTTCAAGACCATGATTTGATCCTTGTTGGCGGCAGCAAAATCAGCAAGAAGCTAAGAGTCCTAGACTGCCATATTGAGGACCTAGAGGGTAATTGGTCTTGCCCGATTACCACCACAGAGATTGATAAACCTTGCGGTGATGCCCCCATCATACAACCAGACCAGTTACAGCAATATGACTATCTGAGAGATGTCAACGTTGATATTGCCCATTCAGAGATGATCGATGTCCTCCTTGGCGTCGACAATACTCACCTCATGATCTGGGAGGAGTACATCCGTGGTGAGAGATCGGACGAACCGGTAGCTGTCAAATGCCCGCTTGGATGGTTCATCCAAGGGGGGAAATCAGCAGGATCGACATCGTTACTGAACTATGTAAATGTTTCAGCCGTAGGGTCCCTCGAAGAGTACATTGGATTGGAAACAGCTGGTCTAGAACCAAGGAGATGTCGTTGCACTGCCGACTTTGATGAAAAGAGTGCAACAGTCAAAATGGAAGAGAGTGTCACTCGTCTTCCTGATGGTTCGTATGAGGTCGGACTTCCTTGGAAAAGATCCCCAGATGATCTTCCTGACAATTTCCAGTATGCCGTCAAACGACAAATGTGTCTGGAAAAACAATTTGCTGAAAGGCCTGAAGACTGGGAGATCTACTGTCAACAGATGAGAGAGCAACTCAACAGAGGAGTTTCACGGCATGTGACTACCGAAGAACTGCTGTGTGACCGAGAAGCGAACAGAAAGATGTGGTTTCTTCCTCACTTTGCAGTGGTCAAGGACTCAAAAACCACTCCAGTGCGTGTAGTGTATGATGGCAAAGCGAAGTACCAGGGACATTCACTCAACGACTATCTTGCTAAAGGAGAAAATGTCAATTCCAACCTCATTGACGTTGCGCTACGATTCCGTGAAAACGAAGTCGGCGTCATTGCAGACATCAGCAAAATGTTTCAGGTGATCAAAATACAGCCAGAGGATGCGCGGTTCCACAGATTTGTGTTTAGGGAAAACCCAAATCACCCTATCCAAATCTACGAACTCACAACAGTCACCTTCGGGGACAAGCCCTCCCCCACCGCCGCCATCGTCACCCTGAGACACGTAATCCATGAGCACGCACCTAATGATGAGAGACTGAAGCGGGTGGCTGCAGAGCAGTTCTACATGGATGACCTCAATGAGTCCGTCGTCAACCCTGCAGAGGCACTGGAACTAAAGTCAAAGCTGACAGAGACGTTGAAAAAGGGAAACTTCTCCATAAGAAAGTGGCAGTCGAATGTCAAAGAAGTCTGTGATCAGACTGAAGACACCAGTGTCGCAACTGTTCTGGGTACTCGCTGGAATCTGGCAACAGACACCTTGAGTGTTAAAGGACAAGTTCACCTTCATAAACATAAGGATTGAGAAAATGCAACAATATTAGTAGAACACATCAGTGAAAGTTTGAGGAAAATTGGACAATCGATGCAAAAGTTATGAATTTTTTAAATTTTTGTGTTGGAACCGCTGGATGAGGAGACTACTACAGCTTGTGAGTCATATGCGTACAACAGTATAAAGAAAATGTAAAAGAAAATTCAACATATTTTCACTTTTTTCGCATAATAAAAGAGCACTTGACTTGCCTCTTTCTAAAGGCAGGGGGGATAATATTACCCATAACATTTGTCGGTAACGAGTCAGGGGAATGTGTACTTTTTTCAAAAGATGGAATTTTGTGAAATTCTCTTTATATTTTCCTTATATTGTTGTACGCATGTGACATCTAAGTTATTCACACACTGCAGTAGTCTTCTCATCCAGCGGGTACTGCACAAAAACTTCAAAAATTCATAACTTTTGAACGGATTGTCTGATTTTCCTCAAACTTTCAATGATGTGTTCTACTAATATTGCTACATTCTCTCAATCCTTATGTTTATGAAGGTGAACTTGTCCTTTAAGGAAGTGAAGACATCTGACAACGCGATACCAACTAAACGTAAGATCCTAGCTCAAACAGCATCATACTACGACGTTTTTGGTATGTTGTCTGGACTTCTCGTTCGCCCCAAGATTCTGCTGCAGAAGCTTTGGCAATTGGGTGTTGATTGGGATACCCCCTTGAATGACAGATCTGAACTGTGCTCACTCCTGAGTGCCATCAACAGCGATCTACAGGAAGCAGCCACCATTGAAATCCCACGGTGCTTAATTCCCGAGATGTACAGAGGGAGGCGGCCTCTACCGGAAGTGTCCATGCACGGCGCGAGTGATGCCTCAGAGGATGCAATGGGCATCGGCGTGTGGTTGAGATGGTCAAATTCCACAGACTCTGAAGCGCAGCTGTCATTTGTTGCAGCAAGAGCCCGCCTCACTCCACTCAAGCAGTCCAGTATTCCACGGAAAGAACTACAAGCAATCCTGTTGCTGTCGAGACTGATGGTCACCCTGAAGAATGTGCTGCGCTTCAATATTGCGTACTCCAGGATCTGGACTGATAGTATGACTGCTATCAGCTGGCTCCGGGGACAGTCCAAGTCCTTTCGCTCGTACGTTGCTTACCGTGTTGGTGAGATTACCTCTGAGTTTGACCCCTACAAGGATATTGCGTATGTTCCTACAGACCAGAACGTCATCGACCTGGTTTCCAGGGGAGGCACTGCAGCAGAAATGAAGAGAGTCATCGAGGGGCCGGAGTATCTGAAGTTGTCTCCTGCATCCTGGCCCAAGACACCAGAGAACATTCCTGTAAATGCTAAGGATCCAGAACAGAAGAAATTTCATGCCAGGAATGCTAAGACTTTAGCAGTCACAATCAACACTGCATCCAGGCCTCCTCCAATGATCGATGCCACTAAGTACTCCACCTGGCCAAAGTTGTTGATGACTACAGCCAGAGTCCTCTCCATGAAGGACGTTCCCAAGAAGCTATGGTTGAAGCAGCTTACTCACCAGATCTCTCAGTGGCCTTCTTTGAAACACATCAAGGAAGCGGAGCTGTACTGGATCCGAGAAGCGCAAAGAGACATTGACTTTCGTGATCCCAACATCCTGAAGTTGGATCCATTCTATGATGAGGATGACCAGGTGTACCGTGTTGGGGGGCGTATTGATCGTGCACCACTGTCCTTTGATGTTCGTCACCCGTACCTTCTCCCTCGGAAGAATCATATCAGTCTGCTGATTGTACGTGACAGACACATTCACGCTCTCCATGGGGGTCATCTCCGAACGGCAGCGGAAGTTCGGAAGAAGTACTGGATTGTTGGAGATACGAGCATCTCAAAACATGTTGTTCAAGAATGTGTTGTCTGCAGGAAACACAGAGGAAAGCCAGTCCAGCAGAAGATGTCGGACTTACCGGACTTCAGAGTCAAACCCTGCACACCCCCGTTCCAGACAACACTGGTAGATTACCTCGGACCAGTGAACGTAAAGTTGAGCAGGAACACTACCACAAAGGGTTACTGCGCGGTCTTTACCTGCGCAGTGACTAGGGCCGTGCACCTGACATGCGTACAAGACTTATCCACTCAGGCGTTTTTGCAGGCTCTTGAACGCTTTGTCAGCATCAGAGGGGCCCCATCCATGCTTATCAGTGACAACGGTACATGTTTCAGGGGAGCGGACAATGTCATTAATCAGCTGAACCTGAAACTGAACCACGACCAAGTGAGACAACGCTGTCGCAAATACAGTGAGTGGAGATTCGGACCACCTGCTGGGCCTCATCATCAAGGAGCCGTAGAACGAATGGTCAGGGAGGTGAAGAAGGGAATGCGGCATCTCGTCACATCTGATCGTCTGACATTTGCGGAGTGGGAGACCGTCTTTACGCAGATATCTGGTGTCATCAATAGTCGTCCCCTCACTGCCATGTCATCATCGCCATTAGACGATCCGCCGCTGACTCCAAATCACTTCCTGATCGGAAGAGGTGACTTGCCTTGCCCAGAGGTCCCTTGCGAAGAGTCCAAAGGCGACTCCAGGAAGCGGAGAGAAATTTGTAACGCCATGGTTGACGGCTTCTGGCAGCGCTGGTTAGCTTGCATCCACAAACTCTCCCCGCGACCCAAGTGGCAACAGTCTGTCGAAAACCTCGCAGTGCACGACGTGGTACTTGTCATCGGTGAAGACAAAGCACGTGGGTCCTGGAAAATGGCTGAAGTTGTGCAACTCTATCCAGGGAAAGACGATCTGGTGAGGGTTGTTGACGTTAAATCTGCGGATGGTGTAGTCGCAAAGAGGCCTGTAACGAAACTCATTCTCCTGATGAAGAAGTCAGAGCGCCTAGATTTATAGAACCTTAGTGCTTCTCAGGACTTGTGGTGTATTTTGTACAAGTGATTGATCAATCCTTTTCTGTTGAAGTAAACTGCGGGAATGCTAGCCTAACTTCACCCATGAAGATAAGATATCTCATTCGGTTTAGAAAGGTTTCACGGACACGGACTTGAACAACAGGCATTTTTCCATTGCCCCTGTGTGTTGTTTGGATGGTGACATTCCGTCACCTTTGGGGGGATGGGATGTCATGAAATGACCTTTATATATATATATATACTTTGTTTTGTTTTGTTTTGCTGTTACAAATGAAACGGCTGGTGCAGAGACTAACCAGCAAAAGAATGTGTTCGGGAAGTTTGGCAGTTCGCCAAGAGTGAACCCAGATTTCTTCTTCTTTTTGACCTTTTACAGCTATGAAGGTATGTTGAGATTTGTACCATCTAAGCTTTGTTAGATATAGAACATGTAAGATGACTGGCATTGCATAAATGTGGGTAGTATTCAAGACATTCTTTCCTAAACTGGTATTCACCTACAAGTTTGTACACTGTATCGTTACAGTTTGTGTCACACAGTTTGTGTATGTGAAAATGATTGAGAGTGGTTTGTTTTCACATGGTTTTGTGATCTGTATCGACATTATAACTCATTGTATTCCTTGTTTAACCAAAAAAGGGGGGAAAAGGAATTGTGTAGAAATGTTGAGGAAAGTAATGATATAGTTAGAATGGTTGTTATAGTTCTGAAAGTGACTGAATTATCGATGATTTAACGAACTTGTTTTTTAGTAGTAGCGTATGAATATTGCGTGGAAAGGTTGGGGCCACACATGGGTGCATGTAAAACTTACAGGCGGATGGATATTTTAGTTTGAGTAGTGTGATGGGGCTCTGTTTTTGTGTTCGAACACTTTCTCATTACTCCTCTGTAGGGCTTTGTATGGTTGCTCATTATTGTAGGCAGGCTGTTACGTAAGACAAGACTACACACAGTTGTGGTCTGTTGATATATTATGTACCGTAAAGTTCCGTGTATAAGACGCACCCCTACTTTCGGACCTAAAATTTAAAAAAAAAAAAAAAACACGAAAATTTCCACGCAAATATTGCGAGTGTCATACATATTATTTCAGCTCAAAATTTCCCTAGAATGCAGCATGTATTTGCTCTATTTTTCGTTTCCTTTTATATTTTCTTTTAACGGTATTCATCGGACATCGGCAAAATATGGAAGACGCAAAATGCGAGACTTGTCTCGGTACTACTCACTTGCTATTGTTTCGCCTTTCAATCGTGGTACATGTGTCATGCATATCATACTCATGAGTGTACAGTACGATCTTTGCTGTCATACATAGCAGAGGGTGTCTCGCATATTGACCCATGTCAGACTGGAAGGTTCATTACGAAAAATAAGAAAAACATCAACAAGTGTAGCAGAGGGATCATACGGCAAGACGTACGGTGCGTACGGTAATTACACTCATGCACTGTTACCAGTAACATGTGTGTCTCTTGTACCATGCTTGTATGCACAGTGCTAGCCTTTTGCAAAAGGCAGCTCGCTATAATTTCAGCACACGCACACAGAGAGTATTGGACTTGCACACACAGCGCACAACGGGCAAGCGCGCTTCGATCCGATCGCTGTGTGCATGCGAGTCCATTGCAGGAGCCTCTCTGCAGCTGCTGCCTTTGCCAAAGACTTGCTAGCTAGCTAGCTACAGTGTAGCTATGCTATCCTAGCTGGCCTCATGAAATGAAGAGCAAACGAACGACATGGATATGCATGCATGCTTCACGCATCGTTCATATTTACGGTGACATAGTGTCGATCCTACTCCGTATTTTACAGCTTTTGTCTATGGCCATATTGATACTAGTACATTGATAAGTTTTACGGTATCGGTAATTTAGTAATGATACCTGTACATCGCGTATTCCAGCTACTAGGTTGGCTGTTGGTAGCTTGGTAGACTGACATCGGTAGCATACAGTAGTGCTGTTACAGCGTTGTCTATGGCCAGATTGATACATCGTTACTGCACAAGGCCAATGTAAGTTTATCTCGTAATACATTTGCAGCTTTTGTGTATGTCCAGATTGAAAGATCGCTCATTTATCCGTAAGTTTTAGTGATTGCTTACCTTCCAAACGTCGATGGGCATACATGGCCCCAAGTTGGCCTTATAAAATTGGGTGTACATGACAGATTTTTTTCCGTGATTCGACTGTACCCGTGTATACGACGCACCCCCGATTTTCAACGTTTTCCGACGAAAAAATAGTGCGTCTTATACACGGAACTTTACGGTATGTATAATGTAATGAGAGTTGAAGTGTAAACTAGTGGGAATAGTATAGAGAAATTTCTGCACAGCTTACAGTTAATGCAACAAAGGAGTAAGACATTTGTTTTTGTTATTTGAGGAAAAATTGCAAAACAAAATACAACAAACAAGCTGATCTGTATTATTGTTAGGGATCATTACTCACCTGCATACATGTATTGCATTATAGGGAGTACTAATTGCTCTAATTGTTGTTGAGGAAGGAAACAGATCACACATTGTTGTTATAAATGAAAAGTAAGGTTTAGGAAGGATTTTCCGAGAGTTGCGAATTACAACTGAGTTTTTTAATGAAACATTCATTGAAGTTGTGTTTGCTATATCATATTTGTAGAGACACATAACGTCTAGTTCAAGGTTATGGATGATTATTTTCATCCAAGTAAATGTATACATAACAAAATACAAAGTATGCACATTGTGTTATTTGATCAGAAAGTATGTGAACTTAATACTGATCATTGTGCTTTATTTTGTTTCAATCGCATACAGAAATCTCAACACTGTTGTTGAATCTACTCATGACTGGCACATCACTGTTATAGTAACCACAGAATAAACAGGAAACAATCAAAGTTTAAATACGCTTCCTTCTCCTGTGTTTCAACGGTGCGTTCGGTCTATTGCAGCAACGTGGAAATTAGTTACACTCCCGATCACACAACATCGGTGACTGTGATGATGATAATGGTGGTGGTGGAGGTAGTGGGGATGGTGATGGTGATGATAGTGATGATGATATGATAATGATGATGATGATGATGATGATGATGACAATGATGGTGGTGACTGTGATGATGATTACAATTTATTTATCTATTTACTTATATGTTTTATTTTCACAGGGTGGCTCCGTCAGTGGGTTAACCCTAAAAAGACTGGGGGGGGGGGCCTAAAAGGCCCCCCCCTCGACATTTCGCGCGATTACTCAGCAACACGCAATGCTCTCACCGCGATGCTCTAAGACTTTTTTCTTTCGAGTTTCCCGCACATTTTGACACCAAATTTGTGACGCCCGGGGGTACGGTTCTGAAGTTACATAACTTTTTGTACATGCATGTGAGACCGAAAATGGCTCAAAAATGTGATTTTGTGTACAAAGTCAATACAAATTGAGTTTTATCACATGGTTCATATAAATATGCTTATTTTTACTCTCAATGGCTAAAATCAATTTGTTTTAGTAGTATTATGCTTCAAAAAGGGTCTGCCACAAATTTTGCTGAAAAAAAACAACAAAAACAAAAGGTCGAAAAAACAAAGAAATACATAAGAAATTCATAAAACAATAAAATAAATAAGAAATTAATTTTGATACCGAATTTTTTTTTAAGTACATTTGCTAAGAATGCTACAAAGAATATCTAGACCAAAAATGAGCACTTTTGGAGCTTTATTTACAGATTTAGATAAAAAAGTCTGATTTCTCGCATAAATTAGCATAATTAATCAAAATAAAATAAAAGAAGACTATTTTGGAAAATTGAAATATACGATCTTGTAGATTACATCGCACACTACCATTGTGCAAATTTCCGCGGCGATCGCGCGATCCACGGGCGAGATCTTAAGGGGGGGCCCTTTAGGCCCCCCCCCCCCCAGTCTTTTGAGCTACCAAAATAGCCCAGTCTTTTTAGGGTTAAACACTGTTGTTCTTGGAGGCCCTGCATGAACACATACATACAAATAAACACATAATAATAATACAATACCAACATCAAGTTTGCAGTATCAAATCTGTATATAACGTAACATACTATATACTGATATGTATTAAACTCAAAATATAACAAAAACTAAAATTATCACTGAAGATGATTAATACCCCCACCCCTAGTGTTGCTTTATAATATGTGATGTCATGAGGGCAATGATGTTAATCAATGACAATGATGATGATGATCAGAAGACGATGCTTATGTTAATGATGATGAAGATGATGATGAGGATGATGATGAAGATGATGATGATGATGATGATGATGATGATGATGATGATGATTATTGAGATGGTTTTGTCACTGCCAATGATTATTAGGATGCAGCTGGCTTTGGTTGTTGTGATTGTGATGATGAAAATGATGATGATGAGCCTATGATAATGAAGCTATTGTGATTACTTGATGAGAATAATACTTGTCTTTATCAGTTATCATGCCCTTACCATTATAGTTATTACCATTATTTATATGCAGTCTAGATCTCTTTATATTCTATTGTTTTTATGGTATCAAAATTGACATCATTGCCACTTCTGTTCTTACCATTTTGTCAATTATTGTAGTTTCTGTCTTTTTTTAGGGGGTTGGAACTATGATGCAGGTTTAGAATTACAATCAAATTGTCTTGTCATGATCAAGATTTCACCATTGCAATTGTTATCCAATCCATTACTAGGAAGGAGAAATGCATGAACAAATTTGAGTCAACTTCTGTTGCATTTCATATTTCAATGCCTCACTTTGAACCTGTCTTAATTTTTCCCTGATATTTTTTTTTTGTGTGTGTGTATGTGCTTCAGTACCTCATGACTAAACAAACAAAAAAATTAGATGAATTGAAGGTATAGTCATACAATGCTCTAAAATGTTCCTTCCATGACAGCAATTCCTCGATAGCAATTTGTATTTGTGTGGGGGGAAAAAAGCAGCACATAGCCCCACTTTTAAGAAATGTGGGGCCCCTTACAATCAGTTAGCCGTCTACAAAAGAGAGCCAAAAGCTTACACCATACAATTCTGTGTTCCACTAATGGCATGTATTTCTTGCACTGGAGAGTTCTGACATGAAAAAAAAAAAAAAAATTATTAGTGTCTTTGATTTGTCTCTTCCATATTTCTATATTTCAGTTTCCTGGTGTACCGGTGAGTATGAATAAACCTTTGTTGTTGTTGTTGTTGTTACTCAGTATTTTTGCACACATTTTTTAATGACATATATCAAACTGGAGCTCTTTTCTTTAGGACTTCTACGCTTCTATATCTTTTGTCGATAATACAATACAAATGCATTGCAAAGTTCTATTATATTTCATCACTGTAGTGTCACTTCTGTTCAGTATTCACTTCCTGAGATATTTTTTTAATCCTTTCTGAGCTCTATAGATTGGGGAGATTTATATGCTCTAGGGGGTACTAAAAATCAGCCTGTGATGAGCTAAGAGTAGATGTGGTGAGAATGTTTCTTTCAAATTATTGTCATTGTCTGTCTGTTGACTCATTAATATCTCCCCAAAGTTGGATGAACACTGAGTCTCGTAACTTCTCCTAAACTCATGAGTTTTGCCATTTCCTACTCTCCTCAGCCCAGTCACTGTTTGTTTGTTTGTTTTTTTAACGTAATCATAAGTAACAAAAATGTAAAAATTGCCAAAAGACAGAAACTGTATCAAAAACTGAAAATTTTTGTGTTCTCAAATGTCAGTCAGTGTGGGGAAACTTGTGTATGCTTACATTTGAAAAAACGACTTATTCAGGCCTAAAGTTTTTATTGTGTGTGTGTGTGTGTGTGTGTGTGTGTGTGTGTGTGTGTGTGTGTGTGTGTGTGTGTGTGTGTCAATGTGAAGTACAGAGGTATACACTCTTATCAGGGATATATGAATAAAGGAATTGTCATATACTTTGTTTCTGGTTGTTGTTATGTTTAGGGTGTGAAAGGTAACCAAGGTTTTCCAGGCTTGAAAGGAGACAAAGGAGATACAGGCAGAGATGTGAGTAGATCAGTGCCCCGTTCACATTCATTAAAGAGGACTGTAATTCACATGGTTTGACCAGATTGCAAGCACAGAAATAGAAATTGTGTCCAGCCTGTAATATGTGCACACTTGGCATTCCATACGTTGCACCTTCATTATGCACATTTGGCATTCTATATGCTATACTTGCCTTCAGCCTTCATGCTCTCACATGCATGCCTACTGTACATGCATACCCTATGTATGGACCACACTGCAGACTACATTTGTACACAGAGATATGGGTTGCAGTGCACCCTATTAAAGAACACATTATGACTATTAACCAGTTCCTGTCTAACTTGCTCATCTTGTGAAGTAAGCAGCATATCATTACATGGTGGCAGCGTTTAAAGGACCTTGCCATGGAATATGAGTGTGATTTTGTGGACCTCTCTTCAGTTAATTGGCCTTGCACCTGTGGATAGTTTTTTCATAGGACTCATGCAGTGCTGACCTAGTGCAGTCCCATATGAACGCTTTGCTGTGAGTATTGGTACACTCATGTAGAGCCTTGGTGATTTTTATGAACATTGCTGTTGATACTGTGTACAACAATGACTGAGTCTATAGTACCCCGCATGGACTGGAGTAATCCAGATAGGCCGAACGCTATTAAGATATTTCATCAACAGTGTGAGCTGTATTTCTCAGTAAAGAACGTTGCTCCAAATAAGCAAGTGGACCACATTTTGCTTTTCGCGGGTGCCACTGGTCTCAAACTGTATAATTCATGGGGTCTCCCTGACGAGGAGAAGAAGAACGCCAAAGTGGTGTGGAGCAAGTTCGAAACACAACTCCAGCCAAAAACAAACTTCAGGGTAGCCAGGTTGTACCTTCAGAGATACATCCAGCAGGCACACGAAACGGCTGATGACTTTGTGTCGCGTTTGAAATTGCAAGCTTACAGTTGTGACTTTCGCGATGACACGGAGTTGCAGGAGCGTGTTATCGAGCAGTTCATTGCTGGTACCCGGCACACAGAGCTACAGAAGGAGCTGTTAGGGAAAGACAAAACCCTCTCGATCGACAAAACATTGGAAATAGCGAGGACGTTTGAGGCGTCTAAAATCCACATGGCTCAGCTAGCTCGCGTGCAGCCTGACAGCGCTGCCATCAACGCGATGTCCACACGCCCTAAACAGTCTTCTTGTCCAAACTGTGGTCGTCATCACGCTCGAGAGCCTCGTCAAGCTTGCCCAGCATATGGCAGCAAGTGTTCAAACTGTGGAAAGCCCAACCACTGGCACAAAGTGTGTCGCTCGCAGCCCAGGAACCAGCAGACACACACACGTGACCCATCACAGCGTGGGTATAAATCGCATGGCTACCGTCAACGTAATTCTTCACAGCAAGGATCTACATCGCGTGGCTACCAGCAGCAGAAGAAAGTCAATGTTATTGACAGCGAGACAGCCACCTCTCAACTCGACGAAGCATTCAACGTTATGCAGTTCGACGAAATCGTGGTGTCGAATATCAGCACCCTGTCTACCGATGATCGCAAGGACTCCGCAATGACGTACATTGAAATTCAGCGTGACAGACATACGATAGTGCGCATTCGTTCCAAAGTCGATACTGGTGCCGAAGGAAATACGCTTCCCCTTCGCATGTATCGCAAGATGTTTCCAACTCATCTTACGCCTGACAGATACCCAGATCACAGTTATGTGCACCATAGAGACACGAAACTGACTGCGTACAACGGCACTCTGATTGAACACTACGGCGCAGTGCAACTCCCATGCAGCTTCAGAGGGACGCCATGGTCCAGCAGTACCTTCTACATTGTCAAATCAGAAGGACCAGCCATCATTGGCCTGCAGACTTCCATGCAGTTGAAGCTAGTCACTATGCATACACACATTGATGGAATCCAACACAGAGCGACTATAAGCTCCACAGCAGATCTAGTCGCACAATACCCTGACCAGTTCGACAAAATAGGACATTTTTCAGGGGAGTATCACATCGTGTTGGACACGTCTGCACAGCCTGTCGTACATGCACCTCGGAGATGCCCAATTCACATGTATGACGAGCTCAAAAGCGAACTCGACCACATGGTAGCTCAAGGTGTGATCACCAAAGTCACTGAGCCTACACCATGGGTAAACAGCATAGCACTCTCCAGGAAAGGTAATGGCAAACTCAGAGTATGTTTGGATCCCAAAGACTTGAATCGCGCGATCAAACGTTGCCATTATCGCACAGCTACCACCGACGAAGTGACACACAAACTCTCGGGATCGCAGTACTTCAGCAAACTGGACGCGAAGAATGGCTATTGGTCAATCAAACTGGACGATGAGAGTTCGCTGTTGACAACCTTCAATAGCCCATTCGGCCGTTACAGATACCTCAGGATGCCCTTTGGCCTCGCAATGTCACAAGATGTGTTTCAACGACACATGGACGCTATCCTGGAGGAATGCCCAGGCACAGTCGGAATCGCCGATGATATCATTGTGTTTGGCAAGAGCGAAGCTGAGCACGATGACAATCTCCACAACCTCATGACAGTGGCAGCCAAAAGGGGTCTACAGCTGAACAGTGCTAAGTGCTCCGTGAAAACCCCTCAAATCTCCTTCTTTGGAATGATCTACGATACCCAAGGAGTACACCCAGACCCACAAAAGGTGGAAGCAGTGAAATGTATGCCTCCTCCAGGAAACAAGACGCAACTTCGTGAGTTCCTGGGGATGATTACATACCTGAGCCCCTTCATCCCGAATCTGTCTGCGCAAACAGCTTGCCTGCGTGAACTACTGAAACAGGACTGTGACTTTCAGTGGTCCCCATCACACCAGCAGGCATTCAGTGAGCTACGCGACCAAATTTGCAAGGATGCAACACTCGCATACTTCGATTCTACGAAGCCCACCACTGTACAAGTGGATGCTTCACTTCAGGGATTGGGAGCCGCTCTCATGCAAGACGGGAAGCCCATCGCGTACGCCTCCAAGGCCCTCAGCGAAGCAGAGCAGCGCTACGCCAATATCGAACGCGAACTTCTTGCCGTCGTTTTTGGGTGTGAACGATTCCATACTTACCTGTATGGACAGACCTTCGTGGTCGAGTCGGACCACAAACCGCTGGAGATGATTCAACGCAAACCATTGACTGCTGCCCCTCCTCGACTACAGAGGATGTTACTCCGTCTTCAGCCCTATGACCTAACAATTCGCTACAGCCCGGGCAAGGATGTCCCCGTAGCAGACTGTTTGTCACGACGCCCTCTCGACAATGCAGAACACATGCACCTGGATTTGCAGATACATTTTGTGCAGTTTGCTCCAGACCGTCTCAGTGAACTCAAGCGAGAAACTGCCAATGATGCCGAGTTAACCGCACTCTGCAAAGTGATCATGCGCGGATGGCCCGAACAACGTCGTGCACTACCGAAAACGCTCTATGCATACTGGGCCTTTCGTGACGAGCTCGCAGTGGAGGATGGCCTTGTTTTGAAAGGAGAGCGAATCGTAATACCCCAAACAATGCGAAAGTACATCCTCTCAAAGCTACACGAGGGCCACCAAGGTGTCGAGAAAACACGCCTTCGAGCCAAGGGAGCGGTGTATTGGCCGTCCATCAACGATGACATCGAGACAGTAGTCAAAGATTGTACAGCCTGTATGGAGTTCAAGCCAGCGCAACAGCACGAGAAACTTCTACAGCATGAAGTACCCACTCGCCCTTGGCAGGTACTAGGAACTGACCTGTTCAGTTTTGAAGGGAACACCTATCTCATCATAGCGGACTACTTCTCCAAGTTTCCCTTCATTCGCAAGATGCCACAGGAGTGCACAAGCAATGCCGTTATAAATGCAACACGGCAGTTGTTTGCTGAGCAAGGGATCCCCGAGAAGATCATTAGCGACAACGGCAGGCACTTCGACTCGTCGGCATACAAGGACTTTGCCACAAAGTGGGGCTTTGTGCACATCACATCCTCACCCCACTACCCGCAATCGAACGGCTACATTGAGCGTACCATTCAAACTGTCAAAAATGCGCTCAAGAAAGCAAAAGCAAGCGGGATCGACCCAAATATGGCTATGTTGTGCATCAGAGCCACTCCACTTGACAGCCATATTCCCAGCCCTGCTGAGCTTCTCTATGGCAGGAAAATGAAAGACAACCTCCCAACACGCATTCGCAACAGAGACCCTGGTCGCGACGTGGTCTATCACCGGATGCAGCAGAGGCAACAGACACAAAAGGATCACCACGACAGGACAGCTCGTGACCTTCCGCCCCTCATACCTGGACAGCCAGTTCGGGTCCAGGATCACAGAACGGGGTACTGGTTTCCTGCTACCGTTCGCGAGCAATGCCCCGAGCCTCGGTCTTACCTCGTTGAGACACCAACAGGTGGTGTCTTGCGCAGAAATAGACGTCACCTCGCTGATGTCCAGCCCGAGCGTGTTCCCTCTGACGATGAGACGAAGCCATCATTCCCTACCTCAACGCCTCTGGATGCTGCAACCGTGCCCCCCAACAGCGGCAATCGCCATCAGTCACTGCCCAACAGCCCACAGAATGCAACTGGTGGGCAGAGCACTCGTAGCGGTCGCCGCATCAGGAAGCCAGAAAAGCTGACTTATTAATAGATCTCATAAACAGAAGAACATTAAGATCTCTGTTTTTTGATAAATATGTCAGGATAAATAATCAAGTTAGATTGGGTCAGTAACAGAATTTGGACAGCTTATAGACATTTATCTCCGGTAAGCTGATCGAGATATGGACGCAGCCCTGGAAATAGTTTATTGGGAATTTTGAACTTTTGAGAGTTTTGGACAATTCTTTGGACTGTAATTTCTCTTCTTTAATTTTTTGTTGTAAGGGGGATGTAATATGTGCACACTTGGCATTCCATACGTTGCACCTTCATTATGCACATTTGGCATTCTATATGCTATACTTGCCTTCAGCCTTCATGCTCTCACATGCATGCCTACTGTACATGCATACCCTATGTATGGACCACACTGCAGACTACATTTGTACACAGAGATATGGGTTGCAGTGCACCCTATTAAAGAACACATTATGACTATTAACCAGTTCCTGTCTAACTTGCTCATCTTGTGAAGTAAGCAGCATATCATTACACAGCCCTTTGCATTTTTCAGGTGTGATTATGACTCTGTGTCTACTTCTTCATTATGTCATTCTGGTGAATAGTCATAATGGGCTGATACGGTGTTTGGTGGTTCTTGATATATATTACTGATATGATTAAAAAAAAACTCTTTTGACTTTTATGTTTTGTGTTTCAGCATGACGTTAGTAATGAAAACTTAAGGTAAATTTGGCACTAATGACAAGAATGCAGCATTCTTTTCAACAGCCTCGGAGCATGGATAATGTAACAAGTTTGGTTTGAAACCATGTATACATGCTATTCATTCAATTACTTCTAATGATCAAACTATATCGACAACTACATGTACTCAGTATTGTGCACTCCAGATCATTTGCAATATTTGTTTTTTATGTCATGTTTTGCAGAATAAGATAATTGAATTCAATTCAATTCAGTTCAGTTCAGTTCAATCGAGAATTGAGAACTGAATTGAATTCATCTGAATTGTATTGAATTGAATTGATTGAATTGAATTGAATTGAATTGAATCTTACGGCTCTTCTCCAATGTGATGGGAGAACCAGACAAGGTGCTTTATCCTTACAATTGAATGTGTCTTCCTCCCGCAGGGTAAAAATGGAACAATGGGTCCAAGGGGGCCATACGGACCAAAAGGAGAACCAGTGAGTCGTCTTTAGATTGTCTTGTCTCCATTTTGTCAAGAAGTTCATTTTTTTTCATATACCAGACGTACTTCGTGTTTCCTTTAGTGTTATAGTTGAATAACAACTTTATGTGCATAGTCTTATCTCCATTTTTCGGTCCCATCTTTTGTGTTTTTCAGTGGAATTTTTTCTTCTTTTTTCACTCCTATTTTCATATAATTTTGAGTTATATATTGCAATGTTTTGTCTCTTTCTTGTGTGTATGGTGGTGGTGGTGGGGGGGGGGGTTTACTTGTCCTTATAATCCAATTTCCTTCATATTTCCCCTGTCTTTTCATATCTGTCTTCAATTGTTCTTTTTGTAGTTGTAATAAATTTGGTTACCTTTTCATATATCCGCATTATTCATGCCTTTTTTTAACCCGTTAAGGATGAGTCCCGAGTATACTTGGGCAGGTGTCTATGGGAAATGCATGTTGTAGCAAAATCAAACCGTCCTCGATGGATTAAGCAAAGAAACATCACCTAATCTCTAAATCGCCTTCACTTTGATGCTATGAGCACTTACCATGGTATGTTTATTTGTGAAGAGAAGGCCAATTATGTTCTCTTTAACTGTCATTATGGTGTGCTGGCTTAAAACAATTACTAAATATCAAGAAGATATGGTTTGATGAAAGAATGTATTCAATGGTCATATTTCAAAGTAATGCAACACTGAAGGTGATTTGGCAACTCACTCCATGGGAAAGATATACAGTGCAGCTATGAAATGTTATGAGAGTATAAACTTGCACGTGGGGCAAAATTCAAATCAAAATCCTTTTGCCTTTTCTTTTCCAAGTCCAGTACCTGTGCATTTACTTTTCCCCACTGCTATGTTAGAGATGTCATCTCAAAAATACATCTTGTTGTCATTCCAGGGAGACAGAGGGCTTCTTGGTGTAAAAGGAGCACCGGTGAGTGTCTGCTATGTTGTGAAGTTGGCGTATCTATATGGGCAGACTTTCCCTCTGAATGAATTTGCATGTGGAGTTTTCAATTTCTTCTTATTTCAGAGTGTTTAAAGTGAAGAATTTTGCTTACCTTTTGTGCTTTTACAAAGGAATAGCAATCTCATGCTCTGATTGGATGGTAGGCCTATGCATATCTGGATGATTTGTTTAACTTTAAAACTTGCAGTGTAATTATATAATATAAACATAATAATCAATTTTGATCATGAAGATGCTGAGATTGTGAAGAAATGATAATGATAATAAAATGAATGTTGATGAGAAGAATTATAACTCTGCCTGTCATTATTATAATCATTGTCAATTATCTTTATCACTTTTCAATATTAGCCATGACGATTGTTACTTTGGATATGGTGATGATGATAGCAATGCAATTATTTGGTTGCCCTGAGTTACTGAAGTTCTGTCAGTTCTAATAATCAAGAGAAACAGAGATGGGTGGGCTGGAAAATTAAACTTCTTGTAGCTTATTAATATAACCTTGATTTCCCCACCTCATTCAACAGGGAGACTATGGTCCTACAGGCCCAGAGGTAAGAAATTAGATTTCTTTTATCTTCTTTATTTACTTGTGTGATGCAAAAATGAACTTTTCAATCATTTTTTAGGCATGTAGCTATAGGGGACAAGAGAGGAATATCCTTTGTTTATTTGATGGATGCGTTGTGACAGATTTACATGTAGGACATTTGTTTATGCTTAATACATGCATTCCTGAATTTCATGAAGCTAGATCTTTACCTCAACCAATACTATGCCATCCCTTGAATGTGCTCAAATGCTTTGTTACTGTGATTTCAAGGAATACATTTTCAGATGTTCACAGATGTGTGCATACGTCTTGCTGTTATTTTGTGCCTGTGAAGAATCGTGTGCATAAACTATTCTTTCTTTTCGGTATATTGCTATGATCGTCCTGCATCGGTATGCATGAGATAAATCATAATTTCATTTTTTATCAATTGTAGGCCTATACGTCATGAATGAAGCTCAGACCATGTGTCCATAGAGCAAAATATGATTTGCCATCTATGTTTACATACATTTTATCCTTTATAAGACCATATTTCCTCATTAACTTGAAGGACTGATGCAATGATATATTATGTAATTGAATTCCTTTTCCTTTTTTTTTTCTCAAAACACAGGGTCCTCCAGGAGTCATGGGACCAAAAGGATCTAGAGGAGAAAAGGTTTGTTATTCCCCCTCCCCTCCCTCCCCCCCCCCCAAAAAAAAAAATACTGTATATGAATAATTGGACAGTTTCTTTAATATTTTGAACCCTGTCCTAATGTCTCTCATATATCAATCCTGACATGCATTTATCTTAGCTTTGCTCTGTGTGTCGTGTAAAGTAACGTGTGGTTGTTTTTTTCCAGTGAATTTATTCTTTTAAAGGGAAGGTAAACCCAAAGAACAATGTGGATTGAGTGAAAGCAGCAACATTAGTAGAACACATCAGTGAAAGTTTGAGGAAAATCGGACAATCGATGCAAAAGTTATGAATTTTTAAAGTTTTGGTGTTGGAACCGCTGGATGAGGAGACTACGAGAGGATGTGACGTATGAGTGGACAACAATACAAAGAAAATATAAAGGAAATTCAACAAAAATTCACTTTTCTAGAATTATGAAAGAGCAATGGACCAACTGCTTTCAGAAAGCAGGGGGAATAATTGCTACCCTTAACATATGTCAATATCAAGTTGATGGAATTTGTAATTTTCATGAAAAATGGATACTTGCAGAATTTTCTTTATATTTTCTTGGTATTGTTGTCCACTCATACGTCATAACCTCTAGTAGTCTCCTCATCCAGTTGTTCCAACATCAAAACTTTAAAAATTCATAACTTTTGCATCGATTGTCCGATTTTCCTCAAACTTTCACTGATGTGTTCTACTAATGCTGCTGCTTTCACTCAATCCACATTGCTCTTGGGGTTTACCTTCCCTTTAATTTATACTTACAAATTCTATTTTGAATGTTCAAAGCATAATGGCACTTCAGGATAGGAATAATGGCTTTACAGGAAGTATACATGGGTTTTCAGAAGTATATTGCACACCAAAATGTTATGAAAAATGAATAAAAAGAGACAAAATGTTTTGTGTGTATAATACACATGATAGATTTATATATTGATAATGACTTCTCCCATGATGTGTTCTCCTCCCAGGGAGAGAAGGGTAAACAGGGTAAGAGAGGGAAGAGAGGACCAAAGGGAGTACCAGGAGCACCAGGCTTAGATGCACCGTGTCCTGTGGTGAGTAGAATCTTGTCTCTATGGTAACCGTCTCTTTGCATCTCACACCATATCTTTTTTTCTCTTTTTTTTCCCTTGGTCTTAATGGAAAATTGTCATTTTTATCTTCAGTGAAATTTTTTCTTAAGGATGACTAACCATCACTGAAGGCTCTTAATCCATCAGTAAATTGAATCGTCATCTTCACTGAGTTCATTGTTATCATATTTCATATTAATCAAATATGATAGATGATGATGACATCAAGCAATCTTTGGGTCATAATGGTGATTTGATGGAGTTTTGTAATTCCATTCTAGTTTTAGTTTTATGGTTGATAAATGCATTTAGTGTTTTACTCTGCAAGTGTCATATTCAATCTCCGGAATGATGAACTTTGACACATATATATGCACTTTTGGATATCAATTTGTATCTACTCTTCTAATATTCTTTTTTTACTTCAGGATAAGGATGGCTTGCCTTTCCCGAATTGCTTTCCTGCGGCATAGTGAGGTAAGGTAGACAATCCGACGAGGTTGCCAGAACAGTGTTAGAAAGACAGAAAATATGACACCTTGAAAAACATTGACTGTTTTCTTTCACTGCCTCTGTGTTCAAAACAGTGTAAGCCAAACCCAAATAGGTATATTGTGTGGCATGACAAACTTGACCATATTAACACTTTAAACTTAAAATTCAAAAAAAAAAAAAACTTTGAAATGTTATTTGTACATGTGTGTAAAATGAATATTCATTGTTTCATGCCCAAGGGGAATGACAAGACAGAAATATCTGATATTCCAAACATGGATACTAATTTATCATGTCAGAAGTCTTTGAAGTCTATCCCTCAAACTATGGTCACTTGAATGAAGAAACTTTAGATATTTGAAGAACAAAAAGAGTGGTGCAGAGGTTACCATAGATATTATTTAAAAAGAACTCAAATGGATACAGCCACCAGAGAAGAGACAGGGCACTGAATAGGAGGAAAATATGATATTAAACTTCCTGTTATCTATTCCTTTCTCTGTTCTTGGCAGTCACCATGACAACACTGGAACCAAATAAGATTTGAGCCCACTGGAATCTTCTGTGCGCACTCCCGTGAACTCTAGCCCCAGTTTCTTGCCAAGATCTCTTGTCGGTATACCCAGATTTCCAGCCGGCAGCTTGTAGCCGAGTTACATCCAAAGCGTCCTTGAATAGCCACCCACGCCCTGCATGTCCGGCCACTATTTGATGGTGACGTTTTGTGATGCACAGTCAAACTCGCAGTCCCGCCAGCCAAAGACTTATGTTTCAAAAGGGAGTGGATCTGAGTAATCATAAAGGCATGTATTGTGGGAGGCCACTGCGACTGAAACTAGAGTCATGTTATGGAGTACATGCCAAAATCTGCGTCTAAGAGACAGGAGACTCTATTAAAGCAGAGATGAGAATTCTTGGAGACACATGCCGGGATGAGGTTGGTTCATCCTCAGACGACTGTGTTTCAATGGCATAAAGGCATTGTTTGATTGGTGGATGGGACTAGCACAGCAACCAATCAGAAGGCAGCGATGAAATGAACATCTGAGAACAGCTTCGATGCATGGAGTCAGAACTGTCATAACTTAGGTTCATGATGAAACAAGGAAAAGAAAAGATTGTGTATGGAAAAAAAAAATGGAAAAGAGAAGAGAAAAGAATTCTGGACTTAAAAACCAGGGCAATCACATGATACCTACTGGTCATGTGACTTTCAGTGTCCCATGAAACAAGCAAGCATAGCTGGCATTGTTTAATATAAATACTTTTATATCATATTGGGCCTCTTTATTTCATAATTGGCCCCACTAACGTATCGCAGAAATGACTCTAGACAGAGCAAAAGCAAAACGTTATCAATCTATTGTAAATGTTGGGTGTTGAAAGCTGAGAGAAAGATTTGATTTGCACCTGAGTGATATTGAGGTAAACATATCATTTAAATCTTTTATTCATTAATTCACTTCTTATAGCAGGGCAGTACTTGAGCCCCATATGAAGTAGTGTGATAAAGCACAGGAAAAATCAGAACCCGGCTGTTGTGCATTCTCACTTGAAAGAATACATCACATATGGATGTATGCTTAAGAACAAAAATCCAAACACACACTGCTTTACAAAGATTTTTTTTTGTACAAAAGACTGATATAATATATGAAGGGACTTGAGGAGTTATATATTTTCCATGTGTTCAAATTACTGTTGCTACTCTTCACAATACTTGAGTGTTTAGCAACATCAAACAACTTTGTTCAACAGGTCTTCATAATCACAAAGGAAGGAAAAGGTGTATAATCTTCAGCACTTTAAATAAAAATTAGACTTATGTGATTTGAAAACATTTTTATCACCTAATCCTAAATATTCAAGATAATGATTCTGAACTTATAAGCCAAGTAATGTCTTTAAACAGTGTTTTCTTTGCCGATCTGCTGCTTTGCTATTCAAGTTTCCAACAGTAATCTTTGCTTTTCCTGCGGCTATTTTTTTTTTGTAAGATAGAGAATATATTATTCAACATACGAGTACTAGATTAAAAAAAGATGAATGGTTTTATGGTGTGTTGTAAATAATGTAAATTCTCTTCAAAACAGACAGTATGTGGAAAAGCTGAGCAGTAAGAATTCAAACTTGTCGTCGGTGAGAATGTATTCCAAGCATAATATTATGCAGACTTTCTTGTGATATGTCATCCTTGTGTTTTTAATGTAAATTTTACGATGCCATATAATGCCTGCTGTGTAAAAATGTATATAAAGTATTTGTGAATAAATACTGTTGTTGCTGTTGTTTTTCCCATGGATCTATGCAGTTCATAAGAATTTAAGCTTTTAGCTGTGTTTGCCCTTTTACTGGCATTTGTGAATTGTTTTACTGTGTACATACTGGAGAAGGCCTATTCATCATTAGATGAATCTTTTTATAGTAAGAGCTATTTTCAAACTTTCATATGCCGCCCTTTCACTATATCTATGCAAGCAAAATGCTGTATAAGGTATTAAAACAAAAAGGCCATGATACTTTGAAGTAAATTAGTATATATTAGAAGACGTCTAAATAGTATATGGACTGAGGAAGGTTGTTTCTGAGAAATCATATCAACTGGTTAAAACATGGCTGTAAATTCATGCTTTTTAAAAAGATGTTGATTGCAAGAAAATGTTATTTTGAATTACGCAATACAAAAAGTCAAATGTATACAAGGAGTTTTACAATCACAGAATTGATTTCATCTTTGCAAAATCATGTATTGGTTACCTTTGCTTAATGGTCATTAGTCTTACACGCATGGTAAGATATGAATCTTAGTTGAATATCTCATTTCTTTTTTTTTTTGATATACACTAAAAAAAAAAATACTAGCAATCTCACCATTTCTGTCACTACTAAGGAAGTCTTTAGCCGTGTGTCTTTTCAAACCACAACAAACTGAATCTTTTCCCGTAATAATATAGAGGCACCATGGGCAATCATGGAGAATTTTCTCCTGTTTTTCTCAGTTGTTGTTGTTGTTTTTTTCTCTCATCTGGATACGTGACAGCTCAGCCATCGTGTTGACAATCCTGCTTAAGGAAAACTAACAATTCAGTGTAAATATTCCTTATGTGTACAATACTTTAAATCTTGTATAAATTTCTCTATTTATTCATCTCTAATGCATCTATTCAGTTTTTTTATTTACTTTACATGTGTAGCTGCCATACAAAGGCAAGATAGCAACAACAAAAAATTATATAGCAAAGAGAACATTACCCTCTCATTTTGCTGATGTAAAATAACAGAATGAAAAACAATTCTAAAACAAAAGAAGGAATCACAAACTTAGTAGTTCAGATGCCCTGCCTCATGGATCTATTTAGATATTCAGATATGATATTTATATCTTTCATCATCCTATTAAAAATTGTGTAAAAACATAGCTAATGTACAACAATACATTATTATAAAAGCCAATTTCTCTACAGCATTCACAATTTGTAAGAAAAGTTTACCACCTATATTCTGCTTGCCAATTGTCTTTTATTCTATTTTATCCATAGGGCACTAAAATATGGAATGACTTATGATATTGATGATTTAAAAAAAAAAAATTGTGATACAGGAACTAATTTCAACAGTAAAACTTAATGCTGAAAGCAAAACTTAATGATCCTAATTAAGACCTAAGATCACGATTTGCTGTCAGTTTCTGCTTCCTAGACGCCCATTGCTTCTGTGCTTTAAGCTGTTTCTTTTCATTGTGTTTCTTTTTCTGTGAATCGCTGACACTATACAAGAATATGTATTTATCTTGCTGTACTGATGATTGTAATGGTTGAATATAACCAGTCATTCCCTTGAAAAGATTTATGACATAATTTGATTTTTTATATTTATGCAGGACAACATTGTAGGTCTATATCAATCCTCTTCTGTTGAAATATGTCTGTTTGGGTTTACATCAATTCAGATTTTGATGTAGGGCCTACCCCGGAATAGGATGACAATTTAACAAAATAATGTGTTTGGTTTGTTTTAATCCCAGGTGCATACATTTTGAGATCGAGTGAATATGAATCATATTTTGATGAAACTGCGGGAATGATTGTGAATCACAAAGACCATTTTTTTTTTCTTTTGCAAGAGTCTAAATTCCCCTTTTCTGTCATGTAAAATCAAGGCTGTTGTTGTGTACTGTATGTTCAGATAATTCTCCGTGTATCAAATGAGTATATTTACCTCTACATACTAATTCTTATCACAACAGAGATTATGCATTGTACCTGCTTACTATTTAATGTGACTTGCTTCCTTGTTGAAAAGGGTTCATGTGTGAGCACAGTCCATAAGTCAGATATCGCATTTTTATGTGTTTATATAGAATATATCTTATTCAACTTTTTGATATCTGTTTTGATAACTGCCAGCATATTGTGCTTATGTAGTCAACAGTTGTGTAGCTGTTACATGTCTCTTTTAAGGAGTACATTTTATGAAACTAGCAGCTATATTACTACATTACAATCAAGTGGTCTTGATCTTGCTTTGCGCAGTTTAGATTCGGTGCCGTTCCATCCTGAACAAATATCGTCGCTGGGGTGACAAGACCTTGTATCTGCAATTTTGGTGAAAATGACTTTTGGATTAATGGTCAGTTAATCAGTTAAGTGATGTCCTGTCCAAATCCTAGATGTCTTGCCCCCAAAATGAAGCCACCACAGCATGTCAAAGGAATGTCTATCCCATGGGATTCAGTGCTTTGACTGCCATGTTTTTTTGCTCTCCTGAGCATTTGACATTTTGTAGATACAAGGTCTTGTCGCCCCAGCGACGATATGTCATTGTCATGGCAATAAACAGAAATTTCCAAACCTGTTGAGAAATGTTATTGTGGTGATCACTGCTACTGTAACTTACTGTCGTAATAAACCTTTAAGACACTAGACCTTTCATGAATAAGGTTTGTGTCAATAATTTGTCGTTCTACTCCTATTTATGAATACTTGTATTATATGTTTGCTTTTATTTGTATTTATGCCTTGTATGCATGGCTGGTCAAAGCATAACATAAATGAGAAAAGATACGTTAGGCAGTTACAAACTTTGTTGTTACTCATCAAATATTCCTTTCTGATGACAGGGCTGAAGTGTCTTGTGTATTTGAGTTGTTTTTGTCTGTAGCCTTTAAAGCAGACTGTGTCTGTAAGAGGGAATATGTGATAAAGAAAAATCCTTCAAATTTAAAGTGCTGCAAAGGTAAATAGAGGAAACAGCAATGAGAGAAACTACTGATAACACTGATGTTAAGCTATGTATATTTACGATCAACAGTTTAGTGATGTACACTCATAGACTGTCGTGTTGTGTTGTGTCCTCAAATATCCATTGCAGAGAAGAGAATGAATGAAAGGTCAGTATAAATCAAATAATTTTTTTTTTTTCGTTGTTGTGTATGGATTTATTCACACTCCCACCACGTTGGAGTTTAATATGGAGATGGTTTGCAACTTCAGAAATGCAAGATGTCTTCAGAATGGAATATGATCAATAAAGATAACATTTGTATTATTATTATTATTATCAATCATACCCTGAAGTTGTATTGTGAAGTCATTTGGTACTAAACTGTTTCTGACTGGCGAGGCAGAAAAGAAGGTCTTTTTTTTTCCTTTTTCTTTTTTTTTTGTTACAGAAGGTACATGATCAAAAAGTGCAGTATGTAATCCATCCACAAGATAGCTTGAACTCTTCTCCTTTCATGAATAATT
Source organism: Diadema antillarum (assembly GCF_040938485.1). NCBI lineage: Eukaryota > Metazoa > Echinodermata > Echinoidea > Diadematoida > Diadematidae > Diadema > Diadema antillarum. The sequence goes on along the minus strand of NW_027271169.1, from coordinate 566,516 downwards.
GCCCCAAAAGAACCCAAACTTTGACTGAAAAAAAAAACCCAAATCAAAACAAAAACAAAACTTGTGAGCTCTAAAATCTGGAGTGGGGGGGGGGGGGGGGGGAGGGTTTCTTATTTTTCTTTTCTTGAACTTCTTTTCCCTAACCACCAACAGTCTTTGACATGTGAAACAATGTAAAAGTCTAAGAAGGAAAAGAAAAACAAGTGAATTATGCATTCTAATAATAATGTACACTGTATCTTGATCTGCACCCTTCAATCATGTCCAAGAATTGCTCCAAAAATAAAGAATATATAGAGTATATGTATATGTATATATATATATAAGTAACAAAGCTGCAACAAAGTTCATGCTGTATTCACCAACGGTTTATTTCTTCACACAAATTTTCGGGCGTCTCGCCGCCCTTTCTCAAGTGTTGAGAAACGGCGAGACGCCCGAAAATTTGTGTGAAGAAATAAACCGTTGGTGAATACAGCATGAACTTTGTTGCAGCTTTGTTACTTATCTTTTTATCTTGCCAACACGTGGACTACCTTATCAACATATATATATATATATATATATATATATATATATATACATGTATATATCCCCAAGTTGAATTATCCTTTGGGTTTATGCCAGGTTTAAGCGCGTGCGTGTGTGTCACACACAAAGCGCACTGCTATAGCTTCTGACCATCCGAGCATTGAGAATTTAGGGTTCTGGGACGAACACTGAACTAGGGCTTTCTATAGCTCAGTCAGTAGAGCACCGGGCTAGCAATCTGGAGGTTTCGGGTTCGAATCATGATGGAATCCCATTTTCTTTGCTGAATTTTCCAATAATAAGTTATATTCATTACATATATATATATATATATATATATATATATATATATATATATATATATATATATATATATATATATATATATATGTATATATGTGTATATATATATATATATATATATATATATATATATATATATATATATAATGGTTATATCTATCCATCTGTATCTCAATCTATACAGAAATATCTATCTATATATATATATATAGATAGATAGATATTTCTGTATAGATTGAGATAAAGATGGATAGATATAACCATTTATAGCACATATTACAAAGAGTAAGTCAACTTCTCTATGCACATTGAAGGAGGGGTAAATATAGAAATAGAGGAATGTAGACATATGAGAGAATAGAGTAAAGGTGAGATGAAAGGTACAAAACTTTGACAAGCAGCATAAAGCCTTATTCAGTTACAAGATAAAAAAGATGTGTTTTCAAAACACTCTTAAAACCATCTTCTATATTAGCCCACTTGAGGTGTGTAGGTTGTTTGTTCCATAGCTCTGCGGCTTCCAGTTGGAAAGGTCTTTCACTGGAAAAATTTGATATTGCGAGGATAGCTAAAAGAAATTTGGACCGAGATTGAAGGTTTCTTGCTGCACGATATTGTGATATGAACTGTTGTAGGTAAGCAGGGTCTAGTTGTTGTAAGCATGTGAGCACCAGTTCAAGATCTCAATGTCAATTCGCAGCTTGAACAGCAGCCTTTGCAGCTAAATTTACTGACATAATTTACATGTCATGAAGTTGAGCACCAATTACTAATCTAGCCACAGAGTTTTGTATGTATTGCAACTTTTAAATTTCCAGTGTTCACTAGACCAAATGAAATAACCATTACAAAAACTAAGGCGATACAACATACAATACAATTGGATCTTTTATATAGCGCTCTTACACAGTCAATGACTGGTTTCACAGCACTTTACAACAAAATTCAGTCACATATTAGCATAAAAAAGGAAAGTCTTAAGATTCTTCTTGAAGACATCAAGGGATGGGGAAATGCGGACGAACCGAGGTAGATCGTTCCACAATCGCGGTGCAGCCGTCACAAAAGCATTGTCCCCTGCTCTTCTGTTGGTTTTGGGTACATGGAGTAAGGTGTTATCTGCACTTGAACGTAGTCCAGGTCGAGCCGAACAGTATGGAATGATTAGAGACTTTATGAGATCACGAACAAGTCTCTATGTCAAATTTTTTTTTAGAAAGAAATTGTCAAATTGTGTTATTTATATATATATATATATATATATATATATATATATATATATATATATATATATATATATATATACATACATATATAAATACAATGTATATACCCATTATAGATGCTGTAAAATATATATTCATGGCATGAAATTTTCGCAAATTGCCACTGGCATTCAATGCATATAGTGTAAACAAGAACTTGTGCATGCATTTTAATTTTGTGAATCTTGGCTCTTGCGAAATTTGCAAAATTAAAATGCACTCGAACATTCCTTGTTTTACAGTTAACGTTCAGTAATTGTCATTGTCATTTCCACATTCGCATACACCATATGTCAAACTCAGTATAAAGTCAGTAGGCAGGACAGTTGCAGTACCTCACTTCATTTCATGAATGCATTCTTTATTTTCCTTCCTTTTTAAACACAGAAAACACCAGGGGACAGTCACATTCTCAATGCTGACAAGAAGTTCAAATACACACGTTGGGTTTTATATTTTCAAGGCACTTTTGAAGGCACACAAAGTTTAAGCAGAAGTCTAAAAACAGGACACCCTCTACGGTGATGTCAGGAGAGCTTTAAAATGTTGTTATGCACTAACTTATGACTGGTTACGAATGCCTAAAAACAAATACTAATGATAATATATAGATAATAAAATAACCATTTTCACCATCAATAAGTACAAAATCTTTATGAAGTACATTGCATATGGGCCGGTGAGAAACAGAAAAGGGCAGTATGCAATTTCAAAATAATGAAATTCTCAAAAAGCACATGAGATGACGTCTTTATGACATTGAGCGTCTGATTTGCATTAAGAATCATTTCAAAATGTGACAAATATTATTAATAACATGGCAATAATATAGAAGTGAATAATAGAGATAATACATAGAATTCCAAAATTATGACATTGAGCGGCTGATTTGCATTCAGAATCATTTCAAAATGTGATAAATATTATCAATAAGATGGCAATAATAAAGAAATGAATAATAGAGATAATACATAGAATAATTCCAAAATTATGACATTGAGCATCTGATTTGCATTCAGAATAATTTCAAAATGTGACAAATATTATTAATAAGATGACAATAATATAGAAATGAATAATAGAGATAATACATAGAATAATTCCAAAATTGCAGAAGAAACTACAAGTAGTGATACAAAAAAATATATATTTCATTCCATATTTTTCATTCTCTTTATGCATCCGCAAGCTGAGGCACTTCCACTATTTCAATCATCAAGAACTCAAGCACTTACTCTGCATAGTTTTGGCTAGTAACTGGGCTGACTTTCACCTTTAATGGCATCACTTTACATACATAAATAGATGTTCATGAAGACAGTGTCTACTGGACAAATGTGACTCTTGTTTTCTCAGCTCAAAGAATCACAGTTTGATATGTACATATTTATAATGTAAAAGGAACTCTTATTTGTGGTGTTGAAAAAAAATTGAATCACTCATTAAAATGGGAAGCCTGTGTCACTCCAAATCATTTCATGAGCCTTAGATATACCAAGAAAAGTACAATGTCGAACTACAGAAATTGTATAATATTGTAGAACACTGATACACGCCACTTTGCGTAAAACATTGGAAATGAATGATTTTGATAAAATTGTTGAACCGCTCTTGGAACCAATTCAACCTGGACATTGTACGTGGATGAAGCATCCACGGGAATATTCTAAGTCATTGCTGCATTTTGATATTTAAAAGTGACACATTGAAATTCACAAATCACCTGTAATCAAAATGTCGATTATGATAGGATTTTGCATACTGAGTAAAATATTGATGTCAATTCATCTTTGAAATCTGTGTTCAAAATCTAACTTCTTTCAGTACATGCCTCCAGTATGCAGAATTTTGAAGAGGAAGTAGATGATCATCCTATAATTATCCTATGCAAGTGTAAATTTGTATTACCTAAAAGAAACACTGAAGTACTAAAAATCCAAAAATACACAACTTATGAATCACTTTAGTAGGAATGTCACATGTGACATTGATTTTAACCATAGAAATATTTCCCCAAACATGTGATCGCTCAACTGCCTTGCAATTGTACATGCAAATGCCATGCTTAATCACAGTAAACTTAATGATCTACCCTAGGTTCAACGGGTAGAGAACCATCATAATGGTGCATCCTATTTTGAATGTCTTCACATGCTTCTTGAATTTCAACTTTTCAATGTGAAATTAGTCTATTTCCCTCAGAATAGACTCTTACCCTCCTTAACTTCAACATCTCAATCTAATGTCACATTAGTTCCTTTCATTACAATCATACACAGATGCGTATGCAATAAATAGGTGTGTGCATGTATGTATAAAAAAAAAAAGTTTTGTAAAGTCTTCTGCTGTTTCTCTTGTTAAGTTCTTAAGTTTTTATAACTAGTAATGAGTAAATCTAACCTACAAAGTTGTAATCTCAAAAGATTGATGAGATATTAGAGTGATCTGCACACCATCATTCAAACAATACATGGGTTTTCGTGCATTGCTCGAAACTGTGAACATGGTACTCTGAAATGGTGTAAACGAACAAGATGAAGCCAAGTCTGGTTTTCGAAACCCTGCACATGGTGGCTGTTCACATATATACCTGCCATATTTTTACAAACATTTAACAGTACTAGCATCTTCTTCACAAACTTTGTTGAGTCTTCTATATTTCACAAAAATCACTGGAAAATATTTCAGCCAGCTTACAGACACACTGAAATACCGACTGAAAAAGCAAGTGTTGATACCACAGTGCATCATGCTGACAGTTATTACCAATGATGATATGGTCTTCTTTATCGAGGGTAGCCTTTTTAGTGTTACCTCTCCTCTCCCTAGGGGCCCTAACAGGGATTTACCCCAGCATTGCCAGCATTGTACTGTAAAACACGATATATTCGCGGCACGAAATTTTCGCAAATTGGAGCCGACGGCCTTTTTCGCGGCAAGAAATTTTCGCGAATTGCCTCTTGCGTTCAATGCATATAGTGTAGATAAGAAATTTTGCGTGCATTTTAATTTCGCGAATCTTGGCGCTTGCGAAATTCGCGGAAATTAAAATGCACGCGAACATTTCTCGTTTTACAGTAACCATTTATAAACAGGGACATTGTTGGTCAAACATCTTGTTTCAAGATGAATGCCTTGAACAAGATCTGAACCTCAGACCTTCTGATTACAGGTTGTGATATTTATCCTCCATACCATGGTGGTCCCACTGAATAGTGGAAGATACAGTCACAACAGACAAAGAATAGATTAGGCCTACCTGGCAGGTAGCTAACTTGGAATCCTCTGCGATAAACCATAGTGAAACAATGCGTGGCTAAACATTATACGGACTAAATGCCAGTACCAAGGCCTAACCCATGGCCATTAAGGAGTGCTCTCTACTAGAAGCAGATTAACATGAAAGATTTGACAGAGAAATTGACAAACTCAGACAATCCTACATGAATGGGTCAACATGCACCACAACTATGGAAGCCCTTGTAGGTGTGTGACTGTAACGATGCATTCTATAGTTTGCCTTATTGCTGTCTGTGTGTACAAACTAATAGGAAAAAGCATGCAAGGGGTTTATCACATGACCAAAATGACTATCTTGAGTTGTGACATCACTTGACTTTGAGTTTATGTCCATATGCAAGTATATTTCTGTCGTACAAGTTTAAATTTGCATGGGTTTTTCTATTTTATGTGTGTGTTTGTCAGTGAGTGTGTGTGGGTATGTATGTGACTCTGTGTGTGTGTGTGTCTAGCTATTACCCTTATTGCACTCTATGATATCAGAACAAAGAAATGCAAGGAGTGAATTTGCCCATATTGGGGTCTGGAAGAGTTTCAAAGAGTTCAATTTTCATGCTATTTCAGAGAATTTCAGTAGTGTAGTTTGGTCCTGCAAATAAACTGATAATACACATTAATGAAAAAAAATCCACATAGCACTCACATGTTGCCAGGTAACAGCAATTTTTACATATTTGCATACTAAATAACATGGCAAGAGCTGGGTATATCCGAAACACACCACTCCCGATGGTTTGATTGCAGACACTACTCATTAACATTCCTCAATCACACTACTTAAATAGTAAATATTTACAACATGTACAAAGTTACAATCCCCTTCAACAATATTTGATACATTCAAAAAAACTGAGAACGCAGGAAATGTTACATTTGTACATTCTGTGATGAGACCTGTGGTCAGGACCTTTACACAAGTAATAAAGGTTTAGGTTTTGTTTCTGTGTGTTTGTTGTTGTTTCTGGGGAGGGGTATACGAACACAAGATATTGCATTTTATGGTTTGTTTTGGTCTCAGAATAAGGTACCTTTATCATGCTAGACAGTACATGGGTTGACACATACCTGAAAGTTTGCATCTTGCACAAACGCTGGAAGTACTATACCAAGCGTTGTTTAATTTGCACTGGATCCATTATCCTGGGCTTTGTCGGTGACGGTGGCTTGAATGAGAAGCTGTCCATCCAGGTCACTAATGACCCTTGTCTCCACAGAGCTTCCCTCACCCTGCTGCTCCCCCTGGGCTGTGGGGGCCATTTGGGTGTGCTCCTGGTAGTCACGCTGCTGGTGGGTCAATGGGGACCAGGCGTAATTGTGGAAGCCCCCCTGGGCGTGGTGAGGTGGACGGGGCTTAGCACTAGATGGGCTCCTGTTGATCTGCAGATATCAGTGATGTGATTAGTAGCATGAATTTCATGAATTTAAGTGGTCAAAACCACACTAAAGTGACTGCCAAGGCAGAGAAGTTTTTAGGCGAGCGAGCGTCATGATCGGACGCATTTTTTGAAGAGCTCTGTTCAAACGTACCTTGTTGTTCATTTCTTTTCACCGATGTGTATGGGAAATCTGTATTCTTCCATGGATCTGTGGTCTCTACATTCTTTATAGTCATGTAGACAGGATGACATACCAATTTATACTCGTAAAATAACGTTTCTGAGACATTTCGAGGACATTTGGATTTGGGATTTCGTTCTCACCATGGCAAACACTCGGAACTCAAAGCTTCAAGCCAAGGAACTGCACAATACCATTTGCAGTGAAATCAACAAAGCTTTGGAAAGTAACGCAGTTGCTTACAAACTGAAGAGTGCCATAGAACAAACTCTCATTGATTAGGTGACTCCAATAATTACAGAAAAGTGACTGAAATTTTGCAGGAATATATTGACTTTGAGATGCAGATGAGAGATACCCGTATAGCATCCTTCGAGAAACACGTCGAGACTCTACTTGACCAGCAGGACAAGCCAGACCAGCATTCTTGAAGAAACTCCTTAATATTTCATGGGATCAATGAGAATGTGAACGAAAATACAGACAAAACTGTGATTAAATTGTGTGCTTACAAGCTCAACACTGTTGTCGACTCAACAGACATTGACAGTAGTCACAGATTGGGACCTTGCAAGGAAAAGAAAACCAGGGAAGTGATTGCAAAAATCACAAACTACCGTATCCAAAACAAACTCTACAGAAAATTGCAAAAAGCTGTGAAATCTACAAGGGGGAGGCATCTGCGTTCATGAAAGTCTACCAAAGATTAGGACAGAACTTTTTTTTTGAAAATCCAATCCAAGTACAGCAATCATATTGAGGCCTTGTGGACCCAAGATGGCAGAATTCTTGCCGTTCTAAAGGACATGAAGAAAAAAGTTGTGTTCATGAAAGAAAGCGATCTGCACAACTACCTTCGCATAATCCCTCTAGCAAAAAGGGTGGAGTTGACTTAATTTCCATTGAATAACTGGATCTTTTGCGGTCAAGTTCAAGAGCAGCGGCTTGCTTTCTGATTGATCCACGTCAACACGCGCTTCTTCCATGTCAAGATGAATCGAGTGGTATTTTGATGTCAGTTGAGTCTTAGGGAATCTCCTTTTGGAACAGTCTTTTGTGATTAACTCTGTATTACAGTGTGTAGCCCTCAAACCATAAGAATAAGATACACCCCTGAATTCAGTACTCAACATTCAGGCCCGTGGTTACCATGAATACCCTTACTGGATGTTGTTTACTGCAATGTCACCCCACCCCTTCTTTCATGAACTGGAGCTGGACTGAGCTGGACTGAGAGTATTTGAGGTTTGTGGTGCTGGACCAACTTTGACAGAATTCATGCACCATTATAGAATGGGTTGCGAGAATCCTGCAATCTCATTGGTCGAGAGCTATGTATGACTTTGTACTGGCCGCACGCTGAGTCACAGTGGTAAGCATGTTATCCTGCACTTGTAGCAAGAGTATGCGCACTTATAACAAAGGTTTGTGTATTAAGCAAGCGTTTGCGCACTCAGTACTAGACGCCTATTTACTGAAACAACCATCATTCAGTTTTTACTGGATGAGTGGTTCTGAAGAGAAACCATGTATCCGGTAAAAACTTTTCTATGACAAGCCAAAAGGAAATGCATCCAGTAAATTTGTCATCAGGTAACATGATAGAATTTTTTTTTTCAAGAAAATTACCCATTCTATAAAACAGATGACACACATGTCTTTTCGTGCGTCAGTCGGAATATAGTGTGCATGCGGTAACTAGGGAATTTAGCCTAAACCCATTTGGCTTCACCTCGTGGGTTAAGCATTCCATAGCTACCTTATGCACATAATTCCGACTGACGCACTCAGACCTGCGCGTCATTTGTATACTGTGCAGACTATGTTCATATCTACTGCAGAAGAAAGCAACATGCGAGATTGCAATAAAGCACTGTCACAGCTAGTGGTATGCACTTCTTTTTTCCTTTAAAGGTGAATTGCATCCCAAATATACACGTCTATCAAGGGAATCAAGGGAATGCAGAAATATTGATAGAACACATCAGCAAAATTCGGACAATCTGTTCAAAACTTATGAATTTTTTAACTTTTCGAGCAGCAATCGCTGAATGAGAACACTTCAATGCTTTGAGATGTTAAGCACAGATGATGATACCAAGAATATATAAAGAAAATTTGCAATGAAAGAGCACTTGGCTTACCTCTGTCAGAAAGCAGGGGGCATGATATTACCCTTAATACAAATGTATATGCATCAGGAACAAGTCGAGGTCCCTTTCATAAAACATGACATTGTGTTAGATTCTCTTTATATTTTCTTTTAATCATTGCAGTTACTTGACAACAATCTTTCACTGATGTGTACTACATTTACTCCATTCCCACATATATTTGGGTTTTATTCCTCTTTAAGGTTTTTCACTCACATTTAGAGCGTTCTGCTGCATGGTTTGCGATGCCATGTGTTCCACAGAAGGGGTCTCGTTGGATCTCTCTCCGTTCCCGTTGCAAATGTCCAGCGACTCGTAGACCAGGTTCCTGAGTTCCTGCTTGATCTCGGCATGGACGTCACTCTCACTCTGGCTGTTCAAGAAGCCTGACAGCAAAAGCAAAATGAAACATCATCTCTATTCTGGTTAAGGTGAACCACAGAGTTTATGTTAGTGCAAAAAGAACCACTTTTAAAGGGACACTGCACAGTACTGGTTGAGTTGGGGATTCATGTTTTGAATATTCCTAAGTGAGATAAATGAGAAACCTCTTATGAAATATGAAGGAGCATGTAATTTTATGAAGGATTCAACATTTATATGATGAAAATTGGTTTCAAATGGCTGAGATATCGAAAAAAGTGATAATGATAAAAGGTGACAGGCCACGCTTTTTATTAGGATCTCTTTGTTTCACCTTGTTTTGGGGATATCTCAGCCATTTCAAAACCGATTTTCATCAAATAAACTTTTGATACCCCTTAGAATTGCATGTTCTTTGACATCTCATAGAGTGGTTTCTGAATATCTCGCAAAACGTTACAAGCTAAATCCTCACCTCGACCAGAACTGTACACACCCTTTAACCTACTGAAGACTAGTCCCAAGTATACTTGGGCAGGTGTCTATCAGAAATGTATGTTACAGCATAATCAGCTTGTCCTTTCCAGGTTAAAAACATGATCAATATTGTAATTTCTATTTGTCCTGATGTTGCATTCCTGGGTAATACAGAAAATTGTCCCACCTCTTTGCCATTATGGAGTTGCCTCCCTATGAATTTTCAAGTATATCTTATCACTTTGTTCCACTTGAAATCTTACAAAGAATATGACCATCTTTAAAGATGTCCGCTTAAAATCTTACACAATCTGATCATGTACAATCTTCCACAAGTCAAAATCATATCATCACATGATCTAGGAATCAGTGCTGATGCATTGAATTAAAAAAAAAAAATCCACTCTATTTGTCTTGAGTAAAAAAATTGACAGTTTATGCTCCAATAATCAATAATTAAGTAGTTTACAGATATACATGTAGCTGGTCTAAAGTGATGGAGTTTAGATTACAGACCTTGGTTCTGGTTAACTTGCTGGGCCTCGGCACACACGTCATTGTTTGGCACAGCATGCTGCTCCGTCATGTGGATACTCACAGGTCTGGGCTGGATGGTCACTGATCGGGCCTGGCCCATGGGGCCGTCCATGACTGGGGTACTACTGTTGCTGTTGTTGTGGTTGTTCTGGTTGACCAAGGCTGCACTGATAGCTTGATTGAATGCTGGAAGGTAATGCAAATTTCATTGCCACATCAAGATAAAACCAACAATTTTCCCTCTTTTTTCCTGTTTTTTTTTTCTTGGTCATTCATTGCTATGAGCTTTCATCCTACCCACACAAAATAAATAAATAAATAAATAGATAAAAAATTAAAAAATCACTTATGGTGTTGGTCAGAGTCCTTCATGACTCCAAGATATATTCTGAAGTATTATTTGATTTACTGTCAAAGTCGTGTGTAGATATAGGAGCTCCATAAAAACAAACTGGCAACTCCGATTAAAGCCCTGTCCTTGGTTCTGGTAGATTCTTTTCAGATTACATTGAAGTTTACTTATAGCCAAACAGCAAAGTGTATAAACATGTAGATGATGATATTTGGACCTGAATTACTACTTCATTATAACTAGATTTTTTATATTAATGTGTTTGTTATCCACTTGATTTCAAGATGACAGTAACTATGATTAATATGAAAAAAGTGGAGAATGGACCTTTAAATCCTTGGTAAGAATGCTTGGCTTACCAGTGTTGTTCTGCAGGGCTTGCACACAGTCATTGGTCTGTCCAAAGTAACCTGCACGCCATAAACATTAGAACAAAATCAAAATGTGAAGATGTGGAAGGCACGTTCAGACATGTTGACTTTCTGTCTTAATTTTACCAGACACGGTGGGACACGTCAGCGTTAGATCATCAAAACACACTCTTCTAGTATCACACGACAATTGCAGACTGACATTCATAAATTACAGGCCATGTTAAACAATGTTTTGAAAATAAAGTTCACTAGATCACACGCAGTGCAAGAATGTTTTACTATGCAAATAATTCAGACCTCAAAAGTGGTACTGAATGTTGCACAGTATGATATAGCTTTGCTTTACCTGCAAGATATTCAAATGAGAGCTCTATAGCCAGCCTCTTGAATGAAGGGGGGGGGGGGGGTCAGAGAGAAAAGGAGAAGAAGGAAACTAACCAAAGATCTCCTCATAAACTATTTGCATACATTTATGAGAAATGGCAAGGTTAGTAAGGTGACTCAGTGGCTGGAAAAAACCTGCCATATGGATGAGAATTGAGGCCTAATAGGGCAAATCTAGCAATATTGTGAATTATGCTGTTCCCTCAAACAACAGCCAACACTAAATCCCTCCCCCCCCCCAACACACACAAACACACACACACACACACACACACACACACACACACACACACATACACACATACAAGCATCCCTCAGATATTGGAAATAAAATGGAGGTCTAGAGTTCAGAGCATCACAACTGATCCATGTACAAGACCCCACTTCACCTCACCTCGCAAAATGCTAGGTGTGCATCTTACAAAGTGATATGTCCCACATGCATGCTGCTGTAATGCAGGTGAATGACACCCACCCCTATGGTTCCCCCTCCCATGATCATCAAAGATAGCAAATGGTATCATACCTCCATTATTATGTCATACAAACAGATATATTGAAACACATAAAGTGACTGTCCAGTGCCTTATTGCACATCCACAGACTTGCCTTCTAGATTGTGATGTCAGTATCAAAACTCTATTTCTTGACCTGCAATTTCAGAAGACAATAGCCAATATCTCAAAACAAGTACACATATTTTTCCCTTGCCCTCTTTGCTTTCATATTTTAACACTTCCCTGGATTTAAGCCATGATTCAGGAATTCATTTTCCATGCTGTATGTTTCACTGTCACTAAATACTTTCTTTGATATGTTGCTGCTCAGGGATGGACCAGGGTAGGACCATGATACATATTAACTCATTGAGGACAGGCTGATTTTGCTACAACACGCACTTACCATACACACTTGCCCAAGTATACTTGGGACTTGTCCTCAACGGGTTAAGAAACACAGAAGGCCTACCCACCTTGCAATTATTAACATGCTGCAGAAGGTAAATGCAAGTTCAAGCAAATTTACGTACATGAGGTAGTAAAGTAAAGGGTTCAACTTACCAGTGTTAGTGATGAGTTGCTGCTGTTGTGGGTTGCAGGGAGAGAAGCCTGCCATATTCCACTGGCCCAGGTTGAGCTGTGGCAAGGCGGTCTGCTGCAGGGGGAATTTCTGGCCACCTATCATGTAGCCTACCGCTGGGGGGCGGTAGGCCTGGTAGTACATGTTGCTTGCTGTCTGAACCGGGCCCGTCGGTCCAGGAGAGAAGGTGGCCTGCATGGGATGGGCCAGGGGCTGGGGATGGGGTTGGGGCTGGGGCTGAGGCGTGATCTGGGCTGGCAGCTGCTGCTGCTGCTGCTGGAAAATGATAGGATTGGCCCGTGTCATGTGATAGAGCGGCTGCGGGTACTCGTTGCGTGTGTTGCCCAGAAGTCGTTGCTTGCGTCTGGCTGCTCCCCTAGGCGCGCCGGAGGATGAGCGTCGGCGGGTGGAGGGAATGGCAGCAGTGCTCTCGTCCCAGTTATCGTTCAGGGACCAGCGGCAACCCCTTCGCGAGGAGTGGTCTCCTTCATCTGGACTGAGCTTTCGGGACTTGAAGCGTGGTGTAGTGAGGGCATGGCGCACAGAACTCTGTTACAGTGGAAACAGAATGAATGTTTAACATCACAGACAGTAAAAGTACATCCTGATTTGAAGCTCAATGTACTATTTTTTCCCTTGAAGTTGAAGAAAAACTTTGTTTGCAACCGACCACACATAAAGATAATTGCCAAGGCACTTCCATAAAGCTTGCACTTTAGTGTGAACACAATGATGTCTCTATAGCAGAAACAAAACTTCCCAACATGGAGTGACCCTTTTTTCAATTATTTTACAGACAAATGTTACGTAATGAATCATTTCTTTTATTTTTTTCATGGTTCACTCACATTCATCAAAAGTATATCTCGAACTATAAAAAGTAATGTCATTTTATCACAACAACTGCATGTTCTACAGCAATAGTTGCATGAGGTTAACTGCTTTTTGAAGGGAAACCTTGAAATTACTAGACATCCGTTTGTCAGAATCTCTTTGCACATGAAATGTAAGCTGTTTAATGTGTTCCAGCAAATATACATATGTAGTACAGAAAACTACATAGAAGAGTTCTTACCATCCAGCTCTTTCTCTTCTGGCCAACAATGTGTTTGTAGTAAGGGTAGACTTTCCTGAAAGAGTAAAATGACAATGCATCAAGATTGTATGAAACATCCTGACCAGAAAAATGCTCTTATCAAAATAAAAAAAAAATAAAAAAACATTGTTCACTTCCCATATGTAGGATTCTTCTAATTTATGCAAAAAACAAAACCTTCACAAAAAACGCATACACGCATGCATTTTCAATGACTAAAATATCTATGAGAAATGAGAAATGAAGTCGCTCTTCTCTCTCACTATGATTATTCAATTTCATAACATGTTAATTTCTTTCGCCAACTTTGTCTGGAGCATTATAGACATATATCTCGACAAAAGTGCTGAGAAGAATATGTGTACTTACAGTCTCTATGTGTAAATTCTAGATAACATTAGATTTGGTACAAACTCCTAAATTCTATTATCAAGCAAGTTTATTACAAGCATCATGAATAAAATTCTCACTAAAAACTCTACAAGTAGCGATGTAAAGGATTGGTTTGAGGTACACTTGTTTTTGCTTCAGTGTGCAAGATTTTGACAATGTTATTTTGCCTCAAGTGAATAAGTGACTTGCCTGTGTAGCCCTATGAGAAAGTGGAAATGCATCATTTTTTTTTAAATCTTTGTCATCTTGTAATTATAGGTGAGAAAGAAAAAAAACATGATTCTGCAAATCTCTAAAAAGGAGACTTTTCAGAGATTTTTCTCCACCAAAGTTTTCTACATCTGTGCTTTTGAGATATTGTAAATTCTCCACAGGTGTATAAATGGCATACAGTAGTTTGTTTTACCAAGCAATAGGTCCATCCACCCCCCCCCCCCCCAAGTTTCAACACTCACTCCATTTCCCCATAGACCTCCGAGGGCAGCATTTCCTTCTTGGAGCTCTGCTTGAATGCTTCGGCCACCTGCTGTACTAGTCCCACAGCAGGGCGTTGCAGTGGGGCACAGTTGACGGCAAGGGTGTGGGCCAGGGCCTGAGCGGCCCCATTGTTGTTGAAGTTGAGGAAAGTAGGCAGCTGGGGGATGACCTGGGCACCTGAGACCATGGGACGCCAGAAGTTCTGCTGACACTGGGCTAGCGGCTGGGCTCTCAGGCTTGCCACCCCAGATGAGGCCTGGTAACTGCAGCATGGCATTTCAATATTCAAAATGGTGTTTTCTATTTTAGGTTCACCTCATCTGTCAAAGTATCTGAGCCTTTGAATGTATTTTTTGAACAGATATATGGCACCATACAAATGCTATGAATCCTCATCATTATCATCACTTTGCAAGTGTGAGTGAGTGGGTGTGTTTGTGTGTGTTTGTGTGTGTTTGTGTGTGTTTGTGTGTGTGGTTGTGTGAGCAGGGAGGTGGGTCTTCCCACCTCCCTGCTGTGAGTGTGTGTGAGTGTGTGTATCACTGCAAGTGTGCACATGTATGATAGGTTCTTCCATCAAGTGCCAGTGGAATATGGAGCAGAAATTTTCATCTTGTTATAAAACTAGCACCTCAGGGTTTCACTGCACATTCCATATTGGAGAAATCCTATATGAAACTTGTGTAATTTATTATATCTGCATTAACAGAAATTTGCATATTTTATGGGGGGGGATCTGGACTTTGACCTTCTAACATACACATGATATGTTATCAATTCAATATTTAATCATAAATCTAGCAGGAAGGAAGCTTTCAAAAATTCTTTGCCAATCCAGATTTAATCATGAACAACAAAGGATTCAAATGAAGGAAGATTTTCATTTTAAAGTATGAAACATAAACTGTGAATAGCAAAAACATAATGATGAAAAGATACAGCATCAAAACACAGAAATACTGTAAAAGTGAATATTTTTGCGCGACTAATGTTTTGCGCTTGGCCGGGTAAGAAGAGTTTTGCGTGTTTTTAATTCCGCGGAATCAAGACGTCATGCACAGGAACATATGGGGGCCAAAGATATTTGCGTGCATTTATTTTTCGCGCTAGTTTCTGGTTGCGCGAAATGCGCGAAAATTTCCACTTTACCAGTATATGATTTCCTTTATTTGATAAGGAATCCCTGAAATATTAACATTCTAATGGGTAAAAGTGCAAAAATGAAGCACTACAATCTTTGTTAATGCTAATCTACCTAAGATGTGAAAGAAGTACAGGTATTCATAAAGCAAGTGTATCAGGACACTGGGAAATGAGGCAAAGTATTGGCTGGCATGATCATGACTCCTGTACTCTAAATTATACTGCTAAGAAACTAAGTGTTCAAAAAGACATTAAAAAAGAATGACATTCATGGAATAGTGTATGGCATGGTCCAAGAAAGAGCTACATGATAAACACTAAGTACGAGGTATTATGTACACACTACAGAATAATGGAAAGCAATATCCTTCACTTAACCCCTATTCTTCACAAATAGAAAAAAAAAAATTACATTAAAACTTTAATATACTAGTATAATAAAACTACCATCAAACCGATGAATTCCTTTAGCAATTTTTTTTTTAAGTTCTTCAAATTGTTTGCTAATATTAAAGAAAGACAATTAAATCTTGCAACTGAGCACTTTGCTCTTCCTAGCACTATGTAGCAGAAGTTGAATAGATTAGGTTAATTGTGACAACTTTGATATTTAGAAAAAGATGTAAAACTTTAAGTTTTAAATCTTATGATTATCTTAATATGGTACCGTAGTTATGGGTAAAATCGGCATACTAGTACAGTAGTAGCAGGTAAACTCGGCCCCCAGCGCACATATTACAACTATCTATAATGTGCGCGCTGGGGGCCGAGTTTACCCGCTATGCCAAGTTTACCCATAACTACAGTAATTTCTAATTTTATGATGTCTTTACTCTTGTCTTGGAGTGGTAGTGGATCAAACTGCCACTCAGTCTGCCATGCATTCTCAGCAGTCCTGATTTTGCAGAAATATCATTGTTTTTGTAGAGCAAAATGATTGGTTTTTTGAGGATTGAAAAAATAAAAAAAACTGTAACATTAGATCTAGTGTTAGTACTGTGACACAAAAGTGATGAGACCCTTGAGGGACTCACCGAGGATCCATGGTGATAGCCTGTGGGTGCTGCCTCTGGGAGGCGGGTTGGAAGGCCACCACTGTGGGCTGCGAGTCTCCCTTTGGGTTGTTTTGATCCTGGGCCACAGCAAGGTGCCAGCCCTGCTGGGGAACGTCTGACGGGGAGGCACTGCATGCTAGACTAGGACTGGTGTCAGTGGAATCTGTTCTCGTATTAAAAGAGAAAGGAAGACTGTCTATTGTCAGTAATTCAGAGAAACTAACCAGTTAAGTTAGGTGGAAACATCTAAGAATTAATACCATACCGTATTTATTCTACTAGTCTACGTCTATTGGTCTAACGTTAGTGTGTGTGTGTTTTAGGTAGCCTAACTTAACTGTTAGTGTTAGACTTTTCTACATTGGTCATTGTCATTGAGGTGCTTTTCAGTAATATTATTACTAATAACTTAATGACGTTAGGCCCTAGTTCGTAGATGTAGCCTAACACTTAACTGGCGTTAGGTTGATTCTACGTTTCTATTAACGTTAAGACGAAGAGAATATCAGGCGTTTGCCAGAGTCTCGACGCAGAGGTAGGCCTACGCCTTATAAAAGGTCTCACGTTTAGACGTGTCTAAGGGCCTAACGTTAGAAAAAAAACTTCAACGATCGGACTCCTCACAGCTGCAGTTAGGCCTAACCAGTTACAGGTGACTTTCAGCTTCAGTTTCAGTAGGTAACCGACCTGTCTAACCTTAGACACAACATTTCTATAGTATTAGATTACGTTTCTGTCATAATAAATTACCTCCGCAACTTTCTTGTTCACTGCTTTCCTCTCCCAACACTGCCGACACTACGTGCTGTAATTTACTCATCTCGCTCTCCTTTGTTTTCATTTTTGTCGTGCTTTCCGATGTCGATTTCTTCCAGTCTGCCGGTGAAATTTACACATCAATTATGTGTAGACTCTTGTACACGGATACGCTAACGCTAATACACTCTGCGTATACACGCAAATACAGCAAGGGGCAGAGGAAAATTTCTTATTTGATTTTGTACCATTTTCGAGCGCGTACCGAACGCAAGTTCGGTACAAATACGCAGTTTCACTTGTGATGAACGCGCTAGATTAGATCTGATTGGTCGAAGTTTCAGAAAGCAGCGTAGCTGTTAAACTACGAAATATAACTCCCACTTTTGTTCTCGTAATCTTTGCCAAAATTGCCACGTAAAAACTTAAAACAAAGATATGAATGAAATAGGAATGCGATTATTATGGACACAATTGTATTTCATACTTTTTTTTTCTTTATGACAAAAGAATTTTGACAGCATTTCCTTCACAAATGTAATGAATCGCACGATTTTCCGGTGGGTGTAAGTTTTAAAATACTATCGGCCAATTAACGTGAATCAACACAGTGCTATGCTATAGCGATCGATCAGGTGGAATTCATGCGAAGAGTCCTATACAAATTAATTGCAGCAATGTCAGTGGGAATTGGATTGAAATAGTCACGAAGTAGGAAGAAGTCATGAATATAAGCATTAAACTCGATTCTCTCGAAACGATTGATCTGCATATTATCTTATAAACATACTCACCTCCCCACCCCACCCCACCCCACCCACCACCCCCCCCCCCAAAAAAAAAAGAGAAAATAAATAACCAATCATAATACAAGACTCGCCACTGCCTCTTTTTTTCTTGATGGCCCATTCGGGCCACCGAAATCATCAAATTTCAGTTTTCGGTGACCCAACAACAAAATTCATTTGCCCGAAAAAAAGAAAGGCACTGAAAATGAATGATTGAATAAAGCGTCAGAAGAATTATGAATTATGATATACGTGTAATAATGGATAGGCAAAATAAAGGACTTCGAACACAGCGCACTGTGACTAGAAAGTAAAGAAGAACATTACACAATAAAATGGTTTAAGATAAAACGTTAGAATAGTTGTGAAACATGAGAATTGTGTTTATCTTTATGTTTGTCTTTATGAAACATATGGGTGAAGATATGGGGTTTGAGTATTTTTTTGTGTGTGTCAGTTTGTCCCCCTTATGTACAAATGAAATTTCTAAAATCGCAGCTGCTGATCTACATTTCAACAGACATATCGGAAAAAGGAACCAGTGGGAATGGAACTCTCTTCACCCTCTGCTTAATTACTTTATTGGTTTTATCTAAAATGCATTGTCCGCCTTGGACTGCTTGCCATAATAATGTAGGAATTTCGGAGCTTTGTTCCAACTCCACTGACGGCTACCACTCTGACTAAGGGATAGCCTGGTGATAGTGTCGCTGCATGCCCCAGAAAGTAGTAGGGCCTATAGATAACAGGTTCGATTCCCGGTGGTTCCTTTTCCGACATGTTTCTTAAAACGTAGATCAGCAGTTGCGATCTTACAAATTTCATTTTGGTTACGACAGAAAGATTGTTAAATTCTCTGTAAAATGATACCCTAATTTTGATGCATCCAAAGGAGATGGAAAAGAATGAATTGTATTCTTCTGTTTAAATGTGTCGATCACTCTGCGCCTGAATACCTTGCCAATCGAATATGCATCCAAACTCCACAATATTCTCTTTGAAATACTTTATGTAAAATATTTTTGCAAAAACCAAATACAGATTTTAAACGGAACAGTTTTTTTTTGTATTCTAGCGCAATATTTTTGATATAAATTTACCGTATGATATTCGATCGAGTGATACAATCTGTATTTTTATACAGAGTAGAAGACACAATTTATTTTGAGGCTGCGTTTTAAATATTACATACCTTTTGTTGTTATTACATATACATTGATTGATATTCATATCATGAATGATTATTTTGTATACTCTAGCATAGAATAAGATTTATGAAGGGACACTTTCCGTGCTTTTGAAGTGAACAAGTATATCATGTTGAGTACTTTTATCTTTGTTTGTTTTGTTGTGTAATTTGTATTTGTTGTTTTACCCTATACATCATTGTATTTTTACGTGGACCCCTTTGAAATCAGTCTTGTACTGAAAGGGCTACCCACCCTGTGAATGGAATGTAATAAAATAAACGATAAAAATAACTAGGCTTACATGGAGGTGCAGTGCTTTGAAATGAGGGACGTATAAGGTCAACACTTTAAACATGTTAAAGTTGTAAATGTTTATTAAGTCATTCTTTTTTTTTCTTTGTTAATTAGTGAGTTTCCCATTGTCTCTTTGGTTGTTATGCATTTTGAATAATCTTTAACATGGATTCAAACGTGTGCACAAGCAAACAAACAACAGACATGAATAGGCATCTAAAACATGACTCAAATCATTAAATCTCACAGAACCTTTATTACATTAACACAACAAAATGTTAAACACATGAAGCGGCAGGGGATTGATTTGCATGCATGATGTTCATCTTTATTGTCACAGGGACCTTTGATTTCATCACTTATTATGTTTATTATGATTTCATCAGTGGTCATTGATTTCAGTGACATGATCAGGGCTCAGACCACCCAAGTGTCAAGAGCCTATTGAAATCAGCATTTTTTGCTGACCAGCTGAGAACAAAAGACACAGCTCCATACAAAAGAACAAATTTTTTATTGATTCTGTATGGCCACTGGTGTTCATTTTTGCAACTTTTCAGCTTAGACCGTATCCCACACTTTCAAATATTGCCTTTCCCCGGATGGTATATAATAATCATAACACGAAGAAAACTGAATAATCTTTCTAATGGTAACAAGCATGCCTTGATCATTACTAGTAGAGAAGGGGAAATTTAATCGATGAACCTCAAATTTCCAAGCTTTTTTTTTAGGAGTTGTTATATATGCATAACCACACACACATAATTAACACTTATGTTTAAACACTATTAAACTGATTTGCATAATTCCTGCATCTTAAGTACACATTGTAACAGTAAAGTATACATGGAGTAAAGAAAATTGTCATTTTTAGATACAGTTACGTGTAATATTCTGTTTAATATAATGGAAATGACTACTATGGATTGTGTTTGTGGTGATCATACAGAAGTACAAGAAGGGTTAAATGGACGCAATAGAATGATGTCGTCCATTTTTTGCTGAAGATGGAAAGTACCTGAAATCTCTAACACGACGAAAATGATATCTAAACATAAATTGGTGCTTAAAAGAGCACTTAGTGCAGAATGATACTGCAAACAACATAATCATGTCAAAAGAAAAGAGTGTATGAAACAGAAAGAAGTTGGAGAGCTGCAGTTTGCTTTTTTGTTTGTTTTTCTTGTTCAACTGATGCTGCTTCAGGTGATTCAGTTTATTTTCACAACGTCTTTGACTTCAACGCCGGACGATATACGAGCTCCAGCTCCATGTCAGGCTTGAGCTTTCATCCTGGCCACACTCGGAGTGGTAGTCGCTGCAACAGTCGTTTGCAAAGAGGCAGTCTGCGTCACATTGACACAGACCATTGTCAAGGTATGCACCGCATGTATCTTTACAGGAACCTGTATTCGCATGAAGAAAAGTAAAGTATAAGTACATACAAATAAAAAGAGTACCATGTATACGAATAATATATATATATATATATATATATATATACGAATATATATAATTATGTATATATATATATAATATATATATATGTGTGTGTGTGTAATTATATATATGTATATATATATATATATATATTATATATATATATATATATATATATATATATATATATAGAGGTGTGACGGAGGAATGACTGCTCGCATTCTCCCGAGCTCTCGACCGAGTTACCGGTCTTTTTCAAGGGCTTGGGACGTAAACACAAAAGCAGAAAAGCAACAAATTTGCATACATTTGAACAGAATAAGGCAAAAACAAGGCAAATCAAAAAAGGCAAAAGAAAATAAATATATATATATATATATGTATATATATATATACATATATATACATACATAATATACATATAGCTATATCTTACAGGAACCTATATATTTATGTAAAGAGATGTCAAGTGTAAGTACATACAAATAAAAAGAGTACCATTTATACCAATATATATATATATATATATATATATATATATATATATACTTATTTATTTATTTATAGCATATGGTACAGATAATATTCTATCATTTAAATGCACATTATGGATTTGATTCTTGTTCTCTAATATCTTTACTTTACTTTCTGTTACATGTCATTCTCGAATATCGATATGTTGTTGGTTGTTTTTTTCAATGAGTCTCAAGTTCAATAAGGAATTGTTGAAATGATGGTTGAGATGTGAAGTCTATAAGGTATACCTTGCGAACAGTATGTACCCCCAAAGCCCGTTGCGCATGAGCAGGAGAAATCCGTTCCTTGGTTGACGCAGATGCCTCCATTTTGACACGGTTGGCCGGCATTGAAGCAGTGGTCAACTGCCAATAGAGGATTGGACATAAGAAAAGGAAAGACCAAACTGATGCCAGATAATGATGATAATAGTAACTACCACTGATCAATGGTATCAATTAAACAAATTAGAAGTAAAGTAATGACAATAATAGCAAATATGTTAATGAAAACAACAATCTTTTAGCTAATGGTTCCTTGTCATAATACTACAGTTCTACCTTTGGTCTTTGGGCTCAAAACACATTGCAGTGATGGCAAACAATGAACCATGCACTGAGAGGCTTTAGTTGAAATTGTAGATTCCGGGATAGCTTTAAGAGCACTATTTTCAGAAAACAGTGCCATTTCTGTCACAGAGGAATCCATGAGGTCACTTGTGGCTCGAAATCAAACATCATTCGTTTTATACATGTGTTCTTTCATATACTAATCTTTTAAAAAAAAGTAACCAGACATATCTATTTCGAGGCATCTTATGTATGTCCTCCGTGTGGTTAAATTTTGGTTAAGAATACTCGCTAGTAGTACCATGATCGACCTGTACTCAAAAGGGGCGAATTTCAACTACGTGATTGTGTATGGTATAACGCACACAAGCCTTCCAACAAAATATGACCTATATGTTAAACCATCTTTGAAAAAAAGGCCTAAAGTCACTTTAGTAAATCATATATCTTCCCAATAACGCTGTTGTTTATGAGCCAAAGTGGATACTCTCTAATATAGATTACTAATAGATAAGCCCTGAGCATTCTTGGTGGTTAAATCATTCCATTGCAGTATCGACCGAGAGGTAATTAGCTCCTACCTTCTGAACAAAGCTGATTGGTGTAGCCAGGCGGACATGCGCAGGAATATCCTTCTGTTGGGTTGGAGACGCAGCTTGCACCGTTCTGACAAGGTACGCTCTGACAGAAGTCAATTTCTGTATCAAAAATAACAAACATGTAATACAGTATAGATCATAATAGGCGGAGAAATAAGTGCAATCTAAAAGTAGAGTATATAGCATTCATATTTTGAACCCCGTATATCTTTTTTTCTTAATTACAGAATGTCGCAGAAGTGTGTGTGTTTATTTATGGGGGTGCATGCTTGCTTTTGCTTGTTTGTCTATATACCACAAATATGGAGGAAGTTATACTGCTAAGCTGAAGCCCTAAAGTACAGCAAAGGAAACAAGCAATTTAAAATTAAGTCAGGTATTACTGACAAAAAAAAAGAGTTCTGAATGTGATCGATGGACTTGCAAACAGTTGCATAAAGCTATATGAAATAGCTAACCCTCTTTTGCTGGCTTGTAAACCGACTGATGGAATGCGCAATCTTGATTGTTATATGTCCAAACCAAGATCACACGGGGCTGGACATTATAGCAACTTCGGGAGTCTACGACCAAGATATACAGATTCACTTTCTGTGTGACACACCCATTTCCATTTTTTTTTAATGCCATGTACAAAGCAATGCTTTTCTGCGGAGTATATACACGCTCGTCCACTTAAAGATATCTTGGCGCGCACGCAAGAAGTCAAAAGCAAATGTTGGTCTCCCATATAATCAAAGTCAGTATGTTTACATATCATATGTTGTTGCAACGATTCAAGTACCATCTGAACATTAAGTTAATGACGTACCTTCGGAGCAATTCATGTTTGTGTATCCTGGCGAACAGGTGCAAGAGTAGCCCTCCGCTGGGCTGGTTGAACAGGTGGCGCCGTTTTGACAGGGCTCGTCTTCGCAGTAATTCATTTCTGTAAAAAAAACAAGAACAACAACAAAATATATATGTGTATGTTATATATATATATATATATATATATGAATAAATATAGGACAAATTACGTGCCTTTGAAATCAATATGAATAAAAAATATATAAATGTACATATACATATATATATATATATATATATGAAACAAAAAAGACCTACCTATTAATCATATTAATTGTTTGTGTACCCTGGCGGAAAGGTGCAAGGGCTGGTTGGACGGGGGAGCCGTTTTAACAGGGCTCGTCTTCGCAGCGATTTATTTATCTTAAAAAGATTATAAATACATATATATAGAATTACCTACCTTCGAAATCATAATAAAAAAACACAAGACAATAATAAACATATAAACAAATGACCTACCTTCGGAGCAGTTCATGTTTTTGAACCCTGATGAACAGGTGCAAGAGTAGCCCTCAGCTGGGCTGGTTGAACAGGTGGCGCCATTTTGACAGGGCTCGTCTTCGCAGTAATCTATTTCTGTTCAAAAAAGGGGGAAAGAAAAAGTTATACAAAATGTATTAAAAAAATGACCTACCTTTGAAATCAATATAAAATATAGTTAATAAATGTATAAGTAAATGACCTACCTTCCGAGCAGTTCATGTTTGTGTACCCTGGCGAACAGGTACAAGAGTAGCCCTCCGCTGGGCTGGTTGAACAGGTGGCGCCGTTTTGACATGGCTCGTCTTCGCAGTAATTTGTTTCTGTAAAAGATCATAACAAATTATGTATATATATATATACGTATATATGTATATACATATACATGTATACATATATACATGTATACATATATATATATATATTTATATTTATATATATTTTTTTTAACGGCGTTCTTCTTCTACTATTCTTTTACTATATATTTAAATATATATATATATACATATATATATATATATATATATATATATATGAACGACGCTAATCATATAGATGAAAATCCCGAGAGAATTAAGATACTTAGTTAAATCATAATATGTGTACACACAAACATACGGACATTATGACTTGTCGTCGACATTTTAGTCGAGAACTGACTTGAAATCAATGACAGAAACGCAATGGCTGACAGAGAATCCTTACAAGGATATCTATTTGTAGGCAATGCTTCATATGTATAGCTGGTACAAAGTAGGTTATGACATTACGCTATAACGGGTTAAAGTATGCAGATTTCTTTGGTGGGTCGAATTAATTCTGGTGCTGATCTGTAACGAGTTCAAATCTTCTGCGCTCCTTCTTTGGACAAAACGTAGAATGGTAAAGGAATCTAAACGAAATTAAAAGCGAAAGGGGCAATAAGCGGACCCTCAGCGAATGTTTAAGTGTGTGATTTATATTTTTAATTTCCATTACACAGCTTTAAAAATACCGTGCACTTCGGACGTGTGCAACATAATTGTCTCAGGAAGTTCAGGGAAAACAATCTTCAGTACAAACAAAATGAAACAGTGGGAGGTATACGCATTGACAAAGCCGATCCTATTAACCCTCATAGACAGGTACACGTAATGGGCTATACATTATTGTTAACACCATTTATATGCAACTCAGGACTACTGTTACTCTAAGCATGGACCTACAACGAAATGCTTTAAGATATCAGTATATAAAGCGTCGGGGATATGTTTACATATATCTTCCCGTATAAATACCAAAAGTGTCAAAATCAGGCACGTTTGATTTATTATTACCTTCTAAACAATTGACGTTGGTGTAGCCCGGTAAACAGGCGCACCAGTATCCGTCAGCGGGGCTCGAAAAGCATGTTGCCCCGTTCTGACACGGTTCACCCTCACAAAAATCAATCTCTGAAAGTGAAAATCACAAATTGTCCAATGACAAATAAATATAGCTGTAAAACAAACACTGGATTCTAGTATACCTTAAGTAAACACTCAAAGAAAGATGTTGATAAAGTATGCAAGCTTCCCCATTAATGGAGTAGGACAAGAGAGAGAGAGTCGCGATTGTTTATGGCTTTGCGCCCATTGCTTTTGTATTTAAACTGAGCGACCTGCGACGCGAACGCTAACGACGACGCTATTAGGCTAAAAATGGTGTCCTGCACACGCGCAAGACAGCTTTTATATTATTGTTTAACTCTATAATCGCTGCGTCGTCTGAAGCGTTCGCGTCGTTTATTACACAGTGTAAAGCCCGCCACGTATAACACTTAACGCATTGACATATCGAAATTATGTTCCTCTTCGAACTTCGTGATAGCAATTTCATTGTCTTTTTTTCTCGATAGGACTCTCCACTCTATATGACAATGTCTGCTGTTTTCCTGATATACTGAAACGATACATCAAAAAAGTTTTCCCATTAATTATGCTTTGCAAATGGATTGTGAACATGATTATTTTGTCGGACTTGGTACTTCAATAATAATGATAATAATGGACAGTGCTTATATAGCGCATAACACAAAGTGACAATGTCCCTAAGCGCTCAAAAAATAAAAAATGAAAAGATTATACAAAAACATACAATTCCACTTACAGTGATGGTATACCGAGCTTCATGTTTGCTTACACTGTAAACAAATACGTTTTCAAGGCAGACTTGAATCTATTCAAGCGTATACGTAAATGTTGCCACTTGTGCTGTTTTTCTTTGGAAAGTCAAATACCATTCTATCACTCTATACATTATCAAAGGTATTCAATATCAAAGGTAGATACAGGCAGAAAATAGGGAGACCCCGTGAATTAATGATCTTGCAAAGAAGAAGAGGAAGTGAGAAAAAAGAGTTCCCGACACGATGATGTCCAACGAAACTAGCATCAATCTGAATATCTCACTTGCGTGCTGAAACACGCGAGCCAATTTTGTCGACAGAATCGGGTCAACTAATCAACATGTTCTACTCCTTTTTTCAAGCGTGTGCATGTGCGTGTGCATGAATATTCAGTAAACCACTTAATATCCGTCGCAATTATTCTTATTGGAATTCATATGTATGAATTAATGATAGCTTCATAGCGATAAAAGTTGCCTATGCCATTTCTCAATCCATTCATTCGACCTAATTATAGCAGTGCTGTCATGCGACGATGCAGTGAAATCGACCAACAAGCTGAAAGATGCGAGCAGTTGAAAAGTTGTTCGCTTGCGTCGAAGTGTTCATCTGACGCCGCGGGTAATGACCGAGCAGCGTACAAAGGAAAATGGCCATCTCTCGATGAATTTATTCTTGCGACTTTACACTCCATGAAAAAAAGAAAACAACCTCACAAAACAATAGGAGTATATAGTTTCGCGGTATATACCACATCGATAATTAGATCCACTTCACTTCTGTATAGCAACACCTACGCTTGAAATCATATCGCAATGTATAGGTAATACCGTCTCGAAAATGACGATCACATCTACCAGTCAATAATGACTGATTCAATAGTTTGTGACCAAGCTTGTACAGGATGATTTTCCGGTGAACCTAAAGTTTAAACTATATATGGGACAACAATTAAGATAAATACATATTTTAAAAGTGCGTGATAACACATGAATTTATTCTTGTTTATTTCAGGTATGAAGTTTAGAATCATGAGATATGGTTGTTTAAAGTTGCTGTTCTTTTTTTAAATCCTGTTTGATGAAAATCACGTTATCCGCTTTAAGGTCATTCTTCGCTCTTTCCATCCATGAAGGGTGCAAAGCGTGTGTGAAAACCCTACAATGGACCCTTTATAGCATGCGGTAATATCGACACTTTGTGATAGTCATGTTTTTTATGAATTCTACTTTCTTTACCATATCGATATACAATGGTGACACGACATTTGCTCCTGCGACAATTACTCCGGCATTATTTCCTCCAACGACTCAGGGCTAGGGTAAATCTTGTGATACGGTGAAGTTTAGTTTGATGTGAAAATTGGCATTATAGTCTAGTGGGATTTCTGAAAAAGGGCTCTCTAAAATGGTGTTAGAGGCATTTTTGAGTAAAAGTTGGCAACCGGTCTCTTTTACCTAATTTGAGTATGCTGAATCCGAAAAATCCGGTTCCCAAGCGAAATTCACCGATCTTGACCATCTAATTTGCATAAACAAAATGGCTGCCAAGCTACAGAAATTATCAGTTTCAGATACGCATTTTCTAGCAATTCTTTGCAAACAAGCTGGAAAAAGTGATTTGAAATGTTTGTACAGAGAATAGAATTACCAATTTATAAGGGATAAACGTTTCTCAGGTGGCAAAAAGTATATTCTATTCATGATTATGCAAATTAGGACTGAAATATGCAGATAACATTATATACATTAACACTGGAAGAGTAATTTTGACATTTTTTATTTCTTGAGAGACAAATTAAATACTAAGTATGTAGACTTTAAGGTTTTGAGGGTCAGGAAAACTCCGGTTTCCAAGCGAAATTCACCGATCTTGACCATCTAATTTGCATAAACAAAATGGCTGCCCAACCACAGAAATTGTCAGTTATTCAGTTTCGGACACGGATTTTCTAGAAATTCTTTGCAAACGAGCTGGAAAAAAGTGATTTGATATTTTGTACATATAATAGAAGTAGCAATTTGAGGGATAAACGTTTCTCAGATGGTAAATAGTATATTCTATTCATAATTATGCAAATTAGTACTGACATTTGCAGATAAATATATATTAACACTGGAAGAGTAATTGTTACAATGTTTTTCTTAAGAGGCAAGTTAAACACTAAAGATGTAAACTTTAAGGTTTTGAGGGTTAGGAAAACTCCGGTTCCCAAGCAAAATTCACCGATCTTGACCTTCTAATTTGCATAAACAAAATGGCTGCCCAGCCACAGAAATTGTGAATTCCAGACACGCATTTTCTAGATTATTTTTTTTGTAAACGAGCTGGAAAAAAGTGATTTGAAATCTATGTAAATAGAATGGAATTAGCAACTTGAGGGATAAACGTTTCTCAGGTGTTGAATAATATATTTCTTTCATAATTATGCAAATTAGTACTGAAATATGCAGATAAATATATATTAACACTGGAAGATTTTTTATATATTTTTTTCTCTTGAGAGGGATGTTACGAATATTAGATATATACACTTGAAGGTTTGGAGGGTTAGATGAAATCTGAATCCCTTCTCAGTGGTATCAAAATAAATGCAAATACATGTATTGTATCGGTAGGCAAATTATATGCGGGCTTCATGAGTTTTATGCGCATGCAGTTCATTCAATAGTCTATATACCCTGGTAAAATTTTATTTTTCAAATCCTTTAAAATGGTCCTTTTGGATTTTTTTAAAGAATTCAAGTAAGGAACCCGATTCTTAACCAATAATGATTGCGTTAGGGCTAAAAAAAGACAACAAAAAAAAACAACAAAAAAACAAAAACAAAACAAAACAAAAAACGGGTCTTTTTCAAGCGAATGAACTTTAAAATCTAATTTGCACAATACATACAAAATAGCTGCAATATTGCCATAAAATTGTTAATATCATGCAATATGTTTTTAGTACATTGATAATCGCAAAACGAGTTGATGAAAACTCTCTCTACACGGATCATGAATCAACGTTTTATGGGGGGGATGTCATCGAACAATGCCATTTTATTCATATGCAACATCCATTATTGTATTGTTCCAATATGCAAATCTATAGCATTAGCACGGAAATTCTATTTCCCAGTTAACCAGAACATGGTAATCATATATATATATGATAATAAAGATAACATATGATTATATATAGCAAACATTCGTCTATAGGTTGAAATGGATTGGTGGTTTTATTCTATTTTGTCTTATGAAGTGGTGTTTTGTTTTTGTTTTTTTGGTTTGTTTTTTCAAGTCGACGAAAAATACCTTTAATGTCACAACAAACATTACTGATGCCCCAATGAATAAACAAAATTATGTTGCAAGTCCGTTAGATATATAACACTGGAGAAGGATCCATTGGAAAGTTAAGTTTGTAGAATAGCCGCGATCACACACTGGCAAAAGATCAAGAAGTTTAAGATCGCGATCTCCAAGATCTCAAAAGGCGCGGCCAAATTGGCAAAATATCGAAAAGTTTCAGATCGCAGTCTTTAAGATCTTGAAGTTTTTCAAGTCCGTGTGATTGCAAACTTTCCGCGAAACTTCCCACTACAACTAGGGATATTTCATTTTATAATGCTGTCCTCTCCAAACTTCTCGATCTCTTGCCAGTGTGACCGGACAACAAAAGATCATGAAGACGTCGCGATCTTAAACTTTGCAATCTTTTACCACTCTGACCGCGCCTTATCATGATAAACTTTAATAACGATGTTAGAATAGCAGTGAGGGATAAGAAATGGAAAAAAAAAGACGTGTGGCACACATCCACCTATATCATATCCTTCTACATCTGTTATAAGAATGTAACTTAGTCAACTTCCAAGACAGTTCGAACTCTGAAATTGCATCAGCCAGTGCAATCTGCGAAATAAGGGGTTTACACCTTCCTGTTCCTTTTTGTTTTTGTTTTCAGTATACTTGGATAACATGCCGCCAGTGATAACCACCAAGTATGATGCATTTCAATTTATTCTTAACTGGACGACGCCACGCTCCCTTGTCTGTCTGACTTCTGATATCAGATCATAGAAATGACATTCTTAGCAAACAGGCCTCTATAGCTTTATGGGCCAGTAGATTGTAAGAAATAAGGAATAATGAATACTCATTAGAAACCATGTTACATACAGATGATTCCACTTCATATCAGACGTAAATGGACACCATTTTGCCTCTCATTATATGGTTTATCAAGTATAGTTTTTGAATATCCACATTGTCACTTGAATTTCTGCCTAAGAATTAGGATATGGATCTTTTTATGGAGGACCTGGGTTTTCCATTACCTTGCGAACATGAAGTTACTTTTGATCCCTTGAGAGATAACATCGATCCGATAGCTACCTTAAAGAGGCCTTCTTCCGTATAGATACTTTAGTTGTGCTTTTTCTGCCAGACTGATACTGACAGTAGCACTCACAATGACTCACAATCATCAAGGATGCTGCTTGTACGAGAAAAAAACTAAAGGGTTCCAAGAACATGGTTGTTATCAGTCGTCTTTATAAGAATAAACTTATATTCGACTCAAAAGATGCATCACACAAGCTCGTTTGGCACAAAATATGTTCGGCCATTTTACCGACAAAAGTATACTGGATGCTCGAAAAGCAGTCCAACGACAATACTCCAGTATCTTTAAAAAAAATAAAAAAAGGAAGAAAATCCTGCTCAGTGTGCCAGACCTGATCTTTCTTCACCAGTAGACATTGGATGGGAACGTTTTGATCTGATCTACAGCCTGTACAACTGATTTTATTATCTAGCTCCAATCCTGCAAATTTGCCTTGAGGTGATTTCATGTGCATGCGAAAGCATTGCAGAACATTTCGATGCAAATGTCACAAATTAGGCCTACGATGTACAGCAGTGTGTGCATGTTAGCAACAATGTGATGATGCAAACCTTGCATGAATGCAGATCAATTTAGCTCGATTGAGAAATAGACTTTTTGACTCAGATTATGTTTCTTTTCAGCCAAATTATAAAGGTGTTGATTACTAGAATTACAAAGTTCATTCTACGTTTCTGTTTCCGACACTGTCCGAGATACCAGGATTTTTGTTACATTTTTTTTTTTTTTTTGCTTGAGCCTGCAGAGTGGGTGAAGAGATAGATTAAAAATAACTCATAAATTATGACGAGATTTATGAAAATAATTATAAACCAATCTATCCAATGAAAACGACAAAGTACAGGGTGGAAAAAGCGACCTTGCACTAATCCATAGAGTAATGTATAGTGATGTGATTGATCGATAACTTTGATGGCAAGACCTTGTTTTGGTGGTGAATATGCATATAGAAAATGGGTGAATATTTGCATAATTTATTATGCAAATGAGATAATAGATGTGTGTTGTTTACTAGTTGCAGTTAATTTTTGCATCTCTTAATCACACCAGGAATCATTAACAGGTCTTGATATTGTTATAACTGTCATGAAACATATTCATATATTGCGGCAGTACGTTGTAGAATCTCGAAACCTGCCTGGTCTACGGCCTCTTGAATATCAATTTGCAAACATATTTCATTTTAGTATCATTCAGTTCTCCTTTATTGATTGATTCCAGTACTTGATTTACTTCGGACTCTGACGACATCATTATGTGCAACGTGTTTGCCCGATATCTTAGCTGTATTTTAGTACGCCAAGGTACATTTTGATAGCAAGACTTTGTTTTAGGGAATATATCCATAGAAAATTTGTATAATCTATATGCAAATTAGATTATTGGGGTATTTCTAATAACTGTGTTTTTTTCTTGTATCTCCTTTATCACAAAATATATGTATGTATACAAAATGATATCATAACTATAATGATTCAGATTCATATATCGCGGCAATGTGTTGTAGAATCTCGAAGCCTGTCGTAGTAAAGCCTCTTGCGTACCAATTTGCATACGTTATTACAAACATTGTTATTCATTTTTTTATTCTGAATTGGTTGATTCCAACACTCGATTTTCCTCGGACTCAGATGACACCATGAACACTTTGTTTGACCGATAGCATATCTATATTTTTCACTACGCCAAGGTACATTTTAATAGCAGAACTTCGTTTTAGGGGAAAATATGTCGAGAAAATGGAAAAATATTTGCATAATTTATTATGTAAATGAGATGCATGTTTTGTTTTAATACATAAGGTTGGTTCTTGTATCTCTTTAGCGCACTAGGAATCGTGAACCGGTCTTGATACAATGACAACTATCTTCAGAATTATGATTCAGATCCATATATTGCAGCAATGCGTTGTAGAATCTAGAATCCTGCAGTTATGTATCCTCTTGTGTACCAATATGAATAGATATTTGCATAAGTGTAATTCAATTCTTGAATTGATTGAATTCTTTTGAATTGATTTATTTTGATTCGACTCCGGCGACACAAAGTACTTTTTGTTTGCCCGGTAACTAACTTGTTAAAATGATTAAAAACAGAAGTGAACACGTAGGTATTATACATGTGCATATATATGCGGTAATGCATTACTGTATCAGCGGCAACGCCTAATTTGCATATTTCACTTCTTAATTTGCATATAAAAGTGAAAGTTATGAACAAATGATGACCTAGATACTGTCTTTGCACCTTAATTTCTGAAATTACTACTATTTCTGCATGTCTAGGGAGATGCTATGAAAATTAGATCATCGAAACACCTTAAAAAGCAATGAATTGGCGGCCATTTTGTTTATGCAAATTAGATGCTCTTAGACTCAAAATTCCGCTTGGGAACCGGAATTTTTGGATTCAGCGTACTTGAATTATACAAAATAGACCGGTTCCCAACTTTTACTAAAAAATGCCTCTAATAGTCATATTTTCCCCAAATCCCACTAGACTATTAGGGACAGGGTTAAATTTATTTCATGGGAGCAATTGTCGCAGGAGCAAATGTCATGCTGAATCATGTACAATATATACATAACAAACCTTAATTCATTTTTGGAGTTACATATATACCTATGGAATAACACCTTTGGAATAACCCCACGTTAATGTTCGGATTAAGAAAACTTGTTTCATTCTCGAATTTACGAACATCTAAGTCTACGGTAAAATAAACCTCCTTAATAACAAACATTCGGCAAAATGAGCATCATCCGATCGTTTTGAATTGGATGCAGGTGCAACCTTGAACGTGGCAATCTGTTATACTTAACATCACGAATAAGTGCTATTCCTTACTGGTAAACATATCCAGTTTATACCAAGTCATTGAGCGCCCACTCAACAACAGCAGCAGCAAAATGAAAAACAATGATACAGAACATGGTGGAGATGCAGCCAGGTGTTGTCCGATTATAGTTCAGTGTAATACGGAAGTAGAGAGGTATTCAGAGAAAGGGGTACGAGATATCAAACTGTGGAAAGCGGAAATGTTGTTGAACATGTAAATGGCAGCACAACATGAAAATAGAATGTGATGTCTGTAATTACACGATTATGATAATTATGATGGAACTTCGCATGTGTTTGGTATTATATGTTGATTAAAAAAAATGATAAGCCATCCTAACAAATGTCAATTGTGTACGAATCAGTCCGTCTAAAAAGAGCAGGTTTTTTTCATCATTGTAATATCAAACACGGAGAAAAAAATGTACAAGTTTTTTATTAGAACAGACACTAATCTTTACTGATTTCTTTTGTTAAACGTGAATTTCTATACGTAAGAGACAATGAACTTTTGTCACTTGCATTGAATCATTGTGGTGTAATTACCATGGTTATGCTAAATGCTTGACAGTTGCTAAAATATATTAACCAAATCATTTTCTTTAACATTTTGTAGGCATACATAAGCCAATCAATGGGCGAGTTAGGATGCCATAGTCTTATCAATTTACATGATTAGTTGCAACCAATTTTGTTACGTAAAAACAAATTGAACTTCATGATTCCGTAACGTTTTTATTCTCTTGTTATCATTATTTCCTAGTATGTTTATACACCCCACTTTCCCTTAATGCCCCGTAGTCAACTTTGATATAGTGTTGCTAAGTCCGTTGTCAACAAATAACCCCATAAGTCTCACCTACCTATAATGAGTTTTTTTTCCTTAGATATAATAATGTCTTCTTGATAATGGACTGTGACACTGCGTATATCCGGAAACCATTAACTGCATGCAATCTCATGTACACCCGAAAGGTCGTTTATCTGTTAACCAAATTGGTTGACGCTATGTGTAACAACCGTATCAAATTAATTAGTAAAGTACGCGTTCTCACTCACGTTTTCTGAATGTTCTCTCGACCTCTGTAAACAATTATGCAAATGGTCTATATCACTATAATTATCTTCTTAAAGCCAGTAGTTGGAGTGATTTACAAGATTGATATCACTGCTATCAGACAAAATAGCGTCCTATAAACCTCTCCACTGATGTTCTTTCGACTGACGGTAATTCAGATTAAGTATATCGTTGCCCTTTCATTGGCCATGGTTATATATCGGTGGTTTTATCAAAGTTAGGGATTAGGCAATAAAACACAGTGACCTGGGCAAAGTCGTTTCCTACAGTATAGGTTGGAGCACACGAGTTTACTACTTGATGTCAGGTTTCTTGGATATATTCTTGGAAGTACATTTACTTATTCCTATAATATTGTAGATTCGTTATGGGCTGCCTCAAATGAAGAGTTTTATTATACAAAATGACCTAAGCGCCGTTTTTTATACATTTCATAGTAAGTCCATGATAATAGAGCAAAATGAAACCTTTTCAGTTATACCTCACTTGTGACATAACAACTATTGTTCTAGAAGTTATGATTAAAGATATCCTGTATTTTTTTAATTACTAAGTATTTTCTTTATTTTTAGCAGCTTTAATCATGAATATAATTATCAAATTAACAAGAATGGAGTTAGCTCGTTTTGTGATAAAACTCTTCAAACCTTTTAATGTCTTGTGGCACGCTCATAATTACATGTAATATAAATACGCGTATGATGTTGGGAAATATAATTCCTCTGTGAAAGCTATTGTACCATGGGGACATGAAGTTTGTTTTTTTTTTTTTTGTCTGTTTGATTTTATTTTCTCCAACGTGATTTCATATGCAAATCAAATTTCTTTTCAGTAACATAACAGAAACGTCAATATACAATGAACATGATTCAATGAAAATAAATAAATACTGTATAAACACAAATTAGGCCTACGTACAAGAAAACAAACCTGATTTTTATTCATCATCGTCATGTACAGTGTCATTAATGAAGCAAAACAGTTGCCCTAGAACAAATACCTACTCTCGCACTTTTAACAGTGAAGAGACCTACAGTGCATCATCACACAGTTTTACGTTCGGTGAGCATGCCATTCACCTAATAGTTTCGATGAGATTTTAACATTGATGGGCAGGCATTGTAAGTTCCCGAATGCATCAAGCCACAATGGTCCTCCAATCACCCCCACGCACGCACACACACACACACACACACACACACACACACACACACACACATACCCTCTCTCTCCCTCTTTTCTCTGAATATGAAATATTAATCGATTTAAACCAATTAATCGCCAGGCATACCTGCCATGCATACTATAATATCAGAGTTAGCAGCATACTTTCTGCAAACCCATCAAAATCCAAAATGCCTTCATCCGTCGTTACACTTATCTGCTATTCGAGATGACTGGTTACTGTGGGAATCATCGCGGCGTACATCACAATGGAAATGATGTTTGATTTATACTATCACTCTTAAACTGATGTTGCTTAAAATCCTCCTTATACTTTTCCTCTCCATCCAATAGCCCTTCCTTAACGACCTCCTTAGCAATACAGGCGCTATATACTTCTTCAACTGCTCTTACACTTTCATGATTTATAATCTTATTGCTCTCAAAACGAAGGTTCTTGCTCACGGCACAGATTCTCTACTTTGTTATATAGAGTTTGTTAAAATAATCTGAATTTCTCTGATGTGATTCTTTTATTCCATGTTCTGATAGCAGAAGAGTTTGTATCTCCACTCGACTTCAGACCAAGACTAGCTCGTCAGTGAGGTGGGAAGCCAGTCTCAATTGATAATCATATAGACGCATTTTCCATAGAGATATCCTCTTCTATATTATGATAATGTTCCCATCTTATTGATAATCAAAGTTCCGCGATAACATTCAATATATAGATAACTGTTCTAAGTAATGAACAAGAGTTGGTGTTGTTTTCACTCTAAGTACTAACGTTATCATTTTAAAAGATAAAACTTACCTTCGGAACAGTTCGTGTTTGTGTACCCTGGCGAACAGGTGCAAGAGTAGCCCTCCGCTGGGCTGGTTGAACAAGTGGCACCGTTCTGACAGGGATCGTCTTCGCAGAAATCGATTTCTGTTTGAGTAATTTACACATTGTTTTATCGTTAGACTGTACTTTTCGGGACATTATCAAGACCAAGTCATAATATAGATGATATGGATGACAGTTACAGTTTGTTCTTATTCCGGAGGTTCGTTAATCCGAAAATGAAGTAAGGTTCGTTAATTCCGAAAGTTTTGACTCTGAAAACGAATTAAGGTTCGTAATTTCCGAGGTCCGTTTTTTTTTTTGTTTTTGTTTTTTGGTGTGTGTGTATTCTGTTTTGTTTTGTTTTAGAATTAACGAATCTTAGATCATGTTCGGATTATAAATGAACCTTCGGAAAGATAGTTCCAGGAAAACACAGAAACAAACTAATAAAGCATTCTGAGAGCGCAGACCTCCGCCAAGCAGTGTTTTTTTTTTTCACCACTGATCTTGTTCTTCCACAGAGATCAGTGATTTCCACTCATACAATCTCATGCATGCTGAAAATAGCCCACTTTCCCAAGGAAAACAAAGAAACGAACGGATCAACCTGTTTCACACTGAGCTCCCGTGTACCCGTCTTGGCAATGACACTGATATCTTGTTGGTGTTTCTGAGCAGGACCCATCGTGCTGGCAGGGCTCCGTAAAGCATGCTATGGAAGAGAAAGGAAACCATATAGTTGAAATATAAAATAGCAACAAAGCAACAACAAGAAAGCAAGAAGTTAACTGCCAATATTAATTGACGCAATCGTAACATCAATGACCAATCATCATTAAGCCTATACCGGGTGTCCCAAAAAAAGCGGAACGGTGAATTTTTCAGTACCTTGCGGGCTAAAAGTTATATATATTTTGACATCATTAGAAAGAGCATCTTCCGCAAAAGACTATGATACCAAAATCATAAAATTTGGTTCAGTACTTTTTATTCTACGCCAATTTCTGAAAATGCAGTCATTGCCAAATTTCGCCGGATTTTTGCGACTTATGAGATAATAATTTGAGTGCAACACGCGATCCATACGGTGAATATTGTGTAAGCTCGGTGATCCATGTCAACAAATAATACAGCTTTCACATTGGGCACGGGCCAGGAAAAAAACGTGTGTCTGTGTGTGTGTGTGTGTGCGCGCTCCCAATATGAAAGCGTTATCTTTTGTTGACATGGATCAACGAGCTTACACAATTCACCGTATGGAACGCGTGTCGCACCCAAATTATTATCTCATAAGTCGCAAAAAAATTGAAAATGACTGCAATTACAGAAATTGGCGTAGAATAAAAAGTACTGAACCAAATTTAATGATTTTGGTATCATGGTCTTATGCCGAGGATGCTCTTTCTAATAATGTCAAAATATATATCACTTTTAGAACGCAAGGTACTGAAAATCCACCGTTCCGCTTTTTTTGGGACACCCGGTATAGGCTACTGCTATTGTATGACGTCTACGCATATTGGAACTCACTGACTATTAGTTTTAAGATTCCTTCTTAATTTAATCACGTCGAGTGTGTGTTTATGTATGTATATGCATGCACTGTTCGTAACAATGTGTTTGCCTGTCCTTTTTTTCGTCTATACAAATTCACTTACTCCTTAGATATTGTGTGCATGTTTTGTTCGTAACAATGTGTTTGCCTGTCCTTTTTTTTACAAATTCACTTACTCTTTATTTGACAAAGAACAGAAAATATTGAGGCCCAGACTTTAAAAAAAAAGTTACATGTTCATGCGTAGAATTGGAGCGATTGTTCTAAGTAATAAAAAACAACAACATAGGTTTCATTAATATCTTGATATTGTGTACATTTCATGGAAATTCAAGATCGTGTACATGTTTCTCATATGGATTGGATTTAAATAGGGTTATTTTGCCTTTTCAATGACCCTATCACTAAATATAAAATGGTTTGTATCTTGTCACTTTGCATTTTGTGATTTTGCACAATATTGTCACGCGTCCATATGCCTCCATGTTGTTGCTGAGTTCTGCTGGGCTAAATTTTATTAAAAGGAAATAATAAACCGAGCATAGTTTCGCAAAAATCCAGGTTAATGAAATATAGTCCCTGTGAAAATCAAATTGATATACCTGGCAGGACGCAGGTAGCGACTGTTAAGTTGGCATGGTGTATCGAATCAGCGACGCCAACCGGAGAGACGTATTTCATCGCAAGAGTAACTGACGTACCATCAGGCTTTGTGATCGTACGGCATGACAATTGGATACTGGCTTCACTACAGAGCGCTGCATGGAAGAAATCATGGGGGAAATAATTATGACGATTGTTAACTTACTTCTTCTTTTTTTGGCGGGGGGGTGTCGTGGCATGTGGAAGGCTTTTTAAACTTGTTATTGCTTGCAAAGTTTATCATGTAAATACATTACGTTTTGTAACGAGCGGTATTGCTAACCTGATGTTCAGCGAGGCATTCCGGATACACACACGCACACACATGAATACAATATACACACAAACGCACGCAAATTTACACAAACGTGCGCTGTTACATACAGTAATATTTATACATTCATAAGTCTAAAAGCTTTTTATGTAGCTATACATAATTAGAGAGATTACAGACTTTAAAGGACAAGTGACGGGCATGAAATTGTGCCCACTCACGGTAACTGCAGTCCGCGTGTGACGCCATGGACTGCTGAGCCCATCTTCGTGATTTGTGGATGTTTAGCTACATAAGCCCCTCCACTCCTCTTCTTCTCATCCCTCTGTCTCTATCTATAATATACCAAAGAGATCTCTTTTTGATATGTAACCATCTCTATATATCTATCTATTTGTTCATCCAAAATCTATTTATTCATTCGTGTATTCATTTATCTATATCTATCTATCTATCTATCTATCTATCTATCTATCTATCTATCTATCTAAACCCTTCAAAAAAAGTTGAAATCTGAGTTTAATCAATCATTTCTCATATTTCCTTAGAAGTGATTCATTTGTGCTTAGTACCACAGAAAGATTGTTTAATTGTCTTTAAAATGATACCATACTTGTTATGATTATCGTATACATGGAGGTGCAGTGCTTTTAATATGAGGTAAAGTCAGAATTGAAAAGTTTCAAAATGGCCCAATTTTGACAT
Source organism: Diadema antillarum (assembly GCF_040938485.1). Taxonomy (NCBI): domain Eukaryota; kingdom Metazoa; phylum Echinodermata; class Echinoidea; order Diadematoida; family Diadematidae; genus Diadema; species Diadema antillarum. The sequence continues at coordinate 526,565 of NW_027271169.1, read as the reverse complement.
CCGTAATGCAGTTTCCTCGTGATGAGTGAGTTCTCCATTTTTTCTTTGATGTTCATTTACTGTAACATCAGCATTTTTATGGAGTGAAACATGTATGCGTTCAACCAAACAGATAAACACACACACACACACACACACACACGCACGCACAAACGATCATGACTCAAACCATTTCATCTCACAGAACCTCGCCACATTATCGCAACAAAGACATAAGAGGTGAAATGGCATGGTCTTGATTTTATTGGAATTTCATCTTTATTTTGTCTTCATTTTGTCGTTATTTTGTGTTTACTTTATGTTTACTTTGTCTTTATATTGTCAATGAACATGATCGGGGCTCAGCGTCTGGTGGACGAGCCAAGTGCTTGCACCACCGCCTGGCACCGTGTCCTCCTGCTGTTGATTGGCGTCAATCAGTATCTGACGGGGTCCTACCTATATGTCGTTGCATTAAGTGACCCTCTTCCCCACAGCTCGACCAAGTTGATCCCAAAAATGTTCTATGGGGTTGAGGTCGGGGCTGCATGCAGGCCAGTCCATTTCTAATGATGCCCTCTCTCTCTCTCTCGAGAAAGTTGCGCACATGTCTCGCTCTATGTGGTTTTGCGTTGTCATCTTTTTGAAGCATCTCAGCTTAAATTTGCCCTATGGCGCGGCGTTTTTGAACATTCCTTACAAGTAGCATGATGCACAACCATAAAACTTGATGACCTAACAAAATTGCCTGGCATGCCACCACTGAAAACTTGAATGTGAAGTTAAGATGCCTATTGAAATTTGCCTTCATGGCTGACCAGTTGAGAACAAAAGACATAACACAAAAGAACATGTTCTTTATGTACTCTTCATGACCATTCTCATTCATAAGGACAGTTCTTGTTCGTTTGGCAACTTTTCAATGCATACCTTATCAGACACTTTTTAGTACAGTTCTTTACGTGATAGCATAATCATAATGGGTAGGATATAATTTTAAAGAGAATTTAATGATCTTTCCATTGATATCAAGCATGTATTGTTATAGTGCTTACAAACTGGAAAACTTTACATCTGAAGTCAGATTTCCAAACTTTTTTTTGAAGGGTTTATCTATTGATCTCTTCTGACGATATAACTATAGAGGTGGGAGAGCGATGACGACGATCCTGATATAACAAGGCTGTAATTGTTTACTTGCTATGTAGCACATTATTACCAGTCAAGTATAGAGTACGCACGAGCCACTTTTTACTGCCGGAAAACCGTCAGAAGAAACGTTTACATCAATATACAATAGGGTCGAAAACGTGATCGTAATAGGCAACGCGGCAACTCTTTAAAGTTCTTCATACCCAAGCATGCATATTATCATGGCTCTTGAACCGATTTATTTTATACATTTTTGAATAGTCAGAAATAAAAGTTTAATGGCTTGTCGAGCAAGCGCTTGTCTACATCTGTCATTCTGTGTATGAGATGCTCCAAATACTCACCTCTACTAGTGAAGAATTTACCCACCAGGACCAACACCAGGGTTTCGATTTTCAAGATCCGCATCCTTGGTTCATTGGCGACTGGTGGGAAAGTAAGAGTCACCATTAATTTCTCCACACAGTAATAATGGTCATCTATCGGCAGAGTAATCAGATTCAGCCGGCACACTGCATAGTCATGACGATCTTGGTGAAGAACATATCCTGGCATCCTAGCATAAGTATGTTAATATTATTTGAGATACAGTGTACTAGTACACATAAGACATTTTAGATTACTTTTATTCAAGTATTTTAGAATGCAAACAGAATCATCTTCGATAAAAAGAATTGCTTTATTCCAAATATATTTCTGTGAGTCTTTTCTGATCTCCAGGGATTTGACAAGCTGAGAAGACAACAAAGAAATAGAAATTCAGAAGTCCATTTCTATGATCTGAAATTATATTCAAAATCATATACTGTCGAGGTTAAGGACAGAGAAAGAAATGAATGAAGAAATTGAGAGAGCTCCACTCCTTTTTCCCATACTATTCAAAAAATTTTGAAATACATGCACTGGTTTGGATGTCATCATCTTCAACAACAACAAAGATAAAATGTACAGCTATTATATAGAACACGCAAGTTTCTCTTACATCAGATTAAGTGACCAAGCGTTTAAATACTAGAAGTTAAATTACGTTATTATGAGGCATTGATCATTGTAAAATGCGCTTGATTGTCATTAGAGCTCCTTTGCGTGATTCTTCATCTGTAAGATGAGAATTGAGGTGTAAAAAGAAACAGAACTACAATCAGTACTCATTGCTCAATCAAGTTATCAAAAGTGTCGAGTCGGCCCATGACTGCAAGGATAACAGTTGGCCGAACGCTTGAAAGAGAATGCTACAAATGCCTGGTATAATAACAAGCACAAGATGTTGCAAGTACTTTTCGTGAAATCTTGATAATATTGATTATAGTAATACACTCTGCTGAATAGAAAAAGGGACATTTTTTAAGTAGAATAAAACAGAAAATAAAGAAACGTATACTAGTAACATACCATTTCCAACGCAGGGCTGTGTGAGAACAGGATTGTCTGTCCACAATCACGGTTACATTATTTCCTCCGAAAAATTCCGCATCGCTCGAACGAAACTGGAATGTTGAGAATTGTATAGTTCAAGCTCTGCTGAAGACAGACAGAACCGATCTGCACTATAGAGTAGAGATCATGACTTTTTTAAAAGATAATTATGTCTAATAGACAGTGGTTATAGAGATGTAATCTCTCGTACCCAATAACCATCCACTCTAAATGGAAACGTTAATTAAATATCTTATCAGCAGAACATGCTCTGGCAGTGACAATGTCCATCGGCTGAGCTAGAATTCATGCGCGCACTCTCGAGACCATTTCAACCGAATCGTGTTCTGTTCTCTTACCCCCCCCCCCTTCTCTCTCTCTCTCTCTCCCTCTCTCTCTCTCTCTCTCTCTCTCTCTCTCACTTTCTTCTGTCTGTCTGTCTCTCCTTCTCCATCTCTTCCTCTCCACCTCTCTCTTATTTTGAGTGAGTGCTATGCAACAACCCCGTTCAATAAACGAAAATTCACCATAGATTATAATCGTAAATATGAACAACAGTGTTCATGCTATATCTATTTGCAAACCAGGCGTTTTTCTCGAAGCTTAATATCATCACATGGATGTCGAAGCACGCATGCATGGCTAGAGATCAAACAGAGGTTTTTTTTTACAGCATAAAGGCACTGCTTTGTCGAATGTTTGATCTTAAATCTTTAATTGATTTTCATCATGCGAGTAAGGCCTATATACTTTCACATCATGTGTGCGTATACCCCCGGGAATTCTGACTTGTTTATCATGTGGAACAGTAACAAAACAAAAAAGGGGAAATCTAATTAGGACACGAATCCCGCAAAGGCCTGCAGATTTGGGTTTCGATCCGTATACACATCCGAACACAAGACGTTATTCAATATATATATATATATATATATATATATATATATATATATATATACATACATATACGTATGATAATGTATAATAATAATAATACAATTTCTATAGCTCCATTTTTTCATGATTAAATGCTCAAGGCATTTACACCAAAACAAGAAGACTGAAAATGCATGTTTATATACCATAAAAGAATCATAGACAGATATTAATATCACTGTGAAAATTCAAAAGCACTTTCATTAATGACGAAGGGGGAGGCCCCCGAAAATTTGGATTTTTATAAAAACCAAGGCATCTGGCATATAATGCATTTCTCTATTGTGACATTATTATACATAGATAATTTACATAATACATATACAATATATATGTGTGTGTGTGTATGTAAATATGTCCTCTCTAAAAATGAAATGGAAATCAATAGATTAATCATTTCTTAAATGAACATTTTGAGTATTAAACTTAACATTTTACAAAACGTTGGAGGAGTGACAACTTTTCAAATGTTGATTTACCATTTCATACAGTGTTTATATATATATACATATATAATATACATATATATATATATATATATATATATATACTTTCTTAAAAATCGAGTGAAGATATTCACTCTTAAAAGAGTGAATTTCGAGTGACAATGTTCATTTTCATTCGTTTTAGAATGACCTCAGGATCACTCCAAAATCTTCGAATGATCCCTGAGGTCACTCCGAAATGAGTGAAAATGAACATTTTCACTCAAAATTCACTCCAATTTCACTCTAAATTCACTCTTCTTTTATTCACTCCTTCAAGAGTTAATATTTTCACTCGATTTTTTAGAGTATATATATATATGTAAGTATACTGTATATTATAATATACACGTGTGTATTATATATATACTAGAGAGAAAAAGAGAGAGAGAGAGAGAGAGCTGGAGAGAAAGTGTAAGAGGAGCGTATATCTTTTTGAAACATATAAGTATAGACTTGTTTTTAAAATGTGGAGGTATAAAGAGATACGAATGGAAATATCATAATGCGAAGAAAACGTTTTGCAGATAAACAAGTGTTTAAACAAACGAAATTCTTGGAGGGAGAAAATCCGTGTTTTTTTTTTGTTTTTTTTTTTTTTTTGATGGGAGATTACAATATAGATTTATTACAACCCACCCATTTCCATGACATATTACTTTCCAACTCACTGCATCCCCACATCAATAAACCCTCCAGAATAAACAACACCACCCACAGCAAAACATCAATAGATAACATAAACATTATTGTCTAACGTTATAACTGAAACCTGCACGAACGGCATTCTTTATTCAGATATATCCGATCACCTACCGATTTTTATGATTAATGATAAATCTAACAACCCCGATACACCACCAACCCAAACAATATTTGAAAATGCATAGAAATGAAACGCCACAAAATATTGAATCATTGAATCAAGATTTATTTGAAGAACAATGGAATGACGTCTTTGAACTCCAAGATGTTAATTCTTCTTACGAAATTTTCTTCCAAAAACTATTAGATTATTATGATAAACATATTCCTGTAACTCCCAAAACAAATGGAAGGAAAAAAGCTCGGCAACTTTGGATTACTCAAGGTCTTATACATTCCATTCTTACTCGAAACCGTCTTTATAAAATATCTCTGAGAGAAACTACTCCTGAAAACGTGAAAAGGTACAAAATATATAGAAATAAACTAACTACCTTGATTCAAGTTTCACGTAAATCTTATATTTCAAATAAACTCGAATTTAATAAGGATGATAAAATTGCTCTTTGGCGGACCGTAAATGAAATATGGAAAAAGAAACCTACTGAATGTCCTGACAGCATTCATACTCATAATGATAATGTCATTACCAATTCTGATCAAAGTGCAAACATTTTTAACAATTTCTTTGTTAATGTTGGTCCTTTTTTAGCTGCATCTATTCCCATAAATGACATAAAAAATTATAAAGATTACTTATCTGAAAGTAATCAAAATTCTTTGTTTTTTACTCCAATTAATGACTCGACAATTATTGATATTGTTCGATCTCTTAAATGTAGTAAATCCTGTGGGCCTGATAACTTAGGTGTGAATTTGCTGGAAAAAATTACCCCCTAGCAGCCCCTCTCATCCATATATTCAATCTATCCCTACTTAACGGTAGGTATCCAGACTCCTTCAAAATCGCCAAAGTTATCCCCAGCTATAAAAGAGAAGATCCTTCAATGGTGAAAAATTAAAGACCCATTTCATTGTTACCTGCAATATCGACAATTTTAGAAAAAGTAGTTTACAAGCGTCTCTACTCGTTCATGATTGATAAAATATTAAATGCGAATCAGTTTGGGTTTAGGAAAGGATTTTCTACCGATTATGCTATAGTTAGTCTGTTAATAATATTATTGATGCGTTTACTAAAAAAGGAGCACATAATTGGAGTTTTTATGGATCTTAGTAAAGCGTTTGACACTATTGATCATGACATTTTTACTTGAAAAATTACATAATTATGGCGTGAGAGGGATTACTCTGTCGTGGTTCAGAAGTTATTTAAGTCATCGCAAACAATATGTTGCATTTAAATCCAGTCACTCAACATATTCTAACGTGTCGTGTGGTGTCCCTCAGGGATCTATCCTCGGGCCCCCACTTTTTTTTTAAATTTATATCAATGATATCATCAATTCCTCTCCTCGTTTAAACTTCATCTTATTTGCAGACGACACCAATGTTTTTTATTCCCACAAGGACATTGTAACACTGGTTGATACACTAAATACGGAATTAAGCAACATCTCGAAATGGTTTAGAAGTAACAAGCTTTCATCAATATTCAATGTCATTGAATATTGATAACACATGTTTCATACACTTTCATACGCTTCAATCCCAACCCACCCTTCCTCAAAGTATTTTTATTGATGACATAACATTGCTGAGAAACATTCAACCAAGTTCCTAGGAGTGACCCTAGATAGCAATCTAACTTGGAATACTCATGTCCAGAATATTACAATAGCGATATCTAAAGCAACTGGTGTTTTAAGAAGAATAAAATATATAATGAATGATCAAACTTTAATAATGTTATATAACACTTTATTTCTATCATAATATATAATGTACTGCAATATTGTATGGGGCAACTGTAGCAAAAATAAGTTGAACACAATTTTTCTTTTCCAGAAAAAGGCTCTTCGTACATGCACACATTCAAATTTCTTGGCTCACACTGATCCCATATTTTATCGCCTAAAAACTTTGAAGGCCCATGATACATTTATACCTAACTGCCATATTTATGTATAAACACACTCGAAATTCATTACCATTTTTTTCATAATGCCCAGTAACTAATGACCATATTCATTCATACCCTACCCGTCGTTCCCATGATTTCCATCCAAAGCTTTTACTTGCTCAAAAGTCGATTAGACATCACGGTCCGGATACACTCTTCCTGAGGAGTTGAAACAGTGTGCCTCCCTGTTTTCATTCAAAGCAAACTTAAAGAAGCACATTTTATTACAGTATACTTCAAATACGAACTAAAAACAAATAATTTATATGACTAATGTTGGTCTCCCGATAGCAACATCGCATATAGTCCAGCAAACCAATTCTATCATTCCAAATTCCAGCCTATCTGTCCTTGTGTACTTTCAAGCACATGCACGCACATTCACCACCATCACACACATAAGAGTTTATTTCCCCCTGCTATCTTCGCAGCAGAATTTGCATTGTTACGAATCTAGTACGTCCCTATCTCTTCCTCGGGCCGGCCATCTTTTCAGGCAATGCTTATATATGGCGGCCCTCGGCATAATCGCTTCTTAACTATAATTGTTATTGTAATCCCTGCTGCATAGACATGCATACTGTATATTATGTCATTAATTCCCTTTTATATCGTTGTTTATGCAAGTCAAACGACTCTGTGTTCAATTTACTTTGTATATTTCCTATATGTTCATGATTATGTAACTTATGTATATCGTTTATGCAAGTCAAACGACTCTGTGTTGAATTTACTTTGTATATTCCCTACATGTTCATGATTATGTAACTTATGTATATTGATTTGCAGAAAATAAAGTATCTATCAAACAAACAAACAAACAAAAAAGAAATAACTTTCGTCTGTATGGTCTGAGTATGACTGTAACACAGTGTACTTATGATGTGCCCATTCCGCATGACTAATGAGTTCAAGGTAATTATAATAAGAAAGAATGAGAATGAAATACAAAAATCATTACACGCACATGTACATGAAAGTAAGTGAAAGAATTGAACAATAATTATGACAATTTAAAAAAAAAATCACATTTTTATTATGTACATATAACAGTACTGGAGAACAGTCTTAAACAAATATACGTATAAGTATCAGATATAGTGTGAGTATAGAGGAATACAGACAGAGTGATAGAAATAACACGAGCAAGAAGAAGATAACACATATTCATATACTAGTATGAAATTTGATATGACAGGTATAATCACCACCAATATACAAGACACAAATGGGTGAAAACCGTTCATGCAGAGACATGTAGGCCTATAAGCAAACCTAGTATTCTTACATCGATGGTAACTCTACAATCAATGATAACTATACCATATCAACACTATATTCTGTAATGATATGGCAAATCAAAGCCAAGGAATCACTGAGTCAATGGATAAAAAGTGATTGCAGCGTTTACCACTGTATATAGAACAAACAACAGTTTTGTGCAATGGCGTCGACCTTTGACTGTCGGACAGAACTTCGCGGTACATGTAAGTATGCGTAACTCAACCTATTTTTTTTTTTTGGTCCTTTTTTCAACTCAAATAAATAAACAACATATCATTCTCCTTGTTTTAACAAAAATAAGGATTCAATCACTGAATTTCGATTCTGAAAATGCGAAGCTCCCTTTCACCCGCTTGTCGCTGTGATTAGATATTAGATTTTTAAATAATTTGATCAGTAAATGAGTAGGCTACATCCCACATCAGTTAAAATATTAGTTTGTTGTTGTTGTTTCTTTTGTTGTTGCAATTCGAATAAAGAAATGTATTGTAAAATGTAAATGATAAAATGATCGAAAAGATAGATATTTGGATTTTGTTACAAAAAAAAAATCGAATGTAGCATTTTACTTTTTTAATTGAAGATTTGATATTATCTTGATATTCAATTTCCAAGAAAAGCCCCTCCAATCCCACACCCTCCCCCCCAAAAAAAAAAACACAAAAAAAAAACACACACACACACACACACACACACACACACACACACACACACACACACACACACACACAAGCACAAACATGTGCAGAACATGTTGCCTTGCAGATTGAAAATAAATGTCTATTACGTACTTAACGATACCATAGATAGAGCTAGGTTCGCAATTTACATAAAAGTTAAACCAAAACAAAGCGAAGTTCGAAGAATGGTGACCGACCGACGACCTTTTCCTGTTTACAACTGGAGCATCCGATAAGTGTTTTTTATGATTTATTTTTTCGTCGAAACTGAGATATGGGAACGATATTCTCGGGATATTCCCGTTCTGCAGACAATACCGAACGGAAAGGGAGGAAAAGAACTCTAAGTGAAGATGACAGTGACGATGAGAGCGAAACCGACCAAGTTCTCCACACCCCTCAAAGGTAACAACACAACATTCATTCATTTCAACGTTTACACCAGTGCAGAGGAAGGAAGCGAGCCACGTTTACTTGGTCCCATCGCTTGTATTTTACGTGAGGTTCTTCCTACCTTATATACCGAAGCGGGAAGAAGGGGGCATGTACATGTCTCCCATGTCGCCTTTAATTTTTTTTTTTCTTGTACCTAGACTCTCGTAGTACTTTGGAGGTATTTACACAGGATAATTTTGATTTGTATGAAATGCTGATTTTCTGACAAAGATTCCCTGTTCACCCAGAATCTCAAGACTAAATTGAAATCTAAATAATAAATTTACACCACACCAGCCTAAATCTGTGACAGACATTGTGAGAGTGTGACTGTGAGCATATGACAGGTGACTAACGTTAAACCGGAGTAAAATTCAAACTGTTTGAAGTTCTATAGCCTATAGGCCTAGTTAGAACCCTAATAAATGTTAAATCTTTACTATACTACTGATGCTGTTAATTTCTGGATACAACATACAGTCATCTGCAAAAAGAGTACAAACTTAACTGTTCGCCTGGAGAAAGATCGTTTTACACTAGTCTAGTCTTTAGCTGTAGGTGGAGGCCAAACACGCACGCTATATTAATCCGCTAGTCTCTACCAAAGATAGTAGAGATAACAAGATAGGAAGGCGCATGATAAAAATGGATACAAAATGGCTACCCTACATGACGATACAAAAGGGAGCTAAGTACAAACTCAGTACAGTACAGTTCGGGAAACCCACTCCCAAGGGGGGCCCCTCCTTATAAGTAACCCGTCCCCCTTATAAGTAACCCCCGGGGCACCCCTTATAAGGAGTCTCCACGCTTTTTTGCAATGCAACGCGAAAATGAAAGGACTGCGGCAATTCGCTTGATTATGTCCATAAAGCTTCACAAGTTTCCTAGTTACTCACGAAATTTGAGCAAAATCGGTTTTAGGCATCATATCTAAAATCATGGATTTAAATGCGATGTCAAACGACCCATGCGAATGCTGAAATGCGAGCGATTACTGGCGTGAGTGTCGCCAGGCGCGGCGGCGCGGCAATGCTTGAGTGCAGACGTGGCGACTGTGTCGCCAGGCGCGGCGGCGCGGCAATGCTTGAGTGCAGACGTGGCGACTGAGTACTATCAGTCGCCACGTCTGCACTCAAGCATTGCCGCGCCGCCGCGCCTGGCGACACTCACGCCAGTAATCGCTCGCATTTCAGCATTCGCATGGGTCGTTTGACATCGCATTTAAATCCATGATTTTAGATATGATGCCTCAAACCGATTTTGCTCAAATTTCGTGAGTAACTAGGAAACTTGTGAAGCTTTATGGACATAATCAAGTGAATTGCCGCAGTCCTTTCATTTTCGCGTTGCATTGCAAAAAAGCGTGGAGACTCCTTATAAGGGGTGCCCCGGGGGTTACTTATAAGGGGGACGGGGTTACTTATAAGGGGGACGGGTTACTTATAAGGAGGGGCCCCCCTTGTGAGTGGGTTTCCCGAACTGAGTAGTACACCTAGAAACATCATTCATTTCCAAAGGAAGTGGTATCTTTATCTTAAAAAGATTTAAAAATTATAATCGTAGCTTTTTTTCGATTAAGGGAATTGTTTTGAAGAACGAGATTTGAAAGTATGAGGATTATTTCATGGAGGTAAAAATTTGGCAACAACATGATCTCACAATCAAAGACGCTTGATAAACAACAACATCTTCATAGACAGCGCGTCTCAGGCAAAGACAGACATCACCTGAGACGCGCTGTCTTTGAGTGGTCTCAGGTGATGTGCGTAATATGCATGAGGACCGCGCGCTGTCCATATTTGTTTTTTACAGGATTTGCGTGCACTTTCCTGTTTTGTCAGTTAAGCGTCTTTGGTCGCTACCCTTCCCTGAGGGACACCTGATATTGGAATGAATTAAAGATTATACTAGTCAATCTCACATTTTTAGAGTTTGTGCCATCCAGGAGGACTAATGACTGCTTATGCCAGTTACGGGTAAACAAAAAAGACTTTGTCCTGGACACCGTTTCATGAAAGATGTCAGCCCTGACAATTTCAGTAAAATCCTTAGACCTTAGTTTTGATTAGCTGAGAAGCTCTCTGGTCTGGTAACGAACAGTTGCTATTTTGATAGTCAGAAACTGACAACTTTCATGAAACGATGCCCAAGTGAGCGTGTGGTCTTTGATACCATGTGCCTAGGTTTACTGAGGCAATTTTGTGGAACCTTATCAAAGGCCTTCGAAAAATCCAGCATTAAATGGTATTGACTTTTATTTTCCGCTCTGGTATGAATTTGCAAGATCTTTAGATATTAGTTGCTTGTGCAAATTGTTTCTCATAAATTATTCTTCCTGAATCCATGCTGGCAGGGAATCGTGATGGAGTGTGCATCACGATGCTTCGTAATGGAGGATACAACAATACATGGCAGAGTTTGACAAATTATGCTGGTAGAGGAGATAGCACACTAGTTCTCAGCTTTGGTCCTATCTCCTCTTTTGAAGACCTGGGTAATATGGCTCATCTTCCAGTCATTTATTTATTTATTGAAACATGTTATTTACAATTGTATACAGGATTAAAAATGATCAGCTTCAAGCTGTTTTACATCAAAGTCCTGTATAAAACAATGCAATTTCCTGCACAGGGAATACTGTAAAAAGACAACATCAAAAAACTAAGAAGAATAGAAAGAATAGCAGATTGCAATGACAGATTGTACTCACAAATGTGCACTTTAAAATTAGGGCTGACTTCAGAGGCTGTCTCTTTCTAAAGGATGGCAGCAATGTTGACACAATCAGTCGCCTTGGCAGGATGTTATGTACATTGTAATCCCTCTTAGGAATTTCTCTTCACGTCTGTCCTGAACAACTACTACTAGCTGCATGTAGTGCAACGTATTGTCTTCCATAGATGGGTACTTCTATTATCTGAGGAAGAATATAAGAAGTGGGATGGTATCACAATGTAGTTTGCACATCACAGTACATGAGGGTAGCGTTGCATGAAGGGAAAATATCCATAAACTTTGAATGTGTTTAAATCGGTCTGTTCAAACAGAAAGCTCCACTTCGAAGCATGCAGTACTTAAAATTAGTGGAAAAAAATAGTCTGTCAATAATTCTTTGTGAGAGCAAGTCATCCTGTGAAAGCATTTACATAAAATGCAAGATGGCAGTATTATACTGTGTATGTATACTTCACATTTACATCTTGGTACTTTTCATTCATTTGCCTGAGAAGTAATTCATCAAATCTTCTGTGAGGAAAGTAAATGAGATGTACAAGCTGTACATATCGAAGCCTTCAAGTTTTAATAATCCTGATTGTAATACAAGCATATAGTTGTAGGTGAGAGACGTCTGATAAGTGCGAAAAAGTATTAGTGTCTTTCTGGTTTTACCTTTTAATTTCATATCTTTCCTGTCCTGTTTGCAATAAATCTTTGCTAATTCACATATTGTACAGACCATAAAAAATGGTTTGATATTATGTTTTCTGTGACATACATTGTCTGTACAATGTACATAATATGTACAATCATATGGCATAAATGGGCTGTCTCTACATGCTAATTTGACATTATGACAATTGCTTGCTGTATTAGTATAAATTTCTTCCCATTGCATATTATTGTAGACCGATGTATGCTACTTGTAATTTTTAATGATGTCACATCCCTTCTCAATTTTGTTTTAAAGGAAAAAGATGAAATGCACATCAAAGTACATCTACAATGCATTGTTTGTCAATGGAGAGAATTCAGACATTACCATTCATGCCTTGGGAAAGGACTGGCCTCTACACAAGATATATCTCTGCCAGGTAAATAATCAAGTATTTTTGTTCTCCTTTTAGCTCACCCGAGCCGGAGGCTCAAGTGAGCTATTGCGATCGCTCTTTGTCCGGCGTCTGTCGTGCGTCGTGCGTCGTCCGTCGTCCGTAAACTTTTTACATTTTCATCTTCTTCTTGAGAACCCCATGACCGATTTTCACCAAACTTGGCAGGTAGCATCCCTAGGGGGATAGGATCTCAATTTGTTCAAATGGGCACCATGGCCCACCTGGGGGGGCCCCAGGGGGCCCAAACACCCTAAAATTGAGGAATCTTAAAAAATCTTCTAGAACCAGAAGTGATAGGGCTTAGATAATACTATGAGTTAGTTCATTGATGACTGTAGTTTCAAGTTTGTTCATGGGATTGGCGGAATCAGAGGTACCCCCCCCCCCCCTTGGGACCCAGGAGAGGGGATGGAGAGAAGTCCTACAGTTGTAATGGGGCCTGAATTGTACATGTTCATCTTCTTCTTGAAAACCTCATGATGAATTTTGACCAAATAGCAGGTAGCATCCCTAGGGGGATAGAAGCTCAATTCCTTCAAATGGGCACCATGTTCTTCTTGGGGGGCCCCTAGGCCCCCTCCCCCACATTAAGGAATATTTAAAATCTACTCTAGAACCAGAAATGATAAAGCATAGTTAATACCATGAGTTTGTACATTGATGACTTTAGTTCCAAGTTTGTTCATTGCAGATCCAGGGCTGCCTGCCCACCCCCCCCCCCCCCACCCTGGAGTTGACGGGGGGGGGGGGGGGGGATCCATATGCAGACCTAAGTTTCCAATGTTCTTAGGTGAGAGTGTGCAAGAATGCATGGAAGGTGAAATTGCGATACTCAGGTGAGCGCGTGACGCCCGGGTCTCTTGTTCTTCAAGGTGCTACCAAGCACATATACTGTACAGGGAATAATTTTTAAACTCAAATTTGATTAGCAATTTCAGCTGATGAAAAATATCTTCAATGATATCCTGTACGCTTCTATGTAAGAAAGCTGCTACACAAAAGTTAGTTTGTGTAGCAGTGGTGTAAAAATGCATTGCAAATTGCGATGCGATACCAGGAAAATTATTCCTTGAGCACTGTATACTGTGCATGCCCAACATGCACTGTAGGAAAAATTCCATACCCAGAGAAAAATGAATGATTTTTAAAAATCCAAGTCCTTCTACCTATAAAACAAAAAAATAGAAACAAAATCAGATAACAGCAGCAAGAGAACAAATAGAACCATTTGATTGTGCTGCTTTGCGTTTCCAAAATTTGTTTCTCTCTTCAGAGTGCATCTAATGTACAGTATTTGAAGAACATCAAAGAGATTTCCTTGATGGCAAAAGTGCATCGTTCAGTCAAAGGTAGCGCAAGGCAAACAACCCTTTGAAATATTGTGACTGTACCTGCAAACACACTTTTTATTCTACACATGTATATAATGTAGCTCTGTGTAAAAGTCGCATCACTTATTTTTTTCTCCCACAGAAATATGTGTCAATTTCAAGGAGTTTGACTTTGAAGAGTGTGGTTGTGCACACATTTCAAATTTTAGTGCACAACCCAAGCAATTCCATTCTAAGCTCATCTTTACAAAATTGTATCTGTTACAATGTATATACATTGTACATTTGTGTAACATCTTAGAATTGCAAGTCTGTGTAACCTCATACTTATAAGATGTAAGCCAGCAACTGTATCTTTCAATTATCAGAAGATTGTGTGGGACATACACTGTACCTTGTATTTAAAATTTTTCTCTCTGTTGTTTCACAGTCGAGCTACTTTGCCAGCATGTTCAGTGGGTCTTGGAAAGAATCCAAGCTCAGTGAAATTGACATCGACATTCCAGACACAAATATAGATGAAGAAGGTAGAGACGATTTCCTTTTTGTTCCAAGACATTATGAGCCACTTTGTTTTTGTTATGTATTATCAAATTGAAATCTGCCTTTATTTCTACGATATTCATGTGGGATGAGACTTACCCCAATGAAGTGATTGAATTTTGACGTGTAACGAAGGAAGATGTTCCACTCTTAATATCATGAGTATCGTCAAAAATTTCCTGTAAGAATATTGTATGTCATGATAGAAATAGTAAATCATTTTGGAGCCAAGTGAAGGCATTCAGTTTATCTGGGAAAATGACAATAGCCATAGATTGTTAAATAATTTAGAGTTTTGCTGATCATTCACCATTTGAAGGTGCAGCATCCCAATTTGTACTGCACTTTAAATGAATGTTTCCATATCTCTTTTGGCAGAAAAGTCACATGCAGTTTCAGTTTATGTGTAGGGTAAAATTGGTCTAAGTTGTGTTTCACAGAAGCTTTTTTTACACTGTGTACGCTGACATCTTTTGCTATGTGAATTTTTCTTTCTCTTTCATCTCTATCATGGTGACAGATTAATTTGGAAAAATTGTAAGAAAAATATGAATAACTGTGCATTGGTTGTACATGAACATTCGGTTTGTAGGAGATATGCGATGATTTGTGAACATTGTTTGCTAGTGGAATGGTGAGCAGTTAAAGTGAAGGATAGGTCAAATGTTCCAACTCTTCAGAAAGCTTAACAACATAGGGGTTGAATGATGCTTCTGTGTTTTTATTCTTTTGATTCATTTTGTTTTAATTCACCAGCCCTCCAGGTTGCCCTTGGGTCTCTCTACAGGGATGATGTTCTCTTGGAACCAGTCAAAGTGGTGTCGGTCCTGGCTGCTGCTTCACTCCTACAGCTGGTGAGACTTGATTAGGCACTTGATTGTTTTGTTGCAATGTTTTACCAATGCTAATGGACATTTCCACAGGTGCTAATCATGATTATGAGTCATCTCTTATGTGTATCCCCCTTTGTTTAAAGGGGAATTCCTGACCAGTTGAAGTTTAGTCTCGAAAGAAAGAGTAAAACTTTATAAGCACAGGAGCAAAAATTTGATCAAAATCAGGTACCGATTGTGATAAGAGGAGTTATGATATTGTGAAGTATTTTGTTTTGTTTTGTTTTTTTGTAAGCAGTTCTCAAACAGTTGATATGAATATGTAAATGAGCGAGCTCATGATATCATCCCCTCACAATTTCCATCGATCATGTACAAGAAATTGATGACAATTCAACTTTTCTAATATGAAAGTGTAAAACATGATGTTATTTCTGGCTGAATAACTTCAAAATAATGATCAGTCCGATATATTAGGATCTGAGACTAGGGCATATCAAAGAGCTCATCAGATTGTATTCTTTGTTTTCAGATAAACTCTTAATCAACCTGGAATTACCCTTTAAGGAGTCCAAGCACATATAAATCTTGGCAGCATACCTACCTGTGACGAAAAAAGAATGCATATTGCTGTAAAAGTGGAAATTTTTGCAGTGTTGAAATATTCACGCATGTTGCGCAACCAGAAACTAGTGTGAAAATAAAAGCATGCAAATATTTTTGCTTGCCATATATGTTCAAGTTGTTGATTTCCTGATTGCGCGGAATTGAAAACATGGGAGACTCTTCTTACTCAGCCAAGCGCAAAAAATTAGTCGAGCAAAAATATCTGTAATTACAGTATAATCATCATCATATACCTGCATTAATCTAGTGAATACTCTTCATGCTTTATTGTATGTTTTACCCCACAACAAGTATGATTTCTGTAAAGTATACAATGGTCTGTATATCCTTGGTGCATGCAAACAGGAAGGCTTAATCCAGCAGTGTGCAGACATCATGACCGAAACCATCAGTCCCAAGACGGTATGCAGCTACTACTCAGCGGCAACGTCGTACGGTTTGCAACAGGTCGCCAAGAGGTGAGCAGCCAAATTTTATTTGTCTCTCTCGGCTGTAGAGAAGCAGAGATGCAACTTTACAGCACACATGTATCGGTACTAAATTCCACCACTTTAAAAAACCCGGTAGCGGGGGGATCATACCAGAGACTCCAACCCCACACACCTTCTGATCTGGAGATTCTCCCGCCTGAAATCCCTAGCAAACGGGAGACTCCAAGTTGATGTAAGCGAAGCGCGAAGTTCCTAGGGTTCTAGATGCTCTCTGGTGCTATCTAAGGCTTATTTTTTTTATCATACTATACCAATAAGTAAGAAATCCTTTCCAATGGGAGACACAGAGCCAGGGCGGGAGAAATTAAATCTCAAGCGGGAGAACGGGAGATTTTGCAAAAATGGGTTTTCGGCGGGAGATCTCCCGTCGAAAACGGGAGAGTTGGAGTCTCTGTCATACCATGGAGTGGGGAGGCTGGCCTGGCTCCGATATATTCGAGAATACCCATAAGAGATTGTGTGCAGCTTTATCACTGATCTAAAGTGCACACTAAGCCAAAGAATCTTGACTGAGGTTGACCGTTACCCATGAGCGTGCGCTTTGATGCATATATTCGCTGACACGTAGCTGACAGGTGCTATTTGTGTTTTTGAATGTACCCCAGTTAGCAAAGAATGAAGATCGATTTAATTGGACCACCCATGTTTCCCCATGCTACTGAGTCTTTTGTGTTTGTAGCTTCCCCATTGTATACTCGTATTACCAGTTGCACTCTTGGCAGAGGGGACCACTGTGGATATCAGGTCTTGCTCAAGAGCAGGAGTATCATGGCAGGACATGA
This sequence comes from Diadema antillarum, assembly GCF_040938485.1. Lineage (NCBI taxonomy): Eukaryota > Metazoa > Echinodermata > Echinoidea > Diadematoida > Diadematidae > Diadema > Diadema antillarum. The sequence continues at coordinate 508,970 of NW_027271169.1, read as the reverse complement.
ACCCCCGAACCTCTCAGTCAAAAGCACAAGTGCATCCACCAGTAGACCATGACACTGCCAGTTGCAAGTGAGCCCTTTGTGTACATAGATTACAGTGCTATGGTATCCCACTATGCTTTGCAAATGGGTGCTGCTACCTGTAAATCATGCATATTTTTGTTGTTGTGTAAGCGCTGGTTCTCCTCTTTTTACCATATTTACAGTTGCCTGGAATGGCTTGAACTCAATTTGATGGTTGCGCAGAAACCAGCCCTGCTCAGGGAAATCAGGTACAATTTCTTTTTACTCTTCCATTTTTGGGATTATCCAAGCAAAATATTATAATGTATGTAATCTATGTTTTCTAATTTCTCTTTCAGTGGAAAGGTGTCAATGAATGCAACATATGTATATTTTGTTTTATTACAGTTTTTGCCCCCTAAGTGACACTAAGAACCTTGTGTGGGTGGTTAATGCACACTGTGTCACCTTCCAACTTTGCGCAGTTCGCTTTCTGAATGGTAGCCAAATCAGGAAGATGCATGTTAATGTCAGCAGTCTATACCAAACTTTTGAGTCATCAAGCATTGATTAATTTTTCTCTGAAATAGGCCTTTCCAAACAGTATTGTTACTTTTTTTCATGCCTCATATATATGTTTGTTGTGAACATATGTCACTCTTCCATTCTGAAATGTTTTGTTTAATATCAATGACAATGCTTGTGAATGTTATTGTGCCTTCCAGGAATATAACGTGAATATCATATTACAACATCTTGATATATGTGACTGTACATAATATACTCTTTTGCTGATTTCATCATTCAATAATATTTTTCTAATCATTGCTATTTTCTTTTTCTTTTTTTTCCTTCAGCCCTGACTTATTTGAGCAAGTTATCAGATCTCCAAACCTCTTTGTGCTCCAGGTGGAAATGGATGTCTACTCTATGGTGAAAAAGGTGAGGGCAATGTCATTCATCGTTAAACATTTTACCAAGGATTATTTCTTTAACAAACAAACAAACAAACAAACAAAACACACGCACATACACACATAAGTGTTCGGCCATCATTCCACATCACCTCTATGAATTCAGTTCATAATCTTCATCACTGTTGCCAGAGATTTTGTGTTTTCGACCATTTATGTGCCTGCTGAAGCAGATGTGAGTACCTTTTGTTTTCAGGATTACTTTGAACAACTTGAGTTATAACTATGAAATATTGAATATATCGTCATGCTGAGCATTTTTTTTTTCTAAAGCATGTGTGATCATAAAAACTGATGGAGTTACATAGTGATATGATTTAAATATTGTGTGATGTGACAGGTGGAAGGCGAGAGGTTGAAGGTCAGATCTGAGTTATTCCATTTTTGCAAGAACTCCAGCCGCACTCGATTGAAGGTCACCACAGATGATACATAACTGTAGTATTTGAAGACGATTAATGATGATAACTTGATACCATGACTCGTATGATACAAAGAAAAAGCAAACACACTTACACACAATATGTGAGTTGGATAAGTGTAGTATGTTTAAAGGGAATGCAAACCCAAAGAGCAATGTGGATTGAGTAAAAGCGTTAACATTAGTAGAACACATCAGTGAAAGTTTGAGGAAAATCGGACAATCAATGCAAAAATTATGAATTTTGAAAGTTTTAGTGTTGGAACCGCTGGATGAGGACACTACTTGAGGTTATGATGTATGAGTGGACAACAATATATAGAAAATGTAAAAGGAATTCCACAAAAATTCACTTTTCTAGCAAAATGAAAGAGAACTTGACTAACCACTTTCAGAAAGCAGTGGGAATAAGTGCTACCCCTAACATATGTCAGTATCAAGTTGATGGAATGTGTAATTTTCATGAAAAATGGATTTTTATTGAACTCCCTTTTTATTTTCCTTATATTGTAGTCCACTCATTAGTCATAACCTCTAGTAGTCTCCTTACCTAGCAGTTTCAACACCAAAACTTTAAAATTCATAACTTTTGTATCGATTGCCCGATTTTCCTCAAACTTTCACTGAAGTGTTCTACTAATGTTACTGCTTTCACTCAATCCACATTGCTCTTTGGGTTTGCGTTCCCTTTAAATGAAATAGTTGAAATCAATGCCATGGAGTGTTGCAATGCCTCCAGCTTTATGTGACTGCTGTCAGCCAAAGTCGTGCACACTACACGATCATAGCGGTCGCACGAAAAGAGAGGAAGCCGGGTCATACAACCAGTCGCACGACTTGACACCGCACACTATATGATTAGACTACACAGGCAGACTTATGACTGTTCTGACTTCAGTACATTATACTGTAGCATGATTGGCTGAAATCCCACGACCAGTTGTGAAAATGTGACGTGTCAAATCTCTACATCTGGCATTAAGGCACCGTCGCCAACTGGAAACTGTCAAGGCTGGCGAGGTCACACTTCTGGTCTTAAAGTCGTACGACCGGTAAATCATAGCAAAGTTGTGTAGTGTGCGGTGGCCTTAAGACTAACTGATTCTAGTAAATGTTGCTGCTATGGCTGTTCCATAAATGATATTTCATGATACCATGTCTTGTCGTTGCTCTACTCTCCAGTATGTCTTCCTTAGACTGACCCCATCATGGCACGGGGACTCCAAAACTCTGGGAAGGGATGCTGATAACTACTTTAGGAGATACGGTAAGAGATATCTGTCTTCCTGCCCCTACCCCCCCCCCCCCCCACACCATTTTATTCCACATGATTTTATGGCACTTTTGGCAGGAAAGTATGAAAAGTACATCTCACCAGAAATGTGTGCATAAAAAGTCCTGTCTATAGAAAAAAAAAAATGGTAGGAATATGAACTGAATTCTGGGTCTATTTGGTTGAAAGTTTTATTTAATATTTGTATTTTAGGACAAATATGACTTTTATACCCAATGCTGCCCAGAGCACAGCACATAGCAGAAATATCTCACTGGTTTAGATTTGTATAGACAGAATGGATGTGCAACAAAAATGCCAAGGTATGACTGCCTGTATTATGTTTTTGTTTTTGTTTTTATATTTCTTTTTTACTTCTGGCTCCAACAAAACTTCTATAGTCGTTATCTTCCTGTGTATTTTATTCTAGCAGATTGAGCATTGTATCTAACCATGGAGAATAGACTCCAGCGAGCTTTGACTCATAAAATCAAGCAAAGGAAATGCTATGGAGCTGCAAGTAATGCCTGTCTTTCGCCAATATTTTGTATTCTATTTAGGAATAGTTGCATGGTCTTTATGCGGTTCTTGTGTTGCACTCAATTAGGGAAAGAAAAATTATTCCATCTCTTCATTTTTATTACAGATGCAGGATGTTTTCTGAAGTCAGAACTGGGAGCACCATTCTCAAAGCTCTTCTCGGCGTTAAGGCTGGGGAGTATCATCAATGAACCTAGCTCATGCAGACATGTAGAAGATGACAAGATTATCACACAAGGTAATCCACTCATCACTGTACTTTAACAGAATTTACTTTAGTCTTGCTTTTGCGCTTGTGTGTGTGTGTGTTTGTATGATTAAGGGTGAGGGCGATTTGTTTATCATATCATTTGTATCATGGGGTGTCTACGTCTCTTTTTGTTTTGAACTTGGCAATTACAGTGTACATTCTGGCTTTTGGCTTTATTTCACCAATGCTCTCGTAATTTTTATGTTTTTTTTTAAAAATCTATTCTTTTATGCTGTTGTAATTGCATTATTTCATCCAATCTTTAGTCTGTGCATGTATCTGTTATCAGGTATTGGTAATATGATGTTTCCTGAGAGTAAGAGATTATTAAGCAGAGGGGTGAAGATATGAGGTGTGAGTTTTCTTCAATTTATCTGCCCTCTTCAAATGAAATTTGTAAGATTGCAACTGCTGATCTACATTTTCAGCAAACGTGTTGCAAAAAAAGGAACCAATGGGAATCGAACCTGTCATCTACTGCTCTTGGGCAGTGACACTACCACCAGGCTATCCCTGGTTGCCAGCAGTGACACAATGAACTTGGAACAAATACTCAAGCTTCAAAATTCCAACCTTGTTATGTTAACCCGTTGATGATGGACTGATTTTGCTACAACACGCATTCCCCATAGACACCTGCCCGAGTATACTTGGGAATCGTCCTCAACGGGTTAAGTAGTCCCTTGGAGTCAAAAGGGGCCTGAGCTTTTGATCCTGGCAGAATCTTTGTCAGAGGCAAAATGACAAACAGGCAGGGAAAGCAATCACACAAGGACTTGCCCACAAGCACAGTGAGGGGAGGGCTTGGGACACAGAAAAACAGAAAACAAAAGGGATGGGTTGGAAGTCATGGGCAAGGAACCCAACAAGGAAGGGAAGGGGATTATTAAAAGCATGAGGGCGGACAGCCTTTTGTCTGTCCACCCTCCTGCTTTAATCCCCCTCCCTTACACTTTGGGCTCCTTACCCATGACCTCCTACCCTCCCCTTTTGTTTTCTTTGTTTATGTGGCCCTAGCCCTCCCCTGACTGTTCTTGTTGTGTGTAGTCCTTATAATATGTGATGGCTTCCTGCCTGTTTGTCATTTTGCTTCTGACAAAGATTCTGCCAAGATCGAAAGATTCTGCCAAGATCGAAAGCTCAGGCCACTTTTGACTCCATTTTACTATTGGATAAGCACGGTTTTTGTTGTTGTTGTTGCTGTTGCTACAAAGGTATATGAAATGAAAGTAAGTGATTGTTGTTAAAGCAGAGGGGTGAAGATATGGGGTATGAGTTTTCTTCAGTTTGACTGCCCTCTGCAGTAGATGACAGATTCGATTCCCTCTCTGGTTCCTTTTGATGCTTTCTCTTTGCTCTGGGTATTTGATATCAGGATGTGAAAAATACCTGCAGAGACCCCACAATTATAATCTCTTAGGTTGTCCCTCAATCAATTTGGATTATGATTATGAATTTGAATCCACTTTAGATGTCTATATCGAAGAGCTCGGTGATGAATTTGTGAAACAAGAATACTGGTGATGTCACTGAGTTGTAGACAAACTGGATTTAAAATCATTAACCGATCGAACTTGTTGTCATGACCCTTATCCACATTGCCTTTTTGAAATGTAGTTCTTGCTTGAATGCAATGATTCTGTAATGCCCTCCCCCCCCCCCCCCCATCCCCAAAGAATACCCCGCAAACAATGAACGGACCTATGCACATTTCTCTCCAACCCACAGACTGCCTGCTTCCGGTGTATCGTCAGCAGTGGCAGCACATGTTGGCCGTGGAGCACGGGCAGGATCTTGGGTGGGTTCCAGAAAGAGTGTGACTACATATCCCATCATGGGAATGAAATAGATTAGAGGAAGATGAGGAGGAGGGTATAACAACAACTCAGAGTAAAAATGTATTGGTCTTGCTTCATGTTGCCCAGGTTGTCTTGCTGTACATTTTTGGACAACTGTAGTGTTGGAAAATAATAAGCAACCTATTGATTTTTTCCTATTTTTTTGTTAAAGATGTGGCATTATTTTGTGTTTTTTTGTCTGTCATATAGATTTGATTTCTTTTAACATATCCAAACAGTTAATACAAAACTGCAGCATTGGCAACTTTACTTTCTTTAAGTTTCAGTCATGATTTTATAGTTGGAGACTTATCTTGTGTTGTGCATGTGAACTGAAAGAATATTATATATAAGCATTTTGAGTAGTTCTCAGTAGGATTCATTTATGTATGTATGTATGCATGATATATGAATGTGCTAAAAGACTGTAACAGGTTTAGGCATTGTAAATATATATTGCTGTAAATGGTATTAAATGTAATTCTTAGATTCAATTATTCTTTATTTCCATCCAATGTAAGGTAATATATAATGCAAGTTATAAAGTATGATACAAAATATGAATGAATTTAATAAATAATGAGAGAAACAATGCATGTTACATTGGTAACAAAAAGTAAATATTGTAATGGAAGAAGCTGTGATTTAAGACAAATTTTGGTATTTAAAAAAAAAAAAATATCTAGTCACAATTTAGCTTACCACAACAGTATTAAAATCAGTCATTAACAGTACTAACACAAATGAATGTTTTAAAAAAAGTTTGTGACACAACCAGCATTCCATAGTTTCCTATTAAAGAGGGTCTGAGAGGTTTTTAATCTGCATTAACCCCATTGATGCCATCACAGCCCCAAGGAGGAGACAGTCAGCCTGGAGCAGTTTGACCAGCTGAGCATGAGGTGTGGCCGCATCATCAAGAAGGAGGCGGAGTACTGCTGGAGGTGGACGGGGTTCAACTTTGGAGTCGACCTCCTCGTCACATTCACCAACAGGTTGGTTGATTGATGGCGCCCTTTCTTTCACTAGTGAAAGAATGTTGCGTGTGAATTCAGAGATGATTCTAGATACACCATACATTAAGGAAATCTAATCTTTCACGAATCAGGACTTCCCGACAGTTTTGCTGGTGGTTAAATTTGCAAACTTTGAGTTCAGCAATGGATGGAGAAATTAGTATCATTCACTCATTTTCATTCATCCATTCACACAGTAGTCCCACTATTAAAGTTGTATTGTCTTACATGTGCACATGCACATCACATGCGAGTCACGATCAGAGTTCATATTATTTGCGTGTTGTTAAATACACAAATAGCACCTTACTTGTGAAATTATTGAAAATAAAAACCTTGCAAAATGTATGTGGAGTATACAGTATGGTGTACAATACACAGGCATGAGATTTCTCCGCGGATCCGCGGATTTCCGCGGATTTTGAAATTCTGGTTAGAAAATACACAGTCGGGAAAATTTCCGTGATTTTCCTCTTTTTCTTTTTTTTTTTTTTTTGCAGCCACCATATCTCGCCGTGTGTGAATGGTGATGAGTGCATTTTGTCAGCGGGCAGCTGTGCGATGTTGCATGTTTCATGCGTGAAATGGATGTGAAACGTGCGTGTCGATCAACTTGTAGCTACTATACTAGTGTAGCTTGCAGTGTGGTGTGATATGATGCACGGGCACACGTGAGGCTGTAACTGCGTATTACGTGTATCATTACTATCAAGGAGCTTCGGCATGCATGCTGCCGCAGCATTCAGCGCGATGCGTTGACCGAAAGATCGGTCTGTATCTGTCCGTCGGGCGGGGAATGTTCCGCGGAGACTGCGTCTGGCTTCACGGATCTCCGTATACGGAGGACAGCGTTATGGCAAAATATAAAAGAGTCCTCCGGACAGACGGATCTTTCTGTCTACGCGATGCGTAGACCGCCGTAGGGATCCGTGAAGCCAGACGCAGTCTCCGCGGAACATTCCCCGACGGACAGATACAGACCGATCTTTCGGTCAACGCGATGCGCTGCTTTTGTATCCCGCTGATCACGTTGGCGTGACCTAACGTTACATTTGTCATCGTGATTTTGTGGACCGGTGAGAATATTTCTTTCTTCAACGAGAAAATGTTTATGGACTTAACCGGGTCTACAAATTTTTGTACCTCCTGTAAGGTATTATAGGCAGTCTAAGTTAGCTGTTGCATGGACGTAGAGACGGTCAACAGTGCTGAGCTGCATGTATGATTTATTTTCAGCTCTCTTACATACCATGGTACATGATTCTCTACTAGACTACATGGACCAAGTACAAGATCAGCAATACTTTGCCTGGTCTGCGCACTGTAAACTGTTAATGGACTGAGGTAAAGACAGCCAACAATGGCAATGCTAAGCTGTGATTTTTTTTTTTTTTTTGTACCCGTATGAACTGAATTCAGCAAGACGTCACCTGGGTGTACATTACTGTGGTTTATTATGGCCTCACATTTGAGTAGGTCCTGTCACTCCTAGGTATTCAACAGTTAAGCATACTATTCCTTCCTTTAGATTTTGCAAGTGTCATTTATGAGTTCAATTATCACAATGTTTCTCTGTAAAATGTACCTCATAACAATAGTAAATTTCAGTTGTAAAATGCATTAAAATGAGTTTTTTCGTACCTTGAATTTCAAAAAGTCCTCACCGTGGGAGGGGGGACACCCCCCTCCCACACCCTCCCCCCGCTCGGTCGCTACGCTCCCTCGCAAACTCTTCTCCTCTTTTTTCAACTTTTCTCTGTCTCATGCCTGAATACAATTTCCAATCAGATCCTGATCCCCAATAACAGAGAGAAAAAAAATATTAGCAGATACAGTGCACTCCTGTTATAACGAACACGGTTATAACAAAATTCCGGTTTTGATATAACAAAGTAAAAATTCGGGCCGTAACGTTATCCACTGTATGTATTTTTATTGTTATTTGTTCGGGTATAATGAAAGAAAACTGCCGGTCCCGAGGACTTCGTTATAAGGGGAGTCCACTGTATGATGATAATAATGAAGAAGGTGATGATGATTACAACAGTGGTGATAATGTTGATAATGACAATGGTTTAGCCACAGGGAGGAGTAGTCAGTATGATTCACATAAAGCCTGTACAATGTATTCTTTAAGGCTCCCTCCTTAGTCCCTTACTCTTCTGAAATATGTATTAGGGACTTTTGTAAAATGATGATATCATGAATGATTAAGTGTCTACAGTGAGTTGCTAGTATTTATGACAGTTTTGGCAAGTGTTTGTTTATAGTATTTTGGTGACATTGACAATTAATTCAGTTGTCAAATGGTCAGCATATTGCATAGTATTGATTGTACAATGTAGAATGTAGAAGGTATTATATCAAAACTATTCAATTCTGAGTTTTTTTTCTGTCTCTCAAAGAATGACATGCAATTCACATCGTAATATTTTCTTCTTTCTAAATCAAGTCTTTATGTCTTTTTTTTTCAATCATTATAAGGTTAATAATCCTGAGGCGGAACACAGGCACCCATCCCGTGACAGCGAGTGTCAGTCTTCAGAACAGTAGGAGTATCATGTTCAGGTGAGCATCAGATGGTTCTTTTTCTAGAAGTACTTTTCCCCACCCTCATGTTCGAGTTGTCTGTAAATCGAGTAAAATCAGACCCAAATGCTATTAGATTTCATGCACAAAACACAGGGGTTATTATGTAAACGTGGTCACTGTTTAATGGCATATCTGATCTTTTTTTCTTTTGTCTGAGATGGCCATTGATTGACATGTTAAGTCATGCCGGAATACTGAAAAAATTGCCAGTTTCCTATAAATGCATATCTAATATTTTCAAAGTCTCAGTGATAGGTCACTTCCATTTTACAGACCATATGAGAATAATTTCCAGTATCATCTATATTAGAGACAAGACTCATCAGTTTATAAAATTCTGTCAGCATTGCTGAAGGATGGGTCAAATCCCTTTCATCGTCAAACATCTTAACTTGAAGACTTGCATTTTTACTTGAAATTGTGCTATGGCTTCTGTTTCTTATTACCCCCCCCCCTTTCAGAATACGGATAGTATCCTTCGACAGCCAAGGTCAAATTCTCTACCAGAAGGTCAGCGACCTTACGCCGCTCTCTCTTCACAAGGATGAGGTGAGTCATGAACATCTGTGTCTCTCCTATCCTTCTGTATTTACCTCACATGTTGGGGTTCACTCGGTTCCATGACATTTGCTCCTGTGACAATTGCTCCCATGGAATATCTGCACGCCAAGCCAAACATAAATTCTACCCACAAACATAACCCTAACCCTAATCCTAATCATCACATCAAACTAAACCTAAAACCCTATCACACCCCTAACCCCAAGTCCTTGGAGAAAATAAGACCGGAGCAATTGTCGCTGGAGCAAATGCTGTGTCACTGTTTTCACTAAACCATTGCATCAACCTCAATTCAAAGATAAAAGCAAAACTGGATAGTTGAGGGGTAAATCAGGCAAGTATGACACCAATCAATGTAGATCTAGGCAGAAAATACTGTCGGTATTTTCAAAATTGTTTAATCAGTAAAACTACTACCAGAGTTATTTCTGACATGCATCTCTCTCCTCTGCTTTTGCCTGTGTCAGTTGGTATTTCGGGGGTACTGATATGCATGCAGTTTCCTCAGAACAAACAAATCTCATTCATCTCAGCCAAAGATGATGAGTCTTCCATTTGTGATATCCTTCAATTTTCAAAGAATTTCATTTAACGTGGTTGAGATTTGAGGCAGAAAGCTGTGACTACTCAGTTAATAAATGTGGGGAAATCAACATGCGCTCATCCTGCCATAATTGCCAACAAAGTGAAAGACTGTTAGGAATGTGTCATTAGAATACCTCCAATGATATAATTAGCTTCTCACAATTTTTTTTTTTTTTCAAACCTGTCAAAAATTTGGGAGGTAATTCAGGTACTTTGGAATAGTGTGTGTAAGGGTATGATGGTGCGTATACATGTGTGTGTGTATTAAAGTGTTATTGTTTATTGAATAGAAAGATATCATGATTACCACATGTGAATATTCTTCAACCCTGCCATTTCTACCATGCGGCTGCAGGAAGTGGTGGTGCTCAACATCGACAGACACGCCCCCTTCCCCATGCAGATTGGGGTCAACGTCCTGTGCGTGACCCCTCCCCAGCCAGTGGTGGAGACGGCGGAGAGTCTGACTCTGCAGCAGCCCGCCCCTCGGCAGCAGCAGCTGTCCGGCGGGGAGTGACCCGACCACACCTTGAGAGAGCAATGGTTGGGCCTGGTTGCTGGGGGTACTACACAATCCGTCAGGCATTGATAATATAGACCTGTGCAATTTTGTCCGCCAAAGACTTCATAGAGTGAAATGCGAGGATGTTCTCTCCACATCACTCTTTGTGTAGTTTGCTTCACAAGCCCTAGTAAGGCAGAGCTTGACATTAACTTTTCTCTCTGGTGGCCTGATCGATCGGGCCCCTAAAATCCTTGAATAGAAAATTTTGGTCGCTCAAAAAAGGTCTGTAGTGGCCCCAAAATGAAAGGAAATATGAACATTCATTTGAGTTCACTTGCCCGATCAGGCCACCAAGAGATGACCTGTTTTGAAGTTTGGTGGCCTGTCAGCAATTTTAAGTGGCCCCAGGGCACCAGGGCCACGGCTAATGTTGAGCCCTGCTTAAGGCAGAGTATCTGACTGTTTTCTTGATATGTTTATTTATTTACAAATTGATTGATTTTTTTACATTATTTTTAAGAGCAGAATCAACATTCGTCCTTCAACATATTGATCTGCTCAGATCAGCAAAAAAATGAAGGAGTAGTTGGATTTGGAATGAAAGACTATAATGTGTTGATTCAGACAGATCCACTTATTTAATGGTGCTGAACACAGAGTCAGCTGGGAGAACTTAATTATTGTTTCTCAGTATCATGGTTAGAATAATAAAACTCTTTCTGCATGGTCAGAACTGTAAGAGAGAAAATTGCAGCATTCAGAACGAAAATATTATGGAGTGTTGCTCACAAAAGAGTCCAATTTGCTAAAGAGTGCAGTTAATATTCCAACTATGATCCATATTTAAGAGTGTCATACTTAAAATCCCAAGTGAGTTATATGAGAAAGTGTATTCAGTCAAGTTCCTAATCTTTTATGACATTTGTTCAGGAAATGTCATACAGTTGTGACCAAGAGACTGCGAATTCCTTGCGCCTATTGATATTCCAAAGCCCCATTTCATAAAAGATGTAAGGATGGCAACTCTTGCTGGAATGGCAACTTTCCATAGCAACAGCCAATCAGGAAGCTGGATTCTTGTCATTACCATGACAATTGCCATTCCAGCAAGAGTTGCTATCATATCAACTTTTTATCAAATGGGGCCCAGGTGCAATGTACATTGAACTCTCATTTCAACTACAATTGTATGTTTCATGTAATGGTAGCCAATAGTATTTAAAAGCAACAGATTTGGTCAGAAAAATGTTGTTACACAATGCAGAACTAAGAGGCTGACATTTATTGATCTAGGAGAGAGATAGGGGTAAGATATGTGTGTGTATCACGCAAAGTAGTGTCCATAGATAATGAAATTGATCATAAATGGAAGTCCCTTATTGGTTTGTTAGACGTGGCTTAGGTCACTTGATGGTCAGTTTTTGTTTTGTTTTTCATCAGGAGAAGATGTTTAGGTGTAAATGCTTCTTTTTAAGGCCGTACCTTTTCAGTGTTTTGCATGATGTGTGCTAGATGGTCAGTTTGTTATGAGAATGGTGTTAGAGGTGTATGATATCTATCATGTGTACTTAATGCAGGTCTTAATGATTCTAGATTAGCCTCAACACATCCACTTCAGTTATCAGTCATTCATTGTGATGGGGGCTGATAACCAACATTTTATGCCTATCTAGAGAACCGTTATGATTTTACTTATACAATGTACGTCAAATATTCACTATAACAAATGTGAAAGGGGATTTTAAAGGTCAGATCGGAAGAATTTATCGGTTTGATCTTGAAAAGAGGAAGAAAATCTTTGATTAGAATTTTTGTACAGGTGATATTTTGCATGTGATCATATATTTGAAATATTTGATACATTAGAACAAAAAATTTTGAAATTATTTTTGATGTTCTGTTGTCAGATAACAAAAGTAATCATGGGTTTGAATTGGATTGCTTGAGGCTACAGTGACCTATGAAGCATAAAGAGAAGACTATGCAATATGTCATTTTATATTTCCCCAATCAAACTACCCCCACACTAGGCTATTTCCTCACACTTCTGTAGATATAAAAACAGAGAATTAAGGAGCTCTCACCACAAGAAATAAGTCTCACAATCTATTACCAGAGTGATACATTTGTCATCTTTAAAGCCAAAACATAGTTCTCGTATACAAGCAGAATTGTCACTTATTGCTCTAAAATGTTCATGTACAAGTAAGAAATGTCTGAAATAACGCTCTAATTAAACAGTTTCAGTTGAGTAACGATGGAAATGTGAAATATTAACCGAAAAGGTATACCGGAAGTCTGCCATCTCAGAACTTACCCCATTGTGGTTGCTACGTAATTTTCATACTCGATTATCAGTAATCGAAAAATAAGGCCAGAGCGATATCTGTTAATCTTCCACGTTAGAGTAGATTGCATGCAGCTTGTTGGGAAATGTGATTGCAAGGGCACAATCAATCATTACATTACATTCTACCATCCCACAATACTGAATGCGGGGTTGATGGGGAGGGCTCTTCTGGAATAAAAGTTGTGTACTATGATCGAAATTATTCTACACCTTTGCTCTCGGAAACGCTCCAAAACAACTCATTATCCTTGGCAAATCACGTCAACCAGGTGGATTTCTTGGTCATGCCTTTCAACGCATTGTGGGGAAATACAGATACCAGATGATGGAAGATGAATTTTGAGCCCTTCCAAAAATTATATTTTGGCTTTACCCTGTAAAGTTCAAGCGTGTAAGTCATCTGCATACCAACCTGCTGTTGGAGACTGCGGATTAGATATGGGCAGACTGACAAATATCCTATATGAATAATGAAAATGCTATTAAAACTATGTTTAACAGTGTCTGTGGTCAGTTTGCCTTCTAGAAGGCGTCCTTCATGTTTTACAAATTATTGCATAGCACTGAGCAGAATTGCCAGACAACTGTCCATTGTGCCTGTGTAGCTGTCTCTCTGAAGCTCCATGTGTTGAGAAGTGGCAAGGGAGATACTATGTCTGTTTTGATGGAGTCACTCAGCAAGTTGTGCAATTCACATCAACTTTGCAGCCAAAGTTCTGGTGGCGACATGACCGTATCACCAGGCTTGTGTAATTCTGCACGCAGATATATGTACAGACAGGTGTTATTCATTGTCTGCTGCTTGCATTATGTCTGTGATAAGATTGGTCATAATTATGAATATTTGCCAGGTAGGAAATATGTATTTCATATGATTTGATTTGTATTTCAGTGGTAAGTTAGTGACTGGTTCTGTATATCAGTACAACACCAGCCTAATACTTATTATACACTCAGCAAAAATAGAAAGTAAACACTTTTTCAAGTTTATATTTCTCATAGAATTTATGGCTAAAAGGTAATGTATTATATACCATATGAAATGTAATTTAATTGGCTATTAACCTGGTAGGCCGATAAAAAGGTAAACTTTACACATGAGTGAACACCTTTGTTTTTCTCTTCAAAGGCACAAAAGTGAAAATTGCAAAAATGAACAAGTTGTCATTCATGCTTGCTCTTCATAAGTACTCTTCCATGTAACAATAAGAACAAATGACAAATTTAACACAAAAAATAACATGAATTAAGTTACAAAAATAAAGAGCTATGACCTCTATAATATCTTTGAAGCCCAAAAGATCAATAAAGGCTGAAATAGTGGAGGAAAATAAAGAATTTTCTGTCAAATCCAAATTCAAATGAAATGTGAGAAGCAATATAGAGAAAAATGGTCGGAATTTGAATTAATTTCTCGAAGTAGGAAAATTATAAATCATATTTGATTCTTGAATTTGTCTTATGAATTCTTAAATTAAATATTAAAAGAATTAAATGAAGATATTCTGTTCATTTAATAATCTTTGTGCCCTTACTCCCCATGTCATTTGAAGTTTGAGTTGACAGAAAATTTGTATTTTCCCCCTTAAGTTTTTTTTTTCAACTTGGATTTTGTTTGAGGTTATAAAGAAATAAAGAAAACAAAAACTTATTTTTGTTATTTCATTCATGTTTCCCACTATGTTAAACTGGTCTTTTGTTGTCATTGTTATCTTGAAGGGCATTTCCAAATGAAATACAAATGTCAAATTTTGCAATTTTTACTTTTGTGCCTTGGAGGATGAAAACAAACGCGTTCACTCATGCGTAACGTTTCCCTTTATATTGACCTACTAGTTTGATAACCAATTGAACTACCTTCAATTTGGTATATAATACATTGGTTTTCATCAAAATCTTGTATGAAAAATATGAACTCAAAAAAGTGTTTACTTTCTTTTTTTGCTGAGTGTATATAAATGGCTAGAAAACATATGATAGACGCAAAACAGATTATGTTTGGTGCTTTGGATAGGGAATATTGTATAGAAATTGAAGGTGCAAAGGGAAGATTTCTTTTCAGGTCTACTCCTTCTGATAATATTTTGTGTGTGTGTTAGGTTGTCTTTGCAGCCATTCAAAGTATTTTATACATTTGATGTCAGGCATCAAGTTCAATCCATATCAAGATTCTCTACAAGCTGTTATGCCAGATGATATGCTCTCTGGCTTCTCAGTAGTACACAGATAATTGGCATTTAGAAATACCAGTTCATATCACTTGTTTTGTTTATAAGCAAAGGCATCGGAGACATTCTGTATGAAATTAAGAAAGGCAGCTCATTTTCATGTATGGTGCTGATAATGTATATAGCTGTTTCCAGGCTAGAGAAATGAAACCAGATGCAGTAAAAAAGAAAGAAAGAAAGAAAAAAAAAAAAGAAGATAGAGTCACAAGTAGCTTGCCATAATGACATCTTTGTCTGCCTGCCTCAGGTATATTTTCCTTTATTTGTAAAAAGAGAAATGAGTAGATTAGATATGCTTTGTTGCTTTCAAGAATGACTTTACTGATGAATCTGGGTCCCCATGCAGAAGGAGTTAAAAGATTTAGATTGAACTAAACACGAGCACACTAGAAACTGACTCTGGTTTGGTCAGGATGTCAGCATTTCCACTTTTCTGTTCTTCCTCTATGCTGATTTTAGGTTTTACTTATATTCACTTCTACTTTAGTGTTTGTTTTTTTGCACTGACTTGTCATGCCACATGACCCAGAAGGAGAATTTTGTTTGAGTTACTATGCAAGCACAATTCATCATGAATTTGTTGTAAGATGCACAGCTAGCTTTCCATAGCCATGACTACTTGCCAGTCAGGGTATTTAAACTCAGCGGGAGCATGGGTTGTATGTAGTGCCTCCCTCTGCATCAGAATAGTGTTGCAGCTATTACCTGCTTGTAAACAATATGCCCGCATTGTGTAGAAAAATAAGAATATTATAGTTGACATAATATCATAAATCACATTTTATAGTATTCTTTTTACTGATTTAGTGGTGATTTTTGCTCAAAATTCACAGATATTCATTCGAAAGAGGGCTTGGAGTGGATGCATACTTATACCAAAGTTTTTAGGGATGGCCTGCTGTAGGCCATATTTTTTGTTTTCATTCCGACTTGCATTTTCTGTGCACACTTTGACCAAGATATTTCTTCTGGGTTCAAATTACATCTGTCGAAGGGATACACATGAAAAGTATCACACCTGATTTTTATAGTGCTATGCTTCCAAGTGGTATGAGTTTTACAGAAGAGAAAGGAACATATATTCATCATCTAGCCAGCTTGCCATAGGATTGAAATTATTGCAAGGGATGTGGATGCATCAGTGTTAACAGGTGAAGCAGATTCCAGAGTGCATTTAATCATCCATGGCAAATGTGTGAAGAGTCTTTAAATGTTGTATACTGTCTTCTTTTCTTTTTTCCCTTTTGAACTAGCTTTCAGGTTTTTAGCTCATAAGTTTGCTCTTTCATCATGTATAGCATTTCTTGGAGTCATGTGTTCTTATATATGTCTCTTCGTGAAGAGGGAAGGGGCAAAGGGAGTGGCAAAGGGGAGGCAATGGGAGGAGCAAAGGGGGGGGGGCAATAGGAGGTGCAAGGGGAGGAACAGAGGGAGTGCAAGGGGGAGGCAATTGGAGGAGCAAATGGAAGACAAGAAGGGGGTGAAAAGGAGAAGCAACGGGAGGAGCAAAGGGAGGGGCAAGGGGCAGGCAATTGGAGGGCAAAGGGAAGAGCAGAAGGAGGTGCTATGGGAGGGGCAATGGAGAGGCAGTGGGAGGAGCAAAGGGGGTGGGGGCAATAGGAGGTGCATAAGGAGGAGCAGAGAGGGAGGTGCAAGGGGGAAGCAATGGGAGGAGCTAGGGGGCAATGGGAGGTGCAAAGGGAGGAGCAGAGGGAAGTGCAAGGGAGGCAATAGGAGGAGCAAATGGAAGACAAGAAGGGAGTGAAAAGGAGAAGCAATGGGAGGAGCAAAGGGAGGGGCAAGGGGGACAAAGGGAGGGGAGAAGGGAAGGCAATAGAGTGAGCAAAGAGAGAGGCAAAGGGATGGATGCTTCGACAAATTTCATCCCTAAACTGGTATACAATATTGTACCTGTATTCTATTATTTTCCAGCATTATTCTATCCTTCCCTGTACACCATATAAAGGGCTGCTGCTGATGACTCGAGGTGTCATTATTGAATGAAGAATCCATTGTTAATCTTGTGTTGTTGTGGGTTTTTTTTTTTCATTTTCAATCTTCTTTAATTTTCTTAACTTTTCTGATTCCTCGGGACTTATTAAGATTTTGTCTCTTTTTTTTTCTTCTTTTTTTGATTTGTTTGGTACAGAGTATAATTTTGAAATAAATACCAGCTTTCATACCTCTCCTCTTCATTCCTTTTGACTAATTAAACTAAACATGTCCTACAGCTAGTGAGTGGATTTTGCCAGGTGCAGATAACATCACTTATATATTCTGATAATATCTACTAACATAGTATAAAAGTAGGTTAATCGGACCAAATTCTTTTTATGTAATCAAAAGTTCTGGATTGTCGTACCAGTAGTTGTGTGTAGGATGATCTCATTTGTGCATGCATCAAAAATCAACTTTATGTGTTTTGCAATTAGTATTGCAATTGCAGATTTCATTTCAAGTATTGTAACATATGTCATATTTCTTATTTTTAATTTAAAAAAGCTATACATACATTTGTTTCCTTTTCTGATATGCAATATTCTTCATACGGAGGATGGTTGGTTGCTTAACACACACAGAAATGACAGCTTCTACGCTGTGCATTGTATTGTGCCATGCCACTATAGTTTGTGTTCATATTGGCAGGAGAGATTTGTTTTATCACACAACTGTAAATAAATTGAATTTATTATAAGAGTATTTAATAAAAAAAAAGAAAAGATGTGAATTATATTTCAGCTCAGTGTTCGGTTTGTTGTTCTTTGCGTTCCGAGAAAAAATTGCAGTGTATGGATGAAACAGAATGCCACGTGGAATATTGCACGCATTTGTTTGTTTGTTTGACCTTTTGTAAGCGTGCCTTTAGGTCTATGTTTGTGGGTGTTTTTTTTTTTTTCAGTCGATGATAGAATAGTAAAGCCAAGAAAAGAAAACCCTTCAGATGCTGGTTCATTGTCATTTAGTGGTATATGAGGCAAAAGAAGGGCACGCACACACACACACACACACACAAAACCAACAATCAGAGTGATTCATTATAGGGAAAACAAGATCCCATAATTCATGATATTTCAATAAACCAGCTCCCAGCTCATGAGCAAAAAATTTGTCATTTTTGTCATTTGTCGCTCAGATTGGGACTAGGTAGCTTTGGTGATTTAATGATTATTCATGTTGTCCTAATAATGGCGTTTGCCGGCACATCCACACACCTCTCTTCATTGACAGCAACAAAGTGATGAAGCCTAACATTGGCAATAATGATAGAAATAGTTTGTTGATGCATTCTAAGCAAAACAGTGAAATAGTGCTTCCCCCAAGTCAATGGCGGGCCATTCTGGTTTGCTGGTCTACTCAAATGCATTTTTTGTTTGAACATGAATTCTAGTACATCGAGGCATGCTTGTGCATTTGCAACAGTAGGCACTATACACTTATGCTTGTTCCAGATTCTTTAATAGAGATACCCTGTTTAATGACAGGATGTATGTGGACTAGCATTTTGACCCTCTATCACAGACTTTTGGAAGGGAAGTCATCAAACTTACTCCCCCCCCCCCCCCACACACACACACAGGCGGCTTGAAGAAGGGGAAGCCTCCCAGGGTATGTACAAGCAGCGTGACATACAAAACATGGTTTGAAAAGAAGGTCAACCCCTTTGCAACAATCAACATGAACAGTAAACACATTTGGGAGAATCAGGTCAAACACCAACAATTAAGCCACACTACCCCTATTTCAGAATTTCGGGGGATTTTGAAGCTAACCCTATTCCTGACCCCCTTTCAGGATTGTTCAGGAAAAATTTGAGAATGAAGTTATTTCTGAAAAAAAAAAGACCTAATGTAATCAGTGGCGGATCAAGAGGAGAGCGCACCGGGTGTGCGCCCCCTCTTTATTTTTTGTTAAAACAAAAGATATAAAAAGAAATACATGGGGGGGGGGGGGGAGCGTGCACCCCCTTCAATTTTGTAAAGGCGCCTCCCCTTTATGGAATTCCTGGATCCGCCCTGGTAATGATTATTTTCCCCCAGAATTGAGCCCCTAAAATGAACCCCTTTTCCCGATAAATTGGGAACATGCATGTGGTAAAGATGACCATCTTAGTGGGGGAGGTAGGGTGCCTAACCAACTCAACAAAAAGAAAATTAAGGCCATTACATCGGGAAATGTGCACGAGCTTAAATTACATACTGGCTCTGTGCAAATAACACTCTGAAAATCCTAGGTAGGCCTTTAGGCAATGCCACAATCACATTTCAAGATATCAACTTTATCTAGGCCAAGATTGCTCTCTTCACCTTATAACTCATTAAATGACTGTTTGTCAGCTTTCGTTCATTTATAATGCTTTGTTTAGTTTCCTTTTGATCACTTTTCCCCCTCTTCTTTTTCTTCTTCTCCCTCCTCCTTTTACAAATTCCTTTTTCCTCTTTCTTTTTTTTAACTTCATCATCTTCCACATTTTTCATTGTTGTTCTTTTTGTCTTTATGCTGCATTTTATTATAGTTTTGATTAGTCACTTGTTTTTAGTGCTTTCTAAGCCCATTGATTACCTTCCCTGAAGAGTTCTATTTCTATATCAGTTCTTCTATCAGTGGCGGATCCATAGGGGGCGCACCAAACACGCACCCCCTCTTCTTTTTTTTTCCTTTTTTTTTTTTGGATAAAACAAGAGAAATAAAAAGAAAAATGGGAGGGGGCACGTGCACCCCCCCCCCCCCCCCCCCATAATTTGGTAAAGGTGCCTGCCCTCTACGGAATTCCTGGATCCGCCCCTGCTACTAGGATGTCCTCTTTACCGATATTTTCCTCAGTCACTCTTTTTTTGAGGCAGCACAATTGCTGAATGAAACCTTGTTTTCTTTTCCATTTTGCTTTCTGGCTCTTCGCTTTTTTGTGTGATGTTATCTGTTAAAAATGTTTACTTACTGTTTATATTTCTTCTTCTTCTTTTTAATTACGCGCACACCCTCTCGATTTTTCTATCCCCAATTTGCTTATCACCAACTTTTAAACGTGTCCGTACGCGTGCGTTAGCTTGTTCTTCCGCGTCCATAGATGGTTAACTGTTGTACATGCATGTACGTTCGACAGTTCTCGCGATACGATCGAGTGTACAATATATTGTACGTACAAAAGTACAACCGAAACACGTACTGTACGTATGTACTGAGTATAGTAATTGATCACGAAGGGATTCAATAGCATAGCGGCCAGCCAAACGAAGTGGAGTGTAGCACGTAGTCTCTTTCTTGCCGAAATATCCACTCTATTTAGATTCTGGAAAGAGGAGGGAACGCCTGACTGACAGATTTCATCTCACACACAATGGCGATGAAAAGATTGAGGAAGGTTTGTAGTTCTTGTTTGTGAAATTGTTGCTTATAGTCCGGGCATGTGAATGAATGGCTGTTGAAACTTCTGCCGTTACAAATATACAGCAAGCGTTCAGTTCAATGCAATGCTGGCTGTGCTGTGAGCTGTGCTTGTTTACTACGGAAACGATCATTGACACTGTTCATATAATAGCAATGCTACGCATTAACTTGTATAACATGAATTGTATGGCATTATGGATGGGTTGAACCCATTCACTAGTTTTTGTTCCCTGCCTTACAACTGGATCTAGTCTTCACTACCCTTTTGTAGGTCTTGTTTGTTGTAGTGCAGTGTCCAGTGACCAGTAGATCTATACACAAGTAGAGTCTAGTGGCTAGTGCAGTGCCAGTGCAGTGGCAGTGATCAACACTGATACTTATGCCAAACACTGCACCGACTGAGCTAGCTGAGTTGAGTGAAAAGGCTCTGTGTAAATATTAAGTAACGTTAGAGTCTATAATTTAATGTTAATCAGAGAGGTGGACTCTATGAGTATGAGTGACTATGTATAACTGTTAGTGTTACAGTGTAAACTTAGAGTCTAACATGTATTGTTACATCGTTTACTAGTGCAGTGCAGTGTGTAAATTTTTCAGGGCAGGGCCAGGGCAACTGTTCTGGCCGCTTGTACTGTGTCTTGTGCATTAAACATGAGAATGACTTGGTAAATAGGCCTTGAACCTGAATCTCGATAAAGTGGGATGGGTGTGCGACAGTACATTTTTCATTATGTAAACTTTTAGTCTGTAGAACTACATGCATGCAGTCGCGACAGCGGCTGCATGTCTATTCCTTCGCAGACGTTATTTTTCAGCGGTGGGTGTGCATTTCCTTCATGAATATCTTTGTTAATCGTGGAAAACTAAAATATAAGGAATCCCCGTAATCTATGATAATCATTCAAAAATCGGTATGCGATTTTTTGTTTAATTACGTCAAAAACTCACCGAAATCCGTGGCTAAAGTCAGGTCTGTAAACGTCCGTACTGCTTCACTCCTCACCTGCGTGTTATTTGAATGGCATTCACTCTCCTACTTTTTGTATACTGCAACGTAGCTAGTCGGGGCGGAAGTGATGAGCTAGTCGGGATGACCCATAGAAAGGTCAAATCATTGCCGGCGCAGCACGCGCGGATACGAGTGCTGTAGCTTTACGTACGTAACACATAAAGCGCACGGGCGCACGGGGGCATGGGCGTATGTACAATGTAAAACACAACCACTTCCGGTTCCGCATGCGTGGTAGTTTGTGGATTTTGTGAAGCTCTCGAAGGAAAAGATGCCACCGCACAATCTACTCCGAAAAATTCAACAATAAGGTCTGGATACCAACAAAACGCCGAATTCAACTCAACCATCAGGAAAATACGCTGTAGGTGAGTGGTAAAAATTATCTTACTCTTAAAATCAAACAAAATAAAAGGCATTTTATGTGATTTTGCCGTCAATTGACCGATTCTGTGACGCGCTATGTGTATTTTTGGCACGGGCGCAGCCATAGTGGGTGTATCAGCCGACCCCCCCTCCGCACTCCCCCACCCCTCTCCCTACATTAGCACGCGCGCAGAATGAAAAACTGCTTTAGCCAATAGGCGTCTCGTACTGAGTGCGCGAATGCTTGGTAGTGCGCGAACCTTTGTTACAAGTGCGTGATAAACATGTTGCCCCGGGGTGGGGGAGAGCAGGGGGTTCGGCTGATACACCCACTATGGCTGCACCCTGTGCCGTAAAATGTCTGCTGCCCTCAACGAACCCGAATCGGTCAATAGTGACGATTGTTTACAACGTTTAAACACTAACACATGTCAGACCGCTGTGCTTCGCACAGCGGTCTGGTCAGGCTAAGTCTGTAGATGACACTTGACAGCTACTGTAGCGCTGGCTCTGTAGCAGGTGACATTAAAAAAGTTATAAATTTAGACTTCCATGTACATAGGATAGCCCTACTACATATCGACCAACGTCTTTTAAACCGACCGCGTATTCATTGGCGCACTAACGCTAGGACGCACTTCACTGCGCGCAAAGCACATAAAAATGGATTGGCTTTGAATGTTGATGACATAAATGTGTGATCTCTGTCCTGGAATGACTTGACTTTTAAATGTTAACTGCTGTCTGGAAATCAAGCCATGCATTTACGAGTACAAATTGTACAATTGTGTGTAGAGAATTGTCCATTCATGATGTGTGCATACATACTTGTACGAACACTCTCAACAGCGTGCCATCCAAGCCTACAGCTTGTATGGTATGACAAAGCAACTAGTGTACAGTAGGTAATTTGCCACGCGATTCACAGGACTGTGCCCTCTGGTGCAATTACTAGCTCCAATAAAATGATACTAGTAGTGTTTTGATATACCTTTGTGTACACTGTGCAACTTGTTCGTGTGTACAAAATATAGTACACTTGTAATGCAGTTCACATGATACACTGTATATGTACATGTATGTAGATTCAGGCCAATACCTCTGTGCTGGTTTATGTTTTGAACTGACAGGGGAATTGAAATGAAAGATAAGCAAATTTTATGTGGAAGCTTTCAACCTCAATTTTTTTAAGCATGCAAAGTCACATGCCAGCTGGGCCAGGAAGCATGCCATGATAGTCCAGAGCTTGCCTCTGTACCTTGCTACAAAAGCTGCCTGACAGCGAATCAGGCCACAAATGAGCTGTGCTGTATAGAATTTGTTATTTCACATTACAGGCTAATACAAATATATGTACCATATTTAATTCAAATAAATGACCAGCACATTGTACAAGTAACCCCTCAATGTTCAGCTGTTTTGCTAACACACACTTTTCATTCATTTGTTGATGCCATTCCAAGTATATAGTGTACAAACGTACCTTGGACTAGTCTTCAACGAGTTTACACTGTAAGAAGTTTGGTGATATTCATCTGCATTGTAGTCCAACACGACCAGTTAATACTGTTCTTGGTCATCAAAATACAGTATTACACTGAAAGAACTGATATTCTTCACTAAGTGTTTGATCAAACCTGATTTTTTTTTCTTGAATACAGTAGGCCTACATACTAACAGTGTCCATTTTACAAGGAATTTGATATTCAAACAGGTACAGGTTGTAATTAACAAAAGAATCCCCCATCAGAAGAAATTAACAAGTAGTACCAGTAATTAAGGAAACACAGTATATGGTGGCATACTGTACAAGTACACTCTATGTGCTAATTCTCCCTCTGAATACTTATTGTAGTTTTGTAATACCATACATATTGTTGGTGGTAGGCGTGCGGGAAGTGTGCTACAAGGGCACCTCATACCACAGGCATGCTTCAGAAGAAGAGATTAAACGTTCTGTCAACCTCCCCACAGTGATGAGCCACCATGGCATTGTCTGGTGCTTGTTGACACTGTATACAATACAGTAACATGCTCTGGTAAATCATGTATGAATCACCGAACAGTGTTGTGTAATATGCTGTGAAAAATTAACTGCGCAAAATTTCCTCCTTTAGTACTGTATTAGTACATGTACAATGTATCCTTCTTGAAATGAAAGAAAACATGAAATACACATGTATACGTATATATGTGCAAGGAAGGCTTAGAAATAACAATAATTTGATATGGATACATGATACTTTGTGTATTTAAAGCAAGAAACACAAACTTTTCCCTCAGAGGCAAAGCCATTCAGGCCATTGGAAGTTCATATTTTTGTAGGCAAGTTTTTTTTTTTTTTTTTTTTTTTAGATTTGTGTGTGGGATTACTTTCAGTTGTTTGGTTCAAATGATCATGAAAGGAAAATTATGTACACTGTACATTCTACATGACTTGTATGTATAAAGTCATAAAGAATATTTGAAATGCCACTTTGCTCATGTGTTGACAGCGCAGACATATCAGTCTATCAGAAGGGTTGTACTTGATAACTTGAGATAAGTCTGTATTGTCCCGTAATACAATTGTAGTAGGGGAAGAAAATTACCACCGTATGGCAATTTTCATGAAATTTCTGCATGTCCACCACACATGTTTTACACTTTTCAGGACATCATGTGTAAAGGGGTCAGCAAATTTTTCAAAAGTGAGCAATGAATTTTCAAATGAGGCAAAAAGGTTGGATGTATGAGTTATGTACGTGTGCATTTACACATTGTACACTGTACATGTACATTGTAATACCCATTGTAGTGAGTTACAGTCATGCTGTCATGTGCAGTGGAGTAGAGCCCTTTCCATTGCACATGGAGTTGTGATTTTTAGAATTATCAAGTTATTACTTTTGTTATTATTAGTTTCATTATTATTTTGTACCTTGTATTTGTTATTCTGACAGAGTAGAAGGCAGCAGTGCTGTTCTGCTCAGGACTGGAGATTTGATCAAACAATGTACTGTATACGCCATATATTTCGCGAGTCTAACTTTCCGCGAATCGGAAATTCCCAACGATTTCGCGAGTGGTTAAATTCACCATCGTGGAGTCCTGTACTGAACAGAGAAGTGTACAGTGTACATGCGTACGTCACATTCACATCAGGATCAGAGTCAATATTTTCGCGTGTCTTTAATTTCGCGAATAGCACCTGCCTTGCAAAATTTGCGAAAATAAAAACCTCGCGAAATATTTGGCGTATACAGTAATCCATTGCTGTGAAATATTTCTAGTGAAAAAGTGTGAACGACACAATCAATATTTTTATTGCAGGCAAAAGAATGCAGACTACAGTTTTATGCTTTCATAATGAGGTATCAAATATTTAAGCATATTATGGAGTGTGACGATTGAGGAAGTCAGGAATTTGGCACAAGAAGAAACAGGATAGGCAAATGAAGTTAAAAGCATTAGAATGAGGAAGGACATAAAGTTCTTTGGACTGCAGTTACCCTAACAGTGTACAGTAGTAATTTGTTGCATCATCCCAAGATGGTATGATGCATTTTGTGTGAGTATCCTACAGACTATTATACAAGTGATGTACAACAGTACATCTCCTGTAGGCCCTATTCTTTTAACAATACGCCCTATTAAAGTTTATTCAAACCCAAGCCAACCTAATTTAAAAGTGAATATACATTATTGAAATGAAAACAAAATAGAATTTCGATGGAAGTGCTCATTGAGTTCAAAGCAGTCTTAACACGTATTTGTATCATTTAAAATTAAGTACAGTTGAACCTCTCTTATCCGGCCTCCCTTTATCCAGATCTCTCTATTATACGGACGCAATCTCGCCGTGATTTTTTAAAAATAATTACGGGAGGAAAGGGGGATTCCCAACTCCTTAAAACTCCTACACAAACACACATGAAGTACATATTACTTCCAACATGATTAACATACATTACATCAAATTTCCTTCCAAATTGCTTACTTTCAGACATTTTAACATCCCCAAACACCCCCAAATCATCGCAAGAACATGGACAGATTATGTGCTCGAGTCCTCTCATATCGCATTGCCACATATAGGTCCATACACAGCCGACGATATGACTAGATAGACATGCATTGTTTCGAGTCATTGGCTGAGCAACGAATGATATTGAACACTCAAAATTTTGAAGCGTAGTTTCGTCGACTCGTACTGTTTATTTTCAAGATCTACTTGATATACATGTATTTCTTAATAATTATTTAGGTAAATTATCCCAAGAATTTATAAAAGAAAATGATTTCATTCTTGCAAACATGAACCTCTATTTTTGGGTCTGTTACTGAGTGTAACACTGAAAAGGTTGCAGTATACACATTACTATACGTGGTACGTACAATGGGCTACATCAGTACATGTGTATGTATACGTACATGTATAAAGCATTGAGTCTCCCATATCCGACCAAATCCCTTATCCGGATGAGCCCCGGTCCCGACTTGTCCGGATACGAGAGGTTCAACTGTACATAGCAGATACACATTTGTTACATGTACACGGTAACACAGGTCTGTATGACCTTTCGTACACTATGAAATATCCAATAGCAGTTCATGATTTGTTCCAAACATTTAAAAATATATTATTGATTTCCATAACATATCCTGCAATTTGGATTCTGTTGACAGGCCTGAAAGGAAATGATATGTTCACACTTTGTGGAACCTTTCTTTTCCTTTTTTATCACTGAGAGTACAGTGTAGTCCATACTGTACATTTATCCTACACATCACAAGGTCCTTTTTGATGCAACAACTAGAAATGATACTATTGATTTTGTGAGTAACCATGAAAAGGTCATGGCAAGCGTCATGAACCCCTACAATATGTAGGCCCAGTCTACAGCTGTACATTGTACCAATCAGTTTAATACTGCCTTCTCTGTATCTCGTGATCTGTGTCTCACAGACTTGCTCTAATTTGACACAATGGGACTCTAGACTCTCGATAGTTTTAAATATGCAAACTTAATATGGTGTACAGACGTGTACATGTATACATGTACAAATAGGTCTCACAGTACAGTGCACGATGATTGTACACCCATGGATACTTTTATTGTAGCATTCCCTTCTCTATTGTACCTATACACATATGTATTCCATTTCTTTAAGCTTGCAAGTCATGATCTACAATAATTTGCAGAACAAAGCGGGCAATGGGCTGCCATCTTGCCCTGTCAAACTGGGAAAGTGGTCCAAATTCTTGAATACTACTTAGTGCCAGAACCAAACCTACTGTATGCATTTCTGTGACAGAACTAATGTAACTTTCATAGCTTTAAATGCAGGTATATACTGTGTGCACTTACACTGTAGTTCCACCATTTTGTCCTGAGAAGGAAAATTCAAACTAAGCTGCATGAATTCCGTTTACTGAGGACACTTAACAAAATACGAAACTTGCAAAGGAGGAAGTGGGACCCAGTACAACACATGATTTAATCTCTGCTGCTGAATATTTTGACACTTCACTTCTCAATACTCAATTTCACTATTTAGATAGGAAACAGTACCGGTATCCTACACTGTACTTGTGCTGTACTGTGCTAGGGCATGTTTATGAATCGTTTTATGTGTGACAGAAGTTATGTAACGTTCATCTGTAGCTTATAAGTACAGGTACATGTACATTTTGTGTTCTGCACTTGTGCATTTTACTAATACATATTGTACTATGTCCAGAAAAATGAACTGCCTGCCCTTCTTTTTGATTACATTTGTAAGTTCCAGTTTGGTCTTGAACATGTCCGATGTACATGTACATGATGTTCATATTATGCAGTATTTGACAATATTTGCATAATGTACAGTATCATAAAGTTCGTGCATCCCTTTTTAATACCAATAGCAAATGTCACAAAATTTTGCGTGGTTGAAAAATAATGTCTCCCAACTTTGTGTATGATATATTGCAGTAAATAAACCTCAAGAGTTTTCACAAACGGAATGAAAAACTGGTAAAAACCCCATGTTGCTCAAGAGTACAGTATGTACGTACCCCTCTGCAAATAAATTCATTGGAAATCTCAGTTGGTATTAACCTCCACCTTGTCATAAAGAAGTTTTCAGTTTTATTATTTTGTGGAAAGGTCTGAATTACCCTCCATTACATACAATGTACATGTACCATAGCCTACGTTGTGAAAGGAATCTACAACTGTAATTTTGTGGGTTGCAATGGGACACACAAACTTCAGAAGTACAATGTACAGTAGAGTAGATGCTTCCTTGAAAGACTCTGACACTGTCTATAATCTGTGTCACTGTAGTGATAAATCAACTCAGTGGTTGATTGGTGTAGTGAGACCTGCTGATTCATATGTAAACATGCCCTAGCACACCACAAGTAAGAGAATTCCATTGTGAAAGTGAGTTTGAAGAAATAAAGTGTCAAAACACCCAGCGGCAAAGATCAAATCATGTGTTGCACTGGGTCCTGTAGTGTACAGTATGTATGTACTTCCTCCTTTGCAAGTTTTGTATTTTGTAAGTGTCCTCAGCAAGGGAATTCATGCAGCTTCACTTTGTAGATACCATAGTTTCATTTCTCTGTGTACTCTGTAGACTCTACAGTGTACATACATGTGCATTTGTACCTCTCATACACTGTAGTACGTAGATCCGACACTGAACTATGCTGTATGCTGTAAAAACATGCATTTGAGAAAACACTATGACTGCAGTGTACATGTATGTGCAGTGTATGATATACATGTACAATACTGTAGCTGGAACATGTAAAACAGTATACAATTTGTACACTTGTACTTGACAGGGCTGCCAACAACTCTCATGCATTGAGCTTGAGACTCGCGCATTTTGGTCCTTTCTCACTCTAAAACTTTATTTCATTTGCATGCATTTCTATTGATCTCACTCATTTTGACTCCTAAATTATAGCATTGGCCAATGGGAGTCTCACTCTCTACTAGTTTCCAGTGTTGGCAGCCCTGACTTGATGGTGTTTGATTTACAGTTAACTCTGCTTACATTGTCTGTAACAACATGCATTCAAGGAAACTTTGTGACCAGAGTGTGCTAGGCTTTGGTGCCATGTGAAAATATATGACTTTTGCTATGTTAATGGGTGTGTACAGTTCTGTATGAGGTGAGGATTTAGCTTTTAATGTTTTGCGAGATATTCAGAAACCACTCTATGAGATGTCAAAGAGCATGCAATTCTAAGGGGTATCAAAAGTTTATCTGATGAAAATCGGTTTTGAAATGGCTGAGATATCCAAAAACAAGGTTAAACAAAGAGATCCTGATAAAAGGCGTGGCCTGTCGCCTTTTATTATTATCACTTTTTTGGATATCTCAGCCATTTGAAAACCAATTTTCTACAAATAAACGTTGAATCCTTCTTAAAAGTACATGCTCTTTCATATTTCATAAGAGGTTTCTCATTATGCCACTTTATAGGAATGTTCAAAACATGAATCCCCACCTCAACCAGTACTGTACAGTCCCTTAAACAGAAGACTCAGTAAGTGCACTGTACAGTAGATACTGACCAGCATACTGTACACTGTGCATACATTTTGTGTGTACCATGCATTTTCTGGAAATTACTCTGTAAAATACTGTAAAAGTGGAAATTTTTGCAGTGTTGAAATTTTCGCGTATTTCGCGCAACCAGAAACTAGCGCGAAAATAAAAGTACACAAATATTTTTGCTTGCCATATGTTCCCGTGCGTGATGCCTTGATTCCGCGGAATTAAAAACACGTGAAACTCTTCTTACCCGGCCAAGCGCGAAAAATTAGTCGCGCAAAAATATCCACTTTTACAGTAGACATCAGAACATACGGTGTACAGCTGTATGAACTGAAACTTTCTGTATCTGGGGCAGAAGGGACAGCAAGTGGGCAAAGTGTGTAGCAGATTTCATACTTACGGAGAATTTCTTTTTCAAACATGTTCAGAAACATTGTTTCATCCCAATCAAGTTATTTTTGTTTGTTGAAAGCGAACAAGAATAATTTCTTCCAAACGCGTTGCACAAGGAGGCACATGTACAATGTACATGTACAAAAAGCTGTACGTTTGGCCAGTTGCAGCCCAGAGGCGTTTTCGCGGTGAGATTCACTCAATTCTGGGTGCACGATCTGAATGGATTGACCTCTAAAACATGATAAAGAAGCTTGACTTGATGTCATTTTTGCCATAGTACATTGTAGGGTGTAGGCCTACTGTACCTGCAACCACCATTTGTAGTATAGTCAACTTGAGTACAACATTGTATGATGTGGATCCACACTTCAACTAAGTGTATAAGAGCAGCATATCATCCCTGAGGTGACAAGACTTTGTATCTCAATTTGCACTTTTATATTCAAGTTGCATCTTTTG
The DNA here is from genome assembly GCF_040938485.1 of Diadema antillarum. Taxonomy (NCBI): domain Eukaryota; kingdom Metazoa; phylum Echinodermata; class Echinoidea; order Diadematoida; family Diadematidae; genus Diadema; species Diadema antillarum. The sequence continues at coordinate 478,683 of NW_027271169.1, read as the reverse complement.
TCAGAGTAGAGCAATGCATGCCACGGCAACAGCAATTTTTGAATAAAAATCATACAAAAATATTGTGGATTGAGCTATTAACTCCCTCAGTTTTTCAGCATTGAAAATTGGCACATGTGACAGCTTATGTAGACTATGCAGATGTGCAAGACACAATGTGTTTTTGTGTGTCGCTTTGTATCAATGTGTTGCCATGGTAACAGCAAATTTAAAAAACATGCATAAATGTTGCAGTACAAACAGCTTCCGTAGTTTTTAAGTATATGACCTTCAATTCAGCTCATGTGACTCCAATAAGAAGGACATGCTCTGTACGTATGCAAGAGAAGTTCTGTTGTAGTTTTTTGTGATGTTCGATGATGCGTTACCATGGTAACAGCATTTAATTGATGAAACAGTGCAGAAATCTTGTGGATTGAATCTAACTTCCTTCAGTTTGGGTGGTTTTGATTGATTTGAAATGTGGTACTGCGATAAGGTTTACAGTAGCCTACAGTACACTGTAAGTACTGCAGATGTGCACTCTGAGACATACCAGTACAATGTATTGTTCATCAAAGGTGGATGATTTTCACATTTTCAGTGGGAATGCAATAGACTGTATGTACACATTTTATACATGTATTGTACAGTTGTACATGACCCTGATTATTACTTTCCGTAGTGAGTGCTGTTTGGCCGGAGAGTTGTTCACATTCAGTTTTGTTTCTGTTCTTGTTTGTGAGTTAATGAAAGCTCTTTATGCATGTTGCTTGAACTTGTATTCCCAAGGGCAAATTTACATTGTGCCCGTACATGCACCTGACTTTCATTTCAGCTTCATGGATACAGGGTGTGGAGTGTGAGAGGGGAATACCCTTTTTTTTTTTTTTTTTTGATGGGGTGGAAAGGTAAACAAAAGCGCTGTGCCGGTTTAAACAGAACGTCATAACACAGCTTGCTTGCCACTGTGTTCTACACTGTATCAATCTATTTGCACTGCAGTTATTGTCAAGTGGGTACACTATCCCAGCTATGGAGATCCATTAACTAGAGCCACACATTGATGAGATGTTTCTCTGCCGTATTACTGTTTGAAGAAACAAACATACAAACAAACAATCCTAGGCCTGTGACACTATATGCATACTATGATTCCCGCTTTAACTCTGTTATTGTATATTGTTGCTTTAGTGTCAGTTCTTGCAGTGTGAGATTATGTAATTTCATTGTATTGTTTACAATGACAGACTACTTAGAGTGCTGTAGTCATATGGTATGGTCTGTTGGTATTTTTTCCTCGAAAAGATCTGAAAAGAACAAAGAAAAGCCATCTTTGTGCTCTTCATTTAATACATGTATAAAATGTACAAATGTACGCATGTGTACATTCATGTGCGTTCATCTCTCCAAACCTGATACAAGTGTTATGGACTAAAGGCGATTCACTGAACTGCCACCATTCTGTAGCAAAAGTAAAGTTAGATGTGCCCTACATGTGCTATACAAAAGTGTGGCAGAAAGTGTACAATAAATCCAAGTGCATGTTCACTTGTGTCATATTGTACATTTATTGTATGTACAGGACGTGTAGGCCTACAATACATTGTGCACAGTATTTCTGTAGTGTCTTTTGCAGTACATTGTACATGTACATACACATTCGTATGTTGAAGAGCTCTACAATGTAATGATTTAGGAAACAATACTGTAATACGAGGAATGTTCGCGTGCATTTTAATTTCGCGAATTTCGCGAGTGCCAACATTCGCAAAATTAAAATGCACACGAAAGTTCTTGCCTACACAATATGCATTGGATACCCGTGGCAATTCCCGAAATTTTCATGCTGTGAATATATCGTGTTTTACAGTCACCTTTGTTGGCTCACAAGCAATATTTCTGTACACTCCAAGAGCACTGAAATAACCAAGGCATATGTACACGTACAATGTACAGTAATCAATGTGTAGCATACAGTATTGTGAACTGCAGTGTGTGTGTGTACAATGTACCATCAAGGAGGTAGAAGAACCTCCGTGGTACAATATTGTAGGCGTACATGTACATACAATTGTACATGAATGTGCATGGGGCACAATTTTTTGTTTTTGTTTATTTATCTATTTTTTAAAGAGTACACATTGTATACCGTTGTACATACATACATGTACAATGTACGTGCACATGTACTGTTCTCTACATTGGAGGCCAACAATGTTTATCGATCTATGCGAGCCATCACTTTTTGTAAATATCTGTGATGAATACAATACTGTAGGTGGTGCAACAGGCACATAGTGTATCTTGCTCACTCTCTCTCTCTCTCTCTCTCTCTCCATCTTTCTATGTGCCATGTGCTATCAAAACATTGGCGATCCAGCTTTCCTAGCTTTCCTATCTGTACAGCAGTAGCAGGTGATAGCTTGTGATGTTTTTTTTTTTTTTTAATGCCATTCTCAATCAATTGTCTGTTAGTCCGTTTTGTACGGATTTCACAAGAATACTGTACGATCTCTCTACTATCCTAGCGATACTGCAGTCAAAATTTGGAGCCTTCTAGAGCGATTTCGAAAAGCCTTGTAAAAATTTGATTGCTTGTCTACACTGTATAATACTGCTTGTGCTGTATGCTCAGATTTTGCCAAAGCAGACCCCGTCTGGCTGTGTTTTCATGGTAACCGAGTTCCCCTCCGATAAATGGCACTCTTTTGAATACCAAACTTGTACTACAGTGTATGTGTTATGTAATCACAAGTGTGATGAGCGGAAAAATGTGCATGTTGTGCAGTGTTTATCAATGGCAGTCGGTTTACGTTGGCTTATTGTTTTCATTAGTGGTTGATGACCTTCAGTGATTGGCTTCCGCAATGGCAAAAAAGCACTTCTGGAAACCTGTAGTGTTAATACTGCTGGCGAGCATCTTCGAATCTGCTGTATAGGAGGCTGTGAAACAATGCCATGTGTACAATCTGTAAAGTGCTTTCAGAACCTGATGGCATCAGATCACCTTTGCCGTCATACTGTATCATACGCTGAATACAAAGTATTTCGTGAGGTTTTTATTTTCGCGAATTTCGCTAGTCAGCTGCTATTCACGAAATTAAAAACATGCGAAAATATTGACTCTGATGCCAATATGAATGTGACGTACGCGTACACATTTCTCCGTTCAGTACAGGACTCCACGATCGCGAATTTAACCACTCGCGAAATTGTTGGGAAGTCCCGATTCGCGAAAATTTATACTCGTGAAATATATGGCGTGCACAGTATTCTGTTTGTTTATAGTGAGCTAAAAGGCTGCTCAATGCTGCTGGAGGAGGCTTCAGAACCTGACTTCTGCTTACAAATATGTAGTATACATGGGGTATCCCTTTCCCTCTATCTCTCTTCCCTTTGATTGTCCTGTCAATATTAGGTTGTCAAGATTTTACTTTCACAGCACTTGGTCTAAAAACAGGTGTAGTTTCCTAAATTAATTGAATAATGATACTCCTTTTTGTCCTTGATTTTGCAATAATGGGGGGGGGGGGGACGGGGGTCTTGAGGAAGGCTGTGGAATATACTGTATGCAGTATTGTCCATGTAAACATCTTGTCATTCTACCTACATACGGATGAAATTAATGACACCATCATCATATCACAGGTTGCTCTTCAGTCATGTTTTGATTTATGCTCTGTCATTTGGTTACTCTAAGGTGGAAGCAATTTGAGATATTGCAGCACCAACGCACTGATGTTTTGCATGGCTAATCAAGCAATTACCTTTGTTGATCTGTATGGACCTGTGGCATCCCTGCACTTGACATTACGTAGAGCCACTCTGCTTCAACCTCGTGCTCAGTGGTTCTCATACAACGTAGAATGTACAGTGTGTACACGTAGTGTATACCATTTGCAGCCTAACACTTGATTAGGATGTACACTTTAATACTTTAATTAGACACTGTACATTGTATGAGGCTTCTCTACTGGATCCTTTTCAAACCAGTATCTTTTACATGGCTGGCGGCACCGTACAAAGGAATACATACGGTGTCATCACTTTGGCCCCCCCCCCCCCCACTTTTTTAACCCGGAAGTATAAGTAAGTGGCACTAAAAAGAAATAGATAGAGATCTTAAAGTGTGAGGGCGGGCAGCTGAAGACCTTTTTTTTTTTTTTGCTTGTCAGCTGAAGAAAAAAGAAACCTGGAAATGGAAGGGGAGTGATGAGCTGAGGAACTTTTTTTTGTTGCTTGTAAGCTCATGAAACCCAGAAGTGGGCCCCCCCCCCCCCCTGCCCCCCACTTTTGAAAACGCTCCTCTGGCCCTGTTTATGTGTTTTTCTCTCACAAGGGGAAAACTGTCTGTATGCTTGTGCTCTGTATTACCAGCACTTCAGTCAGAGTAATTTCCTGAAATTGCTTCCACGGACCGTATTTGACCCGTAAAACCTAACCCTAAAGGTTGATGATGTAGACATCATTCCGTCGACTAGGCATTTAGACTGTCAGTATAACGTTACTTGTCAAGACTCGAGGCTGCCATAGATTTTGATCAGTCAATCATCATATTATGGCAGGTCTAGCCATTAGCGAGAAGGGTAGTGTAGATTTGGCTGGTAGGCATTAAATCATTTGAACCATTCAACGTGCATATAATAATTTTATTAGTGTTCATGACGACTATATTGCACCACCAAAGTTAAATATTATGTGCAGACAGATTTGGGTCCAAAGTTACAGCAGAGACTGAGTAATTCACCTCGACCACAGTTAAAAAGGACAAGTTCACCTTTGGCTAATATATATGTGAATTGAGTGAATACAGCAATATTACACTTTATTGAAAGTGGGAGGAAAATCAGACAATCTCTTCAAAAGTTACAAGTTTTGGAAGTTTCACTACCGTCATCACTGGATGAGAAAGACTGCTACATTTTGTGATGTCACAGGCATAGAACAATGTAAAGAAAATATAAAGAAAATTAAACATTCATGGTTCATCATCCCTTAAAGCCTTAGACCCTGGCTACACCATTACCTACAATAGGTGCTACTAACATGCATCCTCTTTTTGAAAGAGAAGGGATTTTCATTTTCTTCTGTAACTCATGATAAAATGTGGGTGAGAATAGTGCAGAGGGAAGTCATATCATGTGACATGGCATCAGACATAGATATTAAGGTACTTATCATTCTATGCTAATTTCCTGAAAATTCTCTGTATCGCATACAGTTTGTAATGAATTAGTGCATGGCGCACACTCTAAATTGTGTTTTATTCAGCCAATTTGTGTTACAGTCATATGCACTTCCTCATTTGGTTGCACAACTCGTTTGTGTAGGAAACTTCTTCATTTTGATCATACAATGTAGTCATTACATGATGAGATTAGGTAACTTTCTGTGTCGTTTTCTTCTCCTGTGAATTCTCCTGTTACGTGAAAATCAGAAAAGACAGTTACATTCCTGAAACATGTGGGGCCCCATATGTCATAAAAGATGTTAGGAAAGCAACTTTTGCTGGAATGGCAAAGTCCCATAGCAACAGCCAATCAGGAAGCTGGATTCTTGTCGTTACTATGACAATTGCCATCCCAGCAAGAGTTGCTATCATATCAACTTTTTATGAAAAGGGGCCATATTGTCAACCATGATGGTGAGACTGAGAGCATGTTGGAGTATTTGGAAAGAAAGATATTCAGACAATCTTGAGTAAAATACAACTGTATGTACTTGTAGCTCTGCAGTATTGCACTTTATAGTGTAGTGTCCATGTATAATGCAACAGAATACACAGACACGCTCATGTGTCACTAAACATGGGTAATAGCAAAAGCAACTGGGAGTATTGTACATACAACTATATGTAAGACCGAAAAAGTTCCCGGAACATTATGTACTCACTCGTATCTCTGGGATGTAACATCATAGTGTGGATCATTTTATGCTTTTGCCCTGAAGGGTGCCAGCGGTATTATGTCTTTCCTCTCTTTTGTTTTTGTTTTGTTTTCCTTATAATTTGCAATGTGGAGAATAAGGCAAAAGTCAGAATGATAGTCCTTGGGTACAGTAGGCACAGCGTACACATAAAATTTTGTATGTGCAACTAATGCACAGTTACCAGGTACAATATATACAAGTGCTTGTGCTTGGCATTCGTGTTTAAAAAACGTTGGGTGTATCGCTGCATTACGATCGGATTCAATACATTTTAGTGTATGTGGGTACACAGCACTGGGCACTCTGTTGAATGGGATACAGGTACATTTGTAATCATGTGGTATTCAAACTACACTTTATAAATACGAGTAGCATTATGAAATTTCACCACTTAATGAATGTGTGTCTTGTAAATTTATGTGGGGCAGGTAAGAAAAGTTGAAAGTGGTTTTCTTTTATAATAATATCACATGTGCGGTCTCCTTTTGGCTGCATTCCAGCTCTTCAAGTGGACGTTTTAGAGCAGTAATTGACAGTTCTGCTGGCATAGAAGAACTACATTTTGGTTTTGATACATGTACAAGTGATGTACGTGTATGAGTGTACAACAAATACATGTGTTGAACCAGTAAATTTTTTAACAGTGGATGTAAGAATACAGCCTTTTGAATGCAAACTTGTGTATTAATATTAAAAGAGTGGTACAGTATTGGTTTAAGGTGAGGATTCAGCATTTAACTTCTTGTGAGATACTAAGAAACCACTTAATCAAATGTTAAAGAGCATACAATTCTAAGAGGAATTAAACGTTTGTTTGATGAAAATCGCTTTTGAAATGGCTGAGATGTGCAAAAACTATATTAAGTGACTCAAAGCGATCCACCTTTGATTAGGATCAGTTTGTTTTAGGTGCATTTTGAATCTGAGCCATTTCAGAAACAATTTTCATCAAATAAACTTTGAATTCCTCTTCATAAAACTATACATTGTATGCTTTGTCATATTTCGTAAGAGGTTTTTCATCATCTTAAAAAAATCCTCAAAAATGTTGGAAACCTGAAACCTCATCTTAAATGAACTATACCCAGCTATACCATCCCTTTAAAGGGGAAGGCTAGTAACTGATCAGTGGGAATCAGTGGAAATGCTGGGAGATGATTGTTCCAATCCTTATGGGATTCATTCAAGAGTTCATTGTATATCTATCGTTGTGTGAAAATGATTTGCTTCAGAACGGTCTCATATTCAAGTAATGTGCAGATTAATGCTCCGTCACTGACCAGGGACGCTAACCTGGAAGCATTAAACTGCACATTACTTGAATATGAGACCATTCTGAAGCAAATCATTTTCACACAACAATGGATATACAATGAACTCTTGAATGAATCCCATAAGGATTGGAACAATCATCTCCCAGCATTTCCACTGATTCCCACTGATCAGTTACAATTGTACTAGCCTTCCCCTTTAAAGCTAGACTACAATGTTCATGTACTGTGCATCATGTAGTGTACACTGTAGATGATGATGCATTGAAGTCTAGATTGGCCAACTAGACATCACAAAGTGATAGGTATTATTGTGTGTAGTAAAATTTTCCATGCGTATACAAGTGCCCTCACAATTTCACAGATCCATGTGGAAAAGAGAAAGTGAGAGTTGCGTCTCATGAAACTGGTGTTTTTGTTTTATCTTTGTTATTGTTTGTGACCACAGTCTACTTACACTTTGTGTATGTGTGTGTTTTATACTACCATGGGTTGCATCACATATTGGGGTGTGTGGTTTGAAAGCATTATCTCTGCAGATATTATTTGCTTCGCAAGAAACACAGTTGCTGCATTCACACTGCAGATACCATCAGAGTTTGGGAAGGTGTTTTTCTCTCAAAGAGTGATGTAAGAAATACATGTATGCTAGAACCATCTGCACTGTGCTTATAAAGTCTTGAGAAACTCCCAACATTTGAGAATTCTTGATTGACAGTTAATATCCATGTGGGAGGAAGGGGAACAAGGGTAGGGTGAAAGTTGATGAAAGAGTTTCTACTGGAAAAGGGGTGCACTGAAGTTGCTGGTACATGTACATACAGTGTATGTCCAATAAAGGAAATATCATGCATCTCATGCACCACATATATTTCAAGAAATTTTCAGCTAATGGAGACTATTTCCCCTTTGGTGTAGAAAGTATTTCCTGGAAGATTTTGTGGGATTTCATTTTTTTTTTAATGAAAACTTTGCATTCCCTCAACTTGTTGCTGACAAATGTGTGAAGGGTAGTGAAGTCACAAACTGTTGTACTTTCTCATCAGGCAATAGTAGTGCTGAAACTTTCAAAATTCATAACTTTTGAATAGATTGTCCAATTTTTCCTCAAACTTCACTTCTGTTTTCTATTAATATCGCTGCATTCACTCAATTCACACATGCATTTGGGCATCATTAGAAAGGTAGACAACCTGTGATCGGAGAGGAAATTAAGAATGCTATTTTTCACATACTCCAAGCCACAGGTATTGAAAGAGAAATGATGATATTCAACGGTGATTTTTACGTTTATAGTGTCACATTTGTACTTTCTTGTCTGCGGCTGCCCAGCTTTTAAGAGGCCAGGTTTAATCTGTGTTCATACATGTACAGACATACATGTACACTAAACCACGTTGCAGCCAGTTTTAGCCAAAAGTGTTCATTTTCACGTCACTATTATGGTTGTTTGTACATATATACCATCACAGTATATTTGAGGGACAAATTTCTCATCTTTTTTCCCTTCTCTCTGTCTTGTGTATTTCAGGAGCTTAGTGACATCAAGAAGGACCCACCTGCAAACTGCTCTGCAGGCATGGAAAAGGAAGACAGTGAGTACAATACAGTAGTTTGTTGGTGATTAAAGTGCAAGAAGGTCATAACCTCAATGCACTGTCTGTTTTGCTGCTGTTTTTGGCACCTGTTTTTGTTCAGTTTTTTTTTTTTTGAAGTGAAAATGCCAGTTTACTTTGATACTTGAACTCTCCTGAAGAGTAAGGATGGGAACTTTTCCTGCTATACTTTAACCCTAACTAGGCCGGGCTATTTAGGGAGATGATGGAGCGGGGGGGGGGGCTCCCAGGCCCCCCCTCCAGATCTCGGCCGTCGACCGCGCGATCGCGACCAAAATTGGCACACACATTGCCTATGATGTAATCTAAAGTACCATGAAGTTAATTTTTTCAAAAATTATCATTTACACTAAATTATGCTAATTTATGCATAATGATGCATGAAATCAGACAATTTGGTATAAATCACTAAATAAAGCTCAAAACAGGCACATTTTTTGTGTAAATATTCTTTTTAGTGTCCTTAGCAAATGTAAGAGAAAAAGATTGTGCAATCAGAAAAAATTTCCTAAGTATTTTATTGTTTTTTAAATTTCTTATGTATATCTTTGTTTTGTCGACTTTATGTTTTTCATTGTTTTTTCGATGAAATTTGTCCGCGACATTATTCCGAACAAGAAAATATGTTATTAATTGATTTTAATCAATAAAACCCCAAAATAATCATGCTTTTATGAAATTTGCCTGTAAACACAGTTTACATAGAAATTGTACACAAATTCACGTTTTTGAGCAATTTTTGGTCTGACATGCACGTGCATATTTATGCGCAACTTCAGAACCGCGCGGCCGGGCATCGCAAATTTGGTGTCAAAAGATGCGGGAGACTCAAAAGAAAAAAGTCATGAAACGTCGTGGCGATAGCTTCTTGCGATAGCAATACATCAAGCGAAACGTCGAGGGGGGGCGCCCCCCCCCCCCCCCCCCCCCCCCCCCGGCCTAGTTAGGGTTAAACAGGAACTTTTTAAACAGGAACTTTACCTTGGCCATGTAAAATAGCAATGGGTAGAAATTTACCTGGTAAAGAATGTTCCCCCCTCTTCCCCATCTCCAATATCAAATGAGAATAATGGTAAAAAGGGGGGGGGGGATGTGCAAAGTTGTGGTTACTGTGTAACGGGATGTGATGACTACCTTATACCACGATTCGCAACAGTCATGTTCATTTTTGCAATTGCCCATTAAGATTAATGTTCAGTGAGGTACATGATGGCTGAGTGGTCAGTGAAATCTTTTATATTTTCACACCATTTCATAGCTTTCTAGTCATCTTCTGCATTATTGATTTGAGTGCAAGTTTGAACGCTTATTTTTGTTCTACAATTTCCTTCTTTTCCAGTACTACATTGGACTGCAAAGATAATGGGTCCAGTAAGTATCAAGTGTTATGATTGTGCTTGTTGCTGTTGTTATTGTTTCTGTTTGTTTGTTAGTTTGTCTGTTGGAGGGTTGCATGTTTTTATGAGTGCAGCTACAAGGTATACTGTAACTCTAACCAGGGAAGGCTCCTCCCTGGTCTAACTGGAGGATGGGAATGGGGACTTAAGGAGGAAATCCAGTCCAAAAACAAGTTAGTCTGATGAAGAAAAAAGAAGAGTTAAATCTTAAGAGTTCAACAGTAAAAAACTTGACTGAAATCGGATGAAAAGTAAGGAAGTTATGAAATTTCGCTGGTTTCTGCAAAACAGTTTGTGTACAGTGGATATGAATACATGCAAATGAGTGAGCTGACCATGTCGTAACCTCACAATTTTCCATTAATCGTGTAAAAAAAAATGATGAAAATTCAACGTTTCTGTCAGTGAAGTCTGAAGTTATCCCTAGTTTGATAACTTCAGAATAGTGATCGGTTAGATATATCAGGGTTTGAGCCTCGGGCATAATTGCGTTTGAATGAAAAACTTGAAATGTAAAAATTTTATGTACAAACTATATATGGCACATTGTGAGGGGATGACATGCTCATTTTTCCATTTGCATATTCATATTGACCGTCCAAGAACTGTTTCCTCAAAAATTAGCGAAGCTTAAAAATGTCATAACTTGTTTATTTTTCATCCGATTTTGATCAAAATCTTACCGTTTAACTTGTAATATTTTTTTCTTTCTTATCTGACTAACTTATATTTGGACTGGATTTCCCCTTTAAGCTACTGTAGCTTTGGCAGTCTGTTGTGTTACTTCATTTTATTTTTTGTTCTCCTTGTTTTCTTACAATGTATTTCTCTCTATCAGCTTGAATCAATTGTGGTAAGGTCTGATTAATGTGCTTGAGTCATATTTCCATTTGAGGTTAATCTTTCACCAGAAGCACAATATTTGAGATTGGTAAGCTTAGACCAGTATCTCTTCTATAGGGAGAGTTGGTATTGATTTGAACCAAAGATAAACTCTACATTATACAGTGCTTGTGATTGTGTCAAACCCTGTCACTGGCTCTGGCTCTTGAAATTAGGGGGTTCCTGCATTTTTTTTATTTTTTTTATTCATGCAACGCATAAAATGCCAGTATCTGTTGCTGTAGGGCCAATCCATAAGTCACAGGATACTGAAAAACCAGAAACATTCACAGCATGGAATTATGTGAATTGAAGCCGTTGACCTTTCTTTTTTTTCTTCTTCTTTTGTTTTGCGCCATGAAACTTTCACGAATTGCTGTCCATATAAAAAATGTACCTCTAGATCTAGCTTTGATAAGATGAATATCTAGTGTGCAGTATTTAGGGGCTTTTATTAAACAAAACGAAATATCGTGACAGTATTGGAAAGTATTTGTTTTGATGCCTGTTAAACAGAAATGCCTTCAATTTGGAAGTGCAGTTGTAATCATATTAGATAGTATGCTAGGTCCAACTGTTGCAGCAATGGTACAGGTCAATACAATACTTGCATGGTGTACAGCATTGTACTGGCATTCAATGCGCTGTGATGACAAAAACTTTTGTGAACCTCTTCTTCTCACAAGTCTTGGCTGCTTGCGAAATTAGTAAAAGTTTCGTTAACCTGAAAATGTATGTTTTTACAGTAATTGTGAAATCTTGTGCGAATTGTTATATGACTCGTATGGCATGTGTCAGAAACATATTCATTTAAAACACATGAGCATTTCAATGCGTGTTGTTTAATCTGTCTTGTTTTCCTCATTAAACACCTACAGAAAGACAGTCCTTATGCGGGAGGAATCTTTAGTCTCAACATCATCTTTCCGTCAGAATACCCTTTCAAACCACCAAAGGTGAGAGTGAATCTGGTGTTTGTCACAACATACGGCATAAGAGAAAGATAAAAAGGGTGCATTATTGAATGCTACAAAATTTGATTTATGATGGATGTCCACTGCTGAAAGAAAGTTTAGTTCATGGTATTGTAAGTAGTGAATTAAATCCCCTCCATCTCTTTTGGCTTCTCGCAGTTCTGAAATGGATGGTACAGTTCTGGTTTAGACGGAGCTGCAGGTTTCCAACTTTTTTGTATGTGTACTGTACGTTTGTGAGATGATGAGAAACCTCATATAAATATGAAATAACATGTAATTTGTTAATGAGGAAGTCTTGAAATGACTGAGATATCAAAACAAAGCAGTCCTAGTGAAATGCGACAGGCCACTGCTTATCAGGATCGCTTTGTTTTTCCTTGTTTCTGAATATCTCGGTCATTTCAAAACTGATTTTTCATCAAAGAAACTTTCAGTTTCTCTTAGAATTGTATGCTCTCTAACATTCCATAGAGTGGTTTCTAAATATCTCACAAAACGTTCAAAGCTGAATCCTCACCTCAACCCATAGTATGCCATAGTATACCATTCCCTTTAACCCTTTTTGTGCTTTGAGTGCTGACTAGTACAGAAAATCCCTAAGCGGTGTGTACATTGTCCAAAGTCCATGGCGCAGAAAGGATCAACCAAACAGTCATGTCAGGAGTGACTTTTATGTTCATGGAAGTGAATCTATGAGATGAATATCAAATTGCAGAGTGTAGAGGACATGTGAAAGTTTTCTATTAGAGCACTGTCAATTTCAACCAGTTGCCAACACCAGATCCATACATGGCTGCTTTTGTTTCTGCCTACGCCCACTCTGTGCATGTTTGGATTCCTACATACATTGTAGTGTTGAGCCGTGGCAACATCAGAGATATGAGAGTGTCATAATGCATTGAACACTGTGGATGGCTACATAGCAATCTTCACAGAAGCATTGCTTCACAGAAAAGACAGAATTCTATTTGATATTTTCCGGCATTAAAATTAATGTGCTTGCCCGATCCAGTGGAATGTACGGCCCACGCTTTAACTTACACAGGTATGTGCTCATATGAAACACTGCTTATACAGTGTAGTTCTAGGGCAGATGCTCTCACACAAACACACACTTCTACCAAAGAAGCAACACTAATGAAGCAAACAATTCAACTTGTGCAAAACAGGCTGAGAAATGTAAATGATATCGAGAAAACTCGTGATATTTGTGCAGGTTATAGAACTAGCACAGGTTATAGAATTTGCGCTAGCCAAAAGTATTGTGAATGTGCGAAAGATTAATGTACTGTTAATACTTCTGCATTTACAGTATTAGTCATCATGCTCCGTTCGTGTGCAATGCTCATACCCTCTCATTTTTTTTTTCTGTCCACATTCACAGATCAGCTTTACGACAAAAATCTACCATCCGAACATAAACAGCAATGGCAGCATCTGTCTGGACATCCTACGCTCTCAGTGGTCACCGGCTCTCACGATATCGAAAGGTAAGGAGAGATTCTTATTTCTTTGTGTGCCACGTAAGCACGCCTGACTCAGTCGACGGCGTGCTGAGGTCACATATTCTGCTCAAATGCAAAAACCCGCCAAACCGATCGATAAATCGCCAAATGTGATGGTACAAAGCGTTTCTTACGATTCCATTCCTGTCACTAAAAGTTATATAAATTTGAAAAGAAGAATGTTTTTCAAGAGCATGGCTTTGTTGCTGTCTCAGAATAATGTGTGCACAGAGGGGATTTACACCTAGCACATAAAAGTTTAACCTTGTCTGCTCTGCTGTAAAAGTGGAAACCTTTTGGCATTTACTTTTTTTCACTCGGCCAATTTCAAAGAACTTCACTTGTTTGTAATTTTCTTCTATATGACAGTATTTCAATACATAATTCAGTATTTCCCAATGATATTCACTATGCATAATTGTGCACTTCTTCAAGATTGCAAACCTTGTGAAAATGCCCTCTTCGATAAATATCGAATGTTTGATTGGTATGCGATATGATGAATAATGAAAACTGGCTGTATCATCACCGCTTTGAAACAACAACTATTTTACGTATGCTCTCCCATTATCATTTCAAATTTGATATCCAGATATTACCGTCTGGTACTTTGTGATGGTGTCGTTGTTTTCTTGTTCCCATCCCCCAACACAGTGTTGCTCTCGATTTGTTCGTTACTCGACGACCCGAATCCCGACGACCCGCTGGTGCCTGAAATAGCCAGAATCTACAAGGTTGACAGGGAGCGCTATTGCCGGCTAGCTAAGGAATGGACACAGAAGCACGCCATGAGCTCATGACCGGACATTGCGTCGTTTCTCTCCCGTTTATGTTCCTTCTTTTCCCCCTTCTCTCTCATCATCATTGAAAACAAATTCTTGCAGTGTGTTATTCGGACGAGTCGAGATGGAATCGTGTGGGTGATTTTGATTTACTAATCAAGAGTTTATTAGGCACAGAACAAAACAAAAAAGGATCACATTTCATGAGAATGAGACTGGAAAAAAATGGACTGCAAGCGTGTGACTTCAGTCCATGGTACAGATTTTTGTTTTTTATGTTTTTGTGCTTGTCTGTAGTACGTTTCTTTGTCCACCTTTCATTGAGAGACTTACCTTGGGTATTCCAAATATGATACCTCTGACAACTTTGTGTTTACTGGAGGTGAAATGGGTACAAGTTTGCTTCTTTATTCACTGGTTGTTTTTTGTGTGGTAGAAATGCTGTATACCCAAGAACTGAAAAACTGTTGCAGGTATTGAAACAGGGCATTTCATCTTTCCATTAGTGATAGTCGTATCTAATGTATGGAGACTGTCTGCCCCTCCCCTGAATGTGACACTAGTAATATTTCTATAAAGTCGCAGTACTTTCATGGCGAAGCCGATTGATAAGAACGACGGATCTGTGTGAAATGTCATGTGGCAATCAGCATCCCATTTCTTATCACATGTTTTGTAATTTTATAAAAAAAAGAAGATATTTTGCACCCCTGTATTCTGTGCCATACAGAGTGCTTTGCGGCACAGCATGTATGCTGGATGATGATGGGCGACCTGTTACACCTCCTCCTGTTCCCCCCCCCCCCCCCCCCCAACATACACACAAAAGAAAAAGGAGATTAATGAAACTCTTCAGTGTAAAATGCTGTGTGAAATATGTTACAAAATTTGGCATTATTTGCTGTGGAAATGTGCCATTTTTTTTTTTCCTCTTGGAATATTAGTAAACAGAATGCTAGAGAAAGAATGCCTTTTTTTTTGTGAAAAAAAAAGGATTTTTTCCCCCACATTGTGTATGCAAACTGCTTGAAAACATGAATTCACTATATATGACAGGGACACATTTGCTATTTTCTCTTTTTACGGCCAGAGTTCTATTTGCTGTTATTGCATAAATCTATTTGCTGTAGTTCGTTAAAGAAGAGTGAAAGACTTTCGTAAATGTATTTATTGTGAGGTGAAGCTATGTAGAGCATGGAGACTTGCGCTGAAATGTATGAAGAAAAAATGCTTACATGTGGTACTCTGTTCATTTGATCTTTAAGCACTCAAGAGAATTATTTTCATGAAATGTGCATATCCTATGTATATTGCAAAATAGTTTGCATCACTTATCAACAGGTAGAACAATTTACTGTGTATTGTTTTAGCCAACCACTGTACGTCTTAATCATCACATGTGTTGATTGGGAAGGGTTTTTGACTGAAAAATGTAACAGCTGCATGTAGCTTTAATGGATACAGCAGTCAGCTCTGCTACATATCAGTTGGAGAAAGAAAGAAGACTGTGAGACATATTTCCCAGTGAGTCAACTTAATGCAAGCAGTGACATTTACACCGATGTGCCATTCGCGCGTTTGGCTAATGTGCATATTCGCTTAATAGTAATTTTGAAATTGATCTAGCGCAGATTTGCTCCAACTCTTAAAAGAGTTCATGTTCTGTAGATTACTCTTATGAACTCTTCAAAACATGCCTATGGCACATTGAGGTGTCACGATGTGTTATTTTCTGAGATAATGACTCCATTCTTTTGGATAACTATATATGTGTCATATTTCTTGGTGTTTTTATATTCACAAATTCTGCAAATTATTCGATATTTAAAGAATTGACAACTTGGGGAGAAAGCATTCCTCGTGTGACATCAGTGTGTCATATAAAGTGGCCGAGATGACAAATTGCTAATCGTTATATCTTGAGAAGGAATGTTACCTTTTTTTTCATTCTTTAAGTGTGACTCTGATCCCAAATTAAATCATAGAAACTCTCTGACAAGTCCCAATTTAGGAAATATTTTACTAATTAAATATACTATAAATGTGGACATTTTCACAATGTGGAAATTCCCACACATTTCACGAGACACGAAACTAGCACAAAAATAAGATACATGAAGTTCTTTGCTTGCAATATGTAATAGTATTTTATCTTTTGATTTCACCGAAATAAATACATGCAAAATTCTTCTTACTGGATTGAGCGCAAAAAAAAAAAAAAAAAAAACCTACACAAAAATACCACTTCTATGGTATGGTGTATCCAGTACTTAGTACAACTAATATCCCATCAGTCATGGTGTCATGCAAAAAAGAACACTTGCCTTCGTTTGGGCGGCATCAAAGCGCCGATTGTTCATCGTGTTCGAACGACAAAAGCCAAGCCCATCCAATATTGTGGGGCACTTTTAGCACCACATTATGGCAGGAAAGAGACGTATACAATGTCCAAAGAGCAGTAGCACTTGCAACAACATCGTTGTCAACTTTGCATACATCAAACTATTATCCTTGTAAACATGCTGTCTTGGATGTTGATGTAAGATTGACTGCATTAGTACCTTTAGGCTTCAGATTTGATCAGACTTGTTGATGTAAACCCCAAGAAAAATGTGGCAGTGGTGTGAACATTATACTCCTTTGGTTTGTAGAACTTTACATCTTACGTAAACTCTTTTCCTGCTTGAAATATGAACTTGGCACCTGTAAATGTCAACGTGGCTAAAAATGCAAGAAAATCTACTGTAACGAAAGAAGGCCATGTTTCGAGAGGTAAACTCCCTGAATTTATTGATTTTTCAGACTTAGGATTTGTGTCAATAGTGCAGCATTAATGGGTCAGTTTTCATCTTAGTGTACCTTTTCCAGTCATACACCATCGACTGTCATAGAGGTATGTAATCTGTAATTTTTATGAGATAGCCTATGCCTGATGGGGATGGATTTTGCACTCTTTCGTGGGCAGAATATGTCACTTTTTGCATCCAGGTGAGAGCAGGGTCACCACTGCTACCTGAAAATTGTTATAACTGTAGATGGGACTGGGACTGTAGGAAGCAAGGAACCCCTTTGTGCACATTACAGCTAAGTTAAATATAATCTTGTGTGTTTGCGTGTGTATGAGCGTGTGGGTGTGTGAGTGTGCTTTACGAGTGTTCTGATGAATGAAGGGGTGTACTGTACATTGTAAATTGTAATGGACTTTGTCACTTGATGGTGGCACCATTTCAGATGACTTCAAAAAATTTTTTCATAGAATGATATTCATCTATCATGTGTTATTTCTTTATTGCCATCGAGTGACAAGGGGCACCTTGTGGTGAGCAAAGTGTGTATAATTATTCCAATTCTGACTATGATATGGCAGATTTATTTACACTTAGGAGTCAGTATCATTTGTGAGATGCAGATATGTTTCTCTCCCTTATCTCTTTCTTTCCTGCTATCCCTCTCTTTCTCTTCTCTTCATCTCTCCTTCTCTCTCTCTTTCTTTCTCACAGGCCCGAATTTAAGAAGGTGGTACAATCTTTGTCCATGGTTTAAACCATAGACAAATGTATGGGGCGCCAAGTGTCGCATGGTCTATTTCGTTAGAAAATCAGTCATTTCGTCAACGCAACGACTGATTTTGTAACGAAATAGGCCATGCGACACTTGGCGCCCCATACAAAACTACGGTCTTTGTCTATGGTTAAAACCATGGACAAAGATTGTACCACCTTCGTGAATTCGGGCCTACCTGTCTGTGACAGACATGACCATTGTGTGTTATCATGTTTAGCCTGATTCATTTCATACTAACTCTGCTCATTTGTATGCTAAATAAGTGATATTCGGTATAATTGGGTGTGTTTTGAAGACAAGGGGAAAGTGACCGAATAGCATGGCACACTCTGTAGCAGAAATCTACCGATACAAGTTTATCTGTTCACAACCGACAAATATTATTTTGGTCAGAATTTGTGCAGTGCTGTTATATGTAAGTGTATATATGTATCATGCAGAAAGGCAACCCTACATTAACAGGTCACGTCACCACTTTCATTTTTTGTTTTTCTTCGGTTTTCTTTTTCGGTTTTGAATGAGTTGGTAAATGTGTTCAGTAGTTTTCCCCCTCTCTGGAACATTACATTAACTCCTCGGCTGCAAGAATCAAACAGTCCAGTACAAATCCTGGGAGAATGAGAGGATTCGGGAGTCAGTGACTTAAGCATTGCACAGAGTGTTTTCTCTTGGCGAACATGTTTCCCCCCCCCCCCCCCTTTCAATGAATCCCTGTAGCCTAACAAAGCAAACTGCAAAATCCATCCATCAACAACAAACTTGGGGAAGAAAGTTGCTGATGTAATTCCCAAGTAGGTTAGCCATGTTCCCGGACTCTGGACAGATTGTACCATTTCCTTATATCAAGATGTGGCTTCAATGTTCACCTTCGAGGGCTTTTTTTTTGGGGGGGGGATGGCTCACCATCAACCCCCCCCCCCCCCCTTGTGCTCGATTGCTTTACTTTGATTTTGACGAATGCAGGAGTATTGTACCAGTCTTGTCCTGTGTTGGTTTATGGTTGTTTATGTTTTATCGATTATTTGGCTGTAATTCTAACCAAAATGTATCAATTGGGTCAGTTTCTCCAGTGGCGGATCCAGAGGGGGGTGCACCGGGCACACGCCCCTCTTTATTTGTTGTTAAAACAAAAGAAATAAAAAGAAAAAAATTAGATGAAACCCGGAAATAGCACCAGAAATAATGTTTGCGCCCCCCCCCCCCTTTACAAAATTCCTGGATCCGCCCCTGGTTTCCGTGGTGTGTATTAGTCCTCTTCTTTCTATCGTAATTGATCATTGTATTTCTCTCAAGAGGCATGCTGTTTAAAACAACACACTCATCTGGTTATACAGTCAACATTGAGCAAGAAGGCTCCATTTACACCATGCAAGATGGTAGGCTGTTAGCTTTTTGGATTGGCTTTGACCAAGTGCTGTTTGTCTTGCCTGTAAATTTAAAAAAAAAAAAGATAATATAGGTTTTCCCGTTCATTTTCAAATTTTTTTCATTCAGTTTAATAGATTT
Organism: Diadema antillarum; assembly: GCF_040938485.1. NCBI lineage: Eukaryota > Metazoa > Echinodermata > Echinoidea > Diadematoida > Diadematidae > Diadema > Diadema antillarum. The sequence goes on along the minus strand of NW_027271169.1, from coordinate 459,273 downwards.
GTAGTTCAATTTCGTCGAGAAATCTAGAATAGGCCAATCCTTGTTTCAGAATCGTCTTTTGTTGATCATTTTCGAACAGAGTCGATTCAATTTAGTCATTTTCATCACACATTTTCGTCGTTGACAATTCAAATTCGTTTGTCACACACGCTGCAGAATTTGAATTGTAAATGACGAAAATGTGTGGCAAAATGACTAAATTAAATAGACTTTGTTTGAAAATGATCGACCAAAGACGAATTTGAAATCAGGATCGGCATATTCCAGATTTCTCTGGATGAAATTGAACTACAAATCTATCAAATTGAATGGGAAGAGTTTGAAAATGAATGGGAAGACCTGTAGTAAAGTTCCATCAGGACATTTACAGAGCTCTGATCAAGGCCAACCAGCAATGCCAGGTAGAATATAATGAGCAGTTGACTGCACCGTCACCATTCTTAGAGAAGAGTCAGCATTGACTCACAAGAAGTTTGTGTAGTTTTGTACATCACAGTATTAATTCCACTTTCTACGGGTCTGACTCTGTTGTGACAATTTGGATGTGCGATTCCAATTTTGCATGTAAAAAAAAAAAAGCATCACCATTTTATCGTTGATGAGCACAAAAATCAGAGTATAGTAGAAGTTCCGAAATATCACACGCTCATATTTTTGGTGGAAGTGTTCATTTGACATCTGCACCTTAATTGCACTTGATTCAAATTGGAAGGACACTGCGTGTGTCTGAGTTCATGACAATAAAATTACAGTGTATTATGCTTCAGAGAAACATAATGGTATCTAATCTAAAAGTACAGCAATTTCTTTTCCCTTTGCATTGCCACGATCCATTCCAATCAAACTTGCTAACTCCCCTTGTCAAATGCTTATCTCATTTCCATGGAGTCTGAATTGTAGTGATGGTCATAGGATTTTGTACACTTTTCTAGATACCCTAGGACATTTCTGTTCCTTTACCCGTATGTCATTTTGGGTTGATCTTGTTGGTACATGTATAATGTAACTTTTCAGTGTCATTGGTAGCCGATGTAATAAATTTGTCAATTATGCTATACTGGCCATTGTCGATCTGTACTTCGTGATGTGCTGAGCAATGGGCGTAATGTGGATATATTGGATCTGCTTGTGTTTGTGTGTGTGTGTGTGTGTGTGTGTGTGTGTGTGTGTGTGCGTGTGTGTGTGTGTGTGTGTGTGTGTGTGTGTGTGTGTGTGTGTGTGTGCATGTGTGTCCGTGTCTTGTGTATCTGTGTGTGGTTGAATTATGGAGCTCCAACGTGGAGCTACAATAGTTCTTTGGTTGATTGTAGAGTTGTCTGGCATTCATTAACTTTAATTTGGAGTAGAATTCACAATATGATTTGGTCTGTTCATGTGTATGTGTGATTAGAAGGATGGACTTTAGAGAATGAAACCCAAATATATACAGTATGATATGGATTTAGGAAATGTAGCAATATTAGTTGAACATAAAGTTTGAGGATAATCAGAAAATTCATTCAAAAGTTATGAATTTTTAAAGTTTAGTTGCCACCATCGCTGGACAAGTATACTACTACATTTAATGATGTCATGAATTTGTAATATCAAGGATACAAAGAAAATTAGATATATTTTCACTTTTCTAGCAAATGAAAGTGCACTTGATTAAACCTCTTTCAGAAAGAAGGGGGAAAATGTTACTCCTAACAATTTCATCAGCAACCAGTTAAGGGAATGTGTACTTTTCCATGTTTCATAGAATATTAAACTCAAAACTTTGCTGATGTGTCCACTCCATCCACATGTTATTACACATTTTGGTTTCATATATCCCTTTAAAAGCATGTGCTGGTAAGAGAATGCACACACACACACACACACACACACACACACACACGCACGCACATGCACAAACAAACACAATGAGCAATGCTTTTTAAATATCAGGAAGCATCCTTCCATGCACAGACACACACACACACATACAACACACACATACACAACACTAACATTGACCTGTTTATTCTCAAAAAACACATTTCTGTCATGATTATTTATGATTGCTAGTATTTTTATAAGGTGCAATGAAAGACTTAACAATAAGGGGGTTTTGTTTGCATTGATTATCTTGCATCTTTTAAGTTTAAATCTCTTTGTCGTATGATTTCTATGTTGTGTTTTTGTTACGTATGTTATCATAACACGGCCTTGCTGAAACACAGCTTATAGCTGATAGCAAGCGTTTTTACCCTGGTTATATAATTAACTTAACTCATTGCAGAATAGATAAAATCCTCTGAATCACTGACGTATAACCGTAGACATGTATTTTTATGTCTGCGCCACGAAGTGGTGCCGGAGGCATTATGTTTTCGTGTTGTTCGTCCGTCCGTCCGTCCTTCCGTCCGTCCGTCATTCCGTCCGTCCGTAATGAATTTTGTGGACAAGGTAACTATCAAAACCTTTTGAGGTATCCTAATGAAACTTGGCATGTATGTGTATTAGGGGGTGAAGTTGTGCCTATCAACTTTTGGGTGCATATGCTTAAGGTCAAAGGTCAAAAGGTCAAGGTCAAATACATAGAATTTCAATATTTCCATCATATCTTTGCAATGCCTGAAGATATTTTCTTGAAACTTAGTGTATACATGTATTAACCAATTAAGATTCTCTGGTGAAAGTTTGGGTCATGAGGTCAAAGGTCAAAGGTCAAAAGGTCAAGCAAAAATATTAAAACTTTACCTTTTTTCTCTGTACCTTGGAAATTGTTCAAGGTCTCTGCATGGAAGATAGTATATATACATGTACTGACTGGCAGTGATTATCTAGGGTTATCTAGGGTTCATGGGATCAAAGGTCAGGGTCAAAGGTCAAGGGCAACACTTCAAAATTTTACTAATCTTTCCCTCATGTTCATGCAATGCCAGCAGGATTATTTTTTTTTTAACACTAGGTGTATGCATGTTTAACCCAATAGAGATTCTCTGGAATTTTTTTTTTTTGCCTCTAAGGTCAAAAGGTCAAAGATCAAGTGAAAGTGCTGAACTAAGTTTTTCCTCCATATCTCGGAAGTGGCTCAAGTTATCTTGAAATGTACTACATATTTATGCATCTTCTGCCTGACAGTGATTATCTTATGAATTTAGGGTCGAAGGCCAGATGAAAATGGTAACAATTTACTATTCAATACAGAAATTGCACTTTTTCTCCATACCTTGAAAATTACTCCATGCATAAATGTATGAATGGGTCAAAGTCAAGTTAAAGTCTGTAAATCCCAAATACATGCTCTCCTATTCATCCAATTAAACCTAGGTCAAGGAAGGTGAGCATTTAACACATTTGTGACAAACTTGTCATTTTAACATTTTGCCAATTTTGTGAAAATGTAATCACACATTGTCCGCGTGTACTATTATATTATAACCTATTAGGAGAATCATGCATTATGGCGGAGGCATACCAGTCGCCATAGCGACATTTCTAGTATACTCTGTTTTATGGGTGTATCACATGTTATTGGCAACATAACATTGTGGACTTAAGTATATTGTTCTGTCAGAAACTGACAGATTTTTGCATACTTGTGATTGTTGGGGCGCTGTGGCATAGTGGATAAGACTCCCGTGTCTCAAACGGAGGACCCGAATTCGATTCCCGCCCAGTGCTTACGTCCTTGGACAAGATGATTTTACCCACCAAGTCCCTCTCGACCCATAAGTGTACAAATGGGTACCTGGCTAATAATGGCAGGGCCCTCTGGTAGAGCAGTGGCAACACTGAAGGGGCAACCTGTACATATAAGACTTTGTTATTCTGCAATAATGTTTATAAACCATTCACTTCCAAGTAATCTTTCTCCCGTTGTTGCATTTCCAATAAACTTTACTGTTGCCACTGCAATGCTTAGCAGCAGAATTGCAGTGGCGGTTCCAGAGAGGGGCGCAACCGGCTCACTCCCCTCCCCCCCCCCCTTTATTTTTCGTTAAAATCAAAAGAAATAAATGAAAGGAAACCCGGAAGTGGCACCAGAAATATTAATTGCGCCCCCCCCCCCTTTACAGAATTCCTGGATCCGCCCCTGGAGTTGTCACAAGTTATAGGCCTATGTACTGCTTTTACGGTGGAGTGGGATAACAATGATCTTTCTGCAGGGTGGTTGATAGACACTCTGCGTGTTTGAAAGATTAGCGTAGAAAGGGTGTGACGTATAAGCCTTCAGTTGGAGTGAAGGCTCATTTTGCAGGCATTCCACTACGCCACTTCATTATACATTGAATCTCGACAATATGAAAGCTATCGTATTCGTATACGATGCTTGAGCAAACGCTTTGAAGAAAGATTTAAAGCCAAGGACCCATTCCTTTTATTCATTCACAGAGCATTGTGGGCATAGCAGCAGTAATTGTCCATTAAGATTAGATTCATATTTCAACTTGGAATAGTGATTCCAAATAGCAGAGTTGCTTAACAGTAGGCCCTATACCTATAAAAGGTACGACTATAGGGCTTACTGTTTGCCGAAATAATACTCATTTCCTACGTCGATCAACAACTCCTTTGTAATCTCCTTTCTCTGATGACCATCTCATTGTTTTGATTGCATCAATATCGTTGCGCTTTTATTTTACGTGTAATATTTATTGATGCTTGTCAAAAGGAAGAAAGTATAAGTGCACCATCAAATAGATCCAAAACAAAACCTTTTCAATGATGCCTCGATCACCTAAGTTGTCGCATGACATGCAAGGAATATTGTTGGAGTATAGATATCCCATATTTTGTTATTAGTTTCATTCTTTGTTTGTTTGTTTGTTTGTTTAGCAGTTTTACTCGCAAGTACCTCAAATTGACAAGAACGGAGTTAACTCCTTTTGCGATTAAAATTTTCATTTGGTCGCTTTCTCTTCCCCTGGTTATGGCATGGCGAAAGCGAAAGTTAGAGTGTTATGTCTTCGAAGGAAGTCGTTATTTATGTCCGCGGTCATCTCCCGTCATTCCCACAACTTCCGGCCGCCGTGACCTCCGCCTTCTGTCGTCATCAAGTTTTATACGCCGAGGAAACTTCGGGACACGTTGTGATTTATGAAGGGGCAATCAATGATTATGTGCGTTATCTTCTATTAACGACACGCAATTTACTTCTCAGCCAAAACACAATCTATCTCAGTTTGGGATGTTATATTCAGACAGAAAGGAATTGGCAGACATAATAGATTATGCTCACACGCGTTCCCACGCACACGCACTCACACACAGACATACACAGACACAGACACGGACATAGGCGCAGACAGATAGAGACATGGCAAATATTTTTTTTATTTTTTATTTATTCGAATTTCGTTAAGTGTTCAGGCAAATACGCACACACACACACACTTAAGAACTGACAAACTATCTCACAGATGGACAAACACTTACTATACTTGCTCAAGTGAATGTGAATAATTTTGATTATTGTATAGTGGTAGAAGTGGAAAATGAGATATTGTGCGTCGCTTATAATTGAGAAAGAAAAACTTGATTAAAAAAAAGGAAAGATTGAAATGCAAAGCAAATTTTAATAAATGTTGTTATCGAAATGGATAGGCCAACACTATTTCAAATAAACGTTTTTCCCTCCCTCAATTCTCTTGTGGCAACAATTGAGACAGAAGAAAAAAAAATTCAAGAACAGGGCGAAGTCATAACCTGAAATTATAAGATTATTTTCCCCCCACTTAATCAGCTTCAACTCTCGTCACACTTTCGTCACACAAGGGAGTTACTGTCGGGGATGCTGCCCTCAACGACGACAAGAAGTCCAGCCGCTTCTCGTCTAGCTTGTTTGGTGTGTGGCTGTAAAGTTCCGGCGTTTCTTGTCCGGCTGTAAGTATAGTAGCAAGCAACTTCCCCCCTGGTGAAAGTGATATGACACAGTGTGCAACCCTCTGTCACCCATTCGGGAACGCATCTATAACCAGACAAGTTCAACGCCGAGAGGTAAACGCGCTCGAACACGGAGATAACCACGCGAGAAAGAGAGAGAGAGAGTGAATTTCTGGAAGAGGAGACAGCACACAACACCTTCAAGTTTGAGTTCTTTTGTCGAAATAATGAGAGGAGATACGCGAACTTTTCTATTCCTGCCTGAGCAATACTGTTTCAACTAGTTCTGAGTTCCTCGCTGTCTTCCCTGGAGGCTGCAGTTCAAAGTAAACTATTTCATTGAGATAATTCCACATGCCCGCTCAGAGGAGCAGGGCTGTCATTATCTGTTTCCTTTTTTTTTTTTTTTTTTTTTTTTCGGGAGAGACTCTCGGAGGACGCCTCTTCTGATGCAGCTCAGAACATTTGCAATCTTTTTGCTGCCACCGTCGAGAAAAACATCTAAAGACATTCATTTGATTTGTCCTCACCTGCTCTTGATAAAATCAAACAATTGTCATCTGAAAGTGAATTCAGTGGAAGCCAGCATCTAGCACGTGGTGTCGCACAGTCCATGAAATCATCACTACAACTGCTCTGACGTAATCGTAATCCCGCGGAGAGGAATACTATTCATGCAGGGAAGAGCTTTTATTGGATACTAAGTGCATTCTTTTCCCGCGCATTTTCTCCTCAAGTCTACTTTCTCCCCATCTATCTATCTCTCTCTTTCTTTTAACGAGCTCTAGCGGATGGAACATTATCCTTTCGTCTGTTTGCTCAAGATGTTTTGGATTTCCTGCACAAGACCGACTGTTGCTACACTATGTATTGGTAAGGATCAAGACAGTCTTTATCTGCTTCAGAAGTTTATTATTACTATAGACATGTCATACTGCAGAGACATTTGGTGACTGTGGCGTGTGCGTGTTTGTTGCCGAAACGTTAAGTTTGATGCACTATTGGAATGAGTGTACTCTGCCGTGATGGGTGAAGTAAATGTTCAGCGGTGTAACTGCCGGTGCGCATTATTATTATCATTATAATTTCTTATTTTTCTTTCGTTTTTTCTTCCTTTTTTTTTGGGGGGGGGGGTGGGGTGGATGTGAAGCAATGAGTAGCAACACTGAAGTTCATAATCTCGAGGACAAGCTGGAACAATCTGCCATTTCATTAATGTATTCAAAATGATATTATGATTTAGATAATTCATTTGAATCATATCGGCAGTAAACTGTTGTTTTCTGTCTTGAATCCACGATAACTTAGAACAGAGTCATTTGATTATGATAATTCTTCTAACAATTTATGGATACACTATACCATACTGTAATTTAACTGATGTATACATGCATTGGTTATTCTTTGCAACTTATTGTTATATCACCTAAGCCCGGGCATCCTCACTGATTGTCACGAATAACGTTTGCAGTTATTGGAAGAGTTGCATGTTTTTAAAATGTCTCATAAAATTAGTCTATCAGGATCGAGCAACACCTAGACAAGAATGAGATTAAGGTGTGACAAGTATCACGATAGTAGACGGTAAAATAATGGCAATGATAAGAGTGGGGTTGATACTCATATGATGATGATGATCCACAACATGGATTTGTATAGCGCGAAATATCTGTTGCATAGGAACATTCAAAAGCGCAGATTCCTCCAAGAGAGTTAGCAATATTGAATGCAGTATGATAAAGATAATAGTGGTACTACTCTTACATAATTATTATGTAAGAGTCAACGATGATAACGCCCATGTTTCTGACTAAGGTGCTCCTATTGTTACATGGTACACCCATAACAATATCTTATTCATATGCAATTTACTAAAAGAACTTCTGTCAGAGTTTACTGTGTCACTACATTGTGACATTATAATTCATTATAAAACAGTCTGTCGTTGTAGGTGTCATGTATTTATCACTACCAACAAACAAAAAACAAACAAAAAAACAAACAAACAAAAAAAAACCTAACAAACGACTTGAATTCCACAGCTATAATGAAGATTATACCTTATCCGTCTGTACTTTTAATGGGATAAGGGCGTTACGGTTGTAGATCTTTAAATAAGTGTCTTTCATTCCCTTCAGTTCTTACAAATGTGTTTTCTCTCCGAGGAACATCACGTCTAGAATCGTATTTTTGGGGGGAGATCTCTACGAAACTTTCGATTTAAATGTTACATCCTCGAGTGAGGAGCTGAAAAGCCTTGAACCCGCCCGGCAGGGGTACGCACTTGGCTCCTGGATGTCGAAAATGAGTTAACAAACAACCAGCCTGAAAAAGAGACACACAAACACACACACAGACACACACATACACCCACACCCACACACTGTTAAATGAATAGGCGAAGCAGACATAGATTTAAAAGTCCTATGGTAGTGATTCGGAGGCCTGTCTGGTTCTCGTTGCTCTAGTTAAGTTCCCGAAATATATTTAATTTGACAAAAAGAAATTGGCATTCATGGCGTGAATCTGTGTATGTTTGGAGATTGGATAGTAAAACACGCCGTGTGTTTTCCCGTCGGAGAGATGGTCAGGCGTGTGTGTGCGTTTCGCTTTTTCTTTTTTGTTACCACACTAATGGTGATAATTATGATATTGATAGGATGAATATGATATGAGAGATGAAATGGATAATGTAATGATAATCATCATCATGATAAAAATGATGATGATAATGACAATGATAATGATGCTATAATCATCATCACCACCATCATCATCACTGTCATCATCATTATCATTTTCATTCTTATTTTGATACTATTATTATCATAATTATCAGCGTGTATTACAGATACAAATAAAAAGTTTACGAAGCAGATTTTCCGGTTGTTGTTTTTTTGTGTGTGAAAAGCACAATATGCCTTGAAAGGTTACTAGGATAGTGAAAATTAAAGGGCAGTTAATAATCAGTTTAAAGTTGGTCTGAAAAGAAAGAATAAAGTATCATGAGCACAACAGCAAAAATTTCATGAAAATCGGATAAAAAAGGAGAGAAGAAATTCACCTTAATATACATGTGGATTGAGAGAACGCAGCAGTACTGATAGAACACATCAGCGAAAGTTTGACGAAAATCGGATTCTAATAAACCGTTCAAAAATTATGATTTTTTTTATGTAGTTTCATATCTGGATGAAAAGATACTACTGTTTATGATGTCACTTGTGTAAAGCTATACATATTAAAAAAAACACAAAGAAAATTCAACATATTTTCACTTTGCTTGCATAATAAAAGAGTAGGTGAATTCCCTTTTTCAGAAGGCAGGGGGAATGATGTTACCCTCAACAGATAGTAGTGCAAGTCAAGGGATTCTGTGTACTCTTTCAAAAATGAAATTTGGCGGAATTCTCCTTATATTTTCCTTCGTTTTACGTATTTCATGACATCATATACTTTTCATCCAGCTGTGACTACAAAGAAGTTTTAAAAGTTTTCAACTTTTGAACGGATTGTGATGCGTTCTACTGATATTGCTGCATTCACTCAATCCATGGATTGTTCTGGAATTATTTGGCCAAGATCTAAAGGACAAAGTTCAGTTTATTGCACATGTGCACATGTGCAATAAACTGAACTTTGTCCTTTAGATCTTTGCCAAATAATTCCAGAACAGTTTATATTTTTTATATAAATATCATGCAAAGAGTGAACTGGCGATGTCATCCTCTCACAATTTACAAAACACACAATGTACAAAATGAAGTGGTGAAATTAAATTTTTTTTTCTGCTTTAAAAATGTAAAACGTAATGTCACTGAAGGCGTTAGAAAATTAGGGGATTGAGAGCTAGTCGTATTTATGAACTTATTCACACCCTGCTTAGCACTTTTCCCCTCAGAGTTCTTCCTTCTTAAAATGATGTTCTATAAGTATAAACTACAATCGCTTTTATTTTTTCCTTCACTCTTTTACTGTCATAGCCTACTTTGAAATCGAGGTGAAGAATGACAGATTATAGGCAGTTGATGAATGGGATATTATTATTCTTATTCCAATAAAAATATATCAATGGAATATAATCATGAATGGAACAGATCACCTACAAAAAGCCAAAACGTCATATAGTTTAGAATAGCCACCCCTCCTGAAAAAAAAAGAGGGGAAGCGAGAGAGATATACAAAATCATAAGCAAACTACAGATGAAATAAGATAAATTAAATAAAACAAAAATAATATGCACAAGATGAATCCCTCATTCATTCCCCTATCCCCTTTCTTTCTTCCTCGTGCGGTTCCTTCGGTTTGGCAGCACACTTTGTGGTTGGCTCCCTCAAAGTTGCTCGAATTCTTTTTTTTTTCTTTTCTCTGAATGTCCATCTGTCAGAGCTAGTAAACTTCAAAACTCGCGGCGGAATATAGAAATAATAAGAAACGCGGACGAGAGGTTATCTTGGCCACCCCTTTTCACACACGACGCGTAACAAGGATCACTTTCCGTGAAGGCCTGAGGAAGGGAGAGAAAGGAACTGAAAGAGAGATGGGGGGGGGGGGGAGAGGGGGGGGGGTTATAAAAAGTATTTAAGGGAGAGAGAGAGAGAGAGAGAGAGAGTGTGTGTGTGTGTGTGTGTGTGTGTGGAGGGGGAGGGAGGGAGAAACGGAATAAAATAGGTGATTTTTTTTTTAGTGCGAGCTTATAGGTGAAATGATATCAACGTTAGAAGAAATAAACTGGGTGTGATTAGCTCCTTACCCAGATTCTTATTTGATGAACAAAAAACAAAACAAAACAAAAGAAAGCAAATCTTATTCATCTTTTGAATTGCCAGAAGATAATTTGATTTTAAAAAAGAAGAAAAGAAAAACCCAGTGCGGATATGACCCAGTGGTCGATGCGCCTTCAAACTCAATGCAAAAGTGACAAGATCTGTTCTGAATTGATTTTTTCCCCTCCCGTCTTTCTCCTCTTTCTTCTTTTCCTTTTTCTTCTTTCTCTTCATTATCTTTAACATCATATTAATGTCTATATTACCCCTACCCTATAATACTCTTTAAATCCAAAAATAAACACGGAGCATGTAATTGGTAATAACATCGAGTGGAAATGCTTTCGTGTCTTAGAATCTTCAAGTTATCGTCTCGTGCTCGCCTTATTTCATTTCTGAGGTAATTGTCAAAATAGGATGATACATTTTGTCATTATGACGTGTGATGAAAATTATTTGTCATTACATGTTAACAAAATCACATTCCAAGAGCGCTTTTACGGCACTTTAATGTCTAACTCAGGAATGACCTTTGCGAATGTTGATTAATGACTCTTGTCACATGATTGATAACGAAAGAAAATTATTCCACTTAACTTGTATAGCATAAGGTCAATCATCAAATTATGTATAGAAGGTTCCATCTAATCAAAACATTGTTATTGCTAGGTTACCGTTAACATTTTAATTGGAATCAAATGTAACGAATTACATCAGGAAGAGTGAGTTATGCAACCTGACGTAATCAGACTGCTCGTGACTATCAGAAGAAAAGCAATATGAAAACTCAGTGTACTGCATGATTAAAATCGAATGAAATTGTAACGAATGTATTTGATAAAACATTGTCGACACAATGAGCAATGTACGGAACATCATTTATCATTATTCGTCCTTTCTCCATTGATTCCGCTTTCCATATAGCCACACTGTTCGCCGACTTCGTTCTTCTCTTGGTTTCATGAATCTTCACTTCTCTCCCCTATCTCCATGATTCTCCAACATTCAACTCCTTCCTCCTCCTCTTCCCTTCTATTTCATCTTTCCCCTTCTAACGATGTCCGAACATCCTACTTGATTCTCACACTATTCTTCCTTACCACTCTCTCTGTTCCTTTCTCTACCGTCTCCACTAGTGCAACTTCCACCTCTAGCCCATTACTGTCCCCCACTCTTCACTTTTTGCCCTCCTCACAACACCCATATGCCGCTTCCCTCTTCATTTCTCCTCTTTCTAGGCTCTTCTGCCAAACAACGATCCGGTTAAGGACTACATACACATAGTGTCACCTCAAATCTGTCTCCCTCATCATTAATAGACATCATCATCAACGATTTCCTTCTTGTGCGCATGCGTTGATACGTCCAGTCTTCCGCTCCGCATTCATGTCATGTCATCTTTAATTCCATTATACTATAGCGTTCGGTTTTCTTATAGCTTCATTCAGGATAAGTTCGCCGTTCGTTTTAATGGATGCGAAACATTATAGAAACACATTAAGCACCTAATATTTGAAGCATACTAAAGATCTGCCCCTTACTGCAAGCTGCCAGTCAAACGTGTCATTCATTCTTTTTGATACTTTGTTGTCTCAGTTTTAGGCTTGTGATCAAACTATAGATACTCGAAGGAAAGAAGAGCAGCTGGACACAGTATGTTTTTATTCTCTACTAAAGTCAGTATAAGCAACCATGGTTACAAAATCTTCTTGTTCATTTGATAAGAATCGTCGACCTCCTCCGTTCTAGGAGAGTCAAGGGGCCACTTAAGTCAACTCCATGCTCAAGTGCAGTAGCGGCGACAGAGGATTTACGTTCTTTGCCTCTTGAAGAACAGAGGAAAACAATTCTTGTCATTGATGGGATCGCAACCCTTCCCCAGCCGCCGGCGGCGCTGCTCCCGGGAGTGACCTCGCTTGACCCACTCGAACAGGTCCACACTGAGCACCCCTTGTTGGAGCACAAGGAGGTGAGACCTCCCTGGTTGGAGCAATGAGGTAGCCTATGTAGGCCTATACTCTAGTTGTAGCGGACAGGGGAATGCGAATAATGGGCTTGCTGGGATCATGGAGCTGCAGTTGTAGCTCCATGCTGTGATGTGGGATTATATTCAAAACGTTTCCATGACATTTTGCTCCTGCGACATGCTCCCACTAAATATCTGCACGCTAAAAGGCAAACAACAAATCTACCCACAAACATTACCCTGGCCCAATCGTCACATCAAACCATGGACCTACAGTCCATGATCAAACTAAACATAAAACCCTATCACATTCCTAACGTAACCCTTTAAACCCTATAAGTCCTTGAAGAAAAAAATAAGACCGGAGCAACCGTTGCAGGAGCAAAATGTCATGTCACCATTAAAAAAAAAACAGTGGCGAATCCAGAGGGTAGCACACCGGGCGCGTGCCCCCTCTTTATTTTTTGTTAAAACAAAAGAAGTAAAAAATAGGGTGCATGCACCCCCCCCCCTTAAATTTGTAAAGGCGCCTCCCCTTTACGGAATTCCTGGATCCGCCCCTGAAACAAGGAAGTAAACCATGACGCTCGCCTCGTAGCCTACTTACCTGGTTGGAAGGGTCAACGGAGATAAGAGGACCTGCATGTTCCAGGAATGCATCATAAGTCTTTGGTGAACATTCAGACACGCAAGAGAACTGATGTTATCACCAAAGAGCTATTGAATAGCACGCGAAAACATGACAGAAAACAATATGGTATTCAAGATACGCTTCCTTTTCTTTCTGAAATAGTTTATGTATGCATTTATGCTTCATAATTGGAATGCTTTACCAATGATTTCTTTTGAAAATATGTCAACATCCCTTAGAACAAGATTAAAAAGAATGAGGGGAAGGAAGAGGAAGAGGAGAGAAGAGAAGAAGAACAAGAAGAAGAAGCAGAAGAAGGGAATCACTTTTCGGCATTAATACCATTTGACCCATCCAATTGCCATACATATTCTGTGTTTTATATGTTATAGATTATCTATATCTTAATGATTGTATGGTACAAATGTATTTCGATACAAACTACACTATACGCGGCACAATGGAAGGTGAAAATAATAGCGAGTACATAAAACAGCGACTGTCAATATTGTCGGAGAGGCGTTGTTGTGAGGCGTGTCACATCCAGTTATAAGGATGAGGACGAGCAGAGATTAGGGTGGCCGGTCACATCAATTTCTACCCGTCATTGATTGGTACACTGAAAGAAAAATAGATTCGATTTTGCACCTTTACCAGTGTCGCACTGGGATCACCTTTACGGGTGCAACTTTGCACCTTTCTGGTCTAAAAGGTGCAAAGTTGCACCCGTAACGATGCTCCCAGCGTGACACTGGTAAAGGTGCAAAGTTGAACCTCTTTTTCTTAGAACGTATGTTAAAGATGCAATGTGCGTTGATGTATGTACCCTATGGTTTTCATGCCTCAATAGAGAAAAGTCCATGCATTCATTGAACACTAATACGGGACAACGACAAATAACAATGATCCCTTAAAGTAAGCGACACAAGCAACTGGCCGGAAACTAATCGTTTAACCTAAGTTAATTAATAATAACCTAAGTTAATGAATAATTGCATTGTTACCATCAATCAGAGCCCCACTGATAGTCTTTGAAAGATGATGAAAAGAAAAGCAAGACGATGCCATTTTCCAGGGTACTGTAGCATACAAAAGTCAAAAAGCAACAACAGCAATAATTCAAAACAGAAAATTGCTGTTCATTCAAAAAGTACTTGTGATACTTCCGAATCAGCTGTTATTTTCAGGAAGAGAATTTTTCACTTCATTTCCCACTAATTCTGCTCTATTCCCTCAGCTACGTATATTCATTAATATATATTTTTTTCTCTCGAGTGGAACCGTACGAAAATGTAAACAAGATCCATAGTATGGATATTACTCATCAGAAAACGCTCCTCGGATATCCCATCTTCTTGTTTGATACATCATGTTAAGATAGAAACATGATATTAATCAGTCAAAACATGCAAGACGCCCCCAGAGATAAAAGATCAAACAAAGCAAAACTTGTTGTAATTTTCACGTGCTTTCTATCGTACATTTCTTCAACAACTTTTTGGGAATATTTTTAGCGAATTCAAAGAGGAGGATATATTGATCAAAATGAATTAAGTGCTTGGCGGAGCCTAGTCTGTTAAACATCTTGAGGGAATTCAGTACATACTTTTCAATCTTTTTATACTTTGGTTGCTCCATTTTTCAAGATTGAGCGTTGATTTTTGAGCTACTGTTAGAAGAATAAGAATACGATTATGAAACACACAAGGGGGGGGGGGGGTCCGCACAAGAAGGGAGAGACTGTGAGAAAATTAGTGTGGACGTGAGAAGGGAGAAGTTTTCTATATCCGACGGATGAAGAAGAAGGCGACAGTGGGCAGGGGAGCTAGGGGAGATTAAGTTAAAGATCTTTCCAGTTTCCTTTGATGGTTGATATTTGTTGTTTTATTTTCTCATTGGAGAGAGTTTCGAGACTCCTATAGCTTATTTGTCGGAATGATTCAATAACTCAGTAGAAATGCTCCGTGATTTTTATCACCATGATAATGATGATTAAATGATTTCATCTCTTGTTTTTACCTTACGCACGCACACGGTAAAAACCATATCCATACAAAATCAAAGGCAGAGTACTGAAGTTAACGTTAAGTGGTTTGAAGTCCACATCATTATCACCGGATACTGAGCTCGTAATGTTTCCTTCGACAATTCGTTCAGCTTTGATAATGGTTATGATTACTATTACGACAATGATTATTCTTCTAACAATTACCATCAATTTAAGATATCGTTATCACTGCTACAAAGGTATGACATTGGTTTGCTTTACTCCTATTGTTCCTTTGTAGAGGATGATGATAGTATTGATAATGATGATGATGATGATGATGATGATGATGATGATGATAATAATAATAATAATAATAATAATAATAATAATAATAATAATAATAATAATAATAATAATGATAATGATGATGATAATAATAATAACAATAATAACAATAATGATAATAACAATAATGATAATAATGATATTTTTTTCTCCAAAGCATCCTCCTCAGTGTAAGCATGGAGCTACCAAAAAGATGGAGTAACAACGGTTGGGGTCCTTTTGAAGTGATGCTCGAAGCCGACTCGTAAAAAGTAATCCTCGCTAAGCCCCCGTGAGCGAGAGCGATGACAGATGAGACAGTGCGTACGCACAATGACGTCATCCGCAGCGCGTTCGCAAACTGGTTCTTACCATGGAGCTACCTAGCTCCATACCATGGTTCCACCATGGAACGTCAATGCATGGGACTACACAAACTGCAACTGCCCCGTCGACTTCGAGCATATTCGATTTAACATGATTCTGAATTAATTATAGCTACAAATAGTGAATCTGCAGTGTAACAAATTGTTTAACATGTCATACCGTCGTTTAGTATGTAAATCACGATATGATACGACCGGCATGTAAACAAACACTGCACTCTCGACACGATCAATAATGGCCGTCACGCTGTCCCGAACAAACACAAAGACAAATAACAGCTGGCTTCACAACGGTATAGATAAAATGTACGCAATTGTACGCAGTCAACACTTACGTAAGATTGTAGTTTCAAATGTCAGCTTTACGGACAGATATTGAAATATGTGGAGAAATGTGAGGGATTTTTATTAAGAATTTTATTCTTAGGGTATCTACATACCACAGTCACAAAGCATGACGACAATACACTGTACAGTACCTCCGCTGTTCATGGGCCAATTCAGTTCGTTCAAAGTGCACTGCACTCGGTATCTCCTCTGTTTTGCCTGTGGATATTATGCGCATGCGCGTGGTCTTCAGCAAAGTTTTGCGCAGCCATATGTTGTTGCAAGTCGAGTTTTCGACTCGATACAGCACTATATTGTATGTGCAATGTTGGTGAGTATGACGTCATTTTTGCGGCTCGGAGCATCGTTTGCCAAAGTATCCCCTGCGGGACGAGTTAAGCCGTCCCAGCGAGTGCGGTGCTTTGAAGTCTGTCAGAACTGACCGCTCGTAGTTGGGTTACGTAATATTGGTGGCCTTCGTTGTTACTCCATCTTTTTGGTAGCTCCATGGTGTAAGTATCACTCTTCTGGAGGATCCTGCCAGTTCACCTCAAAATCCAGGAAACAATTTTCCCTCGTGGGTCACGAGGGACATAACGGGTGGCACATCTTTTCCAACAATGTCAGATTCGAATTTAGGATATTTATACTTCAAGAATCCAGACCCGTATCCACGTAACCTTAGAGGAGTTGATGTAGCTCAGTGGTTAAGACCATGGACTTTCAACCACGAGGTACGTGATTCGGGTCCCCCTGCAGCAGTAGTTGTGCCCCATAGGCAAGGTACTTTATCCCTTTTGCTCGGTCCTTCGAAGGAGACTTTATAAAGCCTTTTGTCCTACGGTTGCTCCCTTGCAAGCCTTCATTTCTTCTTTAGCGGCCTGATCATGATTTTGATTTCAAATTCAAATTCATTGATTCAAACTAAGTTTCTCTCATTTTTTTTTTCAAGAACATCCTTCTTTTTTCTTTTCACGTTGCTTTCTGCCCTGTCTTGCTGCGAATTCCTCTCCATTTAAGTTCTTCTTGCTTAAACATTTACAATATTATTATGGCTGTCTGGAGATTGGGTTTCAATATGTGAGTCATGGTACAAATGCGAAGTTTATCTCGTGTAGATCTGATTACATTATTAGCAAAGGAACTGTCGCCAACTCGTGCCATATTCTGAAGGTCGCGTTCACCTTGGTATTTTTATTGTTTGTCCATCTAATGAAAATAACCGCCTCAACGACGCCTGCGGCTTGACTCAATAACGTGTATTGCTGATAACCATAGCAGGGAACGCTTTCAGGTACAGGAATGGAAATTGACAATAAGGTGACATTTACGTATCGTAGCTTATCAATATTGAGGACACATGTTCAAGAAGGAAGGCTCCTTGTAGTTTGCTTTTCGTGATTTTCCGCCGAGAAATTACCCAGATCTTGGCGTCTCGTTGCATTTGGACGGGATATTCGTATATCTGGAGACACGCCCCCGAAACGCCCAGTCATGTTCGTTACAAAGGGCAGCGTGTAATTGGGTTTATCAGACTTGGCGTCCATCATCGCAGTTGTAACACACATCTCGACCGAAAAACGATCGAACGCCGAACCGTCTAGCAGCAAACGAAGGATCGAATCACGCTTCATCAAAGTACATTTTCACGACTTCAGGACGATTTTTGCAGACAGAGTGAAATAAACCAGACCACGGAGAGGGAAATCTCTCACTCGCACACACAGAAATCATCACTAAATAAAATTGCTCTATGTATTGTATAATATAAATTGATAATAATGACTAGTATTCGTGTTAGATTATTCTTATATTTGCAGCCATTTAGTAAAGATGACTTTTAAAGCTATATCATGGACAGTATTTCAATCTCAGCAAAAAAAGAAGAAGAAGAAAAGGTCAATATTGTCATATAACAAATGATTCAGTTTTGAAAACTGTAAAATTAGATAGATTTTATATATTTGTCGATTCTATAATGAAATGTTCGGTTTGCTTGAAGCTCTTCGTTTGTTTTTACAAACATAAAGTGCAGTCTTGCTTTAAATCTTGTCAATATTGTTATCCTCGTAACTTTCCGGTCAGTCCCACTAATGTCGGTCTCATTGGGCCCCAGAGGAAGAGCTCTGCTACCTGTTGGATTCTCCCGAAGACTGGTTAGTGGAGAGTGCCGGGTTCTTCGGGGCCAAAAGCCTGAAGTGAACCCTCGCAGAAGGCTGTCTGACACTCGTATACTGACTCACTATGCGGTCTATCCAATTATACTAATTGATTGATTAAACGTTCTATAGGCAGCACTTCTTTTCTGTATCAACAAGAGAGGTGTGGACATATCATTATCCTGTAATCAATCTACAAAACGATTGTTTCATTTTTGTAAAGTTTGAAACGGAAAATCACAAAGCTTTATCAAATTCAAACACAGATAGTCATTGAATATCATTGTGATCTGTATGTAAAAATTGTTATTTGGTCGTATAATGGAATGAGTATATAGCCTTGATCTATAATAGAATCACCAGGGTCTATGTAGTTCAATGCTTTGTCTCGCCTTTAGTGCTTTTCACGTGGATATAATCATCAGCATATAATACTATGTTGAGTTGAGTTGAGTTGAGTTGGGTTGAGTTGAGTTGAGTTGAGTTGAGTTGAGTTGAGTTGAGTTGAGTTGAGTTGAGTTGAGTGAGTTGAGTTGAGTTGAGTTGAGTTGAGTTGAGTTGAGTTGAGTTGAGTTGAGTTGAGTTGAATATTATTTACCGGCAACTAAGGAAACTGTCTTGTGGTCAAAGGCGTTGATTCCACTCCGCAGAACAGGGTGGGGAGAGGGTATACCTCACCCATCTTCATACAAGGGGGAGCAAATGGACTCGAACCACTGACTTAATGTATCGAGAGTTCATGATCTTATCCACCCGGCCAAAACAGGTCCTCATAATTCATGTTGTCACTTGTGACATTATTCTAAGATATTTCCTCTTCATACCGAACTCATCATTCAATATCATTTCAGCAGCGAAAGTGGACAATATATAGCTAATTATAATATCAATGACTAAAGATGACGAAGGTGCCCAGCGTCTTTATTCCTTCGTCACGTGGCCTTCCCGATTTGTTCCCGAGGCTCGTATGAGCCCCAAATCATCAAGATTGTTGTGTCTGTGTCGCACATTGATTTTCCTAACCATGTATGATATTATTTGGACATATTTTTGGACATCGTGGAGAGATGCAATGATTTTTGAATTTTTCTTGCAATCAGTTGAATTTTTTTTCTTTCCTGTATTTCTCCTTTCTTTTTCTCTCATTTCTCTATCGTGTGCTTTCCTACATTTTTCCTACTATCTCCACTAGTAAAGCATTTGATTTTTTTTTTGCAGTTCCTCCAACACATAATCTCTATTGTTCAAATGAAATTTTACATACTTTAGATTAATTCTAAGTGCATTCTGCGATTTCATTTTTTGGACATGAAATACTTCTTTCTCTTTGCTAGTCTTTAATTCTTTTTTGTTACTATATGTTGTTAATAATGGTTTGATATTTAGATGTATGCTACGATTTTTATTTGTGGAAAAGGTATCGGTCATACATCCCCCATACGTGCGCTAAACGTTCGCGAGAGTGTCTCAAAAGGTACGCGAACAGTTTGCGATTACGTCGTACAATGATCGGAAAAACTTCGCAGATTTCGCGTAACATACGCGAGACATTCTCCAAAGATTCGGAGTGTGTTTGGGGTTTCACGAACATTTTGCGAACATCGCGCGTGTCTTGGGAAGGTCTTGCGCATATGACGAGGCTTTAAAGACACTTTCGAGAACAATTCAAGAGCAAATCACGACCAAGTGTGCGGAAAAGGTTCGCAAAAAATTTCAAACTTGTTTGAAATTCTCACCGAAGTAAAAACGACATTCGCGAACAATTGACGACGCTTCCGAACCCTCACGTTCGTTTGGCGATCTTTTGCAGACTAAAATACGTATGCTTGGATTTTTGCCATTCGCGTCCTTCGCAAATCGTTCGCGTTCTCCGTGAAATCACACCTTAACCGGAATGCAGGGTTTTGATGGGTGATGATATTATGTTCGTTATTCCAAAGATTTGGTAATCCGAAAATGAATTAAGGTTTGTTTCTCCGAAGGATCGTTCTTCCGGATCACACAAATTCAGTATACCTAAATGATCGTCAATCCAAAAGTGAAAAAAAGGTTCTTAATTCAGAAAGTTCGTTAATCCGAAAATGAAACCAGGTTCGTTAGTCCGAAAGTTGAGGGAAAAAAAGTAGCGTATTGTAAAACCAACCTTCAGAATTACGATCCTTAATTCGTTTTCGCATTGACGATTTAAGTAACACACCTTACAACTTTCATTTTTGGATTAATGAATCTTCGGAGTAAGGAACCTTATTTCATTTTAGGATAAACGAATCTGCGGAACAACGAACCATATCTCAATATCGAAATTACGTCTACTGAATCTTCGAAATAATAAACCGTCGGAATAACGAACTGTAACCGGCTTTGATAATGGGACTGGTATGCGCGGCATAAAGGGTCGTGCATGGCACTCTCTTGAGCTACGTAGGAGCCACTGTCGACAATTCAATCATCGTACGATGTTCGTATACATACAATAAATAATTATTCTGCCGTTTTGTTTCGATTATAGAAGGTGGTTTTTAAACAATAGACTCGCGTGTACCTTGTAAACGCTGTAATGTAGAAATGTAGAAAGTATACATCATAATAAAATATGACGTATACAAACCCCCGATCCTATTGTGACGAAATTTTAAAGGGGAATCCCGAATCTTTTTAAAAGTTAGCATGGAAAGAAAGAATAACATTGTCTAAGCACAGCTGTGAAAATTCGATCAAAATCGGATTGAAGTTAGGGAAGTTATGAAATTGTGAAGTTTCGCTAATTTTTGCAAAACTTTAACTGTTCTCGAACAGTTGATATGAATGATCCTTATGAGTATATGAACTGATGATGTACAGATCTATATAGTAAATTACTCTGTTAGTTGTGATGTCTATCGCCCACTACAACCCTTTTTTATTTTACGTGGTTTTTCGACGAAATTGGGCGTTGTTCCTGTTGATGTAAAACATCTCGAACGATTTCGTCAGCTATATGCTAGAAAGTTATTGCCATATGTTTCCCCCTTTTTTATCAAGAAATGTGAATTTCCATTTTTTATAGGCGTGGTATTTTTGAATAAAAATGGTCTTTCTTGGGAGCTAGAGACGCACCCAGAATAGATTTGGCGCCAGGTAGTCGTATCGATCCACATATATACAGCAAGATAAATGTAAAAGCGGGAACAAAAGTGCGGTGGTTTATTATTAAAAGAAAAGTGAAGAAAAGCAGGAGGAATTCCATTCATAAACTTGACTGCAAGCCGCGACGGCCCGCAGACAGACTAGCCGCGTGGGAGGCAGCTTCCGTCGCTCCCGTCCGCCAAGTCTGGTTGTCATTTAGACTTTGTCCCCACACTTTTCGTCTCTTACCGCGGTGACAGGTTGATCGCTATCTATAATATCCGATAATGTTACCACAAAGGTGAGCATGTGACGAAAGAACAGAAAAAAAGGGGTATTATTCCTTTCAGGTTGTCCCAGGGAGAAAAATATCAAGCTAGTGATTATGATCGCGAAGGACTGACGCATAGCTCAGGGAGATGTAAAAGTATGTGTAGTATCAAACATTCATTGGGGCGGATGCTGGGCAGATGGGAATGAATCAACAGTGGATATCATAGTTATAAAGGGTTATGTTGATACCTTGCATGCCCTGTTTCATAAAGCTGTTCGTAAAGTTACGTACGACTTTACGAACGACTTAAATATGGCAAGCCAAGTGGGTTTCCTAATCATTTTTAATTTCAAAAGCTATTATACAGAGTTTAAATTTGCAGATGATAATGAGTATTCGTACATGTTAATACATGCTTTTAGTTAAAAGTGTATTTTTGCCCCAATGTAGATGAAATATTGACATACAGTCGTACCTTGTTAAAACGTAAGAAAAAAAATGGGCACACAATCATATTGGCACTTCATATTCAAGTCGTTCGTAAAATCATGCGTAACTTTACGAAGAGCTTTATGAAACAGGACCCAGTGCTGTCCACGAGCAATGACGAGTATAATTCATAGAAGGTGGAGGATGAGTAGTATCAGGTATTGATTTTGTTTTTTACTGTAAAGACGGGTAAATTTAAACACAATTCACAAACTGACCTCAAATATACAATCACCGTGAGTAAGTGCTTATCGTGCTCCACAACACCTGCAAGAAACTAGAGATTATACACAGAGACAATGACGACCATCTTACCCCATCCCCTCTCTCTCCATCCCCCCCCCCCCCGAGTCCATACATTAAGCGGCACGCATTTTTGTCATAATTTCATTGGACAAATTGGGCGGAAACAAGACGCATCCTGAGCCGGTGAACACAGCTCATAAGTGGTCATGGCGGGTATGAGACGGAAATCCGGTCTCGATAAATAGGCTGTCCTCGGAGACTAGCCTTGCCGTCAACGATGACGGCGCCAGTATACTGGGCTTCAGCATGCCATACCAAAGTACTTAAAGAAAATGGATTCGGCACTCACCTAGTAACTCTCTTCTCATCGAACTATTTTATTATGAACGGGAACATTGCACCACGAACTATACCTCTAACGAAATCTGAAATAGATTTCGTCACTTTTCAGCTCATTGTATTGTAATATCTTTTCTCACTTTAACCAATACTACAAATTAGAAAATTAAGATAATTAGATAGAAATTAGATAATATAGTAAAAGTTGGATGGGCAGATTAGTTATCTTTAGTCGTTAGATCTTTTCGACTATGCATTTCACCCCTGCATGGAGATATCAATCTTTGAAGACTGAACTTTGACTGTGAGCCAACTTTGTAGAAGTTGCTATTAGCTGCTGAATATCGAACAACATTACTGATATAGTCGTTGTTACTGCGATTTAATAGACAGCTGCATTACACCTGTGCTTCTGGTGTCACTGCTAATGACGATGATTACCATTCTAGAAATAAAAAGTGATTTCATTTTCTTGTTTGATCCGATCACTTTCGCGGTCCACGTAGATGGTGAAACCCAAACTTTAAGCCAATTACAGAATAACTTAGACAGACTCGTACAGATGCTTCACGCACATGTACTATAACCAAGAACAGACGTCTTTCATCGATTCTCATCATGCACATTTTGACAAAGTTCGAATAAAGATGTTGCTGGTGATTTGCTCTTGCGTAATATGGTTGTCGAAAGAAAGAAAAAACAGTCCTTGAGTTCTACTAAGTGTACACTTCCAAGTATACAGTCTGCCTTCTCTGAATGCGATGTTTTAAACATCCTGTACTCGGAAGAGATACTCACTTTAATTAGAGTAAATAACTGCAGTTTTGTATTCACGTCCCCAAACAACAATATCTCTTTTTCCTATTGTTTCGATCATTTATGTCCATCTCTCTGTTTGTCTGTCGGTATCTCATTATCTGATTACTTTCCCTTTCATCGGCGCATGCTTTCCCGAGCTGTTAATATGATTAGATATTGTTCCCTCTTTCTGTCGATATGTCTTTCATTTTTGTTTGTTTGTTTGTTGTGGTTTTTTCCTTTATATGTTGGATGAGAAGGCCTGTAGATTTAAAAGTTTTGTGTTTTCTGAATTTAATTTTCCTGAAATATCCTAAAATCCTATCAGAGGATAGTTAGTGGTGATCGTAATTTTCATTACCGCTTCGGTGTGTTTTTGAATTACAGTTAATTCTGCTTTAAATTTACGAATTCGATAACAACATGTTGACGCATGTGATGATGTATGCAATCCTGTTGGATGAATGTACAATTAATCTTGAGAATATACGAACATTACCTGACACGTGCCAAGAAACGTGGAGATTAAGATAGATAAGATTGTATCAGCGTCCTCTTCATGGTTGGGGGACCAAACCTTGAGGAACCCTGAAAACATAAACGCCATGCTTTTATCTCAGTGGTTGATCTTGACAATAATAACAATCATAACAAATCATTTCTCAAACCCTGTACCCTGGCAGCAGACACTCGGAGCCAGCGGTATAACTCAGTTTCCTTTTCAGAAGACTTAATTTCTTTATGCAAGTGCCCCATAACCACTGGAAGAAAGTAATTTGAAATTTTACAATACGCTTTTATGGATATTCCGTCGCCAAGGTTTGAAAGAATTTGACGCGACATTCTACGAGGATCTTTCAGCTATCGGCCATCTATTAATCAAGTTATAATAAAGTGTTAGGGGCTATATCAAAAGAGAGTTGTTCAACCCAAAGAGGCAAAGCAATTCCCATCTGAGCTTGGCAAGCTCGACAAGCTGGATCGAGGAAGGGGTGTGGGACGGTTTAGACGTGCGTGCCAGCCGCTTCGCATCCCTTGGGTCATGTTCAACGCAAAGACACATATACAAACGAGGAAAACTATAGAGAGGAAGCATTACGGAAAACAAGCCTTTCAGAGGAAATTATTCACTTGATGAAAACAGAATAGTATAGAAGGAAAGAAAGAAGGAAAGAAAGGAAAAGAGCGAAAGAAGGGTGAAAAAAGAGAAAACAAAGCGATGGAGATACTAAAGAAGAAAATGAAGAATGTGTATGCCCTTAGGCGTGATATTGCAATAGATAAGTAGTGAACCATGCCGATTTAATTAAAGATCGACAAAAACTGTGTACGCTGATAAAATGTCAATTGCATTATTCATTGATCGTAATCTTCAAATTTCAGAACAAATTTACTTATGTCAAAGCTGAGAAAGTTATGATTCAGTCATTGAGTGTTTGAGAAATGACACATCACCCTCTCTGTATGATGAAAACAAAAGCAAAACAAATAGACAAAAGAACTATTGGATATTCCAATTTGTTAACTATACATATCGGGCATCCTTTGCATGGACTGGGAGCATGACAGCAACTGGATTTTTCTGATTGTTACACCGTGCTTGTCCTGCAAAAGTAAGAGAACAGAAGGAAGATGGAGTCATACTGGTGGGTGCGAATATATAACTACTACCATCTAGTTTGGCCTAAATAGTTATGCATCAGTACTGCACTATACTAGTATACTATGACATCAGGACTGACGTAATAGTGTGGTGATCGCGATAATCATAGTGAAGAATTCACAAGTAACAATCAAATTCGTTATTTTTTTCTTTGAAAAAGTGAAATCGTTCGTAAAAGTTGGTTTCTCGGACCATGGACGGTCCATGCTTGGACAATCGCCGGGCAAGCTTTATGGTTGTTTTGGGCAAACTTTGTCATAAAGATACGCGTGACACTTTGATGTGCTAGAACAGGTTTCATGGCCATGTCGATATCATGTCTCTGCTTTTCGGAGTGTACTGTATTAATGTGACCACGGCAGTGATGACAGACGGTAATGAACCTTCAGGGAGAATTTACAATTGGGCGGGAAAGCACGTCCTGTTTGGACGTGACGGAACAGTGCTACGTGGGGTACGTTGTTTTGCGAGCGAAATGTTGTGAATTTCTGCAGACTCGTTCCTACTTTAAGTACTTATTGTGGTCTATGATCATCATAAACGAAACCGAGGATTCCCTGATGCGTGCTTGTACGGGAGAATGATAACTTCGCTTTATGTTCAGGTGGAAATAAATGAAAAGAGTGAACACAAAATTATGCACAGGGGAGTGATAATCTGAGTAAACGATTATAAAACAATGAAATCTTAGAGTTTCATGCGTTTCCAATTTACAAATTGTCCCTCACATTCACATGATTATCCAAATTAGATGAGGAGACACTCGTTGGCTGAAGACGTAAAAGGGAGAAAGAGTATACGGCAATATGATATTTTTAGATGTCTACCACATAATCACCCTTGTTAGAATTAATAAACGTAAGCAACGAGAAAAAAAAAAGACAAAACAAGTATCACACTGACGGCCGCCCTGGTTTTATAGCTACGTGCATAAAAAAGGCTTAAAGTCTTCGAGAAAAGAAAGAAAAAAAAAAAAGGAGAAGAGGCAGGCATAAAAGGGGACGTGTTATTCTAATTGAGGAAAAGTTACGGTACAGTGCATGAGTGCAGTATTGTGAGTATTTAAACACGAGTCTTAACTCAATGCGGTATGAAACTTCGTTGTGCGATTGATTTGATTCTGCAAAATAAGCCAGCCCAATATCGTTCAAGTATAAAGAAATGCTGAAATTTGAATTATTCTGTTATATTACACACAGTCGTATATGTTGGAAAGAATTTCAACATAACGGCCCATCGCTTTTGTTTTTTAATCTTAAGGTATTCAAAAGGAGGGAATAAACGACAGATTTGATCAAAGTAAATATGAAATACAAACATAACCCCATTGCTTAAAACTCACTGATATCTAATATTCAGCTATGATACAACAGTCTCATCTCTTTGACATCTGACCTACTCAGTATTTATCGACCATCCTCTCCACTCCTTCATTGTTTTACCCCTTCCCTTCCCTCCTCCCCCCCCCCCCTCCCCATCTCCAACTACCTCTGATATCCAGCGCTTTCCATTCTAGACGACCCTGGCAATGTTATCACTGCTCCTCATCTTTCTCCTTCTCGCTGTAACATGGCCGATGATTCATGGAGGGATGGTGCGATTTCTTTTCTCTTCACAGCTACCGTACATCTGATCGCCCTGTTGCTTCGAGACCTCTGATCTCTAAATAGGAAGTCCTATAGAGATCAGTGTTCGAGACGGGTTATTGTATTTCAGTCAACTGTCAATGCCCTCTTTACGGACCTATACAGATGAAATAGAATATCATGTTGAATGCCTCGTTTGCCCAAACTAATTGGTCATAGCTCTTCAATTCGTATAACTATGTGTGTGTCCGTGCGTGTGTGTCTGTTTCATATTACTGTATATTTCGCTTCTAACAAATTGTCTGTTGTGCTACTGTAAATATGACCCAACAGCATTTCAGAAATTCGCGTGCTCTTATACTCACGAGTCACTCAGTGACTAAAAGAAGTGTGTTGTTTAAAAACATGACATTCGCAGTGAAGAGTCATGTATAGGCTCTAATCTTGAAAGCATCTAACTATACAGCCCAGTCGATGCAAAAACGCGACTCCGTGCACGGCGTCTGGTCGGGTTAGAATGATGATTATTCTGTATGCCGCTCCCACTTCGATACGATGTATAGATCTCAGTTTTAGTGATTTAGATCTCAGATTTAGTGATTGTCTAATCATGACAATGTGTGTTTCATCACTTATCACTTCCATACCTTGATTTGGATGCCTGCTATTCAATGGAAGATGATCAGAATTTACCTCTAGATGTCTTCCATCGACCTAATCGATCCGTCAATGTGTATGTACCCATAAATCAATCAATATCTCTGTATAAATACCCTGACAAGCTGGAATATGATATTGAGTGGCATGCAACATAAAGATAAAAGTGCTTTCACGGTCCCGTTACCTTTGACATTCTCAGAATTGTAAATAAGTGATTTCCGTGTATTTTGTTATTTCTGCCCTTTACACTATACTAGTACATGATGTTTCAGACAAAATGTCTGTGCGACTAAAAAGGGATTTTTGAACACAGTGAAACTGAAAGCACAGATTTAGACAAGGCAAAAGACGTCCGAGTGAGCATCCACCCTCACCCCTCCTTCACGAAACCTGCCGCATGTATAAAGAATATTATTTGCTAGTTGATAGCAACATATAGATATTTACGAGATTGCTGATATCTTTCACTCGAAAATCATTCACTGAATTTCTGTACAATCACGTCTCTTACTGTTTAACATGGGATAGCGAATACTCCAGTAGATACATTGGTCGAGGTACCCGAGTCAGTCAACGTCCTCCACCAGGAAGGTGCACCTCCCTGCTCCTACAAAGAAACATCGCACACTTATATTGTGTGTGGGTGGAACCCATGGGCTATATATAAAAAGAGCAAGGGTCTGGCGTAAAGCGGTAAACCAACCCGACTTGAGTATCAGCTAAGCTCCTTGGGTATCAGATGGTGAATGACCGAGGCTGTATGGCTGGCCTTACCACGCTCCCATGGCATCGCGGCGCCGCCGAGTTGAGTCAAGCCTCTGCCGGGCATTTCACTGTCCCGCGTCATCTACAGACGATAAGTAGACAATATATTAGACGATTGCGGTTGTACCGTGGAGAAGGAAGGTGCACCTTTAGGATACGACCCTCTTTTGCCATCTTCTCCTTCCATGGCTATATCACACGAAACACGGGAGGGAGAAAGAGAGAGCTGCAGTAAAGGGCAAAGGGAAAAATAGGGGCGCCAAAATAAAAAAAAAACGAGACCACTAATGGTTTCATGTAGCTAAACGTTATTACTGACGCATTGTCTTCTTTTAGGGTATATGTTTATTTTCGCTGTGCGCGTTTCGTTAACAGACATACTTTGGCATCTCTGCCACTGGTATTCATTCCCAAGATGGTAATGTGAACGAATGGTTGCAATTCTTTAAAGAATCAAACAAACTAAATGCACGTTTAGTGTCGAGGACTTCTTTGGGGTCAGGGGCTTTACTTTTGGTCTTTTCCACAATCATTATCCAGCTTTTTGAAACTGTATAGGCCTACATTAATTGTATGCTGCTTCGTTCTTAACACTATAATGCCTCAAATTTATTCACGACATTTGAAATGGATAATTTCTTTTCATGATTTGTGTCTGCAACAACAGCAACGAGAAATACCTCTAATTTACAGCTGTACAGAGACTGTAGCAAGGCAAAGTTTGAGTCCACAGTAAAAGATGATTTTCCATTTGTATTTATGAATTGCATGGCATACTTTCAGAGTGAAAAGTTCTATAAAACATACCCCTATTGGAATTTTTGCAGTAATTCTGCAGATAGTTATACACTTTATATACATGACGGCACTTTCCGTTAATGAGCAATGCTGTAACTGGGAACCCGTCTGTACATCCAGCCCCATGATACTCCTCGTCGCACATTGGTAGGATTGAGACGCTTGGGTCACGGCTGACAAGCCACTGAGGAATCCAAGCGACGTCGGCATCGATACACCGCTCGGTGATCAAGTTGACATTCTCGTCCCTCGTCGCATGTTACGTTGTCACTGATCGATGACGATGGCCATAATTGGGCGAGGTCGTATCTCGAGCTGAGCATTTTTTCGTAGGAATAAAAAAGACGCATGTACACACTCACATATGAGTACGCACATCCACACTATATATAGTCTCTGTTGTAGATTTATTCAAACAGTATACAGTAGGGATCTACAATATACTAGCGTGCACATTAAGAGATAAAAATGATACAAACGTGTCTTGTATTGCTGTAGTGGCTCACATGGATTATTGCTTTGGGATCCCCAGTTTTCGGATGTTTTGCTGTTAGCTTCACGTGGGTAATTCGGATGTTATCGGAAATGCAGCATGTTAGTCATTCGATCCTCCTAAGAGATTCTACATGTACATGTATTTCCTTCTTACTGAGATTGCTGTGCTATGACGAAACAATAGCTGTAACATTATTCAAAAAATAAATTTTCTCCTGATATCATTTACATCCTAATGGGGGTGATTTGCGATGTTAGAAATCATATAGGCCTATTCTATAATTGGGTTACTGTCTTGTTCCAATTTTCTCATGTGAAATCTATATCTCTTGATATTTCGTTCCTTTGCATGTCTTTCAGTGACTTACGAAACATCAAGAGCATTCTTTGTACTTCCCCCTGAAACTATCGGAAATGATAAATGTTAATCCGAAAATAATTAGATAAAAATATCAGTAATCATGACGCCGTGTGAGTGGGAGGGAGCCATCTGGCTCATTTTAATGAAAATGAAAGGGGGGAACTCATTTTGGTGTTCAATTTTATTTGAGATACTATTGTAATTGGAGGTCTTTCTGTCCTCGATGTTCATCGTCTGCAATCTGATAGTATATTCGATTAGTTTCTACACAAACGAAAATAACTTCGATCATTACGCCGCATTCTCTTAGTTGCTGTTTTCGACAAACTTTTGTTCCCCATTTAGATAGCCCTTTTCCCTCTTCTTATGTTATCGGGAAAGGAAATCTGGTGTATAATTTTTCCTGTCCGATATCAAGTGTTTCCGATGAAGGAACACAGTCTGGAGTGATCGCGGAATTTAAGGACAATTCATAGAGGAAAATATTGTCGCTGTGAGATGTTTGTTTATATTCTGTGCATCGCCTGTTTACACATTAAGATTGGCTCGTCGCCACATTGCCAGGCCACTGTTTATCATTAAACGCGCCAAAATGGGTCAAAGAGAGACTTTTTCGGAACTAAAATAATATTACCTGTACGGAACACCACGTGTGCAGCTATGTGCAGCAAAGAAAAGATCCGAAAACAACACCGCGATATGCGAGTGTCACACAGACCTATGAATTTATAAAAAAATAAAAATTGATTTTCCATGAAAATTACACATTCCATCACCTTGATACTGACATTATGTTAAGGGTCGCAATGTTATTCCCCCTGCTTCCTGAAAGCAGTTCTCTTTCATTATACTAGAAAAGTGAGTTTTTGTGAAATTCCCTTTATGTTTTCTTTATATTGTTGTCGACACATATACGTCATAACCTCTAGTAGTCTCTTCATCCAACGGTTCCAACATCAAAACTTTAAAAATTCATAACTTGTGCATCGATTGTCCGAATTTCCTCAAACTTTCAAAACTTTCACTGATGTGTTCTACTAATGTTGCTGCTTTCACTCAATCCACATTGCTCTTTGGGTTTGGGTTCCCTTTAAGATGATTTTGACAGTATACTGAATATATGGACCTATATAGTATCTGGAAATAGAATGATCATATCATATCTAAAAGAAAAACAAAAGACTGATGTAGGAATGAGAAAGACCGCTTATGTTGGAATAATGATGCAATACTTTTTTTTTTCCACCACAAGTATTCAGAAAACGATCGCTCACCTGTTGATTAGAACTTCCAAAACCGGTACCGGGGAGGGGAGGAGGAAATTTAATACGGTCTCGGCTACTCTCTGGACTCAATCCTAAAATTTTGTCAACTCACACAAACATCATTACGGCAAAACATGTTTATCTAGTTCAAGCATCCACTTCGAAATTTGATTTCGCCATTCAAATTAATAGCACAATCAAATTTAAGCGTACCTACACGGACATGACCAATGTCCGTTCTTTTTTTCAGAGTATTAATTTACCACTTTATCCTACAACAAAATTTTCCTAAAGTCTGATTAATACCAATAAGAGACCAAATGCTTAACATACTTCTAGAGTCGCACTGAGAACAGACTTGAACCCTTCAGGCTATTTTTTTTTCTCTCTTTTTTCTGTCATGTTCTCCACAAAATCGCATTTCGTCACACTGTGTGATGTGACTGTGGCGTAGCAGTCTATTCATAATTCGATTATACTGTTCGTCTCTCAGCTGTGATTCCCTTATAAATTGTCACAGCTATTCTCTCTCTCTCTCTCTCTCTCTCTCTGTCATATATAAATAGATATTCGTCAGTGTCTGGCTGTCAGTCTGGACGTCTGTTTTAGCTTTATCGACCTCTTTTTCTTTAACCTCTCTCAATATTCATCATCATGTTTTACGCATTTTCACTCAAAAATCATCATCTCCGCGTTTCATACGTCATCATCCCTTGCCGCAAAACCAAGCTATGTGTGTGTCGCGGGTATGTTTCGCGAGAAACGCGCGGAACTAATAAGAGCAGCGGAAATTCGTAGGACTAGATTGTTCCGAGACACTGAGACAGACAGACAGACAAAGATGGATTTCTGCAGCGTAGAAGAGATCAAAGTAGGATAAACCCGATGGAAATGTTCACTTTCATTGCCACCCCCCCCCCCAAAAAAAAAAAAAAATCACCGCGGAGAGTTGTTACATTTAAATAGAAATGGAAAACACAAAAAAGGGGAATAGTCGTGGTATAGTAGTGGTCATATAGAAGTACTGTAGCAGTAGAAGTTTAATAGTACAATATTGCAGTATAGTAGTTGTATAGTAGGAGCAGCAGCAGTAGTAGTAGGAGTAGAACTAGTAGTATAAAGTATAGTAGTAGTAGTAGTATGAGTAGTAGTAGTAGTAGTAGTAGTAGTAGTAGTAGTAGTAGAAGTAGTAGTAGTAGTAGTAGTAGTATAGTGTATAAATCAGTGGCAGTGGAGTTGTAGTGGTAGTAGCATTTGTATAGGGGAATATGAGGAGGAGAAAGGAAAAATAAGTTGGAGGAGGAGAAGATCGGAGCATTAATTACAATAAAGAGGAAAATTGGGGAAGAAGAGAACTGAAAGGAAAAATAGAAAACAAGAAACTATAAAAAAAGGCAAAAGAACAATAAGGAAGACGAAGAAATACAAGAAGAAAGAAGGGAAGATTGGGATGAGGAATGAGGAGGAGGACAAAGAAATTTTTCGAGAAAACGCGGGAACGGAAGGAAAACGAAGCAGACGATAATGCAGACGGAGTGGAAGAAATTTCATTTAGGGTTGATATGACGTCATTCATTACGTCAGTTACGAGTGAAAACGATTTTTAACACAGCAACGTGGTTGCCAAGATGAAATTTCGTAGTAAAACCCATCGAGTCCTCAAACCTTCGCCTGACAAAAGTCCAATCATTGTCGGTTCACTGTCCTCAGGTTCAGGAACATGGGAGTAGCAGCTGAACACAAAGTAGTTCCGGTAGTAAAGTAGTTCCGGTAGTAATCTAAAACAAATAGCTTATACAACAATCAGGATGGCGCTTATGTAAATCATAGTCTCATTTCCCACAACATACGTGTACTCCTTTCTTCAGATCTGCACTATAAAAAGGAGTGTGTCTTAACTCTTGACACACACTCTTATGCACGTGGATAGGAAGTGCCATATCCATCAACAATATTCTACTTTGAAAGGCGTGTAGTGTTCGGTGCCCCTCTCGAGTGATGCGTTCATTGACCTTTAGGTGTGGGTGCCCGTATTGCTGCTGCCCCTGATATCGTAAGCTTGAATTCAAATTCCTTTAAGTCCATACGACTATTGTCCTATACGCCCGATCTTGCTAAACGAAGTCATAGGCAGGTGTACAATAGAAAGAACAGTCAGGATCTCATGGTTATCAAGTTATCAAGCCATTTGTGTGAGAGAAGCACTGAACATACGGAGACAATTCAGTCATATACTAACAACCATATCAAATATAGTAATTGTGATAACATTATGCCAGCGGAGGTGTTTGTCAAACCCTGAACACAAAAGAGATTCCATGTGTGGGATCATGATAGATACTGGGAGGTGGGAAAGAGACACAATCCCATGTGCGCTTTCCTGGTATAGAACGTTACTCGAGATATAATATACATAAGAAACACATACTAATTCATATCTTAGATAAGCAAAGTAAAATGACTGCCAACACAGCAAACGTTTTTCTCAAAATCTTGCGCACAAACTCTTGAGTAGTTGCCATGATAAGATTGAAAATGTTCTTGTTGTGCTTGTCTGCCCTTCTTTTTGTTCACTCATGATATTGAGTATACTTCCTAGTTGCCCAGCAGTATAGAACAACGAAGAACTTCTCTGGTAAATATCACCCTGACCGCGATACAGACGATGTAACGTGTTTACCGCATGAATAGTCATTTTCCGTTAGCCTTCTTATACTTTTTTCTCAGTTTTTGTTAACACTCGCAAACCTCCTCCTTTCCCTATCCCTACCCTTTCCCCTTCCCCGCCCCTTTCTCTCCCTTCCTTCTCTTATTTCCAAGTCGTTCCACTCCTTTGCCTCTTTAACACCCCTCCTATTCCGTCCCATTCCCCTATACCCCCTTCTCACCCCTATACTCCTTCTCCCCACCCCTCCCTTTCTTGGATACCTTCCCATATCTCCCCTTCCCTTTCCCTCCTCTGCACCCTCCCCCCCCCCATCTCCCTTCACTCCAATTTTCCCACCTGTCCCTTAACTTTTCACTCCCCCCTCACCTCCACTCTTCACTTCTCTCCTCCGCTATACCCTACCCTCTCTTAATTCCCCACCCCTTCGTCTCCTCTCCACTCTTTATATTTCCCTCCTCTCCTCGCTACCCCTCTTCCGCCATCCCAACATCAGAATGATTCCCTGCAAACAAGGATTGCAATCTGATGTCTTTAAACACTGCGGATCACACTCAACAGTTATAATCTAACGTTGACCAACTGCATTTAGTCCACTTTCTACTCTCACCACATATAAGCTGGTATCTCACTGAGCGGCGAACGTTTGCGAACGTAGCGAATTTGAGATTCGCCAACTTTTCTGACGAATGTTTGCGAAAAATCAAAGTTCGCTTCTGCCATTAGCGACAGTTAGCGACTTTTAGCGATGTTTAGCGACAATTAGCAACACTTTAGCGAATGTTTGCGAAAGTGTTTGCGAACACAGGTGGCGACTATTAGCGAATGTTAGCAAATGTTAGAGACAATTTTGCAAATGTTAGCGACAGTTTTGCAAATATTAGCAACTGTTTGCAAATCCTTTGCGACAATTTTGCGAATGTTCTTGGACCTAGAAAAGTACCAGGCGATTGTGTATAGTAAGACCCATAAAACGACATAAAACCTTCCACTGAATTCAGATCTCTTGTGACAACCGTTCAAGATGGATTTCCAGGATATGAAAATAAATTTCTGCCAAGAAGAGGCTCAAGGTGTTGCTATCCTTGAAGAGCTGCTTTGTCAGGCTGCTGCTACAGCTATTATGTATGTGCAGCATAAGAGAAATAAAATAAAGAAAAAAAAAAGAAAAGAAGAAAAAAAAAAGAAAGAGAGTCAGAGTGCTTGTTGCAGAGGACAGACTTTAGTCAATATGAAAAGCTTTTGAAGCAATTACAATCATGATGGAGATGTCAAGAGCTTCAAGAACTTTCTTAGAGTGGAACCTTGTCTGTTTCAGAAGCTTTTATATAGGAACCATGTGGTTACTTGTTCGCTAGCAGTGGCGAATCATACAAAAATGTTAGCGACACCGTATTACGACCGTTTGCGAATTCTTACGAGTGTTTTGCGAATGTTTGCGAATGTTTGCAACTGTTAGCGAAAATACAAATTCGCAAAGGTTCGCAACGAAATTTTGAACATGTTCAAAATTTCTTTGCGACAAGAAAAACTGTTTGCGACAATAAAAACCGTTTGCGAACTTTCTTGCGAATGTTAACGAACCTTTTGCAACCGTTTACGAACCCTGGCGAATTCCCAAATTCGCTACGTTCGCAAACGTTCGCCGCTCAGTGAGATACCCCCATAACTTCTGTTTATTGGTTCGTTCGTTTGTTTATTTGTTTACCTTTTGTTTACTTTTTTCGTTTTTTTTTCTCCAGAAAGGGTACAACTTCTGCGTAAGAGCAGGTTAAGCAGACGAGATGAAAGGAGATTATCCTTATGTAAATCAACCACTTTCAGTATAATAGAGAGATATTTTTTTTTGTATGTTTGACGATAGATGTCGGACCTAGAATTTAAAAAAAATGTCTTGATGAGTGAACTATAATATTTACTTTTGCTTGTAACCTCCCTTTCCTAATGTAATGACGTTGATTACTCCCTTATGTTTTTCTTCATGGGTGGCCACTCTGCCGCATTTGACAAGCATTTGACAAGCATTTCAATGGCTGTATACGAGCAAATTATTATTAAAGGAAGTCGCCTGTCATCCCGTTGGTTGTGATGTTGTTCAGTCACGGCTGACTTGGCCGCCAATATAAGGCAAGCCTTTCCGCGACAATTTCCGACCAGTGTAGACATGTGCGGCCGAAATCATTGGTCGGAGAGACGGGCACTGTATAAAAGCCTCGGCACACCGAGTAACGGCAAAGGTCCGGTTTTATGCTTTAGTGTGGCAAAAGGAACCATGCAGGTCTGGTTCGGTTAAAAAATCAATAATTTTGATACAAAATCAAACAAAATTTTACTCTTATGTCAAAATCAATGGAAAAAAAATCACTAGTTGAAGATTGATCTTGTAACAAAATTATTTGCGGGGACGTGATAATGTAACAGAACCAGACAGTCATGTTTCTTTTTGGCGCACCACAGCAAAAAACGGACCGTTGCCGTAACAGTGCTCGGCGTGTCGAGGCCTGAGTGACAACATCTCGTCCGGTTCAGTTGGCTGTGTAAAGCAACGGCACACTCCTCATAAGGAGGATGTCGTATGTATAAAGAACATGCATGTAAATGTCTGACTTGACAGCATCATCTTACAATGAATTGGCATGACAGTCATCTTTGCTTCGGCTTGAGTTAACGTCTTCTGCTCAGACAAAAGAGTATCCTTTTCACAAGTCATATTCAATGTACTTCAGGAAGGAAAATGGTTTTTTATTTTCCAGGGGCAAACTGGATATTATATTCACGACTGTCACTGAATGAATCTGGTTTTCCGAAATCAATCTGAAAAGGAAAAGGAACACAGACATCACATATAAAGAGAAAAAGAAACAAAGAAACTAACATAACAATGTCACGCTTTAGGCCTGACGGTGTCGGAGCTCTGTGAAAAGTGAGAAAGTATAATTTTACATTCTTGTAAAGATGACTTTAAGTTCTTATCCGGGATGAGAAGGTATTATCAAGGAAGAAGATGTCTGACCTCAAATCTAGATACTTTGTCTATCTAACAGCAACTTAAAGCAGAATAAAAATCGCAAGAGATATCGGAAAAACAATTTATCGCGAACGATATTGTTCAAATTAAACTGTTCAATCAGGGAGGTGTTCCCACCTCTCTGGTTCAATCGTCTTTGCAGGGACAGACATATAGTGCTCTGAGAAGATAACAGTTTATACTCTTGAATCGGGTCTTTGTCACAGCCATTAGCTCTCTACTCCATGTCCTTCCGCTTTCCGCCACATGACATCTTCAAGATGGCTTAACTGTGTCAAAATAACAAGTGCCAAATTCAACCAGCTCAAAGTGTCTGCATGCGAGTTTTACAAAATGAGAGTGTACTGAGGTTTTCCCCCATTTATAGAATTCATGCAGTCCCCAGAAGGACGACACAAAATTTGCATTATACTCGGAAAAACAAACAAACTGATTTCCATATTTTCTCAGTAACTTCGACGAGCGTCGTTAGCTGACACGGGTTGGAGATCACACGAACTTGCCAGGACCAAGTGGTGTCAAAAGATAAAGACATGCAAAACTGATTCGGAGTTAATGTCCTTTTCACCAGTTATCTTAAGTCTTAACGACATGTCATAGAATAATCTTGACATATATCATTGCTCCGATTACAGGTTTGCCAACAACGCACAAGATATCATCAGTTCTGATTAGCTTGTAATCTATAACGAAGATTGTCACTTTTTTCGCGCTCCTCGACAAATTGATTGTTAGTTGGTTTAATAGCCCCCTGAAGCGCGTGGCGGATGTTCACGAGATGGTCGCAGCAGGAGGTAGTGCAGAGCGGGAGAGATTAGAAGGACTGAGCAGACTCCAAAATGCTGCCCAATGTTGCAGGAGTTAACATTTCAGAAGCAAATATGCATTGTATACAATGACTAAGAGGTGGCTATAGAGGGAAATATGGTCCCTGAAGATTTAAACTGATACATATTTCAGAGACTCAGTGTAATTATTTTTTTTTTCAAAGAAGGTATAGGTTAAACAGTTTGTATCTTCATTTCAAGATTCGCAGATGGTTAAGATTTAAGAAAAAAAGAAGAAGAAGACAAGTTTACCAGCTACTATCTTCCGAATATAGTTTAAAATGATCGTAAGAGGGCAATCCAAATTGCGCTCCTCTCTGGCTGATATTTATCAGCAAAACAAATTTTGACATTTGAATTTGAAGTTTGACTTTTTGGCATGTAGGGTTACCAGCAAAACTATACCACATGTGCCGCTTACTTAAAATTAATTAAGATCCCAAACATTAAGATAACGCGCAAACACTATACACGAGTTTCCGGAGACCACAACTTCCGAATAAAATATTTATTGTATAACGCATGTTGTCAGGAACATTTGGACAGTTCCTTTACCAAAGTTTACGAATGTCTCCTTTATCGACTTCATCGATTGTGAAAAATTCCCCATCTGAATCTGTTCTCTCCTTTGCTTATCTGGATTGTTCCTTGCGTCACTTACCCCTTTAAAAAGCAGTTTAGGCAACGTGCGATATAGCAAAGAAATATGGCATGATTGTGAATAGACCGCAGGACCTTGACCACCGCAATTCAAATTGTCTTCGCTTCCCCGCTAGCCATCTGCGATCGCCTATATGGTCACGGCCTCAGGTGAAAATTTTGCTTCGTAATTTGACGTGAAATTTATGTTTCCTCGTTTACTTGAGTTACCGGCATGATAAAATAACTCGCGCTCCTTATACTTAATCAAATAAACAAACAAGCAAACAAACAAACAAACAAACAAACAAACAAACAAAATAATATTACAATTATTTCACCTATAGGCCTACTTGGAACCATGTAATTATTGATGTGTCAAAGTATGGAACACGGAGGATGCAAAGCTCCTTACTGGTGCCGGAGATTCCCAGGGTCTCATTTTTTCCCCACACTATAGATGGTTCTTCTTCACAGTCAAAGTGCCCCCCCCCCCCCATATGCATTTTCTATACACTTGTATACCCTCGACAATCCCCCTGCATTACACGTTTGTTGGGTACCATGTCCCTATTATTATTGTTGTATAAGTCGAAGTTGATGTCTGTATGTCCCTGTCTTTGTTTCTGTTATTGTCTCTGTCTCTTGTCTTTGTCCTTACCTCGGTTTTTGTATTTCTATGTAGGGTCCTACATGTATTACTGTGATACTGCATTATATGCTCATTTATGTTTTTTGGGCGCACTCGTCACAAGTTTTTGTACTTATAGAGATGAGCCCTAGCATTTTCAAATTGACCGCACATAGTACTTGTATATACATAAGTACTGATTATTCATATTTGGTGGAAATAAATGTCATTGTACTTGAAACTTGAACTTGAAAGTCAGACACCCCCTCCCTTGCACCCCATCCTCTTCTTTCACCTTCCCTGTCCCTGTCCCTCAGCAGTCATACGGTAGTCAACTTTGCACCCACAGCCTATAATGGCAACAGGCTGGTTGTTGTATTTGCTGTGGCTGCTGTTGCTGTACTGTGTTGCTGCAGAAACTGTCGTTGTTACGGATGTTGTCGACGTTGTTGTTGTTACTGTCTCAGGTGTTATTTTAATTGCTGTTGTTGGGACTGCTTTTTGTTTCAGGTGTCTAATGCTGCTGCTGTTGCATGCTTTCGTTTCTTTTGTTTTGCAATGGTTGTTGTTGTTGTTGTTGTTGTTGTTGTTGTTGTTGTTGTTGTTGGAAGTTGGTATACTCCATTCACCTAATCAATTTAGGCATACTGTTAATCCCCACATATGCTCCAACCTGTGCTCACCCCCAGGAGCCCCCCCCCCCCAAAAAAAAAAAAAAAAAATAGAGCCTCAAAGGTCTCTGTCTGTCCTGTCTCAAATTCAAAGTGTTTTAGCATGAAAGTACAGTGTATTATACACTGTACTTCCAGCATGGTGTGCCTAGAAGACCTATATGATATAGGTCTTCTAGGCACACCATGCCATCGGTTGACCCATTTTGTGTCTGCCACTGACCATCCAAGCATGAAACGTAATTCATAAAGGCAGACAGAGCACAGGAAGGAATGGTACAAGAATTGGTCACAAGTGGAACGCAAAGGAAGTACGGATATATTGTGAATAGACTGCTTCGACACCAGCGTAACAACATTCAGAATAAAAAAAGGACAAAAAGTGACGGCAGACTAGAGAAGACAATCAGGTGAATACACCATGCACCATTAAGGGTGATTGAGCAAAACTGTATAAGTGCTGATAACCCAACGTTGTCCATACAAATCAACTGGTTATTCAAAATGACTCTAAATCAATTATTAGCGATGATATTGTGTGTGTGTGTGTGTGTGTGTGTGTGTGTGTGTGTGTGTGTTTGTGTGTGTGTGCCTGTGTGTGCGTTTTAGGTATCATAAAAAAATGAAAAAAATCATGTCTTTTCTTTATCCTTTTTTTGCACAAAATTCTTCCCTTTTCATTCGTAATATTGACAATGTGGAATTATTATGTTGTCATAATGAAATTTGTATTATATTGCAATATATTAACTAATTTGTGTATTTTTGTTCATATGAAAACAAAAAAAAATAAAAGATTGACAAAAGCAAAGACAAAATGATGATTCAGACGAATAAACCTCAATATGCAGTTGTCCCTCAGGATCTTAAGGCGAGACAAGGAAAATAAAAATAATGTTTTAATTTGAATCAAACGGTAAGCTGGGGTTTTCGATCCAGGTCTCTTGCGTGCTGATGTTGCACATTAAAGGAAACAACCAAACCTCGTTTCTGTGCGGTGACCGTATCAACATTGAGCCCTCATTGTAAGTAATGTTGGGCGACTAGAAGACTGTAAAATGATTGAGGCAATATCATTGCGTGTGACAGTTGGCGTTACTTTATGGTTTCCTCCACAGCCTATCTGATCGTCACCTCATCGCCTGCCTGGGCCGGCCGAGGGAGGGGGCGTGGTCGTAGCAAGATGCCCTGTCCCCCGGGTTTCCGACGTCAGAAAAACGGATGTACAGGTCGGTGAACCGAGTCTGCCAGTCTATTTTAAACAGAACGTCTTTTGCATAGTCTATCAATGTTTGTAAATGTTATATATACGCGCGCTCTCTCTCTCTTTCTGGCTCTCTCTATCTGTCGTCTTGTCTCTGATATGTCTGTGTGTTTTTTTGTTTTTGTTTTTGTTTTTGCAGAGTGCCCGTGTGTGTGTGGGTGTGCGCCTGTGTGGAATTCAATACAATGCACCTGTTAAACCAATTTTGTCATGGCCAGTCCCCGGGGCAGTCCCGGCTGAAAAATAGCCCTCTCAATATTTCAGTATTCAACTTTTTTTTTTATTTTTATTTTTATTTTTTTTTTAAAGAGGAAGAAAACACGACGACAGTTTTAAGATGTAAGCCATTTACATCCAAATTTGTCAACGAAAATACCAACTATGACCATCAATTGAATGCATTAACATTGCTAAGTGCATGGTGTGATAAAAATATCAGGCGTTAAAATTGATGAAATTGTTATTTCCATTTAGTGCATATATCATAATTGTCTCTTTCACTCAAACTACTGATGAGTCCATCATATGGTTTTGATCACATTTCACTAAAATGATAGATTATGTGGTAAGTATTAGGATATCGGGGGAGGGGGGCATTTCATGAAGCGTTTTGGTCGGATATATTTTTCTGACAAACTGTTATAAGCTACTGAAATCCTTGCATCTGATTGGCTGAGAGCAGATTTGTCCGACCAATTCGTCGGACAAAACGCTTCACGAAATGCCCCCACATTCGACTTACCTGGTAAATCATTTATAGGCATTTATTTTTATATTAACACAATAAATCAAAATGAGTTTTTGTTTGTTTGTTTGTTTGTTTGTTTGTTTGTTGATTTTTTAAGAGACTTGGTCGGGAAGTATAGGCAATGAAAGATGCAGGAGTGGAATTCATTTCATCATTGCCAAACCGCAAAATGCAGTTTGATCTGATATTTGGCACATACTTTAATAGTTTCTATTTCTACCTCTAACTTTAGCTGGTATTTAAGTCCTTCCTCGAAACTTGTTTAGCATCTAGACGAGACAGTGTACTGAGCTTCCGCCATTGTGAGCTGGGCTGCACTCCTTTTCACCTGTAAAACAATGTCATTAGAAACAAATTGACGGTGAAGAAGAATTCAATCTGAATCACACTATACACAAATGATGGGCATTGTTTTAAAGTAAAGACGTACAACTCAAATCAGTTGGCCTAAATTGTTGTAATAAGGTGAATGCTAGTAGATGAGTCAACTTCGATAATGGACCTCATGCCGAGTGTAGAGTTCCGTCGGATTTTTTCTCCTGGGGAATCTCTTTGGTCGGACATCAATGTATATACAATGTATCAGAGGTTAGTGATCAAGTTCGCTTGTATGCTGCCCTCTAACGTCGTATGCGTTACATTAAAAGCAGACGATCGGGC
The DNA here is from genome assembly GCF_040938485.1 of Diadema antillarum. NCBI lineage: Eukaryota > Metazoa > Echinodermata > Echinoidea > Diadematoida > Diadematidae > Diadema > Diadema antillarum. Next base: position 416,893 of record NW_027271169.1, on the reverse strand, counting down.
CAGCCGGGGAGTGGGGGACACAACTATTTTGCTTCACTACTTTATCGATGGCTGCAACTCGTTTAACGTCTCTCCGTGTGCCGTGATATCATGGTACGATTGTAAAGTTTTTCACTTCGAATTCATTGCTTGTTTGAATAACGTTAGACTTTCTATAAATTGTTTGTGTGTTTGTTTGTTTTCTAGACATCAACGAATGCAAAAGCGGTGGTTATGCACAGTGCGGCCAGCTGTGTATTAACTCATTGGGGTCTTACCACTGTGCCTGCCTACCGGGGTATGCTATCGGCCCAGACGACTGGTCCTGCCTTGCGGGAGGTTGGAACCCTTCTCGTTCCTATACTGTGACTTTTCTAAGCTCTTGATTTGTAATTACCATCAGTGTTAGTCTGAGACAGTGACAGGTTTATCCTACATGTCACAGAGCGAGGATTATGTGTTTTACTAATACTAATATTACTATAGTCTATAGGAGGATAGTATGACTCAGATGAGGCCATGACAACATTTTGTTCTTTCTGTTGTGATAAAAAAGCACCATTATTTCTTCACATTGAATGAGTTTTAGACTGATTCAGTCAGACCGATAACCATTATAATACAAAGAAAGCAAAGATAACTGTCTTAATATAACCTATTGGCTGCAAATTTACAAACTGGCCTGCGCCTGGTCCTGTGACCTTGGAAGTTGGAGATAGAATCTAAACACTAACAGTTAGGCCTATACCGGTACCCTTCCTTACACATGAATCATTGATTGAATGTAATCTAAAAGAGAGGAACTAGAATTGGTCCTATGTTGATTTATAATGCAGCGTTTTCATATTCTTTGCTTGATATTGTGGGGATTTCCTTATCATTTGCAAATTTTTGAAAATAACTATAAAAAAAAGAAACAAAAAGATGTGTGATATACTCCAAAATCGATTTACGATAACTATATTTAACAACAACTCATAATTTATCTGCATGGCCTTAATCCTGTCAAACAAGGGAGTGTTTGAAGATATCTAGATTTTCTATAACATATCTATAATCTAGGAAAAGTTGGCAAAATGAAATAGTCAGCAAAAAGTGAAATGCAATACCATGGCTCCATATCACCACAGATAGGCCTACTGAATGCTACTGATAATGCTTGGTCCCCCTGCGTGCCTCTCACTGTTGCTTACTACCACAGGAGCCGAGGCAAAGATCATCTTCAGCCACAGGGATAGCATCTCAGAAGTTGGTTTCCAGGCAGTTGTCCCTCGTCGCAAGGTGACCAACCTGGGCACTGTCTTGTCCCTCGGTGTCCACCATCGCGAACGACTGGTGTTCTGGATTGATAGGTCCACAAACCAGATCAACCGCAGGGGGCTTGGCGGAGGCGAAACAGAGGTTGGGGTCAAAGTGATTTCAAATCGATACTTTTATTTTGTGACAGAAGTGTATGTATAGCAGCATACAGCTGTTATCATATCAGTAAGATTTCAGAACTATATATTAATAATTGTTTTTTATATATGTTTTGTGATGTTTCTATGAGCGTAAGTCAGAGAGAACGATAATTATTTGATCATGAAGAGTCATCTTGAAAATTTGTGTGAGATCTATTGTTTGAAGAATTCAGCAGATCATATATTTTGTACTAGTCTTGTTTGATTAAACAGTCAATTTAGATCCAAATTATAATGATCACAAACTTTTTAAACTCTGCAAATATTAGTTGCGAAGTGTTCATATTCATTGAAATGTTTTTTAACCATGTTTGTTCACTATTTTTTACAGTCAAGACTTTAAAAAAGAGCAGAAAGATTGAACAAAAATGGTCTGGAGTAATGCAAGAATTATTCATATCATATCTTTGTTCTACTGCTTTTTATTCATTAGATATTATATGGTTGTTCATAAGTGTTTATAATACCAGCACAATATTTTCCCTTCACCGTTTGAAATTGAATTGTTTCCCCTTGGTTTCATTTTGATCTCGGTAGCATGTTGTATCCAGGAATATCTATCAACCCGAGGGTCTGGCGGTGGACTGGGTGCATGACAAGATCTACTGGACCGACTACCGTCTGAAGCACATAGAGCGGTGTGACCTCAATGGCTCCAACAGAGAGGTCGTCTTCAGCACCGGCAAGAGGAAACCAAGAGTCATTGCCCTGGATCCTTTCGAAGGGTCAGTTAAAGTAGCCTCAAATAAAAACAGCAACGAATCAAAAGTAGTTCCACCTGCCCTGTGGAAGTCTGCTCAATCTTTTTGTCGTCGGTCGGATTTTTCCCCAAATGAGAACCAAATGTTCCAACTAAAAGTCAATTTAGAGCAACAGTTGTGTAAATAAGCATTGATGGTCATTTTACACAAGACTTGTGTCCAGTTTTTGATAGAAACTTTCTGCTAGAAACCTGTGTGCAGTTTCTGATAGAACCCTCAACCGTCAAATCTACTGTAGATGTGGCCAGACTCTCCATGCACAGCCTAAATGATAGCTTTCTTTCAAAGAATTTGCCAACCATCACATTTGTAAAGATGAGTCGAGTATGAATCATGTATGGTAAGACTGCATGACTCAATCCTTGAAATGACAGAACCTGTAAAAGGAGTGCACATTGTAGACTTGAAATCTTGAAGGAGTTCAATGACTAGGCCCTGCCATAAATGGCTTGAGGTGGGCGTCAACAGTTGAGCGAGATCAAGAAAATTCCGTATTGGTAATTCAGCGAAATGCAGCATGTGCTCCTTGCTTTTACTTCATTTTATTTCTCATAACAAATATTGCTTGAGTAAGTGGCTGACATGTATTAAAAAAGCAGTTCCATCATCGTTCTAAAATAGACATGCCAGATGTTGATTATATGTGAAAAAGTGTATCTTTTAATGCCAAGAGGAAGGTGATTTCAGAATGGTATAATTCTTGATGTTTTGAGTAGATTATTGTTGGTTGTATTTTTTTTTTTTTGGGGGGGGGTAGGGGAGGGGTGGTGCACTGTTTTCATTTTCAATGACATGCTTCTTAAATTTGAATAGGATCTAATTGTGGTGATCAAACTCCAGATCCATAAAGTATTCAAGTTTATCATAACACATCAAAATGCTTAGGATTGAGCAGATATGGAAGAAACTGCCCATGTGTGTGAGAAATAGTATCCCCTTGATCACTTGTGACAGGGACCAGCCCAATCTGATTTCATAAATGGCTTTAATATTTGATATAACACTTAATAATTTCTTGCATCCTTGTTTATCATACCTGTAGCCTTTTTATTTTCTTCTTTAGGTCTCTTTTTTTTTTTCTTTTCTATGCAATGTAGTCTTCCACTAATTTTTCTACAAAAATTGCTGTCTATTTTCCATTACAACCCACCAGGTACATTTTCTGGAGTGCCTCTGCCAAGACGGACAAGATTGAAAGAGTGTCCACCAATGGTAGAAAGACCAAGCGAGTTGTGAAAAACAGGATCCAGACCATCAGGAATTTTGCGGTGGATGTTGTCGACAAGCGCCTGTACTGGATGGATGTTGGAAGGAGAAAAATCGAGAGTGTGAGATACGATGGAAAAAGGAGGGAGGTTGTCCTGGAAAGTGTCAGGTGAATGCACCTAGTTTGAAATACTCAATGTTGACCCATGTTAAGAGACCCATGTCACAAGACAAACTTTTATTGGATATTGATAATAATTGCTTTTGTGAACACAAAATGGAAATAAATTGAAATCAGTCAGTCAATCAATCAATCAATCAATCAATCAATCAATCATGCTATAAGCAGTTTGTTATTCATTAAAGTGTGTTTATTTTAAAAACTGAGATGTTCCATTCTGAATTTAATAAGCAAGTTATTGGAAGAGTGTGATAATGACTTTGCAGGTGTACATTTCTAGTGTTGAATGCAGAGCGTGGACATGCAGCAATTGACTACATCCATTTAATAATGGTAGACTGATTACTGATGTATCATTAATGGTATTTTAAAGTATGAAAGAAGGTTTCTTTATGAGAGATGGTGTGATAACAGGGGCGGATCCAGGAATTCCGTAAAGAGGGGGCGTGCTTACAAAATTAAAGGGGGGTGCACGCACCCCTCCCCTCATTTTTTCTTTTTATTTCTTTTGTTTCAACAAAAAATAAAGGGGGGGGGGCCTGTGCTGGTTGTGGTCCTCCCTGGATCTGCCACTGGATAAATATGAACTACCATGAAATACCTTGGAAGATAGTGCAGTACGCTAAACTTTTTGGTAATGTGTTGCCTTGTCGAATATCTTTATGTTGACTCCAATCCATGAAAACTTGAGACCAACCACGAGAAACAAGGAGAAACTTGCACTTTTTCCCAACGTATGAAATATATACTTTGACAATATCACCATTTCTTTAACCTTTATTGTGCTCTCCATCGGCAGTCCAAATGTCTTTGGTCTGGCAGTATTTGAGCAGAAGGTGTACTGGACAGACTCCGTAGAGAACACCATCAGCAGCATGGTGAAGTATGGCTCGGTGGAGTCGAGGGTCAAGTGGAGTCTGTATGTAGACAGCAGTCCCCGTAGTATCTCCATCAGCCATCCCTCAGCTCAGCCCAGCAGAGACCCAACAGGTAGGAACACAGACAGGCCTACACAATATTGGGAGGTCGCAATTTGCTTTCTATTTTTCTCTATTTTCGCCCGTGGCCTGCAGTGGCCTCATTATCAAACCATCTGATGCAGCAAATAGCTTAACATCTTCCTGTAGCCACAATGTTGAATCATCCATTTCAACGTGTACCTTCTGGCCCTTGAATGCCATACCAATTATTTCCTCCTACAAAATTTGCAAAGTTTTTCCAGTGATGGCATTGTTGAAACTAGAGTCTAGTGGATGACTTTGACTTTATTGTGATTTCATCTATATTTCTTTTGCTAATTTTGAATTCAAGTTCCAAAAGTTGTTTTACGCATTTGATTAAGTCATATACCTTATTAGGGAAATGTAAAATCACAACATAGATGCACACGACAATCTGTAACCTGCTTGAATGTTTGGCATGGTCAATTTGGAATGGAAAGTTGAATTGAAGTTGGAAGTTGAATTGAAGTTGGCGACCTTCCTAGATGACTGACAACTGTATGTAAAACATAAAAGTGTATGAATTAGTATTGTGAACTCCATTTGGTGTGAATACGTGTCCTTGCTCAGGAAACTTCAACTGTACCACCAGCGGTGACTGCCAGACCACCATTCGTAGCCCAACTCAAGATGCCTCCAAGCCATATCTCATCTATGCCAACACTACCAGCATCCAGCGCATCGACGCCGACGGATCGAGTCACATGACCATTGCCGACATCGGCCTGCGGAACATTTCCACCATCGAGTACGACCCGCTGGAGAAGAAGGTGTACTTTGCAGACTTTGGTCGCGGGGTCATCGAGCGTGTTGGAGCCGACGGGCTGGGTCTGGAGGTTGTGAGAACGGAGGGGGTGTCTTCTATTGAAGGAATGGCCATTGATTGGATGCATAGGAGACTGTATTGGGTTGACTCTGAGTGAGTAGGAAAGAGGAAAAAAAAATGATTTGCCAAAGTTTCCATTTGCAGATTATAGATTGGCAGACATTGTACTTCTGAAATTGTGTAATTATCAACAGGCCAGCTTCATACTTCACTCAAATTCATTGTTGTACTTTCCCTGAGAGTCAAAACAAGATGCTATCTGATACACCAGTCTCTCTGAAATATGTATCAACACTTGGAATCAAGTTTGCATGCATTTATAGTTGCTATATCAAGACTCAGGCAAGCTTGTAGTTGTCAGGACAGACTCTTGTTAGGGAGGTCTGTATGCATTACTGTAATAAGAGAATATAAATGTGTATTATTTTTCGTAATCTCCGTTGTTCGTTTATATGAGATCCCACTCGCACGCATGCGCAGTCAATTCGTTCTTAGCGTGTGTTTCTTAGCGGTCAAGTCGCCATTTTGAGCTCAAAATTTCACTGTTTTTCTTTCACACAGTTCATATAAAAGGATTCATTTCTGTGAAATTCAATTTATGGGATTTATTCATTTCTGAGGAATCGATTTAAATATCCAATATCTCACTGTGCCAACTTTGCGCTACAGTCTTCTCAGTCTCCTAGTCACTTTGTATCAATTTCTGATAATATGAAGAGTTTGTTTGCAAAAACCGATAAGTCCATATTTTCGAAATGGAGATATTTGCGATTAAAGGTCAAGAAAAATAAAGAGAATAATAAGAAATTTTTTACTTTTTTTGACCATAACTTCAAAAATGTACCTTTATATGTAGTGACCAATATATAATTTAAAAAGTATTATTTTGTACTTTATGACAGAGACCGTAACTCAAAATCTTCAAAAATGGACGTTCCGCGCGATGTATCGCCATCGCGACAAGCTATCGGCGCGATGTTTCATGACTTTTTTTTTTCGGGTCTCGCGCATCTTTTGACACCAAATTTGCAATGCTGGAGCGCGCGGTTCTGAAGTTACGCGTAAATATGTACGTGCATGTCACACAAAAAATTGCTCAAAAATGTGAATTCATGTACAATATCAATGCAGACTGTGCTTGCAGGCAAATTTCATAAAAGCATGATTATTTTGTGGTTTTAGTGATTAAAATCAATTAATAACATATTTTCATGTTCGGAACAATGTCGCGGACAAATTTCATGGAAAAACAATGAAAAACAAAAAGTTAAAAAACAAAGAAATACATAAGAAATTGAAAAAACAATAAAATACTTAAGAAATTTTTCTGATGGCACAATTTTTTTTCTCTTACATTTGCTAAAGTCACTAAAAAGAATATTTACACAAAAAATGTGCCTGTTTTGAGCTTTATTTAGTGATTTATACCAAATAGTCTGATTTCATGCATCATTATGCATAAATCAGCATAATTTAACATTTTGAAAAATCAGTTTCACCGTATTGTAGATTACGTCACAGAAAATGTGTGTGCTGATTTTCGTCGCGATTGCGCGGTCGACGGCCGAGATCTGGAGGGAGGGCCTGGGAGGGGCCCCCCCGGCTCTATCATCTACCTAAATAGCCAGGCCTAGTTAGGGTTAAACTACAAGAAATAACTTTTCCTTAAGAGGGATAGGTACAAATGATTTTCAAGATTTCTGCACGCATTTTATGGCCAAGCTTTTAATAGGAACCCTTTCATAAGCACCTTTCCTCTTATCAAGTTGACCAAAGCCAACAAACAGTAGGCATATTTCTCACAAATTTGATATTTATGGGTAAATCAATAAGTGTTTTTATAAAATGAATTCACTCACCGTATTTTATCCATGAGGTCATGTCAAGGTAAAATGAGTTTCAGTAGTATGTTACCATCTACTGAAGATGAAGATGTAGATGTCTGACGATGTGTGCGAGATGATTTTTTTTTCTTTTAAATGGGGGTTGGAGCTTATCTTAGTTTCAAATTCATATTGTTGGCATGGTTACATATTTCCAACATCCATGCTAAATTGCAAGTCAAGCAGGTATGATACTATCACAGGTTATGTAGGTGTGTACGTCTTTGAAATCTTCAGAAATATGGACAAATTAAAAAAACACACAATTCCCCCAAAGCAAATCTATCATGGATAGCTAGTTCCAATTAAAAATTATTTAAGCTTTACAAACTTCAAGTCAAACCCTGAGCTTATGTTCTCATCTACTTTGAAATAGTTTCTGTGCCAAGTTCTTCATCCACATTGGAGTACAAATATAGAAAGATTGGCTGGATCAAAGTTCGTGGCATGTTCCAGTTTCACCTATGTTGCCTGGACCTGGTCAAAATCTACGACCTTTCAAAAAGTGCAAAAATACTTTTATGTCACATGCCCAATATACTGCTAAATCAACCACCATTCATATGTAATGAATGTTGTTCATGATGATTGATATGATAAATTACAACTTTTTATGCCTCCGCCAACGAAGTGGCCGGAGGCATTATGTTTTCAGGTCGTCCGTCCGTCCGTACGTCCGTCCGTCCGTCCGTACGTCCGTCCGTCCGTCCGTACGTCCGTCCGTACGTCTGTACGTCCGTCCCATTTTGTTTTTGTCGATATCTCAAGAACCGTGAGGTGGTTTTGCATCAAACTTGGTATGAGGGTATATCCTGGGGGAATAATACTTTGTTTTGATTTTAGGGTCACGGGGTCAAAGGTCAAAGGTCACAGGTTATTTTGTGAGAAAAAGGTTGAAATTTCATGTTTTTCTTCATATCTCGCAAATGGTTCAAGGTATCTTCATGGAACTTAGTATATATGCATGTACCGATGGGCAGTAATTATCTAGGGAAGTTAGGGGTCATGGGTCAAAGGTCATGGGTCAAAGGTCAAGGTCAACCCCTCAAAATATCACTACTTTCCTTATATTTATGCAGTGCCTGAAGGATTTTTTTTTTAAACTTGATGTATGCATGTATAACCTAATATATACTCTGTGGGAAGTTTCTTGCCAAAAGGTCAAAGGTCAAAGGTCAAGTTAAAGTGCTAAATTGCACTTCTTCCTCCATATCTCAAAAGTAACTCAAGGTATTATCATGAAACTTACATATTTATGCATGTTCTACCTAACAGTGATTCTCTTTGGAACTGTGGGGTCAAAGGTCAAAGGCCAGGTTTAGATAATACTATTTTACCATTTGATACTGAAATTATACTTTTTCTCAATACCTTGAAAATTACTCAATGCATAAACTTATAAAAGGGTCAAAAGTCAAGTGAAAATCATCGGTTCCCCCCCAAATACCTGCACTCTGACGTTTTAATCATTCATCCAATTGAACCTAGTTCAAGGAAAGTGAACATTCAGCACATTTGTGGCAAACCTGTCATTTTGATATTTTGCCAATTGTGTGAAACTGTCATCACACATTGTCAAGACATTGTACTATAGACCTATTAGGAGAACCATGCATTATGGCAGAGGCATACACCAGTCGCCATAGCGACATTTCTAGTTTATCAATCTATTGCTTACGGGAAGCAGGTATATCATGTATTCATCAGTTTATCAGTGAATCCTTATTCTCAATCCTGACACAGGGCCAACCACATCGCCACCCAGAGTCTGTATGGTGGTAGACAGACTGTTCTCCTCTCTAATCTGGATGAACCTCATGGCATCGCTGTCCATCCCGCACTAAAGTGAGTGCACATGTACAATGTACTTCTCTATGATCCCCTACATCTCAAATGTGGCTGCACACTTCAAGATGTGGAGGATTTCAATTCCTTTCACTCCAATTGACGTCTATGCAGACAGAAGTTTGCCTAAAGTGAATAAGCTTGTTCAATCATGCCACTTTTCTGCCGATTAAATATTCATAAAATCTGACCGACAGCTCTCAACCTGCTAACTTCTAAATTTCTCATCAAATTTACTTTTCCCGTGATAGAATTTTGCATAAACCGTATAACGTTGTCAAATGATGGCCATTAATAATAAAGCAATACCATACATAGATTGATCGCCCATCGCAAGTTCTTAAGTAATCAAATTTTCAAATGCCTTCTCCACACAAAACTTCAGAGAAACTGAGGAAACTCCTGTTGTCTGCTTTCTAACTATCAAAGTGCAACTATTTAAAGTGTCGTTAATGGGCAAAGTTTGAAAATAATGTTTGCTTTGATGATAGCATTATCTACTGGAGCTCATGGGGATCCTCTCCGAGGATCGAGGCAGCAAGACATGACGGTAGCAAGAGAGTGACCGTTGCATCCAGACCAGTCCAGCCCACCAAGCTGGCCATCGACTACCAGCACAACAAGATCCTGTGGCTGGACGCTGGCTTGGGAACCATCAATGAGGCGGCGCTGGATGGCTCGGGACATAGGGTCATCAATGGGCAAGGTAACGACTGGCAGTACATTGAACTTTAATAGAAAGTTCTCATTTTAAGCTGCCATCTAGATTGTATAAAAGTGATGTTAATGTACCCTAAACTTAGTTTTACTATGTCTTGTGGATGTAAGCTTTGTAGATTGATATCAATATTCTTGTGTTGTCATTTCCTTTTGTGATTGTATGTTCAGTAGCAGTAAAGAGGAATGTATCAAACTGCATCAGTTGAAATAATATACTGGAAAATTACAGTGTTTCAGTGAAATCTGAAATTGAAATGTAACAGAAACTTCAAAAAACAGTATTGATATCGGTCATTTAAAGCCAGCTTCCAGACAAAGGTGCTAATATGCAAATAGTGCTTTACTCATATATCGCTTGCTATTTTAGGACTGTGTGATGGGGTCCTCTTCAAAGAATGATTCAGTGAATGGAATGATACAAAACTGAAGTGACACATTATTTTGTCCCTTGAAACAAGTTTAAGATAAAAGTTTAATCAAATCATTGTCTATTCTACATTCTCTCCTTCTGTCTGTCTGTCTCTTTCTCTTAATTCTCCTGCCATTCTTTTGTTCTGTCTCTGTGTGTCTGTGTGTCTGTGTGTCTGTCTGTGTGTCTGTCTGTCTGTCTGTCTGTCTGTCTGTCTGTCTGTCTGTCTGTCTGTCTGTCTCTCTTTTGCTTAATTCTTTTGCTGTTCCAGGAACCCATCTGCAGCATCCGTTTGGTCTGGCCCTGTTTGGAGACCTAATGTGGTCTACTGAACCGGCTCGGAGGGAGATCTTGGCGCTTGACCGACGGAGTGGTCAAAAGCGGATCTCCTTCAGTGGAGACTGGATCATACCGATCGACGTCCATCTCATCCACAGTGGGCGGAGGATCATTGGGGGTCAGTCCCGTGGATTTCTGAACATTACCTTGTTAAGATTAGCTACTTTCAGCACTGTGGGGAGCTAGGGGAAAAAAAAGATTGCTGTACCCCACATAGTCGAGTAAAAGTTTACTGTACTCTACATCACCAAAATAAAAAGTATTGTACAGCACATAATCAGATGTGATTCCTGCTGACATTTTGAATAATCACAAGTAAATTTGATATACCACACTTGTATTCAGAAATTATGTTCTTCACCTAGTCAAGAGTTATCTGATAGTAAATCTAATGTACCCCACATGGTCGAGAGTTCTACTGTTCGAGCAATACTGAGCAAAGAGCTACTCTACATCACATATTCAAAATTGAATCTTCTGAATTCTGCAAAATCAAGTATAAATCAAGCCTAATCTTAATGACCAAAATTTTGGCATGCTGTGTGAAATTTGCAATCTTGCCCTCATACATGGTTGAAATGCTGTTCAAGTTTGACAAGCATAATTCATGAGTGTGCATGAGGTACTGATTCAATTGACTGCCAACAGATTTGAAGTGATGAAATATTGAAAATGAAAGTCAAAATGTGTGTATATCTAGTTGTATTATGTGTACTTTTGACTGTGCATCATGTTTTGAATCAAAGGTCATTTTATTTAAATTGTGAAAGACATAACATTTTATATCACCTGCCAACAAGTGTGTCATTTTAGATCATATCAAGCCTTTCAGAAACATTGGCATGTTGCTAAAACTTCACCCTTTCTGTCTAAAAACGATTTCAAATGTTACAAGGCACTTTGTGGTCTGGACGATTGTTTGACTAATACTGTGCCCTTCTGTAATATCACATGACATGGTTTCTATGCGATATGCAGGAAACCTAATAAACGTGTAATCCTTTCTGATGTTATCATGGGGCATATTGGAAGAGACCAGAGGGTCAATGAAATGATAGGAAAGATATGACTCTGTGTCTGTGTGTGGGAGTTCCTCTGTTAAATGAAGCTGAACATTAACTTCCTGCAAGAAATGAGCCTCAGGCCCACCAAAAAGCGACCTTGAAAGTCTAGAAAAGAGCAACAGCAAAGTACTTTTGATCTCTACATTTTTTATGCTGTGATATGTCCTATGTCTTAGATGCCATATAAAGGCTTTGGTCTATAGCTAATACCTTTATTGAGCTTGAAAGAACAAACACATATGTGCTGAAGTAAAAGTATTGCCTATGACTTTGCCATTTTACTTTAAAAAACGGCTCCACATTGATGTCTTCATTGATGTTCCAAAATGTAAGCCCTATGCAGTCAGCTTTCAAGAGAGTAAGACTGCCATATGTTCATGTTAGATTTATCGTATCAAATGCCTAGTAATAATGATAACTTGCTTGTAAAAACATGTAATGTAAACATTCCCTTGCGACATGATTGTTCCAATCCAACTCAGCGGCATACTATATTTTTGGTTATGAATATTACAAACACATGACACATTGAAGTTGTAAAATGACCATACTGGCCCAGTATAAATATTGGGTGCATTAACGCAATGACCTTGTATGAGGAAAATGAACAGCGCCACCTTATGGTGCACTTCTTGTATCCCCTGCCATACTGACAATAATGGATACATTTCAAATTTATTACGACAAGTAGATTGGAATTTCACATAATTTCTCTCTCCTGTAAAACATTGTATCTTCAGAATGACAAGACTTGAATTAGATGATGCCCTGTCAGTACAAACTCGGCCAAATAAATGCTCTCATTTTCTCCTCCCCCGAACTCATGTCGAAACATAAAGATATTGATCCATGTCAAGTGTTCAATGGTGGCTGCGAACAAATCTGCATTTATGCCCACGTGAACCAGGCTGTGTGCAGCTGCGAGTCGGGCTATCATCTCAGAAGGGACGCGGTGTCCTGCGAACCAGGTCAGTTACTCTTTTCAGCGAACTGGAAGGTGCACTAGCCTTCACAGCACTTTGCCTGTTGTAGATAGTTAGATGCACTGCTGATGATGGCAAGTACTAGTAGTCATTTAGTGAGATAATGCCCTCACATAGAATAATACAGCACTTCTAAAAATACAATTCCAACCTTTTTAACCATCAAATCAGAAGCTATGATAAGTGTGTCATGAATATCCATGAAACATGACTGTATTTCCCATTGAATCAATGATATTTTAAATTGGTATAGTAATATTTGTCACGTATGTTGAACTTGAGATAAAGTTTAGGGAGTCATTTAACACTTTCTGTACCAGGGACTGGCAGAGAAGTATGATATAAAGATATTATGTGATAGAGCATCTGTACATCAATGAGGGGTTTTCTATGCCAACCAGTGCTCAAAACACACAAAGGGTTAACTCATATTGATGTTTGCCAACTCCTTCACTGAGGGAGCAGTCTTGGTATGAAGAAACTTCAGTCCAATTTGTTACAAGTCATTCTACCTGTTAACTTACTGATATGAATTCAACAAAAACTGTAAGTTTTACGCAACATATTGTATACGCTGTTATTTTCGCGTACAGATATTTTCGCGAGTGACGAGGTTATAGACATTTTTTACGAGATGTTGTTTTCGCGAATCGACGCCGAAGCTTTCGTTAATGCTCTATTAACACAGCACATGGAGTCATTTTTGCGTGTTAAATTCGCGATCCAACTGTGATTCGCGAAATTCGCGAAAAGTAAACCCTCGCGAAAATAACAGCTTATACAGTATTTGTTGTTTTCCAAACATGTTCATGCATCCATCATCTGTGCTCATGATACTAAAATCATGCCAAGACATTATTGCATGAGCTTATACACACACCGATTGCCATGTACTTTTACTAACCTGCATTACTTCTAAATGCTAGTTGTGAGCTTTGATGCTGGATTAGACATTGGAGTGTTTATATATTACATTTTGATATGTGTGGAATTTCTATATTGATTTTTTTTTTGTTTTGCATGATATGTTTTGTACACTTACGTTGTTTTTTGACAATGAGAATGAATAAATAAGATGAAATTAAATAAAGTGAAATAGATATCAATGCTTGCTTACTTTTTTGTTGATACTAGTCATCCTTACAAGTTGTTCATGCTGGAGCAAATGAATTGAGGGTTATCCTATTATGATGTCATACTTTGTCTTATGCATGCATTTTACATGTGAGGTAGTGATGGATTAATAGGAACCAACTTTGGACCAATGCTGCCACCACAATTATCATCTGATGCAGAAGGTTCATACCATGGAATGGAGGACAGAAAATACACTGTATATATACAGAGAATCCAGTGATGGTGTGGCATGTAAAGGTCAAATGATATGCTTTTCACCATCCCCCCAAAATCTTGAACTGCTGTGGCCTGTATTCTGTAGACGAAATGCTAGGTTGACATGCTATGTCTGTGAGATATAGGCTATAGCTTGTGAGGTATTAGTTAAAGGTAGATTTCATTCATAACAGGTGGAACGTTTAGTGTTTTATATAGTCTATATCAGACGAAATCTGATAATTATGGTATCGATGTTGGGTTGATATGACATACAGTGGTATATTTCTCATATACCTGCGACCAATTAAGACATCGACAGTATGCATTCAATTGGTTCTCAGTTTTAGACGGAATATACCCGACAATCGATTTTGTTCTTTGATAGTCATGCTTTTGAAAGCTGCCTCAAATATCTTTGTCTGCAGATTGATATTTATACATCCATACACACAATTTGTTATTTAAAACATATTATTTCCTGAATCGTGTCACGGACAGAGACTGTGAAGTGTGTGTGTGTGTGTGGGGGGGGGGGGCACTTTATACCAAAGGTTGACAAGCCTCCACTGTCCGTCTGTTACAAGTGTGTGGCTCATCAACCTCTGATACTCGGCCCTAAAAACGTGCTGTCTAGAACCACTGGAGTAAAATTGTCGTCTACGACTACCGGAGTAAAGGGGGGGGGGGGGGGGGAAGGAAAAACTTCCTCCACTTTTTTTTTTTCTTTTAGCTCAGTAGACCATTTGACATGCCTGGAAGTGTTCACATGAGGTTGAGATGGTGCATACACTGGGTCCTTCCTATTCCAGTTTTATGCCCCAGTAAACTACTTGTGGTATGACAGGTGTTAACTGGGCCCACTCAATCTCCCTTCCCCTTAACCCTTTCATCCCAGTCTTGAATGATATGGAGAATCAAAGTTTTATTTCTAAGTTGGGATCAAACCTTTATGGCATGAGACCTCAAAGAAGTTAACAATCAGAATCTAACAAGAAATTAGAGATTTGTACAAGTTATATGGCTTGATTCTCCATGCAACTTTGAAATTCATTTTTCTCATCACCACTTTGCAAGAATATTAAAAAAAACAAACAAATCCAAAAGCAAGAGTATTGGCAAGTCCACACATATGACCATGATTATAATTTGCAAGATTTCTCTGATAATATGGACATATCTGATAGAATGAATCCAAAAAGTCAGAAAGCCAAATAGCCTGTGGAAAGGTGGTGGTGACAATCAAACTAAAATTGGTAACAGTGCTAATCCACCGACACATTCTTATTGCCTAAATAGCCTGCTAAACTTCAAAAGTAGCATAGCTCCCTCTTCTGTTCTTTTCCTGAAATTCTGATAATGGACAACTGCAATGAAAATGAGCCATTATTGTACTTTCTGTGTGCTTTATTATACCCCCGCCAAACGAAGTTTGAAGGGGGTATATAGGAATCATTTTAATGAAACTTTCTCTGTTTTCTTTTAATTAATCTCTTTTCCCCCCTGTACTTATGTATACCGTTCACTTGAACAGGGAGTGAATCTTTACTTGTATCAGACAGAGAAAAGCTAGCGTAATGCATTGCTAGATTCTAAACAGGAACTGATTAGACTTGAAAGATTTATTGGTATAGACTTGCATCCCTGCAGACGACTTCCTCTGTGTGATACATCAGAAAAGAAGAAAAGAAAGAGAATTAAATTACTGTTAGTCTGCACAGCAGACGATGTAATAGGTTCTTTTTTGTCAGTGACTGGTGATCACTTCATGGTGTCTGGGCCTTGTGACTCTTGAAGTCCACACATGATATATGTTTTTTTTTTTGTATTATTGTCCCCGCCGAACGAGTTCGAGCAGGGGACTATGAAACGGGCTCCGTACGTGTGTGTGTCCGTGTGTCCGTCCGTCCGTCTGTCCGTCCGTGTGTCCGTGTGTCCGTGTGTCCGTGTGTGCGTCCGTGTGTGATCAAAATCTTCAATTTGCTACTTCTCTGTCATTTATGAGCCAATTTTGATTCTGTTTGCTTTATATGATAGCACTACATGGGAGCTTTGAAACTTCTACACAGAATTTCAGTCGTGACCTTTGACCTTGACCTTTGACCTATATTGTACATTTTGCTACAAAATGCTACTCCTTCGCCATTTCTAACCCGATTTCGATTCCGTTTGCTTTATGTGATGGCACTAGGTGAGGGCTTCAAAACTTCTACACAGAATTTTGACCTTTGACTTCTTTGACCTTTGACCTTGATTTTTTGACCTATATTGTACATTTTGCTACAAAATGCTACTCCTTCGCCATTTCTAACCCGATTTCGATTCCGTTTGCTTTATGTGATGGCACTAGGTGAGGGCTTCAAAACTTCTACACAGAATTTTGACCTTTGACTTCTTTGACCTTTGACCTTGATTTTTTACCTATATTGTACATTTTGCTACGAAATGCTACTCCTTCGCCATTTTTAACCCGATTTCGATTCCATTTGCTTTATATGAGGGCACTAGTTGAGGGCTTCAAAACTTCTACACAGAATTTTGACCTTTGACTTCTTTGACCTTTGACCTTGATTTTTGACCTATATTGTGCATTTTGCTACAGAATGCTACTCCTGCGCCATTTCTAACCCGATTTCGATTCCGTTTGCTTTATGTGAAAGCACTAGGTGAGGGCTTCAAAACTTCTACACAGAATTTTGACCTTTGTCTTCTTTGACCTTTGACCTTGATTTTTGACCTATATTGTACATTGGCTACAAAATGCTACTCCTTCGCCATTTCTAACCCAATTTCGATTCCATTTGCTTTATGTGATGGCACTAGGTGAGGGCTTCAAAACTTCTACACAGAATTTTGACCTTTGACTTCTTTGACCTTTGACCTTGATTTTTTACCTATATTGCACATTTTGTTACAAAATGCTACTTCCGGCGGGGACATATGTTACGCACCGCGTAATTTCTACTTTTCCTTGTTTTATTTAGATATTATCTTTCTTCTTTGTTTATAGAGCTTGAAAATGTGTCTTTATTTCTGACGACATCATACACCTCGGGTATAGAGTTCACTTTGAGCATATCTGATTCAAGTGAGAACGCTGCATTCAAAAATCAAATTTGGCATATTGTGGCTGGTATTTATGTTTAGTCTTATGTGCATGTGACTAAAACCAAGATGAACTCTTTGTATCTACACCGTGATGAGTTGCCAGATTGGGGAAGGAATCTAACTTTAAGTATTCTCTTAGGCATGTGGATAACTCAAATGTTTGTTTGATGTGATAGCTGTACAGACATATCACTCGTGCATTTACTTAAGATTGAAATTGTATGAAACCGATTAAATTTGTCATAATTCACACTAAATAGAATAAAGGATACAAAAGTATGCCAGTTTGTGACAGAAACATCACATTTTAACGTCTAACATTATAATGATTTACAAATTTAGGGGCTTTTGATAATTCTACAACAGAAATAGATATACTATATGATCACGTAAATTCCTTTAAATCTCACAGCGACATAAATGAAAAAAAAATAAAATAAACAAATCAAACAAGCTCACTTAAAGGCATTATTTACTGCTTGCAGATGGAACAAAAACCCAGCATTAGTGCTTCAAAATAGTTTTGAAATGTGAGTTAGGGATAGAAACAACCAATGTAAAAATGCTAATTAGTATAATCAATGTTAAGTATTGTTGAATATACAAATTATAAACAATATTTATAATAAAATTGTTTCTAGAATAAACCGTCTACATTTATGGTTTATTGAGAAAAATAGAGATTATCACATAATGTAGGCTACTTTTTTATATTGTGAAATTTTTATATTGTAGGATGTTTTGTGATACAACTGACCTACACGTATGCATCAAATGCGATAACTTGAACATTTTGTTTTTTTTTAAATCACACCTCCCAATGGTAAACAATACCTCTAATTTGAAAGCTATTTGTCACTGTTCTCCTGACAGTTATGGACAATTAAATTGATAGATTTAAAGCAGGAAACACTATTCATGGCTCTGCAATGTTTGTTTCAAAGGATCAGTGGAGAATGAAGAAATTAGAAACACCATGATTCAGGATTTATTTGTTTGTTGCCTCCCCCCCCCCCCCCCCCCCCAAGTTGATTGTGACTAAGACAGCGGATGGGCAAGGGTGTGGGTTAGATTTTCATCTGCTCAGACATGTAGAACTCTCCCAATCTGGTGATTAATCCCAATGGTTAGCTATAAGTGAGGTCTACTCTCGGCCCACTAATGTTATGGGTGAGATTGATTAAGCGGTTTTTAGGAGCTCATCCTTTTACCACAAAGTGTCAACCTGTCCAGCAGATTTCAGCCTTTGCCAAGATTTGGTAAATATCTCCTTGAGTTCTTCATACACGGCATCTTGAGGTCTGTAATGGATTAAAAATCCACATCCTTGTCTTTCTTTTCTTCTTTTTTTTTTCACAGAAGTCCAGCAATGAGTAGCAGAATAAAGGGAACTTTGAGGTGTGTCTTTTGCCTTTCATGGAAATTGGCCACATTGCTGTATTTTGTATCCATTGTACTTCATCAGAGTTGATTTAAAGGATGTGGCTAATTCATGTTTGATGAACTTAAGACCCTTTTCTTGTGACATTATGATACAGAAACCTCAGGCTGATTTTTTTTTTAAATACTCTTCATTCAATAAAAGACATATGTTTGCACCTAAGATGCAGTTGCAACAAAAAGTTCTTGAGGCGAGACAGATTCTTCTCCACAGATGTCGAGATTGTGAGAAAGAATGTTCAAGAAATTTTGCTGTTTTCTCAGAAATCATGACTCGCAGAAAGTCTTCCCTGTATTGCAGACATGAGCAGATACATAGTGTGCATTGAGAAAACATATAAAAAAAACTTTAATGAAATTCAATTCATTTTCTCAATAAAAAAGCTTCCACAATAATACACATTATATTTTAGGCACAACTACTAGTATCAAATATGTACATGAGAATAAGAATGCATAGATATGATCAAAAGACTGAGGGGACACAACCAAACAGATAAAAGACTGTCCTCATAATTAAGCTGACCATTCAAGTTGCAAATAGCAGCATCCAAGTTGAAACATTCTAAGTGTGTGACAGTGTTGGATCCAGAGGGGGATGCACTAGACGTGCACCCCCTTTGATTTGTTGTAAAATAAAAGAAAAAAAAATGAAAGGCGGTGTGTGCACCCCTCTTGAATTTTTTAAAGAAACCTGAAGCCCTTTTTTTTTTTTGTCCTTGTCAGCCGATGAAACCCGGAAGTCGCACGAGAAACGAAAAAAATGGCATGGGGACCTTTTTTGTCGAGCCCACCGGAGGTGTGGGGAGACTAAGGGATCGCCTGCGGCGTCTGTCCGTCCGTCGTCCGTTCGTCGTCCATCCGTCCATCTTCTGTTCGTCGTCCGTCCGTCCATCATCCGTCCGTGACGCTACAGAAACTTGAATTACTCTCTACTGAGGACTTCAATTTCAATCAAACTTGGAGGGAAGAGTGGTTATACAAAGTTACACATTTTACCAAACATGAAGGTCACCTCAAGGTCAAAGGTCACAGGCAGAGGTCAATGAACTTTAGGGCCCAATGTTAAGTTTTTACGTCGTGTTTTGATTATGACTCATAACTTTTGATGTATATGTCCGTTTGTGACCAAACTTGGATGGTAGATGTCCTTTGGGAAGTTGAAGGTCACCACAAGGTCAAAGGTCACAGACAGGGGTCAACAAACTTTTAGGGCCCAATGTTAACTTTTTACGGTGCGTTTCGATTATGGCTCATAACTTGATGTATATGTCCGTTTGTGACCAAACTTAGATGGTAGATGTCCCTTGGGGAGTTGAAGGTCACCACAAGGTCAAAGGTCACAGACAGGGGTCAACAAACTTTCAGGGCCCAATGTTAACTTTTTACAGTGCGTTTGGATTATGGCTTATTACTTTTGATGTATATGTCCGTTTGTGACCAAACTTGGATGGTAGATGTCCCTCGGGGAGTTGAAGATCATCACAAGGTCGAAGGTCACAGACGGGTCAACAAAATTTTAGGGCCCAATGTTAAGGTTTTACGGCGCGTTTCGATTATGGCTCATAACTTTTGATCCCTTAGTCCATTTGTGACCAAACTTGGATGGTAAATGTCCCTTGGGGAGTTGATGGTCACCAAGAGGTCAAAGGTCATAGGTGGGTCAATGAACTTCCAGGAGTTACAAAAACATTAATTTCTTCTACGCAAATGGGCGAGACACAATTTGGCTTTTGCCTTGGTTTTTGTTTTTGTTTTTGTTTTGTCTTGTCAGCTGATTAAACCGGAAGTGACATCAGAAATATATGTTTTTTTGCCCTCTTCCCCCACCCCCCCCATATGGAATCTCTGGATCCGCCCCTGTACGATACGTCATTTTCTGTCCCCAGAGATTGAAAAACATTTTGAGCGCATGTAGCTGCCTGGCTCAAAACCCACAAAATGTAACAGATAAGGATTCTCAGTAATGGATCAAAATAGTCATTTGGGTTGACCAACTTAAAAAAAGTTTGACTTCCCTGGAAGAGTATTCTCTTCTCTACCAACCATCAAAATTTGGCGGCTTAAAGCAAAACCAAAATAGATATTATCAGCAATTTTTCTGGACAATATTTTTTTGGACAGGCGCTGCTTTCTCTGCGATTTTCATTGATGCTTCTGCACAGCACACCTGAGTGACCTTAATAATTAAATCCTCTTCTCTCTCTTATCTATGAAACTGCACCTCCTATCTCTCTCCTATATCAATCACGTTGTGAATGGGTTAGGATAGTCCAATTTTAGTAGGTTATACTCGTATATCATTTTAAAGCTTAAAGCTTACTCTTTTAAACTAAGTAGAAAAGTGAAAAGTCATTTTGCGTACTTTTTGTGGGTTTTGAGCCAGGCAGTCCCATATTCGATATTCAAATAGATAATTATTTTGTTAGAAGCAATATCTTCATGATTAGAAGACCTCTTTTGATTCTTTGATCTTTAAATGTTACGTGTGGAATATGATATCTGCATGCAGCAAAATTTGTTACTTCTGAGCCATGATTTTACAGGTTAGTAAGGTTAATACTGGAACCAGTTGTTACAAGGTGGTATTACCTTTCACAGGGAACTTCTTTGGTGGAGGACTACTACTGTGAAAATTAGCAGGATATGGATAACAGTTGTGACCTTAATAAGTTTGTCATAAAAATGAAGGAATCTCATACCCCCCCCCCCCCCCCCCCTGTTGGTTATTTCTTTCATAATGAGATAAACTTATCTTGTTTATTGGTTGGGGATGGTACAATGGAGGTATGAAAGCATAGATGAATTTTTGCTATGAGGATTTTTTTTTTTTTTTGTCTTCCTTTTTTTTTTCTTGTCATAATCTGTAGAACAATAGATCATTTGTTCTGTTCTTTTCCATCATCATTCACCTTGACTAAAAAGTCCTGCTGATTGGCTAGGGAAGTAAATGACAAGTCATTATAAACGAAAGCAGTCGAACGGCAATGACTGTGTGCCCCTCGGTAGAGTTAATTGAGAGTTTGTCCACCGATCTTCGGGGTATGATGCCATGTTCAGCTAAATTTAGCTGAGAGTCAGCAGATGGGGCTAAAAATGTCATTGGCATCATTATTCCCAGCCACAACATCTATAATTGGATGGACTGAAGGCATCCAGTGGCCCCAGCCTATCACTTTTTGCGACTATGATGCCTTGACATGACGGTGTTCTTACCAAAGTATGTTCTATATGCACATGATGGTGTTGGCATTGTCATTTAACCTTGGTTCTTGGTTTGAAAGGGATATTCTTATGTCCTTGTGTAAATATTCACACCTCAATGTTTATGGAAGGCAGCATGTGAGGCCCTTATGTCACGGTCCTGGTCTCATAATCAGTCTTGTGACCACCACCTAACTAAAATTGTTTGAGTTTTAAAAAGTATATTTATATATAATCCATAGGTGGTTGTTGTTATTTTTGATGAAGTACTTATGCTGTTTCTAGCAAAGGGATGCTCTGTGCTGAGAGTGCTTTATGTTTGTTCCATTGCATGTTGGAAAAAATAACAACAACAGAGGGTATCACCCATAAGTATGAGTTTTATAGTACACATTGTACCTGCATATGCAAACCACTAGGACAGTTCTGAGGCAGTGGAGCATTCACCTTATCTATTTTGCATGAAGATTTTGTAGTGACCTGTTTCACCATTTTATGGAAACAAGTTGATCTTGAAAACTTTTCTTATTTCACAATGTACCTCTAATTTAATTGAAACTCCGCTTTTAATTCATGTTTCTGTGCTTTTACTCTTTTTACCAAAGTGAACTTTGAAATGGACGAGCTTGTCACTTTAACCGAGGACGAGTCCCAAGTATACTTGGGAAGTGTCTATGGGAAATGTGTGCTTATAGCAAATCAGTCTGTCAAGTCCAAGGGACTGCGTTATGACCAATTATTCCAATTAACAAGAATGTATTGAAACTCAGTTTAGGGCTTTTTACACTTGCAAATTTTTGCTTAGGCCCCCCTTAGCCCCACCGTTGGTACGGGCTTAAGCAAAAATTTGCATGTGTGAAAAGCCCTAAACTGAGTTTCAATGGGGCTAAGGGGGGGGGGGGGGGGGGGCCTTAGCCCCACCGTTGGTACCGGACTTTCCTTGGCCCACTTTCTGTTTACACTTGTTTTTGCGAAAGTGGGCTAGCCCCACCGATAATCCTGTACTATCTGGCCCTGCAAAATAGCAGGGTTAGCACCGCAATTGCGGTGCTTACCCCACAATTGCGGTGCCAAGCAAGCGAGTGTAAACAGAACGAAGAAATAATCCGGGGCAAGCGACAGAGACGGAGTCCGACCCCCACTGACCAATCAGAAACGAGGTAATCAAGTGCTGCCGGTGCGTGCGTGTACTTGTACAGTGCACAGCATAATCATGAATATTCATGTGGTTTGGAAAGTACGGGGCCAAGAAATATGAGTGTAAAAAGGTCAGTTTTCTCCTCAGCCCAGGACAAGAGCTTAGTACGGGATTTATTTGCGAGTGTAAAAAGCTGAAAAAATTGGTACGGGACTAACGATAGTCCTGGGTCAGAGAAAGTACGGGGTTAAGAAACACAAGTGTAAAAAGGGCTTTTGATTGTTTCACTGTAATCATCCTTCTAGTCTCAGTCCAAACTTTGTGGTTTATAGATGCCAACACGCTCCTAAAGTGCTGGCAAGTGATCAAACACAGCTGAGTTATTACCAGGTAGTGCAAGGTGTACATTAAAGGCTTGCTTGAAGAAGCATATTATATCATTTGATAATTTCATACTTGAGATTTTGTGAGTATTCCAATTAAGTCACTTCACTGACACCTTTTCTTGTAGGAGAATGGATTGTGATAGTTATGTCAAGTGTTCTGGCACTGTTTTATAAATCAATTCGATTTCTTGGAATATCAACCATTCCAAACGAACTTTGAGAAAACACCGAGACATAGATGTTGAGGAATGCCTAAAGGATCATAAGATTCCTGGGGTAGAAACACTTCACAGTGCATGAATTTGAATTGCAGGTTTGACGTGCGTGAGATCATGACCACAATCTTAAACTCGGGGATTTACACATTTTTTTTTTCTCTTAGAGTTTGCCTAGCTGTTTGTTAGCTGCAGTACCTCCCTGTCGAAATTTGAGAATCAGAAGGGCGTTAATGTTGTACGATGTCTTTGTAACTTTATAGCACCCTTCTTGCTCTAGCCTACCCCATTGTTAGGTAAGAGGCGTATCCAATAAGTATTGTAGCCTAGCTTCAATAGGGAGGCCAACCGCAGGTGACTAAGGCTTGACAGGTGAGAGGAAATGACGGAATGGACGGCATCAAAGGATTCCGCGCACCGTATCCTATTGCTGAGCTTCGACTCCCTTTTCAGTGTCAAGGGGTCCTATCTCTGGAGAGCCGTAGGATGGACGGTATACGGCACTTGGAGGTCTGCCGCATCTCTGGGAGAGAGACAATTGACCTCCTTGTCTGATGTAATGAAATTCCCGGATGCCCCCCTACCTGTGGGTCAAGGGGCACAGCTAGCTCTCTGTTTTGATGCCTGGAAATACCAAAAGTAGTTACATCCTACTCCATGATCAAGTTGATTTTAACAAAAGCAGTGTATTGGGATTCAAATCAACAGAATCATGGAGGTTTCATTAATAATCAAAGATATGGAGATTAGGCTATGAAACCTTAAATGTATTAAGATTCCATGAAGCAATGATAATTTCTATTAGTGCAACCACGATGCATTTTAGATGAAGTGGTGACATGGCCTCAAAATTTTTCTGTTGGTTGGGCGAATAAATTCTACATATATGGTGTTTTGGTCAATTTTCCAGCAAGTACGGCCCCACGCCCTGCAGAAAATTGTCACTGCTCTATATATTTACAACTCTTTAAACACTTTGATGTTAAGTGTGAACTTTCTCCACTTTTTTCTTTTAGATTCATGCCAACTAATAAAGTAATTTCAGTAAAGATATTAATGCAAGAAAAGGGGAAAATTATGAGACTGTGAGGTCATCACCTACATGATTTACACTTGTGACTGTCATTTATGTTACATTCTGGGGAAAATATGTGATATGCTGAAATTCTAATAGCAACTTGACTGTGATGTGGATCATTACTGTATATAATAATTTTTCTTTCTTCACATTAAGGGACATATACGTAACACACACATACATACATACTCTTTGTGACACTATTATTCCAAGTAAGAACATTTGGCACGTCTCCATTGTTTGTTTGGGTTTTTTTTTTAAATCTTTATTGCCCTTGAGGAAGTGACAAAATTGGGTTCAAATTAATTACTGTTCGATCATATTGGGCCTTTATTAGTGTTGCTCTACACAATTTCTCTCCGGTACTTTTATAGATATTCTGACCTCCCTCACAAAGCTATGAACCAGTGACAGTCTGGAGGATGGCAAAGAAAGTTTTTTTGTTTTGTTTTCTTCCTCTATCTCCTCACTGGATGCAACAATTAGATGGATCAATAATATACTGCAAAAGTGGATATTTTTGCATGAGCAATTTCTCGCGCACAGCTACATAAGATGAGTTTTGCATGTTTTATTTCCACAAAATCAAGACACGAACTACTGGAACATGTAGCAAGCAAAAAATATTGGCATCATGGTTTTATTTCCATGCTGGTTTCTGGTTGCGCGAAATGCGTGAAAATTTCCACTTTTACATTGTCTTACAAGGCAAAAAGTTGAATTATAATTGGCTTGAAGTAACTGCCTCAGGTGTTGAAGGGGATCTTTATATTAAGGCCACTCTTCACCGACAAAAGGCAAGTGTTGTATAATTAGCTGAACAATGGGACCAAATATTGTTTACTGGACGCTGCCAAGGGGCTGCGCTAGATCACCGCCAAACCACAGGCTGACGCTACATGCCCTTTAATGCTGGCCTGTCCCTCAAAATGCTAAAATTGTTCGTGACATCTCCAAACTTGACTCACTTAATTACATCCTTGACATCGAATGCGAGCTCCTCTGCTGGAAGTACAATGCAGTACACTTTGCTTTAACTTAAAGGGACTGATCATGAAGTAGAAGTAACTTGACCACAATAACAATGCTTGACAAAGGTTCGTTCAGTAAATGGACCATATTTGAAAAACAAGCAATGTTTGCATATTTGATAATGTTAATATTAAGTTTTTAATTTTATTTAGTTTTTGATCAAAGTGATTGACTGTCAAACTGTAATTGAAAATATTCAGATTTTTTTTCCCTTTCATGTAAAGAAATCATAAGAATTAATCATATGAATTTAGTCTAATAATCTATTTACCTGTATTGAAAGCTTAAAAAACTGGGTAAGTTTTTGGTTTAACAGATTAGGGTGAAACTCAAAACAAAAGTTTTTTGCCACAAAACCATACTATCCATTCAAAAAAAAAAAAAGAAAAAGCTGACTGATTTAGGGATAGTGATGTTGTATGATATGTCTTCACGCAGAGCGAGAATTCCCGCAAGATTATAATTCTGCCCAAAATGATGTTCATTTTCTTTTATTGCGTACAACTCACTTGAATTAAGAAAGAAAAAAAAAGTTCACATGTGCTAATAAAGGCAGAAAAATCAGAAGAACAGTTAATTGAAAGTTTGAGCAAATCTTGATAAAAACTGACAAAATTGTGAGTTTTTGAAGTTGTCATCTATCAAACACAAATTGCCAATTCTGTGATGTCACATGTTTGGTCACCCCCCCCCCCCCCCCCAATTCTCTCTGTACCATAGAATAAGATTTTTATTTTATTCTTTTATGAAGTAAATTTCCAATCATGCTTGCACCTTTAATGCAATCAATGTAAATATTTTTCTTTACAAGCTCTGCATGCCAAAAATAATTATATGCCATCATCAATAAAGAAAACAGAGATTTTATTGAATTTTATGGACATGACAAATGGAAGGTGAGCTCCTAAGCTGCATCACAGAGTTGGCAATATGTGGTTGAATGATGTCAACCTTTAAAAAAAGAAAGAAATTGTGACATTGATCAGAATTTGCTCCAACTGTCATTGTCCAGTTCTTATGATTGATCTGCTTTTATTCACTAAAATTAATTTTCAGGGTGGACTTCTCCAAAATAGGCCTTCTCAAATGCCTGGATAATGCATATAGTGCTGAGTCACTCAATCTGCTCCCATCGATGGAAAGACAACTCTCTGTAATAACTTTTCTATAGTTTCTTAAGCCTCTGTGAAACCCTACAAGCCAAGGTGCCCCCTCAATCTCACAGCTCCTCACATCACACCACATTGTAGTTCATCACTGTTGTAACCCATCAAGATTTTCATACACATTTTTGGCAATACCATCGTCTTCTCTCTCTCTTTTTGTTTTAACCCCTGTCCCTCATCCCCTAGTTGCTCCCTCCTTCCAGAAGCAAGGATTAGGGGAAGATGAAGGAACGGGGTGATGGATTAGCACCTGTTACCTTCTGCTTCTGTTCAAAGTTTATAATTATCACATATGTGAATTCTAGGCACAGGCACAGGGGGCCAGACACACGTGCATGAATCTGTGTTGTGCATGTATGTGAAAACTGTGGCAAGTGTGAAGGGTTTGCAAGGTGTTATTGGTTAAAGGCATCATTTACCATTTGCACATGAAACAAAAAACCCAGCATCAGTGCTTTAAAATAGTTCTAAAATGTGAGTTAGGGATAGAAACAACCATTGTAAAAATTTGAATCAGTATAGTCGATGTTAATGCACTTTAAATACACAAAATGTGAACAATAGTTATGATAAAAATGTTTCCAGACTAAACTGTCTACAGTTATGGTTTATTGAGAAAGATACTGATATCTCCTTAAATTTTAGGTTTTATTGCAAGAATGTTATATGGTAGGATGTTTTGTGATACAACAGACCTACGCATTTACATCAAATGTGATATCTTGAAAATTTTTTAGATCACTGCTCCCAAAGGTAAACAGGACCTTTAATATCTCTTACAATCATTATTCCCTCTTGGCATGTTTATCACCTCTTTTTAGTCCAGATCTCATAATAAAATAAATTCACAAGCAAGTGCCTGGTAAAGAATTGCTTATGTATAATGTATATAAATTATGTGCAAGGATCATCCAGAGCCATTGATAGGTGCTTTAGAATTAAACTTTATTGCCCTAGCTGTGTCACGAGCTTATAACAACCAAGTAAATAAACTCGATTATAGTTTGTGTTTGATCAAATTCCCAAACAAATAGATGCATGGACTACAGTCATTATCATGTGAATAACTAATGTCTGAATTCATAACAGGCTTAATAAATGTCATCAACTCTTATAGATATGCTTTTTTTTGTGTTTTTTTTTTTGGGGGGGGGGGATGGAGGTTTGTTTAGTGTCTGGGTTTTAATCTGATTAAAAGAGAGAGAGAGAGAGAGAGGAAAAAAGAAAGAAGAGGATTTCAAGTTTGTATACTTAACTCTGAAAGTTGTAGCAAGCTTTAACCCTTACAGCACCATCATTTCAAAATTCCAGTGCCTATCTATGGAACAGTGTGCCTTGTCTTTGGCATTGATTGGGTTTAGATTAACCATGATGACACACTGGTGTTCCCTCACTGATCTCTTCACCAGGCCTTCTGCCTCAGCATGTAGCTCTGTGACTTTCACTCGCCAAGACCTGTTCAGAGTTTACAAAGCCAATTGATGACTTCCCGACCAAGTTAACCGTGTATCAATGATAGCTGGGTGCCTGCTGTCTATTTATCTCGCTTGATCTCTCTCGCTTGTCTTCCTGTTCTGCTTAGAAATCCCCTTGGAAGATTTTATTGTACTTTACTTTGTATCCACAGATCAGATTCTTTGCTTTGTCATTTTCATTGTAAGTCTTCAGAAGTAATAATCTGTTTTTACAAATGCTTATAAACTCTTTATGTACCACTTTCACACACCAGACTCAGTTGATGGCACGCCAAGTTCGCACATTCTGATCAAACAAACAAACAAACCTGCCCAAGCAGATCGATAAATTGTCAAATGCCACAGGACAATGAAAGTATTTCTGGTGCTTTCGTTCCTGTCACATGTAGCTTGCATTTTATATGGTGATTGGATGTCAAGTGGTTTTCCGTACTGGATTTGCGGATAAATCTGAAACTTCTGTCACCGTTTACTCGGAAGTATGTTGCCTGTTAAAGTGGTTTTCTGTACTGGATTTGTCACTGTATACTTGGAAGTATGTTGCATGTTAGCTCCTGTATTGAGGGTGGCTTACAGTTTACTTCTCTTTGATGCTTTCACAATTGAATAAATTAGAGTGGTAGTCATACAAGAATAGTATTGAAATACTTTCCATCACCTACTTACCCAATTTTGCACATGATTCTAGTTCTTTTCATCGATGGCATGTCTTGGCCATCATGTAATATCTGTCTGAAGCAATCTGCTTTGGTTCCCTCTCTGTACTTGCTGTCAGTTTGCAAACTTTGTGGAATTTCTCTTTATTTTTTTTTCTTATGACTACTTGTCACCATTAAAAGAGACCATTCTTTTAAAATCAAGATGCTCGTGAAATCAGAACTTCTCTGGGAATAGGATGGAAAATAGGTCGATATAAGTACTTGGGGGCTCTTCTCTTCTGTGTCCCCAAAGAGAACAAGTGACAATTCACAGGGTCCTTTCAGGGGAAGTCACAATTACGGATGATGAATTAATGGCCTTTTATATCAAGTCCCAACAAGTGATACAAAGAGAGAGGACATGTCACAATTGAGAGGATGGTGGGGATTTCCACTGCTGCCCCGTCAAATTTAGGAGAGAAGAGATAATTTTTTTTTTTTGTGGGGGGGGGGGGGAATTGATCAATTCTGGGGATTGCTCATTCTCAGCTTGATGAGTCTATGTCCTCAATGAGAGGCTACACTTATTGAGTTAGCAAAGATTTCCACTTCTCTTGGAAAATTGCAAACTGAAGACATTTGTTCTTCACAACCCAAACAGAGTAAAGGGATTAGAACAATAAAGAATTAAAGAAGAAATTGTATCTGAGATTTCTCGGGACTGATGATTCTAAATTTCTGACTTCCTCAGCTGACATTCTAGGTCATGCCATATCTCAGAATTCATTCGTGTCCAACACACACATTAGTCATAGAGTTTTTGCCTCATTCCTGAGTAGAACATGCAGGTGGTATTTATTAGGTTCAGATCAGCACACCACTTAAAATAACAACTACCTCATAACACACAAAAAAAGTAAAACCACCATATCAAGCGACTATTCAGTAGCCAATCTGCTTTTGGCATCTGGGTGTGGACTAGGGTGATGTCCATTATTCAAAAGGTTCTTTAATCCAAATATGAAATAAGGTTTGTTCTTCTGAAAGTTCGTTCTTCCGGAGGTTCATTATTCCCAAGGTTTGTTCATCCGAAAATGAAAAGAAAGTGCAGACTAATGAACCGTTGGAATTACAAATCTTTTTTCATTTTGGGTTTAACAAACCTTGTAGAATAACAAAATCTTTTTTTTTTACGATTCTTCTGAATAGGGAATCTTATTTCAGTTTCATTATTAATGAACCTGTGGAATATCAAACATTCAGAATAATGAACCTTTGGGATAATGAACCTTCAGAGTAACGAACCTTACCTTTACTGTCAGATGAAGAAGCCTTTGGAATAACGAACCACAACTATTGATTGTCACCATGGTAACTACTACAATTGAAACTTGAGAGTTCAAGTCTTTCTTTTTCTGCAGAAGTGCAGATGGTGAATCTTAATCTCAAGAGAATTTCTATTGATACAAAAACAAAAGTTACCAAAATCTTGGTCCTAAAGTGACTTTCTTTTACAGTTTTCACAGAGTTGTGAAATGAACTTAGTGTGTGGTTGGTATGTCATATACACGCATCTGTATTTGCATTTGTGTGTTCGCTTGTTTGTTTTTGCGGGGGTTGGAGGAATGTTTTCTCAGGGGGTTTAATTTAAAGGCCAAACATAGTTCTGGTCCGCCTGCAAAGTTGTCAAATTTCACTCAAAAATGAGACCTATGCCTAAGAAATGTGTGGAATAACGCTGTAATAGCAAGATATTCCTTGGGTAACGACGAAAATGCGAAATATTAAACAAAAACGTTCGAATCTCAGAACTTACCCAATCGGGGTCAGGCTGACTCAGACTCGGGGACAACTCGGCCTCGCTTTGACGGCGGAGGCGAGTTGTCCCTCTGGATTATACAGTGTTATACTATGGGAGCGCTTCGCGTTCTGGCTGCTCACAGTTATGGGCCGAGTTGATACAACGCGCGCATTAAAGAACCTCTTTGGCGCGCAAACAAAATGAACGTGCGCCTAAGTATAGAATATAGCAATCACGAACTCCGTGTAAATTGTCTGAAATAAGGCCGAGTTGTCCCTTAGACCGAATTAACCTGGATCCTTTTGGCATAAAAGTCGGTATACCAACTTTTGTTATTGATCTCAAAATACTCCATAACAACTCATCATCCCGGCAAATTATGTCAGTCAGGAAAGTTTCTTGGTAGACTCTTGATATATCACAAGCAGATATGAAATGGTGCAAGACGGTTTCTCAAACCCTTACCAGAACTATGTTTTCACTTTAAGCTTTAATTTTATAAAAGTTTTCAACAAGTGGCATCTATTCTGTTTCTCCATGTCATTTGTGATTGGTTCGCATCCAGATGTGGAGGGTCAGTCAGTGTAATAGCAGGAGCTTTGGGAGTTGAATTCAGATGCCATGTTTCCTCCAATTAGAGTCCACAGCATGGTCTGGCTCTGTTGCATGCAGATGCCAAATCTAATTCCCTTTTTAGACCAACACAATATTCCTTCAAGGAAAACAAAATTTTTTACTGAATTTGTTTCCTGAATTATTCAGGTTCTAGTTACGTGATTGAGACGTGTTATTGAAACAGTTATCCCTGTTTTCTACTGAGTATATCTTGTTTTCTGTGGTCCTTCAAGCGATAACGTAATATCTCCTGTTTGCTAGAACTGGCACTTGCCCAAAATTTGCTTGTAGAGGGCTTATTGTGTAGTAATTCAAATGACGCCCTGTTGAATATCAACAACAAAAACATCAACAATGTAAATGTTAATGCTATCTTCTTAAAACTGTTAGTTGTAAATGAGCCTATTTTCTTAATATCAAGTTTCTTTTGAATACAGGAGAAGTAGTTATGTAGATAGCATGATATAAAATATCATTTATTTTCTTTTGTTTTAGAAATGTGCCAATATGATAATCACTATTAGAATAAATGCTTCTGAGAATGCTTAGAGTTTGAATTCACATTTGCCTGTAACCTGCATGATAGTCATGCTTGAAACTCTGGAAGTTTGTGAATGTTTATGTATAAAAAGCTAATTCTCAGTGCTCACAGCATCTTCATTTATCACCAAAATTTGAATCTGATTTCTCATGTATTTTATAATTTACCTACATCACTTCCACCTTAAAGATCCTTTTAGATATACAGCGTATGTACTGTGTATGTAGGCCTTTGTATGTATGTATGTATGTATGTATGTATGTATGTATGTATGTATATTAGTTTATTCAGTCATTATCTATCTTTTTATCTATTTTTACCAACCTCCTAAGAAATTTTGCTTGCATTGAAAAAAAGAAAGGTGAAATAAAAGTTACACTAATTTTGAATACTATTCAGTACAAGCTTTTGTTACTTTCAAAAGAGTGAAAATATCAGATTTTTTTCTTCTAAAATATCAATATATACCATAGTACATTACTGATATTTATAGTTTATGGAAGACACATCTTAAAGATATGTGAATCTCCATGCATGCCACAGATGGTCAGCTTCAAGGGTAAACTTGTTTTTTTTTTTCTTTTTTCTTTTATGTTATATGTTTGGAGAACTGTATGATCATGTAACGTGCCAGTGTCATCTCCTGGTTGTTGTCAATGTTAACATTTAAAAAAGATGGTGAGCTGCTATCTATTGAGGACATTGCTCACTCTCATGTCATTCAAAAACCGGTGTTTTAAACCAAGAGCTTGGGAGGATATTGACCATCCTCTTTTTCCTCACAGCATGTTTAAAGGGATCATACAATTCTGGTTAAGACTTAATTTCATGTTTCTATGTGTGTGTGTGTGTGTGTGATAATAAGAAACCTCTTATGAAATATGGAAGAGCATGTAATTCCAAGAGGAAATCACCATTTATTTGATGAAAATTGGTTTTGAAATGGCTGAGATATCCAAAACAGAGCAATCTTAATAAAAGGTGGGACCCATCTTTTATTATGATTGCTTTGTTTTACTTTGTTTTTAGATGTCTCAGCCATTCCAAAACCGATTTTCATCAAATAGATTTTGAATTCCTCTTTGAATGGTATGCTCTGTACTGTTCCGTGAGTGGTTTCTTAGTATATTACATAAAGTTAAAGGCCCATAATCCTCATCTCCACCAATAATATACTGTCCCTTTAACAATCGCTGCTATATTAAGGAGCTAGTTCCTGAACAGAATTGCATATATATATATATATATATATACATATATACACATCCAGGAGGATGAATGATTGCCATACAAAGTAGGTCCATCATTCTGAGTCAAGTTAAAAAGTGCAATGCCCTGTGTTTCTTCTCTCAGTGAGATATGAATTATTCAGGTCATTAGGAGATCATTAAAACCTAGATCCTAGTGTTCCCCTCAGCGCAGAAATGAGAGCTAAGTCATAATGACTGGTGACATTACACTTACATTGTATTTATTTTTCTAGATGACATCAAAAGCATCTTGATTGTATGATCTAGGTCTGAAATTGCCTGACTAATTTATCAGAAGTATTAGAATATTAGATTTCATGAATCCCTTCCTCCTGTTATGCAATGAAACAGAAAAAACATTATCATATACCTTTAAAGTGGTACTTTGAGTAAGTCTTAAAAAAGGAGGGAGAAAAAAAGAAACAGTAACATGCACAATTCTGTGAAATGTGGTTAGTAATGTACTTACAGGTTGAATATGTTTGTATCACAGTGTGAAAGTAAGGTGTGGATATTTTGATGCATTAATAGTTACATCTCAAGATGTATGGAATGAATTTCTGTGTGTGCACATTCCAAGTTCACAGAAATACTAGTATATATTATTCATACAGCTACATAATAGGGGTATTATTAGAGTGTACAGTTCTATTACCAATAAAAGTATGTACTATTTGCATATGTATGTAGTGATGGGTTAAATAGGGAAAGAAGAGAGGGAGGGCTATATAGAGAATAAGGTGAGGGAAGTCAGGGGGATGTACAATGTACGTATGCTGGGAGGGAGGGTGATATGGCAGGCGAGGAAGTGTGCTTTGCTGATGAAGTAATTTGTCACTGCCTGTGACTGCCTGAGCCAATGAGCATGGAGAAGCTAGTTACACCATTAGTTCACCAAGTCATGGGGTTAGTCTCCAGTCCAAACCCCTCATTGATGCCTCTCTTCTTACTTTATGAGTAGAGTCTTACGTTTTTCATTAAAAAGAACAAAACTGGATATCATGCACATTCACATGCAGTTGGATACCTATGTTTAACAAGCTTGCATTTAATATTTCTCTTTTATTTTCACTTAGATTTAGATTTTGATGAATTGAATGTTGTATTGTATGTTGGTAATATATTGTTGCACATCCAAGCTGGTAACAGCATGTCATCCTATCTTGTTTTATTAGATATATTTTCATTGGAAAATATGAAAATGATATGATATGATATTGAAACAATGGTGACAGCTCCAAAGTTCATGGCTTTCTGGTCTTACAGGTTTGATTACCCTGAAACTGTTCAGTGTGTGGTGACACAACATAGATAAAAGTGGGCATTGATATCATTGATGTCCATTTTTTATTCTTATATTAACGACAAACAATTTGGAACAGGAAGAGTTTGTAGCCAATGATGATGATTCCACAATTAGAATTTAAAAAAAAATGCAATCTAGTAAATCACGAGATTTGCTGAGGAATACCTCAAAGAGTGGTTTATTTTCGACTCTTGCAGGAGTAAGAGTGCCAGAATCTGTTAAAGTATTGTCAAATAATGTCTCCAACTTGAAAAGAAGTAGTGGCAAGAAATTGAAAAGGGCTGTGTGCTGAAAGAAACAAAATATGCTGGCCGGCTTTGAGATCTCAGAAAAGTTGTTCATGCCTTCAGTGAAAAAGGTGTCACCATGAGGGTAGTCTCCGCGAAATGATGAGTCGCATCATCGCTGGAGGGAGTGAAGAAAGTGTGCGCTCCGAGGCCTACGTCCTCTGCTAGCCCGTGGGTGTCTGTTGGTGTCGTCATCGGGCTGAGCGTTACTCACTTGGGTTTTTGTTTCTGTATTTGCTGCTCCTCCGCTGTCCAGTCGCTTGTTTCCTTGATCACTCTGGGGCATGCAGTAAACATTTTCTTTCTCCCTGTCTGCCGCAGACACTAGACTTTTGGACCAGCCGGATCACTTAACACGTCGCACTTCCTCCAACTCAAGCAACATTTTGCTTTTGAGTTTCTTTGTTTGGGATATCACTTACTTTTCCAGCGTGCCTGAAGTTTGCGCTTGTTTCAAGTACTGTTGGATTATTCCTTGTAGGGGAAAGATTTTTGTTGAATCTTTCCACATTGGCAAAGTCACATTTTGAGTGAAATGTTTGAGATGTCAGTCATGGCATGTTGGATATCTATCTGGGCTTATCAAATCTAGAAAAGAAAAGAATTTGGAGAAGTCTTTTGGAACAATCAGGTAAGACAAAATGTCATTTTTTTAAAACTATAAGGAAATGCTCAATTGGGTAGAACACAATTTGCCAACATTCTGTGTTAATTTTCTTGCGACTAATGCAACTTCATACAATTATCATATTTGCATTTTTCATTTTTGCTGCAGTGTGTAATGTTTGCATGCTTTTGCCAATTTTGTTACCATTTGAATTGGAATTTCCCTTAGTCTAACCACAGTCATGCTGGTTGGAAAAGTCAGCTTATATCAATGAATGAATGTCCTTAGGCTGTGACATTTGTGGTAATGATTAAATGATTATCACGTTATGGGGACAAAGCTTAATGAGAGACCATCCCTCTTCACATGTGGAAATGTAAATAGTAAGGAGAGGATTAGCCTCAAGGTTACTTACAGCATCAAAGATAAGGAATTTCCTTTTTGTTTAACATAGAAAGGCTTATAAAATTGCATACGTGTTCATTGTACTATTGACTAATTTCAGAAAACTGATCCCAGATTTTGTAGGTCAACTATTTCTGGGGAATTGAATGGAATGCCTGCAAAGTTTTTGGTTTTGTTTTGATCTTGTTTTGTTTTTGCCATGACCTATTTATTTCCCCCTTGGCTACTACCTTACCCCCTGCAGATTTTTTGGCTGTAGGTCAATGATGCTTTTGTTCAAAGCTATTTCAAGGGAACAAAAATTATACAGCTGACCTATATGATTCAGTGTCCAGATCACTTTAAGGAAGATGATTTTTGAGAAAATGTATGTCTGGCTGTTGTAAAAGATCAGCAGTTGCATATCACATGCCAAAATTTATAGGGCATCTTCAATGGTATTATACAGCTTCTGCTGCACTTTTTTTTTCTTTTAGTAGGTGTTTTGTTCATACTTGCATGCATACATAAAAATATGTGTATACTCTTTTATATGTATGCATACAGATAGATGGATAGACAGTAAGCCGTGGACATTTCACATATGAGTGTGTGTGTGTATGTGTGTGTTTGTGTGTTGTGTGATTTTAGTCATTCTTGTGAACATGAATGTAAGAGTTCTTTTTTTTTTAATGATGATCCAGAGTACAAATGTAACAGTCTTCATGTCACAATGAGAAATATGATTTCATGTAGTTGTCCATACTTTACTTAGTGCATCAGATTTAAATAATGATTGTGATGATGATTTCTCCAGAAGCAATTTTTATTTTTCATTTTCACACATTCTTCAGTTTCATTTGATATAGAAAATGCTTGCTCTGCAAAACTATCAAATCTGGTTTTTGCTTGTAGTCAGTTTTGATGTTCAATATTCATCTTTTGACCATGTTTTCTCACTGCCTAGATGAATGTTTTCTGGGACTCCATAATTGTCATCCAGAGGCTCTCTGCACCAACACACCAGACAGCTATCGCTGTACCTGCCAGCCGGGATACATAGGGGACGGCTTTTCTTGCATTGGTAGGTGGAGAATGAAAACAGAGCCCTGTTTCATAAAGCTGTTCTTGAAGTTACGAACGACTTACGAACGGCTTGCGATCGGGTCTGATGTGCTATACTTATGTATCAGAATTCCCATAATTCAGCACAAGAACTGATCACCAGTCGTTCTTGAAGTTATGTGTAACTTTAAGAACAGCTTTATGAAACACCCCCCCCCCTTTGTTATGATATGTGCACATCAGATCTGCTGATGTCAGCCATGTTTATCATAATTTCTTTTTCTAGGAAATATTACTTTACTTTCTGTCTCCTCAATTTCACTCTACTAGCTCGCTATTATTTGATAAGCAGAATTCAGCCTTTTTTCTACATATTTTCTTTTTCCATGATGCCAAAAGTTATAATATCCAAGGAATTACTTGAGAGCCCTTTTCTCACGACAAAATGACTAGAAATTGTTTAGCATCAAACAGATATCATTCGTCACATTACTTAGAATTAGACAATGCCAGATTCATTTTCATTGAGGGGTGCAGAGAAATATGAGAAAAAAATCTGTAAAAAAAAATTTTGACACATTTTTTTCTTTTTTAATACAGCTTTGCTTTGTCCAATGTTCACTTCCATATCAGTCATGATGCAATACGATTAGGATTGAACAAAAAATACAAGTGACCACAAGAGATGGAGAGAAATGGCAATCATCTGACCAAGCACAGGTGACCATTCCAATTATCAGCCACCCTCCAGTCAAGCCCTACTGCTTCCTACCCCTTCAGCGAGGTTGTTACATAACCATGAGCACCACAATTGTGTATTTCCTCTTGCTCTTTTAATATCTCCAAGTTTACCTTTTTAAAGATGATCATATCTTTCGTAGCTCTCTCTCCCCTGCTCTCTCTCCTATTGCAAGTGTTCAAGCTGAGCAGTAACAATCTTTCATAGCTGAAACTAGACAAGTAGCATTTGAAATACACATGAGTGTTTCTGTGATCCATCCTTTGAAGAATATGATAATTTTTGTCAGAAGTCATTAAATTTCATTAGAAAATCAAGTGGCTATCCGCATGTTTGAACACTCAGAGCTTTTATGATAAGAGATTGATGTAATAATCTCATACTGTATGGTAACAATGGTAGCAGTAGAAGAAATAGCTGTAGTGGTAGCTATAATTGCAGTCATTGCTGTTGGCTTTACTAGAGAAAGCACGGCACAAAATGTCAAAAATTCTTTGTGAAGGTTAATACCATTTATGAGAGAATTTTGTGAAATTGACAGTATGGGAGCAAATCGTTTTTGGCCACAAGCAGCAATAACTTTAAATGCCAACGTAAAGGAATGTTTGTAGCTGCCCTCTGTCTCTTTTGTGTAAGTGCAATCTCATAAATGGCCGTCCTAACAACATCCCTCACTGCAAGGGTACACAAAAGTAGGTATCTTATTTGCACGTATTCATATTTCATGCCATTTTTTATGCCATCTCCGTCAAAAGGGAAAAATCTAACATTGAAAGTTGATTCAGAGATTTTCAAAGTGATCGAAGAAAGTGAAATAAAAGTCAAGAGACCTTAAAAGTCATTATATTTAAATAGGGAGGCAGTTTGAACTGACCTGTAGCAATGACTGAGTTAAGGGCAAGTGTCCGCATTTGGGAGAAAATTTCCTGCAAATTAGTAGCATGTCTAAATGATAGTTGATACTTCATGGTTAGGGAGTTACTTGTGCTGCAATGAAGCTGTCACCTCCAAGATGCCATGCAGGTCACCTAATGTGACATAGCACAGACCTACATTAGTATCAGTTGGTCAGATGTCTTGCATGATTTTTAGCTTTATCAGTCAAGAAGGTGCTAAGTACTAGTGCTGTGTCTCAAATCAGGGATATTTTCTCTCATCTGTGCTTCGGGTCTATCCAGTCTTGTAGAAATTTTCTTAGATCATCCACATATCTTGCCATTTTGAGGCCCTGTTTGGACCATTTCTCTCTCCCCTCCCCCCCCCCCTCCTCCTCTCGCCCACTCCAATGATTTCGTGCTGGGTTCTCGGGCCAGAAGGGAACATTTGATTTCATGATATGTGCAGTCTTCCCACAATATCCGCCTCGTTCCTCCCGTTGACAGATGGTAGGGAATTATTCTTCCCATGACATGTCAACAAATCAACTCCAGAATGTGATTTCCATGTTTCCATCATTAAATATGATTATTGATATCTCCTTGTGATAACCCAGTTCAGATTTCCTGCGTGGCATAGATTTAGTTGAGGTTTTTCTACAGTGATTTTCTTTTTCGATGCAATGGGTCTCCAGAGTCCTGCATTATTTCCCCAAATCCTCCAAAAATTATTCAGACCTTCACCATGATTCATGAGGAAATGTGTCAAGCTTTCCCTCAGATCTCTTTAAATCCAACATTGAAGCCTCTTGAGCCACACATCTCAGACTGTTATCGATACTGTATGCAAACAAGTCACCAGTGGTGATGAAAGTGATAATATTTCTTTGACTCATCAGTATATGTGTGTTGTTGGGTTTTGTTTTTTTGTAGAAGTATAAGGACATCCACAATAATGCAATATTTTTCATGACTCTGGATACCAGAGAAAAGAAAGACAAGAGTTTAAAGAAAACCAAACTTCAGGGATTTGTTTAATTTTCATTATGAAATTATAGATCATGAGTTTATTCATATGCAGATTTTCCACACATTTTCCAATAAATACACATCAGTCACATCTCTAACATGAATGTAGAAATCACAGAAAGAATCAGTACTGTATACACCATATACAAATGCATTTTGGGAGTATGGTTTTTGGCAATTTGGGATGTATAAGACAATTTGGCAAGTAAGACAATTTGGCAAGTAATCACATTCGTGCTCAAGAACCAAAGTGATGAAATGAGACATAGATATTATCCCTCTTCAGAAGAAAACTTAGTGATTCCACCTTGGCTTATCGTGTACACTGCATGTGCATTACAGATGGCAATATACTTGCGAGTTGTTAACTTGGCATAGTCACAATATAATAATAGGAATAATTGTAAATTTGTATTGTGCAATTTCTATAGGAATGTACTCAACTATGCATAACAATGTAATCAAAATAAAATAAACATCAGTTGATTCAGGAAATTTGCAAAAATAAAAACACAGCAAAATAAACAATGTTCTCTTGATAGCACAGATAAAAACAGCACATAAAATCTGTGTAGTTATAACCTCATCAGTTGGTACATGTATGTTTTTAAACAAGTAGAGTACAAACACATCTTTCAGTCTTTTTAAGTGCAGATGTAGCAGAGTGTTTGAGAGTCTGGTCACACCTTTGCCACAGTGATTGAATTGTTCAATACTTCCTTCGACATTAGTTCCCTTCCCAATTATCAATGCGTGCCCCAGCAAAGGTGTGAAAATGACCCCCTTTTAGGCCCATCCTATAATTAACTTGCCAATACCCCGGCTAATTAATGGTATGATTCAGCCAATGGGGAGGTTGGCCACGCGTCAGAACACACTACCATTTGTTACGTTTCCTCCCCCAAACACAACCTTAATAGCCCACCGGGTGGCTCGCTTCAGTCCTGTACCCGTAACGTACTAAAATGAGCAAGTTTCTATACCTTCCGTCTCCTATACCAACCTCGGCAGAGGAACCATGACAAGCAATTTTATCGTGCTCACTTTTAATTGATGTTGACACATCTCACTCATATGAGTTTGAACTGGTCTCCTTCCAGACAAGTTCACAAATGATGCATAATTCAGATAGATCATAAGCCAATAACATGTGGATGGAATCATTCAATTGGACACCAACTTATTCTGTACATAAGACACTGCAGACACATGTATGACCTCCATCCACAAAACCAAAAATATTCCAAATATAAATCTGTTTTTCATTGACTTGATGAAAGTAAAATCCTAGGTGTACTATGGTGATTGTCTCGCCAGTTTTTATATAGCTCTATAATTTACCCCCGGTAATTATTTTGTAGATACATTGGTACACGTGTATTCTACCTCTTTTTCCTTTTTTTTAAACAAATGTGTCCTCTGAAAAGCACTGAAAATCAAATGTCTTTCTACATTGTGACATACAAATCTTAATAGTACACACATACATATACGCAGTCATTATCAAACCCACCAAAGCAAAAACAAAACAAAACAAAATAATTGACTTAATAAAGTCTTTCTCACCTTCTGTCAGTTCATAGGTGAAAGTCACAGATTCACTAAATTTCACCTGCAAAGGGCAAAGGTTTCAAATAAGAATTAAAAAAGAAAACTAAAAAGAACAAAAACAACAAAACAAAACAAGAAGGCCTAAAAAAGTAAATAATGCAAATGGGTACAACTCTAAGATTGCAACAGTCATAACAACAGTCAATTAGACTCCTGGATTTCCAGTTGTTGCCATGGTAGCTGCAAAGGTTGAATGTCATGGTTACAGTGAGTGTTTGATACAGTGGGGTCACTATATAGCTGAGCAATGACAAATGATGTTCATCCTCTATAATTCCCCTTCATACAGTGTATGTGTCATTGAACTGTGCAGCAAACTATTCTAATGACTTGTGAGTTTTATCAGATTACTGCGACAAGTATCCTGTAAAGCAAGACATTTTTTTGGTGTGGAAATTTTCACACATTTTGTGTGACCAGAAACTAGCACGAAAATAAAAGCACACAAATATTTTTTACTTGTTATATGTACCACATGACTGTGTAATGTCTTGATCCCAAGAATTAAAAAAAAAAACAATACCAACACAAAGCTCATCTTACTCAGCAGGGTGTGCTTGCTGTTGGTTTGTTAGTTTGATTCTTCTATTTTTTAAACTTCGATATTGGTCATGTCTTTAGTGAGGTTAGCAGGGATATTGTGAAGTGGACAGAGAAATCATTTTCTCACAACAACATTAAAGACATACAGACAAACATACGTAAAGGCAACCATGGGCCATTCAGTGAGTTATGGAAGGGGCAGCTGTAGGTGTTTAAGGGGTAGAGAAAGGAATGAAAATGTGAGAGTAGAGTGCTCTTTAAAATTTTGTCATCTATGTGTTGCATGTTTGCAGTATACGCAAAACACACAGAGAACAGGCCATGTTATTGCATGTCATGTGCTCAGGCTAGTGCTGTCCCTGAACACTTCCCCCAAAGAGTTCATGTAACAAGTGTTTCCTCCCCATCCTAATTTTTGCATCTGAATTATCCCATATCTGATATTTTTGTCATGGATCCTTGCAGTCTATTTTCACTTAGCTTACTTCAGTGTTTTATTTTGTTTCATTGCATTGTTGTTCGACTTTTTTTTTCGTAATGCAGTCTTTCTATATGCTAGCTAACCTTGAACATGCCATGTTTTTTAATCTCGTTAATTTGCCATGTTGTGGGGATTGGCTTAGGGGGTTGATTGGTGCAAAGAAAAATGGATTGGGTGTTTTTTTTTTACACTTCACAAATTAGTGGTTTAGCAGTTTTCGAGGTCTGTTATTAATGCATCGGCTGTAATGACATCCAACAACTATAACAGCATAGCAGATATGTGCATGAACTCAGTAAAGAAAGTACCTCCCCCCCC
This sequence comes from Diadema antillarum, assembly GCF_040938485.1. Classification (NCBI taxonomy): domain Eukaryota; kingdom Metazoa; phylum Echinodermata; class Echinoidea; order Diadematoida; family Diadematidae; genus Diadema; species Diadema antillarum. Next base: position 374,572 of record NW_027271169.1, on the reverse strand, counting down.
CCCCATAAAAAAAACGGAAAAAAAAACACATATAGCAAAATATCCTACATTTGTACCTCTTTTATATCGCATGTGCCCAGCCTACAAAAACTTGTGTGGATATCACATTTTGGGCTATGCATGTTGAAGCACCATCTGCAAAGGCACTCACAAATATGCACAAGAGTGAGGAAGTTGTTGGGAATGAAAGCATTGACGTAATACAGCAGTTGTAATAGAGAGAAAAAAGAAATTGACAAATAATAGAAATCCTTTGATTATTTGAATATCAGCATCTCATTTCGTATGGACTCTTATTGGCCGTTTATTTTTGTCTTCGTAATCATTTACCTAGGTTTATATCTCTTTGGCGTAATTCTTGTATGTCTGTGTGTGTACAGAAAATGACTAATTGAAAATGCGATTTTGATACAGAAATTGCATTACAGACTTTGAATGAGAATACACATCCATAATTTTGTACCATCCGTCGGGTCACAGAGAGTTGTCTCTTTATAGAAAAAAAAAAAGATGGGAGCAAAATTAGTAACAGTTTAGGTACCAATTAACATTAGGGGTACTACTCATAACAAACCCTGTCAAGGTCATGAGACAACAATGGCTATTTTGAGATACCAAGGGCATCTTGTTGGTTGGCTTTAATGGCATTTGGATAGTGATAACTTTTATAATTTTGGTTGGATTTCATTAAAAAAAAAAAATCACTGACCATAAAAAAAAAGAAGAATGATATAGCAAGAGTCTTTCATCAAATGATTTGTTAAACTTGTGAGATTCACTTTATTTTATCCTGTCTTCTGGGGTGTTCTTGCAGTCAATTCATCTATTCTCTGTATTCTCTTCATCTGTATTATTTTTGCACTCCTGTATTTTGCATACAAATGTATTGCATAAAACATTTACTGGCATCCTCCCCCCCCCCCCCCCCTGTGGATTTTGTGAATATAACTTCATGTGTACAAAAATGTTTTCTCAATGGATCGCGGCAAGTTTTTGATATTTTTTTTCTTCAGGAAATCATATTTTTAGAGCAGTTTTTGGGCTCAGGTGAACGGAGGGCCAGGATGTCAGAGATGTTCCCTGGTTCCTCGGGTAACGTCACCTCTCCCATGAGAGGGAAGCATGGGGGGTGGGATTAGATGACATCGCCGGCAAAAGGGGGGAATGCCTGGTGGCAGTGCCAATCAAAGGGATTAGTGGCCCTAATCCAGTTTGCCTTGCCGTTTTTTGGTCGACTGTCATCTGCTGGGCAGGGTTCACTCTCGAACGGGGGTGCTATTTAAAATCTTCTCCACTTTTTTTTTTCTCTCTCTCCTTTTTATTTCCCCAAAGAAGGCTGTGTGTTAGTGTTTTGAGACTTTGTCAAGCAAAATTCAGAGTTAAATGTCTTCTAGGCTGGAATGTTATTTTCTGTCTGTTTTTTAAAATTAAATTTAATAGTCATTCGATCTGGGGGCTGTCAGATTTTTGACATCTCAACTCATTGCCGCAGAGAACTGGGTAAATCCCAATAGAGTTAATGTGTGTTGCACCTGGTATCTGTTTCTGCAGTGAATTAATTCTGAATATATACATTAAAAAAAACTTTACATCTTCAGTTGTACTTGCAGATTTTTTTTTTCTCACTAGAGTACAGGATCAGCTTTACAATCACTGTCAAGATGATATTGTTCTGCATAAATAGTGGATGATTGTGATGTGATATTTGTGTCATGTTGGGTATATCAGGTATAAATTCATTATCGTTTCATATTACCAAAAGGAAGTCTGTCATTCCACACCCCATGGACAAGTAGACACAGTTCATCCACTGAAACCTGGACTTAAAAGACTTTTCAATGGGTTCTTATCTAGAGTAGATAGCTGATCTTGACGCAAATTTGCAGGCCAATTGAATCTTGAATTTTTCATGATCACTTTGGGTTTTCCATTCTTCCCTCCCTCCATAGTATCATCATCGCAGTGAGCAATACTGTGGGTATTCAGTTTTCACATCGTCTTCATAACTTTCTTTCAAAAGCATGTATCAATGTTTGTCAGAAGTATGCATTTTGTGTAAAACCTGAGACCAAACAGTTTAGATTAGAAAGTATCAAACAAGTTAATCAGTAGATTTTTTGAGAGTTGTGCTATGCTCCTTGGGTTACTATCAAGGAATCCCTTTCTTTGTTTCGGGATGAAATCTTCAAGTTTGCAGGAGGATACATTTTACACGTGCCATTACTGACACCTACATATGTGACCGTGCACCTCAAAACGAACATAAAGTCGCACACACTGATTTTGCGTGAGGACTGAAAATAAGTGAAATGGGTCAACCTAGCCGAACTTGACTTTTTCATATTTTCTGAAAGAGCGGGTCTTCTTTTACATTATGCTAAAATTTGGTATCATAAAACGGGCAGGAAAGTGTGTTTTTTTAGCAGTTTATCTCGAACACTTTTGGTAGAATAGTGTGATTAGGTGTGTCTTTAGAATCCCTTTTTCATTTCTTAAAAACCTTGTCCACTCTTCACTTTCAACTCTAATAACTTTTGAAAGGATAGTGCTACTGCTTTGAAAGTTGGCATTAATCATGGACAGAATGTGTTAATGAGGCGTGCTTAATTTCAGTTTAATCTAATAATCTCTTCATTGTTGTTACTCTGGTGGTTTACTTCCTGTTATTTGTCCCATTCATCGCACAGCCAGCACGGTTTGGTAAAGATTAAGCGCTTCAATAGACACTGTACTTCAGAGCCTCTTTTCTCAGTTCACACTTTTCCTGAGTTTGTGCGTTCTTTCCAATATTTAGATAGGTTAGGAGAGTCCATTTGATTTGAGTTATACATCATTTTAAAGCTTAAAGTCTGTTCTTTCAGAATATGGTCTTAACTAAAAATTCATGTCTGGCGACTTTTTGGTTGTTTTGAGGTGCAGTGTCACATATATTACTTACAATGTCTATGGAATTCTAGAAAAGTGACAGGGGTTTGGTTTAAAATAAATCCATTTTTTTTTCATTGTATGGACTTCCCAAGGGGAGGGATCTCAAGATAGTGCCTGACACCGGTAGTGTCCTAGCTCAACCGATTTTTTTTGCTTGATGTGGATGTGATTAATCCTAGACTTCTGTATGAAAATGACAGAGTCGATCACAGATGATATTCTTCTGACGGCCTTGACAGTATTGCTTGGTGTGGATGAAAATGGGTGGGGCTTTTTCATTAGGGGGGAATCACAAAAGCAGAACAAGACAGAAGGGGGAAGGATGAAAACACCCTGTGGCATTAACTACCAGTGAGTAATTTGAGGGGGGCAACACGGGTCCAGCTGAGGTGTTTTGTTTGTATTCCTTAGAGATACGAGGGCAGGGCCGGCATCTGATTGGGGAGTCATGAGTAATTACTGCATCTGTCTCGTCGCAGCCACTAGTGGGCACAAGAGCCCCCCTTCCTAACGGGGTTGGCAGGTGACTCGATTGCACGCTCTCACCTTTCGCAGCCCATCACTCTGGCGGGCAGCTAATGTGGCGGACCAGTTGATGGAAGCAGATAGCGGCTTTTCGGCATCCCCCCACTGATAGATACGCCCCACTTCACTCGACTACTCTCCGTGGTTATTTTAAGTCAAATCCTGTGATACGCGCACACTGTTCCATGTTTGTTGGTTTATGTATGTATGAGGCCAAACTTTATTGAGATATTAAAGTCCCCCTTTCTCTTTTGTTGTTGTTGTTGTTGTTGTAGAGATCATCTAGCATCCTAGCACTTTGAATGGCTCTAGGTCTTTGGTCTTGATGTTTCTATCACTTTTATAAGTCTTTTTGTTATGTTCCAAAGTGATTTCACTTGAAATAGAAATAATTCAAATGTTGGCCTTTATAGAGGATTACCCCGCCTATCAAAAATTGTTCATTCATCATTCTTAAGTAGTTGCTATAGCTGAAGGTGGTGAAAAAGCTAAGGACTTGCAAGGTTCAAACTCTTCCAGGACATTCATACAAAGAAACGAACAAAATTGAAAAGCAATTTCTCTTGCACTTTGCAAAGATGATTCGAGAAATATCTTTGATTGAATCTAATACTTCAGTGTATGTTACGAAATACAACTTACCACTCTATGAAATTCCAACGCTGTGACAAGTACACTGACAAAAAAGGGAAAGTATGCAGACTAGAAGCCATGCAGCTCTCTGGGGAAATTTTTTAGAGAGAAAATGTTTTGTGATACATCTTCAACAGGATATGATATTTATTGAGGGATGCAATGTGTTCTATTTTCATCTTTTCACCTACCTGAAATCCCAGAGCCATGTCATCAACAAGATGTTGCGATATCAGCTTTAAAATCTGTGTTACCTGGAGGAAATTGAATAATTTCATGTCGACACAGATCTCCCCCACTTTACCTTTAATTCGTATCCAGGATCATGAAAACAAACAGAGTATGAATGATCATCTCTCGGAATACTGGAAGGGGTTACACCATCAGGAGTGGGAATCAAGGGGGGATGGAGGGGGGAGAAGGGGGAGAAGGGGAAGAAGTTGTGCAAGGAAATATCAGCTTCCACTGTGCTACTAGTTGGAGGAGTGTTGAATGCTTCCACAAATTAGCGATTGATGAGTGGATGTGTGAGCTAAGATTAGAGGAGGGTAGCTGGCTTAGGAATGTAGGTAGGGGGTTGATATGTATGCTGGCTCGTTTAGAGTAAGGAAGTGGTGGCTGTCACTTTCTCTAGGAAATCAAAAATCCTTTTATTTCATTTTTTTTAGAGAGAGCTAAAGGACAGATATCACAATATTTTTCAATCTTTAGATGTTTCATCCTCACAACCACAGAAACCACATACGTTCTGTCTTTTGTACGCTCTTTGAGGTTTGTTTGTCGAAATCACTTTATAGGCAAAACATATTGTACCTTGAAGTCAGTGTAAGGTTGGATGGGTAAGCTGATGACAAGCTCTTACCTTGTGGTGTTTCCTTCATTCAGGGGGTACAGGAATGTGGAAATTTGTGAAGACATAGTAGATGCGGCATGTTGTAATGTCCACAAATATGCGTGAATCCCGCATGCGTGTCCCAACAGTTAGATTTGATGTTGAGATATGCAAGCTCATATTCTGTTCTATATGCTGACAAGAATATACATGTATGAGGAGTTTGACAAGTTCAAAGTTCAAATTTATTTTCATTTCCATCAAGTAAACAGAGAAATTGTATGCAATGTATAGGCAGAACATATTTGTAATAATTGCAAACAAACAAACTACATGTGAAAATGAATAACAAATAAAGAAAACATAATTGTATCTATGCATATGCATATAGTACAAGTTTATTAAGGATGGGAATGGAAATGGAGGGTCTCACTAAAAAGCAAATTAAGCTTGTACCATATAGGACCCTCAGAAAAATACATAAGACAGCAAATAATGAATTAAGAAAGCTACAAACCGACATAAAACAAAATCAAACAAACCAATGTCAACTGACATGAATCAAATTAGAAAGGAAAGATTATAGGGTAAAGGTGTTCTGTGTAATCTGTATTTTTTATTTTATTAAATTTACTTTCTTTTTATAGGGGGGAGGGAATGGTTTCTTGTATATCGTCTATTGTTGTTTTTGTGGCTGCAAGATAGATTTCCCTTCTTCATTGCTGTATAATTGTTAGACTTAGTTTTGGGGTTTTGCATTTTTTTTTTTTTTTTGGTGCAATGGTTGTTAGCAGACTATCTTTTTGCTTTTTTTTTTTTTGAAAAACTATCGTGATCATTTTACACCCCTCAACATACCTTTTCTTCTTTTTTTTTTCTCTTTTTCAATGGGGATATTCTTGATCCTAGAATGAAAAACTTAGTCTGTGTTTGCGTCGTCTGAGTGTGGACCTGCTTCGCAAGGTCCATTCTGTGGGCTAGTGAGTGAATTCTTGCAGACACAGTACTTGTCCACTTAATTTGATATTAATTGGCAAATGGTCTGTGTCCCTGAGTATTATGGAAATGTGATTCATCATGAGTTTTTTTCCCATCTCCATTCGCCAAATAAAACTACATGACTTTTTCTTGAGCATGTCAGTATTTGTGACCAAGTTTTACCTTGAAAGACTCTGCATCATTCAAATGAATTTTCCTTGTTGACATGTGAGATAGTGCATTCAGCATTGGAAGAGATAAACAAGCCCTTAAATTCTCTAAAATTAAACTATGAATTTGTATCATCTTCAAGGAGATATGATCTTGTAGCTAAAAAAAAAAATATATGTCTCAAATTGCAAGATTCTGCTATTCTGCAAATGTAAGCTGCACCTTATATACAGGTCTACCAAGAAATTAAAACAAAGAACCTGTGCCTATCTTTCTTGTATTTCTTTTCAAAATTTTTGTGCCTCCAGCACCGACGACCAGTCCCCAGGAGCTGATTGGTGCACCTGACATTATCTTTACTGAAAGAGCATCATCCTCCTCGCCACCTTCTCCATCACCTGCCATCAAGGATGAATTTGCCATAGCAACACCCGGATTCTCCCCCTCCTCTGCCACTTCGTCATTGACTGGCAGTACCCCCACTGTTCATTCTCCATCAGCCACCACCTCTTCGCAAACTCCTCATCAAGCAACCACACCCAGCATCGTCTCCACGACAACAGACGCTGCCACAGCGTCCGTCAGTGCCATGACGTTCCTCTTGTTTCCGGTCCGGAGTACCCTAACTCCGCCCACCGTACGCCCAGCTTCCCACTTCACCACCCGAGACCCACACGGTGGGAGCCACCTGGGGGATGCTACTCATGGACCAGGGGCCACACCACGTAGGCCCCCTGGTCACTTTGGGGTTTGTCCACTGGCCTACAAGTATTTTTGTCTCAATGGAGGAAAATGTACCTACCTCAAGGCTCTGGAGAAACCCTCATGCGAGTAAGTATAGCCATCTTTAGACTTCTTTTTTTTTTTTGGCTGTATACAAAAAAGGCTCTCAACCTTAATATGATATTCACACCTCTGTATTAACCTCAAACTGCCTTTTAATGCATAAACCATGGGATAATGATAGCTTGCAACCTGTAACATTCTCATTTTTTTATATTTGTTTATTTGTTTGCTTCCCTATGCCACATTCCATTGACCACCAGTAAAGGGCAATTGTCCACCCTGATCATTTTGAAAGTCAGATCTATCCAGGATAAAGATTACCGTAACTGTGAAGCACACTTTGCCACCTGAAACAATTAAAAAAGGAATTGTCTTACATTTGCGTTTAGTGGTTTTTGAAAACTTTATCAAGAGAGGACACAGCTGGAGTTTTGAAGGAAATGTTTTGCCACCACAGTTCTCATAGTAGATTGCCATGCCCTGAAAGTATAATGCCAGGATGGAAGCAAATATCTGACTATACACTTTACGAGGTAGAAAATGGCAGTGAAAATAGAAAACTGTAGACTGAAATAACGAGCACAAATAAAGGTTTGTGACTCGTTAGCAGAATATGACAGAGTGGCGGCAAGCGAGGAAGGCCATCAATTATGGTGATCAACGCCGGGGGTTTCCAGTACCCATCCCTCCGCTCCTCCAGCATTCCTCCTCCCCTTCCCCCTCTCCCTACAGCCTTCTCAATGACCACCCCAGCCTCCAGCCACCAAAATTAGAGGGCGGCGTCTAATTGAGTTGTCTCATTGACACCATGATCGGTCTACACAATTAATATTTCTGACTGACTGGAGCCATGGGGCGAACTCCTAGCCCCGCAGGGGAGGATGATCCTTTTCACCAAAAGTTCCGGTACTTAGTGTTTATTAGCAGCGACCTGTTTCCGGAGATATCAATACAGTGTGCATTCTTTCATGCATATACTGGTACAGTTGTATGTCATGTGTTACCTTCATGCCATCATTTGTGTTGTAGGGACTTCTTGGCTATGATCTTTCACCAAGCTGTCAAAGAAAAATGATGTTTATAGTAGCTTTGATATAATAAATACCATTTCCCAATGTCTACATACACTGCATACCTGGTATTCACATTCCTGATTCATGCTGAGATAAATTTATGAGAACAAAACCTACCTGAAAGATAATTTAATCGACACTGGTAGGACATGAATTGTTTCGGTGGTCCCTGTGTTATTGAAGGCATGGAATTATTGAAGTCTGAAGAAGTAGACTACCAGCTAGTGCACTATTGCACTAGTTCTGCCTGCCATATGAAGTAATGAACCCTTCCTAGCCTTGGTCCGGAGAAAATGTGGGTTCAGGGTCGGTCACCTCACACCTCAATGCCCAGGGCACCCCTGACTGAGAAGACATCAATTTACAACCAATCAAGGCTGGTGTGTGGGAACCTCTTGAGAGCGTGAGGCAGAGGGACCCTAACATCAAACTAGGTTGCAATGTTGCTGAACCTTCTCACGTGGCTCATAATGTGGAAAGCAATTCAGGTTCATGGTCTCAGCGGACTCACATTGTACATCATGGCAGGGTGAACTTTATAGGTGACTGCACTGTCATGATTATGTAATCTTCACAATATCACGTCTCCCCCACATTCCTGTAGATAACTTTGCTGAGTAGAGTCTACAAATTTTCATTGAAAAAAAGATATGAATAGAGGCACACTGAAATTGAAATGAAATGAAAACAAAATGTATGAATATTTAAAGGAAAAAAGTAAAGAAAAATGACAGATTGACCTTGAAGATGTAGGGGTTTCTAGTCCACCATTAATGAAACATAAGTGATTGTATGAAAGAGTTATCTGTGCTCATTTATACCAAATTCTTAAAAGGAAAGATTAGTCGTCACATATCTATTTATCATATGCAGGACCATTGATACAAACTGTGACTGAAATGACACACAAAAAAACATACTACATCGTCTATCTCTCCAATGTCACTGCAAAACTTACATGGATTTCATCTGCTACCATTGAACATTAAATCTACAGGCAGGAATGAAATCTACCATCAAAATGAAATATCTTCACAGAAAATTCATGCATAGATTTTACACTAGATTTTCCATGTCGTGTATGAAAGACCAGGAGAGTTAGATTGTAATTAAAGTAGTCCTCACCAGACTTCAGATGCATTCACAGATAGAAGTTATGGTCTTTGCATTGTGATGAGGAAATTAAGTTCTATAATTGCCAACATTCATGTATAATGAACACTTGGTTGCACATATGAAGGGCTCTGAATCTCCCGCCTCTGCCTGCCTGAACAATGACACAGGGCACCCAAGTGTGCCACAGACTTAAAAAACAAAGAGTGTGATAAATTGCATTGTGAGATTTTTGAAAAGAAGTTGTTGTCTATTCAAATGCCATCAATACATCAGATGCCACATGGGGCAAAGCGTTGAAAGACTTATACATAGCAACAACAACAAAAAAAGGAAGCCAGACCAGTTTTGCCATGCCATCACCATTGCCATGCATATTGTGAGAGTTTACAATCTTTTTTTTTTTTTTTTGTCTGCGCACAAGAATTACCTAGTAATTTTTGTGTGTGTGTTGAATTGCACATATGAATTTTCAGAAATTGTTAGTATCAGATGAGTGTGAATAGGATGTTTAGGTTGAGAGTTTGTAGGGTTCAGTGGCAGGTGCTTTTGTCATAAATTGTAAACTCTTGAGAATTCTAAAAATAGATGAAAAGCAGTGTCTTTCTGCTCAGAGCAGTGTGGCAGGATGTGGCTTTGATCCTATTTGTGTAGTGCCTCCCTCCCTACCCCCTCCTCCTCCTCCTCCTCCTCCTCCTCCTCCATTCCCCCCCCCCCCCAATGTGACGTGGAGCAAGTGGACAAAGCCCCCAGCATCAATCCCTTGCTCCATAAAGAGATTGGGGAGACGCCCACTCCTCCTGGACTCCTTCCCTCCTCCTCCCCCCACGCTCTCTCTCTCCCCCATCCTCTCTCCCTCAAGGTGATGTGATTAGTGGTCCCATGCTCTGCCCCTGACTCATGCTCACATTTTTTGCTAGAAAAGAAACACCATAAAGAAGAAGAAGAAGAAGAAAAATCAAGAGATGGAAAGAGGATAGGGTTATGTGTTTCTGTCTCAGTCTCAAAAGAGCAATTTCAGTCAGTCCTGTTTGGATGTGAAGAAGTCATATCACTTTAACCCGTTGAGGAAGGACTGATTTTGCTACAACACACATTTTCCATAGACACTTGCCAGAGTATACTCGGAACACGTTCTCAACAAGTTAAGGGGATCACTTTCTAAATAAATCTTATTGAAAAAAATAATTAGGGGTAATAAACAGAAAGACATTATTTGATTAGGGTCAAATTTCATATTTCTCTTTCAGGGTTTAAACTATGAGTTTCAAATAATCCTGGCCAGTATCATAGAGCTTCGTCTTTCTTATGCCTTCAACATCATCATGATATAAAAGTCATCTCAATATAAATGTGACCCGCTACAACAAAAGGGTCCTAAAGTCGCGCACGGTCGAAGCCGTGAAAATCGAGTTTGAAGTCAGAGCATCAAAATTGGTCAAAACTTACGATTTTCTGATTTTGACATATTATTGTAGTCTGACATATCTTCTATCATCTGTCGAAATTTTGAAGCAAAATGGTGAAAGGAAAGACCAAAAAATAGCGTTTTTCTGGGCCATGTTTTTTGGCATTTCAACGAAGCAGAAACTGGTTCCAAAATTTGGATTGAGCGCCACAGATAGGCTCTGCCCCTAACAACGACCAGAGTGATCTCATTGGTCAGTTTGCTGCTTGCCGCTAACCGAAGCGTGAAGCCCAGTCGACTGCCCACTGCCCAGTCGACTGGTGCGTGCAGGCGGGGTACGCTATGCCCAGCCGCTTCTCCTGGCATCCTGGTCACTGATTGGTCGATGAGGAGACCGCCGACGCTGTGCTTGAATGAGCATTTCGGGAGTTGCTAGGGCTTGCCTTCTATTGTCCGGAGGTGAAAACTGACTTGCGTGTCCCTTGATCGCGATTGCGTCGCGAGGAAAACTTTTAGGGTGCTTCTCTCGAAACAGTGATTTCCCAGACGTCTCGACATGCTCTCTTTTAAACATCGATATCTCCGCAGCCAATTATTTCTATAAGATGTGTTGTATATCAATTTAAAGCAGAAAGATTAGGAAATTATACCATGCAATTTTCAAATAATTGACCTCGCCCGACTTTAGGATCATTTTGTTGTAGCGGGTCACAAATTGCGTGTTAATCAGAGAGGGAAAAGGCATTGTAATTTGCTGGGTCTCTGCACACTATACGGCACACATTACGCTGTCAAATTTTGTATATTTGTCAAAATTTGTACTCGAGAAAAGATTCTGGTACTATAAAATGCCATGTTACAGCCTATTAAAGTGTTTTGCTTCAATAAAGCTAGCCTGAATTACAGTGGACAAATATATCACCATATGATACCATATGATACCTAAATTTCAACGAAGAATACCTCTATGTATGTTCAGATTACTGTACCTAGGAGCCAGTAGCAGTTTTGAAAGTTCAAACATGTGGATTAAGCCTTAGTCCTAAAATGGGCATTGAAACTGTTCACAATTCATTGTTTATTCATTCAGTTTTTCGCTAGTGAAAGCATGGATATTTGTAGGAGCTTGCATCTTTAATTCACTGTCAGAAAGCTTGGTGAAATTTTAATGATTAGCTGCAAACATTATATACAATATCACATAAAAGCTCTTATAGATACCCAAATCACCTTCCTACATCGAGACATCACCAACTGTTAAGATGCCGTCTTACCAGCGTTTATACTGTACTCAAAATGTTGTCTTGAGCCATGTGATATTTGTTATCATACATTGCCCTGGTAATCGTCATTGAGATCTCCAATTACATGGTGATGTTTGTAGTCTAGGCAAGCCGGCTCCCCTCTTTGATAGGCAAGATCGAGGCAAAAACTGAAAAACTTCCTCGACTATGTTTGACCCACGATGATGTAACCCCCATGTCAGGTTTAATTTCCTCAGCCTTGTTTCAGATGGGTGTCAGTACATATCCTCGTTGCGCTGTTTCAAAGATCGCACAAGCGAGGGGGCCACCATTTTTTCCCCTTATTTTTATTTTTTTTTCTTCTTTTTTTTAGCCTCAATATCCCAATGCATGGTTAATACACATATCAATTTGAAACAACAGTGTGCTATAAATATTTCAAACAGCTAAAAAATGAATCCCCCATGTAAGAGAAAAGGAAACAGGCTTTGATCTTGAATAACTTGTTTCATCATTTAAAAAAAAAGAGAGAGAGAGAAGAGCGCCTGTGCATCTTTTTTTTTTTCATAAATGATCTACCTTGTTACAGAAATTGATCATTTCTGAGTTGATGTTTCAGTCATTCCAAACCCGATTTTCATCAAATAAACTTTGAATTCCTCTTAAAGCCCAAACAAAGTTCTGGTACGCCTGCAAAAGTTGTCAAATTTCGCTCCCAAATGTAAACGTATGCTTAGAAAATGTGCAGGATAACGATGTTATAACAAGATATTCGATGGGTAACGACAAAAATGCGAAATATTAACCAAAAAGGTTCAGTCTCAGTACTTACCCGAACGGGGTCAGGCTAAACTCGGACTCGGGGATAACTCGGCTTCGCTTTGACGGCGGGATGAGTTGTAATTAATGGTTGTCCCTCTGATTGTACAGTGTTGTCCTATGGGAGCGGCCTGTATAAACTAGCACTTCGTGTTCTGGCTACTCGCAGTAATGGTCCGAGTTGTTACAACGCACGCATCAAAAACCTCTTTTGCGCGCATGCAAAATTAGTGTGCGCCTATCAAGCACCTCTAAAACAATCAAAGGCGCTTGATAAACAACAACAAAAACTCCAAAGACCGCGCGTCCCAGCAACTGAGGACCGCACGCTGTCATTTTTGTTTTGTTTTGCACAGGATTACGTTAGCACGCACTTTCCTGTCCATTCAGTTAGGCCTCATTTGGTATTATGCAGTGGCCAGTAGAATGTGGCGATCACGAACTGCGTGTGAATTGTCTGAAGTAGGGTCGAATTTTTCCCGAGACCGAGTTAGTCTGGAGCCTTCTGGAATAAAAGTCGGTTTTCCTACTATTATTATTTTTCTCAAAATACTCCAAACCGACTCATCATTCCGGCAAACAGGCCAGGTAAGTTTCTTAGTAGACTCTTTCGATATATTGCAAGAAAAAATGAAATGGTGCTAGACGGGTTCTCAAGCACTGACCGAAACTTAGTTTTCACTTTAAAATGGTATGCTCTGTACTATATCATAAGTGTTTTCTTGGTATCTCACAAAAAGTTAAAAGCCCAATTCTCATCTCCGCCAATACTGTACCATCCCTTTAATCCCTCATAAGTCTAGTCTTCTGTAAGTTGAAGCTATTTCTTCAGTCTGAATAGATTCGACTTAGGCTAGGTTGATTGCAGTTTTCCTATTTGTGTTTTTTTCTCTTGTTAATTTTTCTTATTCACTAAAAAATAGGGATTTTTTGCTTGTTAAACTCACATTCTTGACATGAAGCAAAATTATAGAATCATATCAATTCTTTCACCAATCTTTGGAACAAAGTATAAATTTGCCTCTCCACCTGCAAACTCAAGTTCCACTTACACTGGTAGCATGAATGGAATATTTTAGCTGAGGTTATTTCAAGTGTCCACAACTCAGTGAGAATACACAAGGCTCATCTTGAAACTTGTACTGAACAACTCTTGCAAATTTCAAGAGAAGCCATGATTCTGGAAAGTAAAATGCATGTGGCAGTTTTTCTCTATGCAATCCAGGATATGTAGTATACTTGTAAATTTTTTCATGGTTGACATTTCGCGAAAGTTTGGTGATGCAGACAAGGCCGTCGGCTCCAGTTGGCAAAAGTTCATGCCACAAATGCTTCTAGTTTTATATGGCTCTACTGCCCACCTTGTGCCTCATTGTCATCCAATTCAATTCAAGTTTATTTCCTCAAATTCAGTTAAGAACATACAGAGAGACAATCAATTAAAATATACAGTATATATATACATCATATACAGTATATACATACCAAAATTATTTCAGGTAAGTACATAGTCATAGTTGAAAAGTGTGTGATGGATATTGACATAACAATGTGAGTAATAGTGGTGGAAATCAGCAGTAGGCCATTGGCCTTTGGAGGCTGATCCCATTAATAAGTTTACAATGTTTGAAGCTATACGTCTTTGATCATAGTTTCCTATACTTAGTTCATGCTTTTGATTTGAAGAGAATACAAAACAGATGAGCAAAACCCTTACTTTAATCTTGCTTTAACTATACCCTGCAAGTGTACTGTCCTCTGTTGGCTTTTCTTTTTTTTTTCTGTGTTATCACTCATGGGTTTATACCCCAGCAGGGAAATAAAAGTAAATTAAACTGCCTCAGGTCAGTGAATTTGACTGAGAAACTCCTAAATCTAACACCACATATGGTATCTAATTCAACTTCCAGTATGCTACCAGAAATCTTCCTATGGGATTCTTGACATGGTAGCTTACAGTGAGATCACCATTAGTTGTTTGTTTGTAAGTGGGGCGATGATGTTTTTATTCTCTTGCATAAACTGTTTCATCCTTCTTTTCGATGATCTCACAACCTGCCTTTTATCACACTATGTTTTTCCTAGATATAAGACTTTATATGACCCATAATTAGTAACTTGGGCGTGTGTTTTGTTTTTGTTTCTGGTTTGGTATTAAAAATTGCTCTTTGAATAACTAGTAAGAGCCATAGATGCTGTCTCTCTTTCATAATCATAGGAACTTCAAAGTTTAAGCCTTCATCCTCCTCATGTAGTCTTTTTGTAAGACTCAACATTTCCACTTAGTTTCATGTTTAGACATTACAATATAACATTTCTAAGAATATGCAGGACGTGTTTATAGACTTGAACAAAATTAAAATGGCCAGGCCCCTGGTTCGTCAATAAAAGAAAAGATGCCCTGAATAACCCATCATTCTCCTGAATTGTTTGCACTGATCTTCAAGATACTCAAGGAAGGAACTGGTTAATTCTTTTTTTCTTTTAATGATAATGTCCTGTTGTGCCCTTGAAAGCAATCGCAGGGAGAAGATAACCAGGCAATGGCTATTCCAACTGATGCCGAGTTTATTTCTGTATGAGAGTCGCGGTTATGTTTTGCTACTGCACATCTCATAGAAGCTCTTGCCTTGCAGTCAACTTCCAGCAGTTAACAACATCAAGGTCAAAGTGGGGATGGCCTTTGAAGAAAACATGAAGAGGAAGAAAAACTGATATATTACAGGTCTCATCCTGAAATGGCATTGCCCCCCCCCCCCCCCCCCCCCCCAATATTTTCATGGTCAAGATGGCAGTAGACTTTGATGAAAGTGCACATGTCAGGAAGAAAAAAATTGAAGCATTGCAGGCCTCTAGTTGTGCCTGTGTTATTCAAAACATATCCTAAGTTTTTCAAAATCTGAATAATCTTGTTTGTTCCTTCTCTCCTGTTCGCTAAGAAGTGACGCAGGTATCATGGCTGACATGAAATAAAGATGATGTTAATGTGGTGTCATTGACCATGGATAGCATGTTCAGTATTTTGCACTCGGTGTTCTTTCAGATCATATACTGCTTTTAATAGTGCAAGTACCTATTTCAATACCTTGGGCAAAAGGGATACTACTAGTTTGGGAGTATACTTTGTCCAAGGACAGGTGTCAAACTCAAACTCCCTTGATTAATCCTCCAAGAACTATCACTTCGCAGTGCTAATAATAGATCTTATCCAGTCGAGATTGAGAGCAGTATTTTACAGAGTTAGGAGTCGAAAAATCTATGCATTGTATCACAGTACTGTGTTTATACTGCATAAATGGATATCTCTTAGTGGTTTAACAATTTGTCTCAATTTGTGATGAACCTGCATCATGATTTACTGTATAGAAATAACCATGAATCTTGTAATGTTTAAACAGATGTGTAGATATATGTAATACATGTTTAAAAATATTTCCTTGTTCTTTGTCTTCATATTATAGATGTCAGATTGGATTTGCGGGCAATCGATGCCAGTTCACTGACAAGCGGATCACAAAAGGCATCAACATGCAGACGGTCACCGCAGCAACGGCTGGCATCCTGGCTCCACTCTTTCTAGTACTCGTTATAACTGCCCTGCTTTGTTACTGGCGAAGGTAAGAGAAGGGATGCGTATAGCACTTTCACTTATCATATCCCATGGGGGCACCAGTAAAAGTAAGAATGTTTTGATGGTCTGTGTACAGACTCCTCAATCCAACATAGACAATGAAAAATTAACTACTGATAGACCAGCTTTCTTAAGTTCAGAAACTTAAATAACAGATATTCTGTTGCATTGTAGTTGCTCTTAAATGACAGATATCTATGTATAAGGATGTGCTTTTGAATATTATGAATTGAAAGTGGTTTGTGGTAAAAAATTCCGATAAGTATAATAGGAGGTCTTGTTTTTTTTCCACAGTGTGAGGGATGCACATGCAAATATGTGATCCCCTATTTTGTCATTTATAGGATGGAGTTTGCAGAAATATTTCTTGGGAAATACAAAGGTTGTGGTTATGCTTACAGGGTTTCAGTTTTTTCCCCGCAATATTGACAGAGCAGAGGTGTCCAAGCATAGGCCAAAAAGTCTTTACCGCAACCTGTAATGAAGGGACTTCCCATCGATAACTTTAAATTAAACTCAATTTCATCCTGACTCCCAGTTGATCCTAGAAATACCGGTGATCATATCAAAGTGTTCATTCACACTAGCTATTTTTAAACTTTTTTTTTGGAAAAAAAGACATCAGTGAGACTGCCCAGTAATGAGTTTGATTTGGTTGAAGGCAACACAATTATTCTGTTTCCTCATGGTAATTTTCTATTTGCAGAGCCCGCTCAAAGGCCCGGAGTCAGGCCTACAATGTGGAACTCGTTCTTGGGTCGTCTCCGGGTAACGACAATACTCTCCCCATGAAATACAATATGAAATCAACCCTGGATAAAAGACATATACCACTCATATCAACTGTTTCTCAGGTAAGACAGCCTTACATTCTGTTAAAGGAAAGCTAGATTTCCTTTCAAACATTTATATATGGATAGTAAAGTAAATGCAAATTTCATCTTTCCAGGACATTGAGAGATTAAGCCATATGCGTCATACAGAAGATACAAGATAGAAATGTTTGCCTAAACATATCTCGTAAAAACTCACAGAAGGAAATGCACACTTGTAATTTTTTTTTTCTTAAAGAGTGAAATCCTATTAATATGGGTAAAATCATACATTGCAGAGCTTAGGTTGAGTTGCAGGATGTATCACCTCCTGGATATGAGGCTGTCCATAGGACCCAGGGGCGGTATGGCGTGAGTGAAGATTGATAACAGCTGTCCTCTACTCTCAGGATGAAGTCAAAAGAATCCAGGAAAACTGCAAGGACGGGCAAAAAAAAAAAAAAAATCAGAGAGATTGTTTCCGCGTTGACCCTGGGAAGCCCACGATGAAAGAATTGTGAAGGTCAGTTAGGGTTATGGAAAAAGTAAATAATCTTCAAATCGGTGGAGAGGTGGTACACAAGTAGGATGACATATATGTAGCCAAAAGAAGATCTGGAACAAGACTCCATTTCTTCTAATTAACTCTACCTTTAAGGGGAATGTGTTCCCAAATTATTGAATGCAGATATGTGATTGGTCAAACACTCTGAAAAACTGTAGGAAAATCACACAGTCCTATCAAAGGATATGAATTTCTTTTGAAAGCTTTGGTTGCTTTCATTTGTTGCCCTCTCTATAAATTCTTGTGACAAGTTAAGGGCATGATGTCTAATTGCTAGTTAGTACAAAATTTTTGAAATTCTTTAAGTTTTCCAAATGTCATTGTGCTATTGTGACATCACAAAGTGTTGCAGAGCTACTGTATCTATCCAGTCATCAGCTGGCACAGAAAGTATGATATTTAAGACAATTATTGATAGTCATGTTCTAAACTGATAATCATCTCCATCGTGGAGGATTTGTGTCAGACAAAGAGATAATTCAGATGATAACTGTCAGGTGGTGATCACATGACACCCATGTTTCAATCTAGCCTAGCATCAGACACAGGGAGATCTGTCAGGTGATAAAGTCAGGTGACAAAATAGATGATGATATTCACTTTGGATGTACAAGTTACTCATCAAATTGTGTCTGTCAGGTATCCGAAACAGAGCTTACTGATCTCAGCCAGGCACCCAATAATTCATGATTAGGGATGATAACTCGATCACATGCACCACATAACCAAATCCACCGCTAGATTTCTATTAAAGCTTGGTTTGAAATTGCATCATGATGCCAAAATGCATCTAATTTTGGCTCATTTACATCAACTTGCAAGTTTTCCTTCAGCTGTAAGGTTAGAATGAAAAATTCTTCATGACCTTTCTAGAATATGATTATATTCATGAATCAACATCATCATTCCTGGAATCTGTATATCTTTTCATCAGTCAGTGACATCATAGAGCATAACAGTGATATTAATAGAAATATTTGGTATTAATATGGTATGGTGTCTTTTCACATTATCCAGGTGTTCAACTTGCTTATACCATCTACACCCCTCCCCCCCCCCCCCCCCCCCCCCACACACACACACACACACATGCACACTCAGACATATATCAGTGAATTCTTTCACCTCCTGAAAAAGGTTCTAGCCAGGTGGTTATTTTCTGGTGCACATTTGCAAACTCAAATCATGATAATGTTTTGTTTCCTGCTGACCATTCCTTTACTGGGTATTTTAAATGCACACCTTGGTCAGTAGAAGCAGCAGGAATGAGTCAAAGTAAAGCAAAATTATTAGTTGAGGATGAGGGCACTTCATTTTTTTTTTCTTTCCCAAAAGCAGCAATTTTCCCCTAAAGACGACAGATATATTTTCTTTTCGGCAAGGCTTCCATTTGTACCCTGCCATATGTCTTTACACATTCATTATAATTCATACTATATGTATATAAGCTGTGTGTGTTCGAAGTTCATCGGCTTGAAACAGCAAAAATCAATTAAGAATTCTCTTTTTTATCATTAAAAAAAAAACAACTTACTGTTGTGGCAGCCATAGATAATTTTGACTGGGACAAGAAATCAATTATTTTTTAATCTTTTTTTTTGATTTTTCAACTTTGCCCTCAGTTTCTCATACAGGGACACTCATATGTAATCTATGGCTGCAGCAATGGACTTGAATCCTTAACTTCGCTGTTGAAAGCACCAGAAATTGTACGAAGTTGAAGATGTTATCACTTTAAATTATGTAACAAGTTTACTTTCTCCTTCCTCTGCCCATTTAAAGATTCACCTTTTTGCAGGCTGACATATTTGTTATCTTCTTAACATTTAGCCTTTATATAGTCTATTCTTCAGCCCATTTATGATGCATTCCTCACCATCATTTTGGGCTAGAATCAGATGAAGTCTGAGGCTCCAGACTAATTCTCTGTACATATGCCTTACATTCGGTCATCTCACTTTACTCAATTTCAGTGCTGAGGTAGAACAATTGATTTGAGATATTTGAGACAGATGCTCATTTTGTATACATTTCCTCCCTCAACTCAACAGCTTCTGACTCCAACTGTCATCTTGTTTTGATTGGAAGGATGGGGTGGGGGAGGGGATGACAAGAATTGGGACGCAGGAAGAAAAGTCATTGACACTTTAATTCCACACTATTATGACCATATGACATCATGGCAACAAAACTTAGTGACTTTCAAATTTTGCCTGGCCATTAAGCACAGACTCAGTAGTTATTGTATAGATAGTGTTCAGGAAAGATAGATATAGCTGTTGCTTTTTTTTTCTTCACTGATACTGCTTTTTACTGGCTAATCATTCCCACAGAGGTTATGACAAATTATGACATAATTAGTGGGGACATTTTGTTGTGTCATGTGGTACACCTCAGACGACAGGAAGGCATTCGTTGAAGACTGCCCTCGCGGATGGGGCAAAGTCACTGTCCGTACTTCGCAGGAGCCCCCCATCTGCCGGTGCACAGTCACCACAGGGGGTCTTATCACCTCTTCATCACACAAAGTCGATGGCATTGTTTTGCATCAGTCATGTTCACTTATCCCATTGACTGCATGAGAGGGGAAAGCGGGTCATCAACACTTTATTAATATAACTGGCTGAAATCATGAGTTTGCACATTCATATGCTCACACAGATACACAGAGAAGGCCTTACTATCAAACTTCTTTGGAAAGTGATACACAGATTGCATAATGATTCATATACATGCAATACAGAACTAGGTGGAATGTATCTGGATCTATCAGTATTCGTGTTTTCAGGCTTTTTTTTTCACGTTTTAACAACTTTCAATGATACTAAATGAATGTTGTGTTTTACAGTGTTCTTCATTTCAAAATGCTGCCTCATAGTATATACAGGACTACATGTACTAGACAGTATTATTGTGATGGTAAAATATATGTCACCACTCTTGTAATTCTCTCTCTCTTCTAATGTTTAAATCAGAGTTCCACCCAATCGGAGCCACCTACCAGATCCCCTCCCAAGCCACCAGTTGCCACCCAACTCCAGAATTGCTACTCCGACCCCTGCAATGTGGTTGGTCCCGGCAGGTCCCTCCCAGCCCACGCCCACCACTACTACAAAGTGCCCCGCTGCGGCGCCCCCAACCTGAGACCCAAGCCAGGCCTCAAGCCCAACAACCTTCAGCTGTCCAGGGACAACACACAGCAGCCGCGCACACAGACCTTGTCCACCCAGGGACGAAACAAATTCCCCATGACAGACGTGGACAAGGCAAAGACAATGGACACGGCGTACTTGACCCCCAAGGAGGTCATATCGGAAGTCACAGAGGGCGACACCAATCGGGTGTCAGCTTATATCGACGTCAAAGACACCAAGAGCTTCATACCACAGAAACCACTCATCAGCATCAAAAACAAGCTGAGCAACGTCTACATGAACATGCCGAAGTCGTCAATGAAGAGCAATGTCAAATGATGTTTGCTCATCTCGCTCGAGTAAAGAAACGTGAACACACACCGAATAATTCCCAGCCCTCCGATGGTTGGGAATAGAATCTGACAGAGAGGGTGGCCACAGGATTGTGCGACAGTGCCTGATGTGTGTTTCCCCGAGTTCTCGTAAACAGCTGTGTCAGTATGGGTTTTTTTTTCCACCTCGGGAGAGAATTCATGGATAGAGATGTGAACTCAGAGAGAGATTGGGTGATGGACGCTGGTTGGCTAAAACATCGAACCATCCACGAACGGCCTATCATGAACATCTCTGGCTGTCAAGCTATACGTGCTCTTCATCGGCCGTGCAGTGGGACAATGTGTACGGCGAGACTTAGAGCCAATTGATATCCTACATTCGACTGTGTCATGTCGGCTCTGGTCTAATCTACTTTAAAACCGTGTATAGCAGCTAATGTAACAAATATTGATGTAATTGATCTCTCAAGGTTGGCCGGAGATAAACTTAACTTACTACATCCATTTCCATACATTAATGATCGGGGGTGGGGGATGGGAGGTAGTGATTTCAGTGTAGAATGAAATAACCTGGCAGCCATTATGATGTCTGAACTGTGCCACATGTATCAAATATTTATGGGTCTGTGGCATATGAAATGTAATTGAGGCACATTCGAGTGGCTTTCTAAGGAAGAAGAAATAGAGAAATTAATTCTACCCATTGTTACAGTGAAGTGTTTCTCTTAGTGTGTTTGCATTAGAATATTTAAAACATATACCAATGATAACGTGTATATGAGCAATTAATATAGCAGTGGAAAGGATAATATCTACCTGATTCCCCTGTATACCCTAACGTAAATGCCCAATTTTAATTAGACTCGGAATGACATTATTGCTTTTTATCAGAATTAACACCACCGAAAGAAAAACACAACAACAAACCAACAACTTAACTCTTATTTTCTAAAATCATCCATTTTCCATTGCAAGCTCAAATCATGCACAATTGTCACATCGTTTCTTTTTGAACACAAATGAATTCTACTCATTTTCATGTTGTACTATTAAAGTTGTTGGTTCTTGAAAGAGAGATGTTAAAATTAATTTTGTGCCAGTGGCAGATGAGCTTAAAAAGGTATTTGTGTAATCATCTATTGAATAGAAAATTAGAATATCCTTTATTTGTACAGATATGTTTTGAGTTTCTTATATTGTGTTTGGAAAGTCCCCCTTTCTCTGTTGATAGCTTATTAGTTTCATCGGAACTCTTCACAATTCGACAAAACCATGCAAAGTTGGCCAAGATTGAAGCTTGCATCTTCTCAAAAAAAATTACATCGATGAAAATGAAACAACTAAACATCAACAAAAGGTTTAGTTTTCTTTCAGTGCAAGCATTTCTTCTTTATTGTGCCAGTTTAGGGCCCAAAATGTGCACTGTAATTCCTACTTGATAGAGAATGCCACAGAAGCTAGTTTTATAAATCCTGATATCCCTACTATTAGTCTGTTAACCTGTTGAGGACAGTTGGATTTTGCTACAACACGCATTTCCCATAAACACTTGCCCGAGTATACTTAGGACTCATCCTCAACAGGTTAAGTACCAGCAGTGGGGCTCCAATTGGGCAAGCCACATTTATATCCCAGTCATCCAGTGTTTCAAGGATGAATTAAAGCAATCCATGCCATGATTGTTGGCTTATAAGCATGTAATCGCTGCCTTCTTGGCCACGTAAAACTTATCAAAACTCAACTCAACTAAGTGGCAGTGGCTGTAATTGTGGAGAGATTTAATGCTGTGCAGAGGAGAACCCCTCTACTAATTTATGGGGAAAAAGTGGACACTCGCTAAATCCAACATTTGTGAAGTGGTCTCCGTGTAAATAGTATGCATCATTTCTGTAAGAATGCAGAGTTCTTCTATGAACTGTGTCCATCTCATCTTGTACAGTGTATATTGTATATTATGTGTTCAGTGTGTATATGGACAGCAAACAAAGACTTATTTATCGACTAACTTTGCTGCATTGTAATCTGACCCACTCCGTTTGGCGTACTGGTCATCATCCTTTTTTTCTTGATCCAGCTGGGTATGTAAGTGATGTTAATTTCAGTCTATGATCTTGGCCTATATGTCTAGCACTCTGTAACAAGATAAGTTTATTACCTTTTAACATGCAAATGATATAAATGAATAAAATCTGTAAAAAAAAATGATTCTAATATATAGGTTTCATTTACTCATTTGATATAACGTATTGTGAGATTGTTTAACCATGGGTATTTGAAGCCCCGTTTTAACAGACCTTACCACGACGTCAGGAGAACAAAATTCCTCGCCTCAAACAATGAAATCATAGGAGAGAGCAAGGCGTGTACCGTTTTAACAGACACACACCAAAAACCTTCCCCAGGTAGATTTTTACGAAGGGGGTGTGTCCTCCTTGTTAAGTTTGTCATATCTTTCAAAAGAGAAGTAATAGGTTTCCACTGGATTTGGAAGGTAATTAACATCAAAGGCAGAGGATATTTTGGGGAATGCAATGTCATGTCTCATAGTCAAGTACATACGCATGTATTTCAGTGGTGAAAATATCACAGAGATACAGCATAAATACCAAGTACACTTGCTGAAAGCTGTATTTTGTCCCGTTACAAAGTTTTGAAGAAAGAAAAAAAAACCAAGTTTTCCCTCATGTTGAATTTGAATAAGTGAGTCTGAAGAAATGGAATACACTACCACATTTTTAATCTTTTTATTTTCAGTGGTTGAATATGCCAAGGAGGCATTTCTTCTTGATTTTGGGTTTATAGCGGACAATCATGGTTCATCTGAAAGAGAACTCATTGGTACTGATTATGTGAAATCTCTAATTCCTGAAAATGAGGCTAATGTATGTTTCAAGCACTGTCAATATAGACCTACATTGTGTACCAAACCATATCATTCCACATCTTTTGGTGAAACACCATCAAAAGACACACTCATTCGATACCTAAAGTGCCTTACATCTTTCTTGCCTTACATCTAGCATTACATCTTTCCAGCCACCTTGTGTATACTACGAGGTGAATCATACTACACGTGTCCCCATTGTCCATAACCCCATTCTGTCTGCAGTTGGAACTTGTTCTCAATAAAAGAATTTGTATGATTGTAACTGACATCCATTGTCACTGGACTTCATTTACAATACATCGTACTTACAGACCCAGGTCTGGCTTGGATATATTCGAGAATCCCTGTGACAAATTAAGTAAAGTGGACTCCTGTTATAATGAAGACCTTGGGACTGGCAGTTTTCTTTCATCATATCGAAATTTCATTATAACTGTACAATTAAACAATAAAAATTAAAAAAAAACAAGGAAAGGATAATGTTGCGGCCTGAATTTTTATTTTGTTGTAACCAGAATTTTGTTATAACCAAGTTCGTTATAACAGGAGTGCACTGTACAGCTCTATCATTGAACTCTGTGCAAAGACACACAGCCGAAGAATCTCAAATGGAGTCGACCAGAACTGACAAGAGTACGCTTCAGTGCACACATTCGCTCCCCGATGCTAGTGTATTTGTGGTTTTCAACTGTACTCTCGTGGGCAGCGAATGAATTGGACCGCCCATAAACCCCAATGCTAACGGGTCTCTTAAAATATGGTATCGTGGTGAGATTCCACTCGATTTTCAAGTCGATATTGAGTGGTAGAAACAAAACACTTCCAAGTTTCATTGAAATCAGACTCAATGTAAGAAAACTGTGACATTTTAAGTTTCCACAATGCCATGAAATGATGCAACAGTAGTCACAACCTCATATGCAAATTAGAAGAGATGATGATGTCATTGCATCAAACATCCTCCCATTAACCTGCACACACACACACACACACACACACACACACGTCTTTTCTAAATTTTGTTTGACATGAAATCAAAAAGCTCAAACTTAATTCCTTTGCATTGAATCATTTTACATTTGTAGTACTGTAAAAGTGGATATTTTTGCGCGAGTAATTTTTCGTGCTCAGCCGGGTAAGATGAGTTTTGCATGTGTTTTACTCCGCCACATAAAGGCATTAACTACTGGAACATATGGCAAGCAAGAATATACGTGTGCTTTTATTTTCGCGCTACATGCTGGCTGTACTACATGTGTGAAAATTTCCGCTTTTACAGTAACTTACAGTCATGACTTTCAGTGGGTAGGGGTGTAATCTGAGGAGAAATATGTAATGCAAATGATGGCACACATAATTTGCATATATGGTTGTGATCAACATAACTTTTCCATTACAAATTGAACTTGATATTTCTCATTCATGTCCAATATACAAGAAAGTTCTATATGTTTTGTTGCATTTTATTGTTATCTATCAAACGAAACCTGAATATAGTGTGAAATTTCACTCAAAGCTGCGTGATATTCATACCTGAAGATTGAGACAAACAACTTATCACCCGAACATCTGCATAAATCAAGATCACCTCAAATCAAGAGATCATGACACAGTGTATTGGGATGCTACAACAAATAATTTTATTCAGTGATATTCAAGGTTTCATATAATGGCAGGATTGTATAGGCACACTTGTAGATATCAATGAAATCCTTATACAGAAATTTTGAAAGATCCTGGGTTATGCAGGCACTATTAACAAGCGTCAAAAGCAAGAGTAAAATAACTTGTAATATATGTGAAATGCTTGTGATAAATCAAAGCATGAAAATGACAGACTATTGTCATATATAATTAATGCATTTTCGATGTAGTGGGACACCAAGTTTGGGATAAACTCTAACTTCTGTGCCATTTCTTGGTCCAAAATTCACTGTAACAATATGATATTTTTGAATTATGATTTTAGGTCAAATGAATTTCCTAGCTTTCATTTTGTTAGTAAAGACTAGCATAAATCAGTTATCAAATTCAGAAAACATGCCATTAAAAATGGAAAGAATGCAAAAGTGAGGTCAGCATAGGTGCTCCAAATGAAAAAAAAAAAAAATTAAGTAAATTCACTAAATTCGCATGTCACTAAGTATAAGTTTTGCTTGTGTGTCTGCAGGAGTTTCCTTTTTTCTTCCTTTGGGGAGGGGAGAGGAGGGGAGGGGTAGGGGTTGTAGGGGTGAATGGGTTTAAAAAAACATCTTCTGTAGACTGAGCCTGAGCATAAATCATTACACATCTTGCATAGATATCATGGGGCTTGTATTTTTAGTATAAACAGGTTAAGTATTCAAAATGAGGGAGAAAGGCACTGGTATTTCAAGTTATCACATTTTGGTCAACTCTTGAGCAAGGATGATCATTAATTAATTAATGTTGTCAAGCACAAGAAGAAATGACACTCATGTTTTGTTGTTCGAAATGCACTCTTAGTTTTTTGGCATCATATCACCTACTTGAACACTATTTTCAGCCATAGGGTAGTCTCAGCCATCTTATTGAATGACTGTATGGTTCAGAAGTCATCAAGTCAGCCTGTGTCACTTAAAAAGTTAGGGAACACTCTGTATGATCTCGAGGCGACGTGTCTAATTAGCATCATCGCGGGCAACCTGTACTGGCATGGGACCAAATAGCATAACATCGTCTCCTAATTCAACCTTAACCGTGTCATTCTCAGCTACATGAATGTCATCTGAAAGACGCTGTAGTCGTGCAAGGCCATCCTACATTTGGGTAAATCCATCTGATGATTGCATGACTGCCAAAACATGCTCCACATATACGGTGTTTCAACATTAGATTTCGGACAAAGACTTTTTTTTTTGTTCAATCTTTGAACAAGCCAAGTGACTACTGGGTCAATAACACAGTCCAACTGCAGTCCAACTGCAATCCAACTTTACACTGTAAATCACAGGCTTATATGGCTAACCAAATTGGCAGTCAGCATCACAGAAAAGCACACAAATGGTGAATACAAAAAAGGGCACGATTCTTTATCAAGGTGAAAATAAGACTGGAAAATGGCAGGATGAATAACATCTAACACCTTCAGTAGCACAGAATAATACTTCACAACCAGAGACGTACAAAATAAATCAGAGCTGGGAGCTTTCACATCTTTCAAACTATTCCCCAAATCAGATGAACACCTCAACTTTTGTTTCTCACTCACAGAGATGACTTGTACATTGAAGTCGCGTTCTTTTTACCAACCACTCATAAACTGGGAAAGTTAAACACAAAAATTGTGATCCATGAAAACTGTCACATTTTGATAAGAGGTGAACACGATGTGTGAGAGTATGAAGTCAGTTACTACTGGGGGGCAATCATTAAGTACGCAAAAGTTCACATAACATTCCTGAATACTATACATTGCACATCTGAGCTCTTCATTTGCTTTAGAATGAAGATTGTTACAATCAAGACATACACCTTACACTACGTGCCGTTACAATATGTACAAACGCTTGCCAAAACTTTTGTTTTACTTAAAAAGACTGTCAGACCAGTGGTTGTATGTGCGTGTCAGTTCAATGTGTTTTGAATTTTCGTTTGTGGTAGATTGATCGATAATTTCTGTTCTCTGTCAACCTTGGATCAAAGATTCAACTTACAAATTGGATTTGGCAAGTTATACAAGCACACAGTAATCTAGAACTGAACATCAATTCTTCACATTGTGTCCAACATTGTTGCTTACTTTCAGCAGATTTACAACTTTACACCTCATACACTGCGGATTTCTGATCGCTACAATTACATTGCCTTTTAATAAACAAACTGTACAAATTCCTGAAACAAAACAAGACCCACTTCAAAAATTTTTGGTTCTAATTTTGTTCACTTCCCTGTTTTTGCTCTAGCTCCAAGAATATTTCAAGTGTACTGAAACACAAGACAACTTATGAATTACAAACAAAAAAAAGCCAAATGAAGGTATTTGTACATTACCTCTCTGAAAATATACATTGATTGTCTGAAAAATTGTCTCCAAAAATTCATCTGAAGATGACAAGAACTGTTTTTACGTTTGATCTCAAAATTTGATCAATTGCTCACCCCTATTCATCAAACTTTCACAGAGGCAATATTCACAACGTGCACAAATACATAGTTTAACGAACCAATTTTGAGCCTGTAACATTTACAAGAAATAATGATAAGCCAATAAATCTTTAAATCACAACATGAATGTCTACGTCAGCACACTCTTAAGCTAAAGCTGATCTAAAAGACTTACCGGTATATTACAATTTCAAATAGTATTGCTCCTTTACACTGTAATTCTGTACGGATATAGCTGTGATTAACAACAAGAAATCAAGTCTTTGAATTCCCTTGTAAGACATCTACAAATGCTCAAGTACAGAACAGCATTCATAAGGATTAGAACCATGGGAGTCATATTTGAATACAGAGAATGTATCTCGAACTTAAATCATATGCAGTGCCAGAATTTCATAATTAAGTTCCAACCAGTGTTTTCTGATGTTTTTCTGTAAATCCTTGATGACATTCAAAGTGTGATAAAACCATTGTCAGCTTTTTCTCAAGTTAATAAATGTGATGAATACCTACTATGTTACATTTTTTTTTATATTTGTTTGCTTCTTGTTAAGAAAGGAAGAAAATCTGGAGTTAAGTATGGAAGTAGAAATAATGTAAGGCTTAGTTTTAAAGACAGAACATTTACAGTCATAAATATATGTACATGTAATTCCACACTTAGCAAAGAGTAGTAAAAAGGAAGAAAGCTCTTAAATGCTTTGAATGATTACTGTAAAAGTGGTTTCTTTCGCGTACAGAAACTTTTGCGGTTTCCATCGGTGCGGACTTTTTCGCATGTGTTTAAATTCGCGATCGATAATGATAGCATTATACAAGCGACAAGTTCAAAACATTTTCGCGTGATGTTAAATTCGCGGTTCAACCTCAAAGCGCAAAAAGCGCGAAAATAAAACCACCGCGAAAGAAACCACTTTTACAGTAGTTGGAATGTGCATGTTCTCTAGATAGAAGTCAACTTTCTTCCCTATAACATAGAAGCATGTAATACATATTGAGAAGCAGTATAACAGACTGTCTTTTTACAGATCCACTACAAGTAGAGGCACTGCTTTGATGCCAAGTTAAGGCTGAGAGCCAAAAGTTCGAACACATCTACACTGACATAGAGGAAGATAAGCAAATAGGAAGTCAGATACACAGACTTAAACAGGATTAATCATTTCAAATAACTTGGCACAAATAACGGAAAAATAAGTTCATACAAGATTTAATCTGTGAAAAATACTATGAACTTCCAAAATTGTAAGTAAAATGCAACAATACAATTGATTAAAATAACATGCCATACAAGTACACTTTTATCATACAATTTGGCTACACATCTATCTTAAATATATAATATATATTTTCTCTCTACAAGCAATAATAAATCTTCAAAAATGACAAATACCTCGAGTCAATTCAACGTCCAACTGAACTATTAAATAACAAGCCGCAAATTTAGAGGTTAAATGAACAAGTAAGTGCTAAGCAAGTTTGAGGGCTGCTTTTATTATGGTATCATACAGCTGTCTTAAGGTTGAGTATCACTGTGGTGCAGTGTAAACACAAGTTTGGTATTACACAACTTCCCTGGTCTAGTAAAGACCGGGACAGTGGTGATTACGGTGAATCCAGTTTTTTCTTTATATCAGAATCTTGGTGAAGTGGGGGTGTGGTTTTTGGTTTCCATGGTTTGTTTCGTGGCTTCATGACGATCCGGGAATGTCGGCTGGAGAATTTGTTTATCCGTGGATGTGGTTTCGCACGTGATGACCGGTGCAAACGATGGTGGAGCGTCTTTGCGCTCTTACACATTGCTTGTGTTGATATTGGCGTCCTGAAGGGAGGGATACATTACAAGAACGTCATAATAGAATCATTTTTTATTCACACAAATATGAGTGGAGCCAGGATATCACAAGAAATTTATCTTTCTCACATATTCACTGAAACCATGTTCACGATCATCTTTTCAAAATGCTCTTTACATAGATAGGATGCATCAAATGGAAAACAGTGACACACAGTTCCTGTAATGCGGCCCTTCAATAGACACGCCCTTTCTTACACATACCCAGCACCTGAAAAAAGACGACATCTGTTACTTCAATGATGTAAACCAGACACATGGATTGAATATGAGCAAACAACATTCTGAGTGAATACAGTTTACTCAGCTGCGAGGCTGTGGGAAAACATTATCACTTTTAATGGTAAAAGAGAGACAGAATTGATAAATTGATTATATACATGTATACTTTGTTGCAAATAGCAGAAGAGTTGGAAAACATGAATGAATGACTGTCATTTCACTGGTTGGTCACAGCACGCCGACTTACGCCGCCTAATCCTCGTCGCTTTCCTCTTCCTCCTCACTGGATGTGTACTCAGAGGCAGCCACTGACGACGCACGCGACTCCTGGCAGAGGGCAGCATGCAAGGTGGGGAGGGTCAAAGGTCATGAGTTCAGTAAATGGCACGTTTAAATGTCTCAATCAAAACTTGACACACACACACAACACATGAACTGCACTGCAAAGATTTTCACTGTGAGTAAACAATAACAATTTAATGGGGATTTTGCTGTGATGATGGGATATGACTGCCACAAGGGACAGTGGAATGTGAGATCTTATGGCTTGGTATAGCCAGGGCTGCACACTAACCTATTTTTTCTATTGGTCTGAAATCTAAAATTTGCTGGTACTGTACTGTTTTCAACTGGCCCTGACAATGTTATTTATTTGACCTATCATGTCAGACCAGTAAATTTAGCAATTCTGAAAAGAACTGGTCCAACATTGATTTTTACTAGTCTGGAACCTTTGGACTGGTGCCAGTGTTCAGCATTGGCATAGCATTCTTTTCATGTATACATACAGAGACTAGACTGGCTATGACATATGTCCAGATTCCCTGAACTTGGTGGGTAAGTTCACTTATGACATTAACGCTCACTGCATTCTCAGTGTTTGATTACCGGTACAGCATCTGGGGGGTGGATCTCTCTCAAGTTTCATTAATGGATCGCCCAGATGTATCTCATAACTTCAAAATGAAGATGAAATAACATTTTTGCCAACTATCGCAGTGCAAATCACAACACATCATAAACAGAAAGAAAAAAAGTTAGGGTTTAAAGAAGCAGAAAAAAAAATGTTTAAACAGGTGTGCTACGAAGTAACACACGGCATCAAAGAGTCATAAGAGTAATCAACACCATGTGAAAGCTAGTGCAACCTGTGATTTGCGGAGGTCAAATGTTACGGCAAATCAGTACTGTGATGAATACATTGCTGCCTGTTCACTGCTTTGAGAAGCAAAGAACATGTGTTGACATGATCATCCTCAACACTGCTCTCAAAAAAAAAAAGAAAAAAAAAAAGAAGAAGCTACGGAGGTTAGGGTCAAAAGAGGTGAAGTACTTGTAGTTGATGTGGTCAACTACTCTTGTGCTGGGGAAAAGAAACATGGAAAAACAGTCAGTAGGGAAAGGAAACACTTAAAAACAGTTAATTGTGAGAGTACAAAGGTAAGAACTGACACCAGTAGGACTTTTTAGCCCTCCAGGACACACTTTCAGTATCACACAGTGCAAGAAAGGTTACACACAGTATGAAGAGGCAAACATTGGTCTCTTCAGTTCTGTGCCACGGACAAAAATGTGTGTTAGTGATTGACTCCACGCTGTGCAAGGGAACAAGCTCTCATCACCGCAGGACGATCACTTACGAGGACAGAGCCATCCGACATGGCCGAATCGGCCCGCGGACTGAACTTGCGCGAGGCCACCGACTTGACGCGGGACGTGGCCGTCGTGGAGCGGGAGACGTCGGAGGCCTGCGAGACGGAGCGGGCCTCGGAGGCTGCCCTCTCGCTCAGCTGGGACACGGAGCGGGCCTCCGACGGGGCCCGCTCGCTGATCTGCGACACGGATCGGGCCATGGACGGGGCCTTGGATGCCTGAGAGGCAGCCCGCACTGTGGAGGCTTTAGAGACTGTGGAGGCCTTGGAGACCGTAGAGGCCTTAGAGACCGTGGAAGCTACACTGGGACTGCGAGGAGAGGTTTCAGGCTCCGCATTCTGGCGTTTAGTAGGAAAAGTAAACATCGATATTGCATCATAATGTTCAAACACAGTTGGGGCACATAATTGTGATCAAAAGTAGAAAACACAGAAAACTAAAGGGACATTGAAACAGAGTCACTTGTTGAGTGAGAGTCAGGAAATTTTCAGCTAAAATTAAAAACCAGCTTTGCAGTGGGAAATAGAAGTAATCTTTAATTTCCTCCTAATTTCTTGGAATACCAATGACATCTTTCAGTCACCTTTGGAGAGTATGAGCATATAAAAGGTATTGTGTAGAAATAAAACCACTTGCAGGTACATGAATATGAAAATATGTATAATTCCAGCTAGAATTGTTAAGTATCAATCTGGTCCTTTTCTGTGGATTTCAATGATGATTTGCTAGAGGGAGGGTGTAGAATCTTTCAGACATCGTGCAGTGGCTTACAGGAAACCTACAGTGTATCTCTCTTTCTCTTCTCATCATACTGTAGCTGTCTAAGGCCATACTATGACTACATTTGTCATAAAATACCACGATGTAGTGCAGAGTTATCATTTCATTTCTAAAAGTGCAATACCCTTTCCTTGTTTGGGACAGCTAATTGCACATCCATGAGTGATTGTACCTTTAAATGAGTACTGGTAGTGCCTGAATTACAGAGAGAACTAATGGCAAAGATATCTCAACAGTGACATATATTGTGTCATAAAGCAAATTTCTCTTTGCACACTTTCAAGGCAAACAGGTGGGGAGGGGGGGGGGAAGGGGAGGGTTTCACAGCAAATCAATATGATGTCATGAAAAAAAAAAGGTAAATTATTGATCACACACTTTGTCATGTTGACAGTTGTGAATTATACAGAGGCTGTTCGTTTAACACCCTTAGCAAGCTAGGCAACCGTCTATCTTTCTAAGTCGTTGAATGAAGAATGATACTGTAATAGCAGTTCTCTCTCATTCTGATGCTCCTTGATAAAAGCAGTTAGTCTCACAACAAAGCACAATCAAACAGCACCATAATATCACAATGGAATGCTCCATGTTACAAACTAACAGTCTGGCATTGCAAAGGTGTAATGTGAAGAGTCTACGGGCCTCCATTTCAAGCAACATTAACATAATCAAATTAAACCTCTTTTGAGGTTGCCTTTTTTAATGTGATACCACTGACATCATGTGCAATAAAATTGCCGATGAGATTGGCAGAGTACAGAATCATTCAAGAGGATGAAGATTCTGTATCATCGCTGGGGTGACAAAAGCTTGAATCTCAAATTTTGGTGAAAATCACTATCTATGTATTTATCATCAGGTAATTAGTCAAGTGATGTCAAGTTCAAATCTTTGCTGTCTCACTGCACAAAATGAAGCCACCATGGCATGTCACGGAAAAGGCTATCCCATTTGTTATAGTGCTTAGGCTGCCATGTTTTCTTGCGTTTCCTGAACATTTGACATTTTTTTGAGATACAGTATGAGGTTTTGTCGCCCCAACAGTGACAAACTAGACGGAAACACTGGAGGTAGGGAAGTGATTGGAGAATTGTTTATGACTGTGTGCAGGTCACTGCAGGGTTGTGGGTGTTAGTTGGATGTGCTGATATCTCCCACAGGGATTCTCTACTCACAGCCACAGCGAGATCCACCTGGGTGGCGGAACGCTGGGACGCTGCCGATCCAGCGCGACTGGCCCGGCTAGTCGCCTTGAGGGACGCATGGAAGGGGGGGGTGTATCAATACATACAAAGTCAGTACAATATCGCTGATGCAGTAAACAGACAAGCTAAAGAAACTTACTGATATCAGAATGAAGGAATGAGATTGTATTTAACTATGCCTGATGAGGACCATCCTCCTGATTCTGTAATTGAAGAAAAGTTAACATAGCATGAGGATAGGCCACATTGCCCATTGAAATCTGGCAACTTTCATGGAATCTCCATCTTTCTGCACAAGAAATAAACTATCACTCTCTCTCTCATTACATATTTAGAGAGAAGAGAGTAACTTGATGTCAAAGAAGATCTGTACCTGCTCATATCAGTAGAAAGAAGAACAAAACATTAAAACAGGAAAAAAAATAATTTATATGTATGGATATATATACATATGACTGGATATGAAAAAGAACATCAAGAAATGTCACACACTTTGTTAGGACCAATGCTCATACATGAAATGGACTGTTAATGGTTAATGTTCGTCATGACTGCTGGATACAGACACCTGTTGGTTGTCATGGTGAAAAAGAGTATACAGTGCTGCCTTATGGTATCTCATATGGTCATCAAAAGAATTAGAAACATCAAAGCAGAACTTTTCACTGATTCTGGAAATGCATGAACGTAGTGTGAGAATGACAAATGATAAAAAGATGGCAACAAAACAGTAACATGGATCTGAAACAGTGATCAGTACAATGTGTTATTGATGATGATCCAACACACTGTGATGAAATAGCTGAGCAGTGTCCATAGATCCATACCTTGGACATTCTCTCTGTACTTGATCTTTCAGAAACTTCTTCAATGGTCTTTGCATGAGTAAGTGAGTAAATGAGGACATTTTGCATCACATAAATCTACTTTGCAGTTGCAGAAAATTACCACAGGAACGAAGACAAGAAAATGATAGCTGCAGTCTGATACATATAAATAATATACATCCCCACCACATAACTTATTAATATCTACAACTATGACATTGCTTGGCAGGCTAGAATATTCAAACCAAAGTGACATATTAAAGAGCATCTGGCTTTCATGATTGTAATATACTGCACTACCTAATCCTCTCGATAAGCTTTCATAAAACTTTTTGACTGTAAAATCCCTGAAGAATAGTAGTGGAATCCGACTTCACTTTGGTTATTTTTACTGCCGGATTGACTGAAAAAATATTGGACTGAAAACTTGATAGTGGTGGAATCTGACTTTGTTTTGGTTATTTCTACTGCCAGATTGATGGACAAAACATTGGACTGAAAATGTGATAGTAGTAGAATTTGACATTGTTTTGGTTATTTTTACTACTGGATTGATGGATAAAATATTGGACGAAAACTAAGCATCATTTAGTGCCGGCCGCCATTTTGACTGAGGTACTGGGGTACTGGGAGATCTGGGAGAGTCAAAAACCTACCCCAAGGTTGACCTGCCGGGATCCAGCACTGGGTGGCCGGGACCTCTGGGTGCTGAGGGGCCGGTTACTGGCCGAGCTGCCAGCCCGGCGGCTGCTCTGGGAGAGGGACACCTCTGAATCCCAGCGCTCCAGCTCCTCACGGACCAACTTCTCCATCTTCTCACGCTTGTCCACATTCTCACCGCCCTGCTCATCCTGTTGGAGGGGTAGAGGGTAAGGAGGAGAACAAAATAATTGATATACTGGACAGCTGACAATTCCTTATCTAGCAGCATTTTACAAAGTTAAAAAATTCCACTCCAATCAAGACTACATTGTACTATACAGATTTTACATCAACCACAAGAAATCAGCTCTTAAAAGTAGGAAGTAAATCAACATTCAACAACATGATGTATTAAAAACGACACACTCTTGTATACCAAAGAGTATTTGGCCCATGCATGTATCATTAACGTTTATGGACCCATAATACCTACCTTCAGCGTATTTTAGACCAAATATTCCAAGCAAATTGCAATATGCATTATGAAATAACAATGTGCCACCTTGGATGACATAACGTCAAAGACAGGTACTCCTTGAATTTATACTAGCACAAAGACTACAATTCGATATCTGACATTACATTAGATTCACAGTCACACACCTTTATTCTATTTGAGAAAATGTAATCTCTTTTAGAAGGCTGCAAGAACATTTTACATTGCAAGAACAAAGAGAACTGATCAGTTCAATTTCTCTCCAATACAAAGTATACAAAGTATGATTACTATTCTAATCATGTTTTACCTCCCTTGGTATGAAGGTGTATGAAAAGAAGGATCAGTAGGTCACACACTGGATAAAGTCTTCCATTTGGCAGGTTAGAAATAAGTCAGTTGATATTGTGCAAAGTATTTCTATCAAAGAAATTTAATTGTGCTGCAAGAAGAACATAAGAAATTTTGTTTATAATTTTACGGCGCTAAAACAAGGGGACCTGGGGCCCATTTCATAAAATTTTTCATCAGTGACAAGTTGTAATAGATGTGACAAGCTACTGAAATCCTTGCATCTGATTGGCTGAGAGCAAATTTGTCATAGAAATGTGGCAGTTGTCACTGATAACAAGTTTTATGAAACGGGCCACTGGTGATTCATTATAACACAAAGTGAAGCCCGAAGTAGCTTTAAAACTGTGCTACTGGACAACCATAGACTGATATGGTACCCAATTGGTGCTGTTAATGATATCATAGAGCATAGAGCGCCATGAGCATCTTTTGATGGACTGTTGCGCTATAAAAATATACACTATTATTATTATTATTATCATTATTAGAGACAAGGGGTTGATGAAATGGCACGCGCTCATAATGAAACATTCACATGGGTTTTACATGGGCTGTATGATGGCAAGGCATCACCATTTTTCAATGGTAGCCCTAAAATGTATTTCAGTTTTCTTCCTCTACACCTACAACACTTCAAAGTGGATTTTTATTTGTATTTATACACAGCACACTGTGTGTCACTGGAAAATTTTGCCAAATCATTATGATTTTGAATTAGACTTGCCTTTCAAGGCAGGTAGATAAAGGAAAGGGATACTACAGTGGTCTTTGTATGAATGTTGTGGTACACTTTGTCACATCAAACAGTTGCCACTTGACAAGTTGCAAACATCTACATCTAACTCAAACAGAACACCCAATAATCGATCGTCGACATTTCAATTAATTTCATCTCCTCACATATGCAGGTTTGTAGGTGCAAACAAAAGAGCAAACATATGTGTCTAATTGATGTGGCCATGGATAAAGAACAAGTTTTTTCAAGTGTGAACACCTCAGAATGCACACACAGTATGGTGCGAACACAAGAGGAAATTGTATGTGTCTCTTTGATGTGGCCATGGAAAAAGAATAACATATTTTTAAAGTGTGAACACCTCTGAATGCACACACACACACACACAGAATGGTGCAAAGCTAGTCAGCTCCAGCCAGCTGACATTGTCAGTATATCTAACACGGCACATTCACACTCTGGGGGTTAGTTACAATACCTCGTCCTCATCCGCCTCACTGTACTGAGAGGCAGACGAGCCTGAGCGGGGTGGGACAATGCCCGTGGCCTGTTTGTAGGCCATCTTGACCTCTCTCTCCTGACCACGGGTCAGTTTGGCATGCAATAGATGATGGATAGATGGATGGATAGAAGGAAGGATGGGGGATGAAGGATAGAAGAGTAGATTGATGAATAGATGAAGAGCGTATTGTTGATGAATCAAAACATACAGTATTTTGTTATTGCTCTTAGATTTCTTGAGCTGCTTCCAGAGAAATATCCTGAACAGTTTTACAATGTAATCATTGTCTCATGTAAGGTAAAAATTCATGAAAGGGGAGTAATAAACACACAAATATGTAGCAAGCAATGTCATGTGTGATAAAATATTAGTTTTGCATGGATGAACACTAATGAATTGTCATACACTTTTATTCATTCTATATATTGTGTGAAATAATTAACTGTTAACTGTTTTCACAGCTGACATAAACAGATCATTACAATTCTTGTAACAACATGGGATGACAATTCAGCAGCACAACTCCGAGTTAGATAGTCCATGCTATAGCTATCTTGTATCCTCTGTATCATGGGGCATTTTATCAAGACATATCAATGCAAGAAACTTGCTTGTATAGTAAATTTGCTGTTTAAATCTGTGGTTCAAATTCATATATTTTACGACACTTATCACTCGGTGACATGATTATGTGTGAAGATGAACCAACAAAAATCCTAAACATCTGGGCACAAAGGTACAAGGACATGATTTCATGAGCTAGACTATTATTGATGTGAGCTTGATTGAAATGTCTTTGTTTTTCTGTTATAGTATTGCTTTGATTTACATACATTCCATACATTCCATGCTGGTGCACATTGGTACACACGAAATGTTACACCCTTTGTGAATGCAGTTGTACATAATAATTATAAATACCATACATACTTTGTTTCTTGTTTTGTTTGCTTTTATTTTATATGTCTTTGTACATTGTATTCACCGCTTCGTTGAAAAGCAGGTCTGCTGGATATCAGCAGAATTGAACAGAATGTCCCTGTTAAAAGACATTGGGAATAAATAACTGAAAATAAACAATATCAAATACTCATGCAAGTAATTTTTCGCACACTGCCGAGTAAGGTGAATTTCACGTTTTTCATTCTGCGGAATCAAAATATGACCGAGCATTACATATAGCAGGGGAAAATATTTGCTTTTATTTTGCGCTAGTTGCCTTGAGAGGGGGGGAAAATGGGACTCACCTCAGTGATGCTATCCAGCAGCTTGCCCATGGTCTCTCGGCGCTTCAGCTTGGCTCTCTCCATGGCCTCCAGCTTGACGAGGACGGCGTCGATCTTGGAGACGATGCTGCCGATGGAGTGCTCCATGCGGTCCACGCGGCGTGACAAGCTGCCAGGGGGAGAGAGAGAGATTGAGATCTCATCCAATCTTTCTTAGATAGTCAGTGCATTTATGGTACAGGATGTGACAGGATGGCAGTTCCTTTCTACAGCTGCCAAAATACTGTAAAACATTATATTTCAGCGGCATGAAATTTTTGCGAATTGGAGCTGACTGCCTTTTACACGGCATGAAATTTTCGCAAAGTGCCTCTGGCATTCAATGCATATAGTGTAGACAAGAGCCTTCGTGTGCATTTTAATTTTGTGAATTTTGGCTCTCACGAAATTTGCCAAATTAAAATGCACACGAACATTCCTCATTTTACAGTATGCATAAAGCAGCACTGACTATGTGGAAGACGTAACTTGCCCAAGTTTTGCCTAAACAGATATCTAAGATGCACACGTCGGGGTAAGTCTGCCATATACATTCCTAGTACTAGCACTCTTCCAATACTTGCATACTCTTAAAGCCAATATGCTCCTGATGTTTACTTACTCCCACTACTTGTAAACTCATAATACATCCAG
Source organism: Diadema antillarum (assembly GCF_040938485.1). Taxonomy (NCBI): domain Eukaryota; kingdom Metazoa; phylum Echinodermata; class Echinoidea; order Diadematoida; family Diadematidae; genus Diadema; species Diadema antillarum. Next base: position 335,382 of record NW_027271169.1, on the reverse strand, counting down.
AGCTACAGACAGAGTAGATAGTTATACCTTGGCACATTACTTTGCAAAGATCTTAAAGTGAGGACCTACTCACATAATTTCACAAGCTCATTTTTAATGTAAGAGAAGGCAACCTCATTCACTGACAACATCCAACAAAGATACAATGTTTCACATTAGATATGTGTAGCATTTGAAGACAACCATTCATCAGGCAGAGAAAAAAATTCCTTTGCGTATGGCAAATTAAAGGAAGCTTTGCAGGAATATCACTTTCATGGAATAGTATGGCCTCAGCATGCTCAAATGTGCAGTGATCCCATCCACATGATAAGGTACTCACACGACAAACTCCTCGTAGGCAACACCGCCACCACCGCCACCGCCACGACGACGTCCTCCTTCCTCATCGTCCTCGTCGCTGCCCTCACCGTCGAAGCTGGCACGGCTGCGGGCCGTCATTGGGCGGCGGCTGGCCTTGGCTTCCTCCAACTCGGCCAGCTGGTTGTTCAGGTCAGTCTGGGGGGAATGGTCCAAAGAGAAGATGACGCATTACACATGACCTAACACTTTGAGAGGAAACCTATTCATCTGCTTGCCTAGGGGAACTAAAACACACTGTCATGTAAGAAATGATAGGTACTCGTCTGTTGGGATATACTGCAAATGCAGAAACAGAACGGAGCATTCATCCATATTCATGTATAGCAATGTTAAAATAACTTTCTGTCTCATCTGAGAATTGGATGAAAACATACAAGTATCAAAAGCAATTGCAAAGTGTAAATTGAAGAATGTTTTTGAGCCATTCAGAGCAAAATTCAACAGCACAAAAACAAAGACATTAACAGCAAATGCAAGGGCCCCTGCCAAAATACCTAACTGGGTAGGTGGGAAAAATATATCTTGTAATACAGCGTTGTGCATGACGTGTAACCATTACGATCTCAACCCACAGCATCCATGAAAGAGTGGACTCATGCAATCATTTAGGTGAGGACTGTAATGCTGTATTGTTTGTTTGTTTTACATTTTCCATCTAACAAGATGACTTGATAGCCCATTTTCAGCTGCACTAGCTGGTTTTCCATGAGGTCCAGGGGTTTAGAGAGAATTTGGGGTGGACCCCTTCATCGGGCATATGCACCCTGCCCTTTGCAATGAATGAATGAAGCAGGATCTTTTACGTGCAATATTTGTGACTCTCTCACACACAGGACCTCCATTTTATGTCCCATCCGAGGGAGAGAGTGTTTTGCATCTACTAGAGGGGACACCATGATATTAAACTCAAAACATTGCTAAGATATGAATCACTTGGTTTTGATACCACACCTGCACCCGAGCCGCTCGACTGGAAGGCAGATACGTTACTGACTGAGTGACATCTCCGCTCACAAGTTTTTTGATATTTCAAATGACAGGCCATTAGGTTGGTGTTTGTCAATTTGTGCATTACCTTCTGACCCTCCAGGTCGGCAGCCATCTTCATCTGCTCCTCGGCGTCCAAGACACGATCACCGTCGACGTCGTATTTGGCAAAGACAGCCTCAATCTCAGCATCGGCGTGGCCACGGCTGGATAGGTGAAATACTCACGGTTAGCCTTCCAACTAACTGCTGGAACACGTTCACTCATGTGTTGTTGATATCAGATATGCAATTTATGATATTGAAAATAAAATAATATCAACTTCTTGTGTGTTGATGTTGGTGAGTTTTGGGCGGGCAGGGCATCACTGGACACAGAAATTCTATGTACATGGCTGCAAACTCTTCACTGGCTATCTACAAACTTCTTGGGATGTGCTATTGACAAACTACTAAAATAAAATATTTTACATGATCATCAGAAATTCTGTAGAGAAAGGAGATACATATGAGAAATAACTCAAAAGTAAAATCCTCATAACTGTCTTATGGAATTTGTTGATCTCTTATACCCATTGCAATTAGTTTGCAATATTTTTGCATGGTGTGTGTAAATAACACAATCATGTCTTTTGTCAAATATTCGTTATTCTATCTGTCTTTTGTTGTTGTTGCTATTGTTGAGGCTTGCTGTATCCTTCTTATTGATGTGAAAAAATTAAAGGACAAGTTCACCTTCATAAACATAAGGATTGAGAGAATGTAGCAATATCAGTAGACCACATCATTGAAAGTTTGAGGAAAATCGGACAATCCGTTCAAAAGTTATGAATTTTTGAAGTTTTTGTGCAGTAACCGCTGGATGAGAAGACTACTGCAGTCTGTGAATAACTTAGATGTCACATGCGTACAACAATATAAGGAAAATATAAAGAGAATTTCACAAAATGTCATGTTTTGAAAAAAGTACACATTCCCCCGACTCGTTACCGACAAATGTTATGGGTAATATTATTCCCCCTGCCTTTAGGAAGAGGCAAGTCAAGTGCTCTTTTATTGTGCGAAAAAAGTGAAAATATGTTGAATTTTCTTTACATTTTCTTTATACTGTTGTACGCATATGACTCACAAGCTGTAGTAGTCTCCTCATCCAGCGGTTCCAACACAAAAATTTTAAAAATTCATAACTTTTGCATCGATTGTCCAATTTTCCTCAAACTTTCACTGATGTGTTATACTAATATTGCTGCATTCTCTCAATCCTTATGTTTATGAAGGTGAACTTGTCCTCTAAATAAGATTAAGCCGGCACCATTTCAGTTCTTGTGGCATATAATTTTAGCAATGTTTGTGTCAACAACATAATTTCATCTTTGGTCATGTTTAACTCCATGTCTCTACACTGTAAAACATGATATATTCGCGGCATGAATTTTTCGCGAATTGGAGCCGACGGCTTTTTTTGCGGCATGAAATTTTCGTGAAATGCCACTGGCATTAAATGCATATAGTGTAGACAAGAATTTTCGCGTGCATTTTAATTTCGCGAATCTTGGCGCTCACAAAATTCGCGAAATTAAAATGCACGCGAACGTTCCTCGTTTTACAGTATTCGGTTTCTTGTCCCCTTTCTAATAATGTAATGGAATCTAATAAGACAAAATTGATGTGTGTAAACTAAGCCTTGGGCTGTACCATTTCAATTCGTGTCGCCACTCATCGAAGTCAAGATGCTGGTCAGCATTATGGTCAGCGTGGGCCAGCGCCTCCTGGATGTCGGCGATCTTGTCCCGCTTGAAGTTCAGCTTGCCCACCATCTTCTCGTAGCCCTTCTTGAAGTAGTCGGTCAGCTCGAACTCGGACTTCTGGTTGGCGATGTCGGCCTTGACCTCACTGTAGGTGTCGTTGATGATGGCCAAGAACATGTTCTGGGAGGAAAAAAAAACAGAGAAGAAAACAATGAATGTTACAGCAAAATTAGTTCGAAGTGACTTTGTCTTACATTTTCTGTGTCTGTTTGTATGCATCCTATTATCCCCATTCAAATTAATGAATTCTTGCTTGAAGCTGTTTTTATCCCAACTGATCTGATCAGCAAATGGTCCTTTGTTGACGTAAATGAGCACCATTTATTATTTAGTGTTTTAGTAGAAGCCATGATACTCCGTTGCACTCGAACCACCAATCTCTACATTACTAGACAGGTGTCGCATTCACTAGACTAACGAGCAATACTGAGGAAAGATCTCTATTGTCCCTGTCATGTAAAAGCATTTTAGTTATTACTTCTTTTGACAAATAAAAAAGGCACCAACCCATATAATCATTATTTTGCTGTCTTCACATTTGCTCAAGTTCCAATTTCCTCAAATACACTAGAATGCCAAGCAGTCATGCCTGAGTGATGGTAGTAAACTCACCAGCAGAACGAAGAAGACCACGAACACGTAGGTGAGGAAGAAGAGCGGACCCATGACTCGGTGAGCCGCCTCCAGTTCATGGAAGTTGAAGTCTCCAAGGACAATACGCAGAAGGGTGTAGCTATGATACGACGAGGAGAGAAGAAAATATGAGGAATATGTAAATGCATCCTTCAAGCTTTGTGAAGAAAACTAATTAGAGCACAGGACTTACATGAAATACTGCTTGATTTGATATCAATATTGCCTGGGGAAAATTATTTTCCATTGGGCTCCATTTATTTTTTCCCTTTAAAAAAAAACAACAAAAGAGGACTAATGCTGATCCTTGATGACATTATGATCTGTAACTCTTAACAAAGAACATAAATATCAGCCCTAGTATTTTCCGTATTTTATTTTGTCTTTTCATGGTGAACAATACAATCATGTGCTCCAGTCTAGAGTGAGACATATAGTTATGTTAGCATTATTTTATAAAAAGTTATCCCACTCCAAATAAACCGTTTCCTCTAAGGACAAAGCTACATCTCAATGCTTGGAAGGACTTTGAATCTCAAAAATGTGTCTGTGAGCCTCCCAAAATATCAGCTCTATTACAAAGTTAAAGGGATGGTACAGTTTTGGTTGAGATGGAGCTTCAGGTTTCCAACTTCCAACATCCACCCTTTAGAGATAATGAGAAACCTCTTATAAAACATGAAAGAGCATGTAATTCTAAGAGGAATTCACACTTTATTTGATGAAAATTGGTGAGGAAATGGCTGAGATATCCAAAACAGTTATTCTAACAAAAGGTGGAACTACCTATTATCAGGATCGCTTTGTTTTACGTTGTTTTTAGATATCTCAGCAATTTCAAAAACGGATTTTAATCAAATGAACTTTGAATTCCTCTATAATTGTATGCTCTTTAACATTTCATAAAGTGATTTCTTGCAAAAGAAAGTATCTTGCAAAAAGTCAAAGGCTGAATCCTCACCTCAACCAATACTATACTATCCCTTTAAACAAAATAGTTCTGCTTACATGCAGGACCCAATGTCGCTGAAGTCCTTGATCTGAGTGCCAAAGATGAGGTAGCCCAGCTGGGCATAGGCCAAGAAGATGATGAGGAACATGACGGTGAATCCTCCCACGTCCTTGGCACAGCGGGACAGGGTGGAGGACAGCTGGGTCATGGTCTTGTTGAAGCTGATGTACTTGAAGGTCTGGGGTTACAAGCACGGAGGGAGGAGGCAGGAATTAACCATCAGTCTATGAACACACATCAATCAAACTATAGGGGCTTATAGGCCATGCTTAGTTTCAATCATGGTTACTTTGTCTTTCTTTCTTTTTGATATGTCAGTCATGGTTACTTGACCAGACAATTAAGACAAGTTCATACCTCAATATCAATAACACTTACAAATAGAGAAACAGTTTGATATATGTCATGACTCAGTGGCAAAACTGTAGTTGTACATTTCTACATATCTGAAATGTCTTGATTTGTGTATACAAGACAAGAGGAAAGGGAAATGCATATTCTTGCTGGATACTACATGTAGGTACATAATAATCTTCCAACACAAATATACAAATGTGGCTATAAAACAGTGTATCAGGTTAAGTTTGGGATTCTCGTCACTCCACAGATACATTAACAACAGAAATTTTGATAATCGTAATGTCATTCTTCTAGCCTGTCATGAAAACACAACAGGTTTTGATACTGTCGTTTGTTCCAGCAAAGCATGCTGGAAAATGATAGGGTGGGACTGATGGGAGATGGTAAAAGCGAATAAACACCTTGATCCATGCTAAGAACACATTGACAGCTATGATGTTGTTGAAGAGATCCTGCCAGTAGCCTAGGATCTCAAAGTCGGGGTAGATGTTGGGCTGGTCGAGGAGGTCCTGTATGAGGTTACCGACAGTCAGGGTCCGGTAGCAGCTGAACGCCACACAGACAATGGAGATCTGGGAAGAAATGATGATGAAGACAACTAATCTTTACAATATTAGTCTATGAGTCTTTTGATCAATCTTTGCTTTGAGTGCCTGAATAGAACAAACAAACACAAGAAAATAATGAAGTAGGACTGAATTACCAAATGTCCTACTAAGAACATTTATGTGCCATGATGCAGAATGTACGTCTGAGTAATCAATACTGTTATCACTGGAAGAGAATATTTTCAAACATAAAGTCACAGCGAGTCAGTACAAATTTTCACAACACTTTCATTATGGAGTCAAGCACTAATGTTGCAACTTAAACTCACACGTTGAAATGAGTGCTGAGGTACCTCTCACCACTGATAGCATGATATATAAAATCTAGGTAAATTAATTTACTACGATACAGCAGTCGTGATGGATTGATGTCTTCAACTGATACATTAAAACCTGACAACTTTCCATCACTTTCTATCCACAAAATTGAACACTCTCTCACACACACACACAAATGACAACCTCAAATTCAACTAAAGCATTTATGTTGTACACGAAGAAAAGCATGCATCATTCATTGCCCTTCAATTCACCAAGATTATGATGATATCCAGGCAGTTCCAGGTGCTCTTGAAGTAGGACCAGCGGTGGCGCTTTATCTCTAAAATCTCCTCCACCATGTAGTAGAGGATGTAGAGGCAGAAGATGCCCTCGCAGCAGAGGATGAAGTAGTCGAAGGCCGTCACGTAGCGCAGCAGCTTGACAGTGCGGAACTGGAAGGAGGGGATGGCGCCACCTGTTGGGGGATACTCCACCACCAGTCTGATGGATAAAGAGAAAGAAAAAGAGTGAAGACAGCAGAGAATAGGTATGAATTATCAAAGGCCCCTTTATTCTGTTTCTTGAGGCTACTCAATCTATCAGGGATGCCAGTTGGAATAAAAGAGAGGGCTTGAAATACTTTATTTAAAGCTACTTTGTACAAAATAGGGCCTGAAATGTGGTACTATCCAGGCCTGAATTTAGGCTCTCGCCTGAAAACGAGCATCCCTGATCTATTTTGCTGTTTACTTGTATAATTACACTGGCCAAGGGATATGCTTTGCTTGAATTGCAATTTTTTTTTTTTTCTGCCAACTTCTTCATGATACAGATGTAGGTCTCCTCCATTCTCACGTTTGCATGGCAGTCATTGAAACATACAATGCTATTCAGATATCCACAATGTTAATTGCATCTTAAGGTAAATGAAAAACAAAAGTGACTTTTCCACTCAAAGAGAGAACTTTCAAGTGTGTCAAGTGTATTACTAGAACACATCAAATCTTTTGAGTAAACAGAATAATTGAGAGCAGAACCAAACTAGAAATGTCGCTATGGCGACTGATGCCTCCGCCATAATGCATGATTCTCCCAATAGGTGTATAGTACAATGTCTTCACAATGTGTGATGACAGTTTCACATAACAGGCAAAATATCGAAATAACAGGTTTGTCAGAAATATCTTAAATGTTCACTTTCCACGAACTGGGTTTGCTATAATTGTCTATTAAAGAGTGCAGGTACACATATTTGGGGAATTGAACATTTTTACTTGACTTCTGACCGACCTTATTATAAGTTTATGCATTAAGTATAATTTTCAAGGTATGAAGAATGAGTGTAATTACAGTACAAAATATATCTCTTTTTTATGCATTTAAACCTGACCTTTGACCCTTAACCTTTGACCTTTGACCTTCTGGCTGGAAATTTCCAAGAGAATCTCCATTATTAATACATGTACATATATTAAATTTTAAAACTAATAATGCAATCATTGCATATACTAGTATATGAGGGAAATAGTAACATTTTGAGGAGTTGACCTTGACCGTTGACCCCCTGATTATTGACCCATGACCCCTAAATTCCCTAGATAATCCCTGCCAGTCAGTACATGCATATGTACCAAGTTTCATGAAGATACATTGTACATTGAACCATTTGCGAGAAAAGTGAAAACATTTTCACCTCACCTTTGACCTTTTGACCTTTGACCTTATGACATGAAGCTCTCTCTGGAGAATCTTTACGCAGTAGTACATGTCTACACTAAGTTTCAAGAAAATAACTGCGGGCACTGCATAGATATGGGGGAAATAGCAACATTTTTAACATTTGACCTTGACCTTTTGACCTTTGACCTCTTGCCAATGTCACTAAAATCTACTCAACTAATTGTCCCATCATACATCATCCTTGGACCAAGTTTGGTGAAAGCTGCTTCATCCAGTTTTGAGTTATCACGTAAACAGATAAATTTTAGGATTTGACCTTGATCTTTGACCTTTGACCTTTGTCCGATTTCACTGAAAAACTAATCAAGTAATTGTCCCATCATACATCATCCTCTAACGAAGTTTGGTGAAATTTGCTCTATCCAGTCTTGAGTAATCGCGTAAACGGATACAATTTCATGATTTGACCTTGACCTTTGACCTTTAGCCGATTTCACCCAAAATCTAATCAAATCATTGCCCCATCATACTTCATACTTGGACCAAGTTTGGTAAAATTCCAGTAAATATTACTCAAGTTATCGCGTAAACGAAAGCGGACGGACGTATGTACAGACGTACAAACGGACGGACACACGGACGGACGGACGGACGGACGGACAACCCGAAAACATAATGCCTCCGGCACCACTTCGTGGCGGAGGCATAAAAAAAACAAACATGTCTCATCTATCAAGGTAATCTTATGACTGCACAATCACCGTTATATCAACTGACGAACTGAAAATAAGAATTCTGCAACAGCTGATCTCCACATCTTAGCAGAATCTTTGCAACTAGAACTGAATTTGATCTACATCTCAAAATGCCACATAGTTATACTAAATCACAAAGACTTGCACAAAACCTACCGTATGATACAGAAGAGATTGATATTGGCATTGTACACAGTGAAGTCTGTGAAGACAGCTCTGGTGCCACGATCCAGCCAAAGGTTCTCTTTCAGGGACTCTACGATCGCCCGGGATTCGTCCTTGGTCTTCTTCAGGTCGGCATAGTAACCGCCTCCGCCGTACGATGTGATGAGTCCACTATGCCCTGACCCATCTAGATCATCCTCCGTACTATAGACCCACCTATACAAATAAAGGAGAGGTAGAGGAAAGTTTGAGGCTACTTGCAATTCACTAGGACATTACATTACGCTAACAGGTACATGGTAATCCAGTCGAGTTATTTCCTCAATAGAAAGTGTTCATTACTATGAAATATCTTACTTTTTGAACACTGTTTAGTTTGCCATTTACTATATAAGTAAACTTTCTACAGGTTTCAATATGAAAGGTTTTCATTAAAATTGGACTACTGATTGATAGCTTGAGAGTACTTGTGTTGACAATCTTACCAAACAGCAGTTCATCTGAAGAAGCAGTATTAGATTACTGAAGTTGAGCAAAGAGCAAGAATTTGCTATGATCACTTGTGTTCCACTGCATGTCATTTCACCACACAAGTATATGCTCCCAGAGCATCTTCATATAGGTCTTCAAATGCAATTTTTTACTAATTTGTGCTTTTAAATTTGTTTCAACAAGTTTCGTAACAATAATAAATTGAACTCAAATGGACATTTTCCCAATTTCACATTGCAAAATGAGTTGGCAGTTTGCATCTAGCATTTGCTCGCTACAGATTATCGTTGCAGAGGCAAAACCAAGGACAGGCTCATTAACTTCATCGGCCTGCCAAAAGCACAATGATCTCAACAGCGTGAGTAACATAAGCCAGCACGTCATCAGGCTGCGAAAATGCCACTTACGCTGATCCGTTCATGAGACCAAACGGGGCCATATCCTCCACACTCTCAGAATAGGCGGCATAGCACGTCCTGATCGTGCTCTCAAAGTCCGAGTGGACGGTGCAGGAGTCGTTGGTCACCTTCAGCTGGCGCAGGCGCGGCACGCCAAGCAGCTTGTTCTCATAGAAGATGTAGCCCAGTTCGTCAGATGTGATATTGTCATCGTTATACCAAGTCTCCCAGTACAGACCGTCCACAAGCGGTCCCTCAGCAAACTGCAAGAGCAGTGATTAAAGCAAATGTAAGAAGTGATGAACCACTACACCATTTACAATTGGTGGTGGTATGAACATGAGTCAATGGCTGAGCTCCTGATGGCTGCTACTGCTACAAGTTTCCGATGTCATGATGCAATTCCATACCCTGCTATAGTTGACTGTAATCTTTTTTCAAAAGGCAAGTTATTGGATTTGAAAGTTTTACATGGTTTTGCAAAACAGTGATATCAGTTCTAAACACTTGTGTAAATTGGAAAGAAGTAATGATCATGTTATCACCTCACATGTGTCACTGACCTACGTACAATGTGCATACAAATCTTCATTAATTTTCCTATTTTGACATTTAGAAAATTGATAAGAACAAGGTGTAGCCTTCGTATCATATTATTATAGTATTCTAATAAGCTAGAACTTGACCTTAAAAGGATGGTACAGTATTGGTGGAGATGAAAATTGGGCTTTCACTTTTTTTTGAGATACCAAGAAAACACTTATGAAATAGCACAGAGCATACCATTTTAAGAGAAACTCAAAATTTATTTGATGAAAATCGGGTTTAGATAGCTGAAACATCCAAAAACAAAGTAAAACAAAACGATCGTAATAAAATGTGGGTCCCACACCTTATTAGGATCACTCTGTTTTGGATATCTCAGCCATTTCAAAATCAATTTTCATCAAATAAATGTTGAAATCCTCCTGGAATTACATGCTCTTTCATATTTCATTAGAGGTTTCTCACTATCTCACAAAAAAATGATAAAAACCTGAAGTTAAGTCTCAACCAAAACTATATGATCCCTTTCAGTAGAACAGGTGCTGTATTTGTGATTTTACTGACTAAAAACATAATTTTCATTCATTTCTAAGAACGAACCAATTCACGCCTCTCCCAGTTTGCCTGCGTGTACGTGAGACCAATTATCGCCATTTGGTGCAAACATGTCTGATTTACATTGTAGATGAGACATCTGCCATTCATTTGTTGCAAATTTTACTCAATCGATCAAAGAAAATGTAAACACACTGCAGAAATTGCACTTTAATGCCCTGCTGATCTTTATCTGACAAAATATTGTCCCCAAACAATCCTCTCTTCACTGATAACATAGTTGTCTCTAAAACACTGAATGACTAGATACCAAGGTTTGCCCTCTCTCTTCTCTAACTCCTGTTTATTCTGCCACCTTCCATCCTTTGGAGGTGTTTTCCCATATTGAAGCCAAGATGCCATGGCAGCATGAATAAAATTTATCATGGTTAATCATAATCACAGCCTACTATGTGTATCATGTAGTGAAAAAAAACAACAACAACATAACGACAGCAACCTATCATCAACTCAGTGTGTAATTCCAACTGGATTCAGCAACTTCAGTCAATCCTGTAACATGCCATATAAACAAATCAGGCATGGCTATTCTGTATAATACAGGACTTTGACTCCTGTAGAAGTGCATACTACAGATCTGCTGATCTTCCGTTTGCATGCATGACCAGAAGATGCAAATTTGCCATAGAGACCATGACTCACCCTCCAGAAGTCGTGCATGGTGGTCATCCCGCGGAAGGTGTTCTTGGTGTCGGGGAACTGGGTGTCAAGGAACAGCTCTGACATGACCTTGGTGTAGTAGTACATGTGCGAGTCTGTCATGCCGAAGGTCACTGTGTGGAGACAATGTGCAATATTTATTATCATAGACATCTTTACAGACTGCCACTGCATACAAAAACATTGTTGAGTTACACTGACTGAAAGTAATGTGGAAAGCTGCTCAAAGGGATGCTTGGTACAGTTACAGTTGAGATTTTTTGAGATAATGAGAAACCTCTTATCAAATGTGTATGAAAGAGCATAATTCTAAGAGGAATTCAAAATCTATTTGATGAAAATTGGTATTGAAATGGTTGAGATATCCAAAACAAAGCAATTCTTACAAAAGGTGAGACCAATCTTTTATCAGGATTGCTTTGTTTTACTTTGCCCTTGGATATCTCAGCCATTTCCAAACTGATTTTCATCAAATTAACTTTGAATTCCCATTAGAATTGTAAGCTCTTTAACATTTAGTGGAAAAATGAGCAAAGAAATGGGATTCCATTGGGATTTACACATTTCATAAAGTATATCGCAAAAAGTTAAAGGCTGAATCCTCAGCTCAATCAATACTATATCATCCCTTTAAAAATCCTCAGCTCAATCAATACTATATCATCCCTTTAAAAGGTATGCAAGTACAGTGATGTGATGTATATTGGAAACAAGACTTCTGATTTTGCATATTCTGTTGAGGGCAGCAAAGAAAATTAAAAAGAGTTGTGGCATTTTTGAAATGGACTTTCATTTTCTTTTGCTATTATTCATGCTCACTCAGAGTCTGAAAATATCAGAAGATACAATTTGGAAAATGAGGCACTTACCTACAATAAGAAAAACTAATGGGATGGCAAAACACTGCAATTTACAGAGACTGTCTCTTCTGATGTATCATGTTTTTCAAGCTATGTCAGTTCATTAGAGCTGAGTATATGGATGGCAGCAATTAAATCCGCAACGCTGTACGCACAGTGGAAAAACAGCTAGAACCCAATCAACAATTCCACTTCATACAAAAGGATATTAAAAATACCTCATTACCACCATATGAAAGCTCTAATGAAATAGAGCCTTGTAAAAATGGCAAATAGCAATAAAAAAAAAAACCCAACAAACTACTGCCATTTAAACTGGCTTTTCACATGAATGATGTGTCCTTCACAAACAATTTTGTTGGACAAAAGGCATGACCATGAACATGTTTAGCATTCAAATTCTGCAAGTTCGCTGCACTGGTCCTTCGTGTCTGTTTGAATCACCTTTGATACTCGATGTCTTTCATAGTGAACGCAAAGTACACTGTATTACTATCATTTCATCTTCACCTGGAGCAAGACATCTTAATCAAATTAAATTTTGTGTTGTTCTGATTGAGCTAGATAAATTTTTACTGAACATTTCTGTTAGTCAAGAAATTGAACATTTACTTTGTCGTCAAACCCACTTCAGATAGATTAATGAGCATCCATGGACAAGGTGCATAAAGGGTCTGTGACAAAGAATAGCAAGGCATGGATGCCTACTGCAGATGATGCTGCGTGTTGACGGTAAATGAGGCATGCATCAAATTTGCTGATGCCGGTGGCGCCATGGTAACGGCTTGATGCTACCGTGGCAACTGCTGAGGCTGGCGCCTCATGGCTACTGACGATCACTGCTCATCGCGCAAAGGGCTATGCTGAATATTGATGGATAATACCTCACTCGCACAAATATGATGGTAACTGTGCGTTGATCTCAAGGGATTATGATGGAATATTTAATTGTTTTCTTGTTAAGTTGTGCATCCATGTACATGAGATTGCACCATATTGCTTAAATATTTGTCCCTACCTCATTCTACACTCAGTACTTCCAGTAATAATTTTCTGTTATGTTGTTAGTTTCATTTACTCATATACATACATGTATTTCTCTATACATTAATGTGCTTTTGGCTTTCAACCATTTATCTGTGTCTTCATTCAAACAAAGGATTCATCTAGATTAATTTTGGCTGATGCATTCAAGTTCTCATCCACAGCCCATTCCAACACACGTACACGCTCAACACTTGAAAAGGCTCGCTCTACAAATTCCGGGATTACAATCTGTACTGCAGTCAAAGAGCATGCAAACTCTATCAACACATCTTCTCCCAAGGTTTCTGGAAGTTTTGTTCTATTATTATGCAGATCAATTTATCCCCCCTCATGCCCATTCCCTGCATTGTTGACTCACTGCGCTACACAATAATAGCATCTCCGTTATATGACTGCCTAAGCCTTTCTTTGTCATCTCCTGTAGGGAGAGCTTACAGACACCCACAACACCACGGAAGGGGGCTGTCGAAGAGCTGACTATCTCACAGGATCGATTAGTGCCTACCTTTCCCCGACCAAATGCTGCATTATCTGGGAGGGATCATTAAAGATTCATGGTACTTGCAACAATGGAGTACAGACAGGATGAAAAGAGCGATCTATAACTAGCTTTTAGGGGGATGTGAACAAAGCAGCTATAGACACGTACAAAGTGGTTATAGCTAGCTACACACTACATCATAAAATGGTTGTCATAAATAAGTCGGTACCCTACGTCCTTGTGCTACTGCGCAAGAAGTAAAACAATGAAATTTAATAGTCTATTACCATGAGCAATCATACACATTCCCTGTTTTAAGGGCAGCATCAATGGATGTCGCAGAACATGTAAACTACAAAGAGAAAGAGAACATACAAAAGGCTGTTGATGCATTATTACTAACAAATAAAAGATGGAATAAAAATTAAGATTTTTAGCAGGTTTTGGGTACACTTCTTTCCTTCTCGACTTACCGATGCATATGACAACCAAGAAAACGAGGTAAATAGCCAATTCTCTCAACGTAGTCTTGACATGGAGTTCTTTATCAACCGTTGTGTCTTCCGTCTGTCTGGTCCTCCACAAGGCTGGAAAGGGAAAAAATGCAGAAATCATACAGAATATGAAACCAGAAGAAGTGCTATCTCTTCTTTCCTGTTCACATGAATTTACATTTATCACTATCATAATGACATTCATTCACTTTTTATAGTATCTATACAAGTCCTTCTTCATTGAAAATGTATTCATAATTTATAGGGCTCCTCCAAACTGAAGCATTGTATAGAAGTCTCATATATCTTAATACAGGCATGTTTCAGTTGTGTCCTGTTTAATTTATTTGATACATAAAATACAAATAGTTCAAGCAGTGTGACAGTAATCAATGTTCAAAACAGTAACTGTTTAGTCCATGCACATGAAAAGCAAATTCAATCTTCAACAAGCACATTTCAAAACCACTCTTCTTGTTTTGCAAATTCTTATTTAAAACATAAAGTATAACCCTCTTTTGCAAGTCATCACAATGCCTCCAAAAAAAAAAGTCTAGGGGTCATTGAAAGGTATATGTCAAGGCACACTCCGCATCTAACAAAGAAAAATGAAGGATTTGTTGATTGAATAGTAATCAAAATGCTTCAGCTATCTCTTGAGAGTCCAAGAGAATAGGTAATGTCAGGTACCCAGTCATATCATAACCTACTGTGAACAGAAACTGTTGTATTGAAAACAGCCTGTGCACTAAATGAATGATAATGAATTCTTCAATTAGACCTTTAAAAAAATGTTGACAAAAAGAAAGCCTTATGTATAATTCTGGTACACAGCAGAGCATTATGTTGAAAAGAGAAACGAACAAATGTGACTGGCAATATTTCTATCTCTCTTCAAACTATTGCTTTTGATAACTCTTTTCTTATCAATCAGCATGCTATTTGTAATCAAAAGTTTGTATACTTCATTCTATGTGAAAAAAAAACATGCAATACTGCATGTGTGATGCACTTTTTGTATGATCTCTTTTATCATTTTTTTTTTCTTAATGACTTACGTCAATCTAATGTTTTATTCAAATTCACTTCAAACAACTGCTTCATTTCAAACAACTGCTTCATTTCATGTGATTGCCTTGAGTTTGATAATTTCTTCTTTCCTGTGTTTACACTATCATTGCATTTACACGGTTCTAACTTTAAAAAAAGAGAGAAAAAAAAAAGAAAGAGTAATCTCCGGTCCATGTGTTCCTGGATGTAATGTTTATGACCCTCCCCCCCCCCCCCCCCCACCCCCCCCCCGCGAAAAATCAGTTGCTCACTAATTTAAAAATCGTTCGACTTTTCATTTTCTGCGAGGTAATACTTATAGCACACTGGGAAGCACAACTAGCACAAATATACGGTATGCTGTCTACAAGTATACAACATACTTGCAGTTGTATATTAGTAAGTGTTATTTTTTTTTCCTACTTCTAAATACACTGACAGGAAAAAAATACATGTACATTAAAAGCTGGAATGTTATTGTCAATTTGAATAGCAAAACAACTTATTAAGCCCAAGTGTTGCTTTTAAATCTATATAGTTAAAAATAAGACATACCACAAGAAATTATAACCAAATTTCAGAAGCTACCCAGCTCAGCTATTAAAAACTACGCTTGGATTATAATTACAGATACTTCCTACATGAAACAACAAGCATTACTTCCAGTACACAAAACACTTCTGCTACATGTTACAACCTTACAAGAACAATTGTAGCCCCTCAGATCTGTTTCAAGGGCATTCTATTGACTTACATATGAGGCATACACAATCAATATTGGTTAGTGGGGAATCAATACCTTGCTTGCTAGAGTCTGATGTATCACAAGATAGGAACACACTTTCTCATTAAACATCCCATTACAATCACCTTGTGCAAAATCTAAAGCTTGGATAAATTACGATCAAATCAACAACATCCACGACAACACATCTAATTACCCGCTCTTTGGGCAGACTCCAGTGCAGCAACATACTATATTCCTCTGCAATGTACATAAAGAGTATCATATCACGGCTTCACTGAAAATAGTTAATGCTGGTTTGTGAAAGGTTTAGTATCCACTCCTCGGTATCTTTTTCGAAGGACCAGGGAAGAAGGTGTGTAGATATTAAACGGTGGTTTGCATTATTTTGTCATTCTCTATACCAGAGATGATGCACTTTGTTTTGCTAGCTCAGCAACTTCTCCAGTGAAACATACAACTCACAATACCACTCAATAATTCAATGAAAATATGACAGCCCTTGGAAAACATCATGCCTGCTGCTCAGGCTCACATTTAGTTTTAATTCTTGTAAATAAATGAAAAAAAAAATGCTACCATAGAGTTTGTATCTTTTATATTTTAACCTAAAGCAGCATACTGTAAATGGTCAACGGCTGAAGCTACAGCCATTCTGCCCTATGTACACTGTACAAATTATTGCACATGCTGTCACTGACAGTCCACTGGTAAATTGCATCAAGATCAAGACCCATGCCATTCAGGGCTGATTGATCGCAGCAAATTGCCATGGTGACACACAATAGATCAATTTTTAATTTGAATGGCACTGGAGATTGCACAGAAAACAGCACCATTTGGATGCAAAACAAAGGCATGTCCCTTCATGCTGCATTTGGGCTTGATTTATATGAGCGAAAAGATGATTGCTGTCACATGCCTGCAGTGCATACCTTGACAAGACTGATGATCTGATGGTAAACTTTGATGTATTGTGTAATTTTTCATGATTATGAGAAAAATGTCAGTGAGACCTATGTATACAGCATGCAATTTCTATGCTTGAATTGCAAAGCTAATCTTTTTGTAGCACTTGTAATCTCATCTACAATGTAAATGGCACACACAGCAGACTGGTCGAAATGTGGGAGAAGGGAAAAGCAACCTTGGGCAAAACATAAACAACAGAATATGTAGAGCTTTGTACATCGTACACGTACAAGTTGTACAATACATTCATGACTGAGGCACCAATGAATTCTGTTCGAGGCGGACCTTTTTCTTTTTATTTCCTTTTTTTTGTGTCCAGAGTACAACGGCAGCCCAATTTGTCCTAATTAGACTTGCTCAAAGTGAAAATATATTCTTCACTCCTGTATTAACTTTATGACTATGGCAAAATAAAACTAACTTTGCTTTACACAGCAGTTTGTAAGTTGGGGAAAAAAATTCTAAAACTGTTTACTTTCATTTGAACATGAGGACGGTGATATTGGTAACCTGTCACATGTGATGATAAAGCACTGCAGTGCGCACAAATCTGCACCAAATTTCCTCTTTTTTTTTTACTGATTCCAAAAATATGAAATTGATACTTTCACACCAGATCCTTCTAAAGTTTTAATGAATTAGCAATGATGACTAGGGAAAAAAAGGATTATATTGGATTCACATAAAAGAATGATCATCCATATGCACAACTTTAAATGTGGAAACTATCACAGAGTACCTTTGTGCAAATCATATTACCTGCACCTGCTCATTTACTGTTACATACTGGTGTACATCATTATTTTCTTTTCTTCAGGTACATGTAATTTGTACTTTCAAATTTGTTATCTCTCATATCTTATTTTTTAGTTCTTTTCCTTTTGTCGCTTTCCCCTTGCACTTAGAATGTATTGTATTCAGTAAGTTATAAATATAATGTATTATTATCATGAAATCTTACCACTTCTATTTTGAGTACATTGTATGTGATTGTGTGTGAACTCTTTTGCACTTTTCAACAATTTTAACTTCACGTTCCCAAACTTACTTGGTTTTGTCTTATTTATATTACTAACAATCTATTAGGGACTTTACTCTTTTAATTGTATAAGAAGTTGATAATCCCTCAAATCTACACCTATCTGTACCAATGTACTCCTGTATTCACAGGTATAGTACTGCCAGTCTATCTAAACTAATTTCCATTATTGCACAATAATGCATTGCCATTTCATGTTATACTGTGATTGTTATGAAATGAGAAGTCTTAACAATTGTTAAATTTCCCTCAATGCTATAAAATCATGAAACTTCATATTCTCAGTCATTTCCACCCCTAAGCAATAATACACTGATTTTTTAGATATTACCATCAAATGTGTATGTTTGCTTAGAAATTCTCAACAGAAAATTTCACAAATAATCAGAATTCTAAAGAAAGTACCCTTATTGGTCAATCAGAACCCTAACTGTGATGCATTTCCCTCTTCTTCAGGGAGGGTTAAAATGAAACTTTGACTGATTACTACTGTGTCAAAACAACTTTGTGAACATGGTTGTGCTACAGTCGTAGATTAAACAAAAAACTTTTAACACATTTCTTGGGATGCACACAAAATGAAGAATTATGGATCAAATTATATACCATCAACATGTGCACAAGGTAGGACTGAGTTTTGTTTTGTTTTGTTTTGGGGCAATTCATCTTCTAATGACGAGATGGCCATTGAACCAGGAACTCTCAAAATGAGCACTTAAACCCTTTGAAGACTACAGTCTCAACTAACCAGAGTATTCTGGCAGGTGTCTCTGATAAATGCATATGATGTGTCACATAGCAAAATAAGCTGGTCCTTGATTGACACTTTTCTTGATTAATTTGTCAGCAGAGGATTTAATTATCTCTTGCACTTAGGAAGTGAGGCTACAGTATAAGGGATGGCTCTTCTAATCACAAATATTGTTTTAAAAATAAATCAAAATTACATTGAATTACATTGAATTACATTGAATTGAATTGAATTGAATTGAAATGAATTGAATTGAATTTAACCCATTTATGCTCATCATTTTGACACAACACAATCAATGTAAAACCAGAAACTTTTGCATGCATTTTAATATTGCACATTTGGTGAGAGTCAAGATTTGCCATATTGAAATGCATGAAAAAGTTCTTGTTTACATTATAAATGCATTGGATACCAAAAGCAATTTATAGTGTATGTCATCATGGAACATTTCTCCTGTTGGTTCTGAAAAAAAAAAAGAATAAAATCATGCTGCTGTTGGCCTACATCATTTGTAGTTACAATCTAATTTCTAAAAAAGTCATCATATCTAATAATAAATGCATTTCTTCACACCTGGAATGATATCTTATTCTAGACTTTAATCAGAAGTGGAGAGCATACATTCTATTTGACGGATTTTGTTTCTCAGTGTTAAGTGCAATAAAAATGCTGAACATTTCTGGACTTGTCAGTGCAGCGGAGACCTAAGGATATTTCTGACTTTGCTCTACTCATTGTTGGCCTTGGTTGAAACATGTAAACATTGAGGAATTTAATGACTATCACAGTTTTTGTTGAATTTAAAAAAATTGACAAAACTTGTATCTATTTAATTCTACTACTATTAAGCTTGTCTAGGTTTCTTTAATAATACTATTTAATCAAGTTAGGGGCCTATTTTATAAGTTTGTGAACACTACATCACCTATCTTCTCATACTTTAAACTTAGAGGTCTACACCACTTCCTTTCTGAAGAGCCTCATTTCACACTCTAAACTCTACTTCATGTACATTCCATGCGAGATGGAATTTTTATACAAATTATAATAATTTAATAGAAAAATCTATTTTGTTACTCACATCTGATTCCTCGGCCAATTTTAACCCAGCAACTCGCCTTCTCCCGTTCCGCTTTTGCCTTGGCAACTTTCGGGTCCATCGCTCTGATCTGACCACCGACGTAAACTTCATTTTCCATGGCAGTAGGTGCATGATCGTCGTCCTCGCTATCCGATTCCTCTTCTTCATCATCATCATATTCTCTTTCGGCAAAACTGCTGTGAACATTCCTTTCTTCTGTACCCATGTCAAAACCTTCGTTGTCGTTCCAGGCATTGCGAGATGCAGAGCTGCCTGGTCTCCTCGCCTCCTCCTCGATTTTGTCCATTTCCATCTCGTCTTGTAGAGAAAGTCCGCTCGCACTGGAGCCCGGACGAGGAGAAGGCCTAGGTGATGGACTCACCCGCCTGTTGGAACTCATTTTGAAGGCCCTCTCTGCAACAATTTACTCAGATTACCTGACAAGCAAAACGTAACAGGGTTTGATGTTATTCGGGTACAATCGTACTCATCAATCTCTAAGTATTCATCAGCATCACGCGATGAAAACTTTAGAAGACAACCGGTACGACGTCCTCTCTACCTGCTCAACTCACTTCTGTTGCATCCGCCGATCTGCGCATTGAATTGTACGCGTGTGTACGTGTACACCAAACACCACCCTCCACTAGTGCATTGTATAAACCGTTCGATTGTGCTACACAATGGGAGCTGGAGGTGTGTGAAGAGAATGATGATGATCTCTGCGCAGCAAAACTTTGCGTGTTTTCGTGGATTTTCCAGCGCAGTCTCTCGCAGCGGGAGAACGCAAGACACCAACTTCAAGAGCCCCGATCGATACTGACGAGTTGCCGTAGAAAGTCTAGTCTACTTCTTAGACATGAGATGCGGTATTAACCGGAGGAGGTGGTGGAAGCGGGAGGATGAGTTTGGCGTCACGTGCTACATGAAATTCACATAAAAGAAAAAAAAAATCAAACCGGTTTCCAGAGAAAGAAATTAACATTAGAAAAAAAAAATCAGAATTCTGTCTAATTTGTTCTCTAATCATTTCGCAATGGTCTGTATTTTGGCATCCTCTCAGCGTAGGGCAGGGAATAAATATTTGCAACCTGCCTGTTCTTCGAGACTAGGATTGATGTCCGATGACGCAAACCTGATTGCGAAATAGAAAGGAGCGAGGAGAATTTGATATCAATTAGCCCAGAAATCTTCAGACGTTATAGGACTATACTCTCGAGCAAAAAATAAAACACCCAAATTACTTAGTAGTCATAACCTCCTTGTGTTAACAATTAAATTGTAAATTCACCAAAGAAAGCGAAAAACGCAACAATTTCAGTTACCTAGGCTCTACTATATTAGACTGAAATACTTATCTCATGGCATATCGGGTAAAGATACAGAAATGCAAAAATATAATCAGACATAGTTCCAACATACTCAGTACTCACGGGAATTAGGCGTACAAGTATCTCTTTTTAAAGCATAAATAATGTCTTTCAAAGAAATAGAAAGATTAGAAAAATTCGCGCTACCGCATTTCATTTCATTTTAGTTTATTTCCAACAACACAACACATTCATACACGTATAACACAAAATAATTACAATGTTGTTAACAAAGAAAAATACTGTCGTGATCGACAGTACTGTGGTCTTTCTGACTGTCCTGTGATGAATTCAAATCAAAATTGTTGGAAATTCAGAAGACATGTTGAAAAGCAAAGCTTCTACTTTGCAGTCCTCTCCTCGTGGACAATAACTTATACTTATTGAACTAAACTAATAATACTAAGGTAAATTGCCTATGAAAGGGAAAAAGTAACACGTTCACACACACACACACACACAAACAAACAAACACGAGGAAGCTCTCATGTAAAGAGAGAAAAAAACAGAAAGAAGAGGAATTAGCGTCGAAGGAGTAACAGAAAAAGACTAAAAAGGAGACAGGGAAGTTAAAAAGGGGGGGGGGGGTAAAGGAAGAGGAGTTGATAGGTCACTATGCAACACACGCGAGGAACAAGATGCGAGGTTCATGAGAGATTGTGATGAGAGAGATTGTGTACAATGTATATTGAAACGATAAACGATTTTGACAAGAAGAAAAAGAAACCTGAAATTATATAGAGCGTAAGATTCTGCTACATAAGAATTAATGAAAATTATCTTCAGTTTGAAAGCTATACTGTTATCAAGAGTATTCTAAAATCACATCTGCAGAATCATAATATTATTCTAAAAGTTGCACCAGAATTGTAATTCTTGATAATCGATGTCAAAATGGCATAAGAGGAGACTTTGCTGTTTAATCGCTTATTCGTTATGGTGTTATTGGATGGTCTATTTTGATTCTTTCGTATATTTTGTCTCAATCCCCGCACACCTTCCCCACGGTGACGGAATCATATAGTATTGGGCCCTACGTCGATTCCTAAACAAAACTCTAAAGAAGAAATGATACTATACATCACAAATTTAAACCGAGAGTTTGCATGTGATGGAGGATATAAAGAATATAAGAAATAATATAAGAAGAGGAAAGAAAAAACAAGGGACGGATGACGCCATCAAACAAAAACGACATCAGCATCTTTTTTAGCATCTGTTATTTCTAATCTTTGCATATTTCTGTATGTAAATATTTTCTTCAGTTGTATCTCGATTTCTGTTCATATAATTAGTTTCCATATTATAATATTCATTTGTGTATACGTTTTGATTGTATATTTCTGTTTATGGTAATTTCGTTTGTAAAACCCGCTTTATAGTGAATGTTCACGGCCTTGCTGAACACCAGTATATAAATTGAGAACACAGGCATTTTGCTCTATGATTACATAAAAGCAAGCAAACAAACGAACGAACATTGTTGTCACCCCTGAAATCCAGACATATAAGAATTAACTTTTAAATGCGTCTAAAAAAAATAAAATAATTAACGTTTCATTATCTTATAATATATATATATATATATATATATATATATATATATATATATATATAGTAGCCCATATCAGGGAATGAGTCGATAGTTTTCAGGTCTTCATGAAGCAGTGACATCGATTGCAAAATTAAGGCCTATCCAGATTCAAACTGAAAGCAAATTATAATTTATAGATGAGGTGATAGTTCCAATGCCTTGTACACATACTCTTCACTATATAGTTCAGGTTATCAGCGATAGGCATAATTTGCTACGTATTTCAGAACATTAATGTCGTTTACGTGAATTAAAGGACAAGTTCACCTTCATAAACATAAGGATTGAGAAAATGCAACAATATTAGTAGAACACATCAGTGAAAGTTTGAGGAAAATCAGACAATCCGTTCAAAAGTTATGAATTTTTTAAATTTTTGTGTTGGAACTGCTGGATGAGGAGACTACTACAGCTTGTGAGTCATAATGCGTACAACAGTATAAAGAAAATATAAAAGAAAATTCAACATATTTTCACTTTTTTCGCATAATAAAAGAACAATTGACTTGCCTCTTTCTAAAGGCAGGGGGAATAATATTACCCATAATATCTATCGGTAACGAGTCAGGGGAATGTGTACTTTTTTCAAAAGATGGAATTTTGTGAAATTTTCTTTATATTTCCCTTATATTGTTGTACGCATGTGACATCTAAGTTATTCATACACTGCAGTAGTCTTCTCATCCAGCGGGTACTGCACAAAAACTTCAAAAATTCATAACTTTTGAACGGATTGTCTGATTTTCCTCAAACTTTCAATGATGTGTTCTACTAATATTTCTACATTCTCTCAATCCTTATGTTTATGAAGGTGAACTTGTCCTTTAAGATCAAGTGTGTCCCAAGTAAGTGAAGCTGCCTTGCAAGAATCACAAGAGACAGATAACATGGAGACAGAAGAACTGTTTATTATTTATCGTTTGATGGGTAATTTTTGGACAACCTACAAGCCTATCATTAAGAGAGATGATTTGAGGAGAAGTTTTATTTCATAGTTTTTGGTATGGAAGGCCTCTGAAGAGTTCCACGAAAATGTTAACAGTATATATCGAGAGAGGAATCAATATCGAATGAGCGATTTTGTCGATAAATGTCAAACGGGCATATACGATGTGCCATGTTCTGTGAATAGTTTTTTTTTAATTACTTCTAATGGAGAATGTTGTTTATTTAAAAAGAAAACACTTTTCCCTTGTCTATTATAGATTTCCCGGGTATTTTATGTAATGACTTATAGTAATGTCCCTGGTCTTAACTTTATATTATGTATGTGTTGTATATTAAGATAGGAGTGACTTTATAGCGATAGCTTCAAGTCATTTGGTTCTTGGCCTGTCGTTATAAAATCGTCCTGAAACAAAATGAGCGAAAACCTGATAGTCATCCTGAAATACATAATTGATTATGTGTAAATTGGTGAAAATGATGATTTAGGATTCATTCTCTTGGGTTTTGTGACAACAGACAATGAAGGGCACTACAGATGAGGACTAAATGTATCTTAAACTCTTGATCTTATTTTCATCGATTATAGGTTATGTTAATATCTCAGGTGATCACACAGAATTTGCTTGCTAAATACAAGTCTTATATAACAGACGATGCAGGGAGGTGGGAATTGTTGTCTTCCAATAGCACCCCCCTGAATATTTGTCAGTGAATTTCAGTGGGCGGGTGATAAGATCACCCACAATCACATTTTTACTTTTTGGAATATGCATTTCTATATATTATACGAAGAGAGATTCTTTACAGCGCCATTAAAATATCACACGGTAAATCATGGCCAGTTTGTTTTGCTATATACATCGCTTATAGACAATATTCCGAATTATTTTATTGAATTCGCCGCAGTTCGATTTGGGCGGACAACATAATACACCCATAGCATTCACAATCATATGATTTCACGTTTTGGAATAAATAATTATACATTTCCACGAACAAAGATTCTACAGTGCCATTTAGATTGATGTCATCATGCATAATGTAAAACAGTCCATAAATTTTGTACGGTGCAACGCCGCCTCTCTTTTTTGTTCTTTTATCATTTTAAAGCTGATTATCAACAGGCATATTTCTGACAATCGTGATAGATCTTGCAATGAATAGCCATATTTATTCGCTGGGTATACGTCAGAGATCCAGATTTCAGTCGAACCAATTAGAAAAGATTTGTAACGTCCTTTATGAAATGCTGAAAGTATATTATATCAATGCTGCTTTTTATTTTTTGAAGTGAAGAGAATATTATAATAATGATAATAATTAACATTCATATCGCGCTTAATACACAGTTTCTAAGCGCCTTACATGATCGTAATTATGCCAAAACGTAATATTCAACATAACTACAAAACTCTACAATAATTTACATTACATAATATACTTTAGCAACAATCAAATACTAGAATTTGCATACTTAATAGACACACACACAAAAGAAGAAAACATAACATACGCATGTAGAAAAACATGACATCATAGTAACTTCAACTTATATTGACTTCATTAAATGTGTCTTCAGGAGGGTCTTAAACGTATCTAGCGAGGGTGAAGACCTGATGTGCAGGGGGAGCTTGATCCATAGTTGGGGCGCAGCGACGGCGAAAGCACGACTGCCATAGCGGGTATAAACGTGGTATGGGTCCAGGGCTAAGTTGGAGATG
The DNA here is from genome assembly GCF_040938485.1 of Diadema antillarum. NCBI lineage: Eukaryota > Metazoa > Echinodermata > Echinoidea > Diadematoida > Diadematidae > Diadema > Diadema antillarum. The sequence continues at coordinate 309,884 of NW_027271169.1, read as the reverse complement.
GATTGAGCGAGATGATCGCAGGACACGGGATGAATTCTTGGGAAGTAATAGTTCAGAGATGTATCCAGGGGCTAAACCGTGCTTGGCTTTGTAGGTAAGGGTGAGTGTTTTGAATTGTATTCTTTGAACCATGGGGAGCCAGTGAAGGGAGCGAAGGATGGGGGTGATGTGGTCGGATTTCTTGGTGCGAGAGACGAGTGGACGAGCTGCTGTGTTCTGGATTTTTTGCAGGGGGGGGGGGGGGGCAATATGGGCATAGGGAAGGTTAACATACAGAGAATTACGATAGTCGAGGTGCGTGGTGACAAAGGCATGGACAAGACGTTCCGTATTGGCTTGATCCAAGAAGCGTCTATAAAGTTTCCCAATTTTGCATATGCCGAACGCGGCTGAGCGCAGAGACTCCAACCCCAATCACCTTCTGATCTGGAGATTCTCCCCCCCCCCCCCCCCCCCGAAACCCCTAGCAAACGGGAGACTCCAAGTTGATGTGTGCGAAGCGCAAAGTTCCTAGGGTTCTAGATGTTTTCTGGTGCTATCTAAGGCTTATTTTTTCAACATACGATAGAAATAAGTAAGAAATCCTTTCCATCGGGAGACACAGAGCCAGGGCGGGAGAAATCAAATCTCAAGCGGGAGAACGGGAGATTTTGCAAAAATGGGCTTTCGGCGGGAGATCCATTACAAAAAGTCTACACGCGTCGGCGGACAAACTCTTAATGAGGTATGATGTCATATTTCCATTAACATACAACCAATTGAAACCCGTTGCTGATAGTGTATAATGAATATTCATTAATTGATCACGCGTTGACCTCATTTACATACAAACACAGGTCAAAGATATTAGCCAATCACGAGCTAGTGCTGGACGACTGGCTAGCGTGGTCGCGCTCCGCGAAATACCAGCATGCGATACGCGCAGCTGTATAATGCATGCACTACTAGTATAAGGGTCTGAGCTTAGCTAGCTTAGTTACTCAGTATACGTATGCATGCAACACGATAATACTGTTAGAACTTATTTCATATTTGGACAAATTCAACGAGTACTCTATTCTACTAGTACTAGGCTACTTCATTCTGGAACCAATGAGTGAACACCCAACCCAAAGACCAAGGAGAAGATGTGCTTCATATTCCATCGGACATTTCAAAAAACTCGCGGAGACCCAGGAGAAGACAACTGCAGTGCCAGCAGTGGAACAAAAAGTCAGCCTTTGATGTCGAGGTAGGCCTAACGACAAACCTTAAACTCTAACAACAGGCCTAAACGTTAAACTCTACTAAACATCATTCTAATATTTTGAAGCATGTTTAAGCATTGTCTCATGTAGGCCTAACTGTTAGCGCCGATGTAGAATAGAACCTGTAACGAATCAAACTAGTGTATTATTCAGGGGCGGATCCAGGAATTCTGTAAAGGGGGGGGGGGGGGGCGTGACTAATATTTTTGGTGCCACTTCCGGGTTTCATTGCAGTATTTTCTTTTTATTTTCTTTGTTTTTAACGAAAATTTAAGGGGGGGGCGTACGTGCGCCGGTTGCGCCCCCCTCTGGATCCGCCACTGTTATTAATAGAGGAGATTAAACCTAAACTTAAAGGTCAAAACTATTTGTGCATTCATCAAACCGTCACTAACAGTAACACTAAAAAAAGTAAACTGTGTACCGTAACAGTAACACTCTAGACGTCTAGTCTAACAATAAAAAACATGCTCACAGCACCAACCTTAAAGGGCTCCTATAGTTTTGGTTGAGACCTAATTTCAGGTTTCTAACGCTAACATTTTTTGTGAGATACCAATGAGAAACATGAAAGAGCATGGAATTCCATGAGGAATTCAACATTTATTTGATGAAAATTGGTTTTGAAATGGCTGAGTCGAGATATCTAAAGGCTTAAAGCAGAGCGATGTTACTCTTATTTTTTATTATTTTTTTAGGGTGAAGCTTAGATTTGAGGAAATGATATGATTGACAAAAATGTTTGAAAATTTGTCACACATTGTATATAATGTGAAGGTGAACAAGTAACACAATAAAATGAGATTTTGTTAATATGCAGTATTGCACGTCACCAGGAATCCACATGTACACGTGTATAATTGGAAAAGATGCTTGTTCTTGAATTGTGTAACATAATTCATATAATCTACCAGGAATCTTCAGTCGCGTGTCTTTTCGTGCTTACTTGAATGCCCTGTGGTATATGGAATCTAAATAACGTTTTTACTCTTTTGATTGCTCTACTCATGTGAAACTGAATGCCCATTATTTTGTTGCCCTATCGAAATTGAATGACTCTCTATACTCTTTCATGCACTAATACGAAATTGAACAGGAAAACGTATATTCCTATTTAACATGTAATCCGTGTTTAACATTACACTGCCGAAGGGATAAAGCCATTGTTATAATTCAATTATACATTCATTGTGCATAATTCCTTTCTACCTACATATCCTTTGTGTGTATACTTACCACTTCTCTAATAAATGATGGGTACCTATGTAGTATCATCATCTTTGATTTACAGAGAGATTGTATGAACTTGTTTTTTAATTTCAGGCGGATCTCATCACCAAAGAGGATTTTTCAGGCAGCTGCGGAACAGCAAGTGATGTCAATACTGCGCTCAGGCTTGCCATAAAGGAAAAGCTTACAATCAGCATAAACCAGAATCCGGAGTGCGTGGCACGTGTCCCTGTAGATCCACTGGTGTTCGAGGAAGTATTTGCACCTTGCAAAAATACTCAAGACCGTAACCTATTAAATGAATGAGCTGAATGCCATCCTAGGACCCGACTGGAACGTAAGAATAACCAATATGGCAGGGGATTTCGCATACGTGAAAGAAAAGGGGCTTTACCTAAAGGTTAGGAAAATGAGACCAATTACCGAATTTGTGGAACGTAGTGGTACCCTGCCAGGACATCATCTGGAGAGAGGGCACTATCTGATGTTGAGGTTCATAAGGTCGTATGGAACTCGAGAAGAGTGGAAACAGCAGAAATGAAGTCAAGACACAACAACTTTTTGTTTCAGGGTTGTTTAGGAGTTTTACAGTTTCTTAAATTCAAAGTTATTTAGACATTTTACACTCAAACGTCAGTTCCATATTTTTTATGCAGTTTGATTCATTCATGAACTATGGCATACTTTTTTTTTTAAATGTAGATTTGGCTTTTGTTACTGAAGTTACAAAGTTACATAATTATGCATAAGGGTCCACATCAGGTTTCAAACATTGTGTTTTTTTCTATATGCCAACATTATTCTATGAATATGTCTTCAACTCCTCGTCTACTGAATGCAATAAAATCGTATCTAATCAGACCTATTACTTGAATAAAGCAGTCACGACGAGGAGGGAAGCAGCGAGCTCTGTTCAGTAAGGGGCTTAAAAAGACAAAGACATGGCAGCTTAAAATTTTGCAATCAGAATGTCCGCAAAAAAAGTCTGCTTGATACCATAAAGAAACTTAAAAGAAAAATTGAGAAGTTGGCATACATAAAACAGAAGCTTGAAAAAGTTTTGAAAAAGAATGAACGCTTTGAATTGATCAGGAAAAAGTACAAAAAACGTGCTCTGCATCTCTCTATGTTACTGAGAAATAGACAATCAGGCAAGCGATCAGCATGGATGAGAAAAGAACATTACTCAAGGAGACATGCCAGGAGACTCTCAATGCATCTCAAAGAAGAGTGTCGGGCCAGGTTACAACTTCTTGATTCGTAGGGAGTTCTTGTCATACATATCACTGTACGAGACAAAAACAGTGAAGAACTGAAGGCTATTTCTCTGATTGAAGATACAGAGGAGTTGTGTAGCATGACAGGATGTAATGAAGAGGATATTTTACAAAGGGTAAATCTCGCCGTGCTAGTAAAGGATGCTCATGGCATCTCAGATGAGTCTTGGAATGCACTTGCGTGTATTAGCAATATAGTAGCCTAGTACTTGTAGAATAGAGTACTCGATGAATTTTGTCCAAATATGAAATAAGTTCTGACAGTGTTATCGTGTTGCATGAATACGTATACAGAGATGTTGTTGATGTTCAAGATAGTATGCATGTCAAAAAACAAACAAACAAACAAACAAACACTGGTGTTTAAACTTTGGGGTACTCTGCCCTACTTTGGGTAAAGGAAGCAATTGACAAAACTGACATTTATTGTAAAAAAAGAAAAATGTTTCTGTCATTCTTTATTGACGCCAATGTAATGTCATGATGTCTTGCCCAGCACATCACTTGGTAGGATGAGTGTCAATGCACAAGAATTGACTACTAAGAGCACACTAGATAGAGTATGAAAATGTCACTAACTCAGATTGGATGGTATGTCATTTGCTTCCCATTGCCAAAGTAGAGCAGTACTGTCCTGATAGAAGTCAACTTTTTGAAAGTTAAAAATTACCCTTTGAAGAAAATTGCATAATTGTGTATCTTTCCTGCGAATATAAGGGTATAAAGTTCTATTTTCACATTACACCGTTTCATGTTTATTAATGTTACTATGATGGATGTACATGACAAACTTTTTATGTTTCCGCCAGAAGAGGTCCGAGAAGTTTTCGGGTTGTTACGACCTATTGTATTCCTTCACAGTACATGTTATAGTGCTGTGTCGTGCACACTTAAAAAAAGTGTTCATAATCATATCCATGTATATCAGTTAAACGACTTAGAAGCAATGAACACATGGCCCAGTCGTTCTGAAATGGACATGACTTTTGGATATGGATTCCTAAATGGTAGTTCTGAATACATTTGATACAAACAGTTAATACATTGTACTATATTACAACTGAAAAGTCATGATGCTCCTTGTTATCGTTGCAGATTATGAAATTTATGTAAGGTTTTTTTTTTTTTTTTTGTTAGGGAATGTGGTGAATTATAATGTAATTCATTTTAAATCTTTCCAAACCTCCGTGAAATGTATAAATTGACTCTCTCATAATTGAAATATCCTAAAGATAAAGTCATCAAAAATATAATTGTATTGGCTGGAATAGTTTAGCTTATGAGTCATACAGCCTGCTTCACCCGAAAGCTCATCAGCACTGACCAGTATTTTTGCATTCAAAAGAGAAGACGATACAACCCTTCGTGCCGTCTTCTTCTCTTATAAATGAAAAAAGCAAAACAAAACAAACAAATGGTCAGTCACTGATGAGCCTTATGGTGAAACATCCTGTACGTCTCATTAGCTAAACCATTCCAGCCAATGCAATTATACACACAGCTCCTCTAGTTCAGCGCTTTTCCAAACTTCAGTGTACAAAACGTGTATTACACTCTATTCGTATTTATAAGCAAAATATACCCCTGATTTTTTTGTTACAAGTTTTACGCGCATAGGTACAATCCTGCCATGAAATTAATCCATACATTGTTGCCACAATGACTAACTGTCATTCAATTTTGCACACGCTGGATTCTTTTCTAAACCGTCACATAGTTTTGCAGATATCTATACCTTATAGGACTAAATATTGAATTTATAAAGACAATAGATGATTTGTACCAATTCTGTCTCTTGTTAGAAGATTTGTACCAATTCTGTCTCTTGTTAGAGCATTTGTACCAATTCTGTATCTTGTTGGAGAATTTGCACGTATTGTAATTTTGCAGATGACTAAAAAAGAAGACTGAATAAAAGCAAATGGCTGTTGGTCTATCTTCATATATACACTGTTTTTGTGTTTATGTCCAAAAGGTTTTGTCAGTGATATGACATGTGTATACAGCATGTGTGCTTGTGTTGATTTTGCTCGGTAGAGGTGTGCGTGCATACATTAAGATATGATGTACATGTGTGTGTGTGTGTGTGTGTGTGTGTGTGTGTGTGTGTGTGTGTGTGAGTGGGGGGGGGGGATCGAACCCAACGGAATCAAAAAGTAATTACGACAGTGCAGAGCTCAGTGACATACAAGTACTGTACATTATGCAATTCAGCCACTCAACGACATTGAAAATTGATTAATAGTTAGAATTTTATTCATAGCCGTACACAAAAATCTAATCCAAATGATTAAGTGTCAATTTTATAATAATCAAATTGATAGCTTTTATATTACTGACGTACTTTTCTAGCTGTGCGAGCTGTCTTTAATATCCAATGGGCATGTATTTTGATTTTGCCATACTCTACTAGTACGAGTAGTAGTACGAGTAGTAGTAGTAGTAGTGCCATGGAGGTAGAACCTCCATGGTAGTAGTAGTAGTAGTAGTAGTAGTAGTAGTAGTAGTAGTAGTAGTAGTAGTAGTAGTAGTAGTAGTAGGAGTCGTAGTAGTCGTAGTAGTAGTAGTAGTAGTAATACATTTAAAAAAAAAAAAAAAACGTATAGAAGGGATTATAGAAGGCAGGAGATGCAGAGCACGCCAGCGCAGGAGGTCACAAAGTACATACACTGTATCCGATGCAGCGAGATCATTATTTTTGAATCTGAGGTTCTTATTTACATGAAGCCAATCACAGCGATCCAGTGGCGTGAGTAGTGATGAATATTAATGAAATGATCACGCGGTGACCGATTGCCCGAAAACCTTTTAGCCAATCAGGATGCGGTATCCTAAAGTGCGGCACGCGTTGAATAGAGTGTATCAGAGGCAGATTCTGTCAGCAGCTATGGAATATGAATATTGCAGAGGTACCTATGGGAAAGTTTTTCCAATTGGCTAGATATTTTACATGAATATTCATTAGAATATGATTATTCATTTTAAGGAGTTACTTTTTGATTGTGCGACAGGAATAATGGTTCTTTTACCTCTCGAAGTAGGTCATCTGATGGGACCTCTCCCTGCCTGTTCGCGCGCACCGCGCCGTTCATATAACGCGCAAAAATGTGTGTCTCTTGCGGAGTACTGAATCCTAAGGTGAAAAACAGCTAATTTTCAACTCAAAAGGTACCTATGTAAAATGTGTACAGAAATGTAAAATTTCTGCATCTACTCCAAGTGTACGACCTACCTTTTCATTTTAATGAGTTACTTTTACTTCCCGAGATATTACTGCGCAGCTTTGGGCTCATGAACTAGACTTTGCGTGTATAAGCCCTATACCTGTCTATGCGCTCAGATCAGTGCTTTTTCAAAACGTGCTCTGCGTATGGAAGATGTCACTTTAGAAATTGTAATGCTCCCGTCGAAAACGGGAGAGTTGGAGTCTCTGTGAGCGGCATGTGTTGTTTATATGCCTCTGTTTGAGCTTGTGGTCTACGACAACCCCGAGATCTCGAACTGATGCTGATGGGGAGATAGCATCTCCAATACAGTCGTTGGGAAAGGGCGTTGATTGGCGAAAGTGAAACTTATCTCGTAATTCCTTGCAAATGCAAAGGACTTTACAGGTTGGCAGGATCTTTCACGTCGTAATTAAGTTCATTTCCTAAATATCAAAATAATCACTGAATATTATAATTCACCTTGTTTAAAACTGATTCATTTTAACTTCACTCATTACGAGTTGCAAATCGTGGCGTAGAAAGTCATTGTCATCCAGTATACGACAAAATATAGATACCGGATTCTGGCATTGCGTTGATATAGTTCTTCACAAGTTAGTGACTCAAAAGTGTTTTACAAATATCAAAGGCACACGAATATCTCGGATACCATATCGAGATTCACCCATACCTGTGGATCTGGTAGGACTCAAGGAGAACACCTCAGATATATACCAAACAGAATCACGGTTATGTAGGAGCGAAATGTATGACGCGCATTTTTACACAAATCAATATACATTCAGACAATGCAACGCAAACACAATGGTCATTACAGGTGCATGGAGTAAACAATACGTCAGGGAGGTAAAAACTTTCGGAGCGATGTCCGAAGCATAATGAATAGAATTTTTTCAAAAAAATCAGGGCTCCTATTGTTTTGACCATCAGCCAGAAAACTGCAAGCTAATAAATAATGAAGAGAGCGGAAGAAAGTGAGGTCACCGTCACGAGAGTGGGCGAGTGAAGTTGTCTTCAGTGTATACTCTGTGTATAGTTGCTGTCTGCTATGTGAAATAAAGTAATATTTTAACACAAAATCATTACTTGCACAGCTATTTCAGAATTTATAAATTCAGTGTGAAATTGAAATATTCACGTCTGAGCAAGGGTTAAAGAAAATGACAAAAGAAAAATTAATGAGTCAAGAGTGAGCCTTCCCTATTGCTCCATGCACCTGATGGTCTTAAAGGCATTATTTACCATTTGCAGATGAAACAAAAACCTAGTTTTTATAGTTTTTCAAAATAGTTCTAAAATGAGAGTCAAGGATAGAAACAACCAACGTAAAAAATTGAATCAGTATAGTCAATGTAAAGTATTGTGAAAAATACAAAATGTGAACAATACCTATAATAAAATTGTTGTTTTTTTTTAGACTAAAACCGTCTACAGTTATTGTATTATATATTGAGAAAAATAGAGATATCTCCTCATATTTTAAGCTTTATTGCGAAATTTTTATATGGTAGGAAGTTTTGTGAGACAACTGACCTTCACATTATTTATCAAAAATGTGACATCTCGAACATTTTTTTTAAAATCACTGCTCCCAAAGGTAAACAATACCTCAAATGGCGGCACAATCCTCAATAAAATGCTTTCTGTTGCGTAGATGATTTTTTTAAAGCATAAAATTATCAATATTCCTCATAAAGTGCATGCAGTTCAAGAAATTATCAATGAATGCCTTGCGGAAACGGAATTCTCTGCTTCGTGCGAGGAGGTCAAAGTCATATACTACATTCATATAGAACATAATCATGAATAATATTCATATAAAAGCTATTTATACATTTACCATGCGCGTATTTATTTGCTAAACAACATATCCAAAGAGGACTATTATACGTTTGCTGCGTGGAACAATACTAACGCAATATCCGTTTGCCAACAGCACTCCATTGTACACCATCTCTCAAAGGCTCAAACACTTTTGGTGTTGGTAATATGGAACTGTATGTTTTCTAAAACTCACTTTGAAAAAAAAAACACAGCAAATTACCAGATACCATACATATAACGTATAATTACATGTTACCATTGCATTATAAAGCTTGCAAAAATACAATAGTAAGCAAACTTGAAGTATGATAGGATGTGTGATTATAATTCACTTCAGAAAATATTGTAAATTCATATGTCATTAAATGTGTCGGTTCTAAAGGAGTGATTATACTGTAAAGAGAAAATCGTGTCTGTCAATAAGCTGCATGTAAACAAAAATGTGCATCTGTGAAAATCTGGAGAAATCAGAGAAAATTATGAGGGGAAAAATATTTATGTCCGGTTGGAATGTCAGCATCTGATCTAACAGACCGACCGATGGAAATAATTATCGTATCACAAAAGCCCGAATGTTATTTTGACATGTCATGAGGCAAGGTTCACAATATTGATGGCGCTCTCACAATACTCCATGGAGAGGGAAAAAAATTATTTGACATTAACGATGGACGCAATCGTTGTCAAGGCGACGTCTGTCGCTTTCTGTGGAGATTGACTCTCATCCATGAGGGATATTTGCCGTATCAATATAAATTTAATGAACTTGGGATCGCTATCCATCTCCCAACGATGACGTTCGCATTGAGCAGAATTCATCAATATGACATTCTATAGACATACTGCGTGAAAGAGAAACTTAAGGACGAGCAAAACTATCTTTGGCTATACGTGCCTGTCGATGGAATTTAATGAAAAATTTTTGGTATACATTCTATGTTTCATTGTTGTGTCTCTGCTTAACAGTTTTGAAAGACTTGCCTGGTAGTCTGATCAAAGAGCTTCTAATCAGTTCGATAACCCATTTATCTATATGCCTGATAATCAAATCTGCATTCGGCTTTACCAGTTCCACAAAACGCTTCGCAACGTACAATGATTAGCCACAAAAGTATTATAAACCCCTCTTTTCAGAAGATAGACATGCAGGCAGAGTTTTTTTTTTTTTTTCGATCACGGCCACACTAATTAAGGACATGTTTTAATACTGCAACACAGATCTTTCACAATTCAATACCCTTTCCTCGACATCAGAATAACTTCAATGTGGCGTTGTAAACCATGATGCTGTCTTGCACAACAGTGGCAGCTAATAACGTAAAGCGATACAAAACACCACACCTGTTGTTATGGTTTCCGTTTATAACATTCCTCACTTTAATCTGAAACGTTGTATGATAAATCTTATTATTATTATTATTATACATCATTGCTGATTATCATCATCATTATTATTGTCATGATGGTGGTGATGATGATGATGATGATTATAATATAGTCTTTTATTCGTTAATTGTGATTTGATATTTCATTTTTTTCAATTCATATAATTATTTTCATACTTCTCATTGTTATGAATATTACAACAGAAATAATAATGCAAGTTCTTTTACCTTGTAAACAATGTGCAGAAAACAAACAATATACATGGTGATAACACAGTAATTGTAATGACAACTGGTCAACATCGAAATGGGGTTGAACAAAGAGAAGTATGACGGGACCTACATGAAAGATAGCTTGTGTGGCTGTAAGCCCCGAGTAATCAGTGTTTGTGAAAAAGAAACACTGTGATGTCCTTTGGCAAAATTATTTTCTGGCTTCCAATATTGTGCAATAATCCATCTTCCCCTACAGAAGAAAGTATTGCTTTCCAAAAAATTGTCTTTCCTCTCACACATTATTGTACTTTCACATGAACTGAAGGAAAGCAAATATAAAGAAAATCGGTCAATCAATATAGACATCAAATCGCATCTGAATACACATACTTTGCAATATTGCCTCATCTTGTTACACTGTCTGAGTGTGAGAGTAATTTTTCCGCTGAGGAAACGAGTATACACAATCATCGCTGACAGTTTTTTCTTTTAATGATTTATTCCGAGGTGACAGAAATGGCAGTATTTTTGTTCTGTATTTCATTCAAACATCTTTGATCTCGACCCATGCTGCATGCTATAAATGTGATAAAATCATTTTATTAAATAACAGGAGTATAATCACTGGTATAAATGGTTAAGTGTCAATTACAGTGCAATGAAGAGACAACCCAAAGTTGACTAGACCATAATAACACTATTCAAATCATTACAATTTTCAACAACAACAGCAGCAGCAACAACAATAACAATTACAACAACAATTACAACAACAACAACATCAAATAATCTATTTGAAAAGGATATTTTATAAGTCATGATTTGTCACTGCTTTGACGATAATTTTTCATTTTTCACTCAATTCTCAGAGCAATGAACACTCTTAAAACATCCGCGTCAGAACTGACCCGGAAAGGGTCCGTTGGGGTCACACCCCGTTCCGGGTCAGAAATGACAAGAAATGGGGTTAGATATAAACCCATTCAGAGTCATGAATTGGGTCAGGGTGACCCCATTCCGGGTCTTAATGACCAAATTCCAAGTCATATTTGACCCGGAACGGGGTGTGACCCCAACGGATCCGGTTCCGGGTCAGTTCTGACCCGGATTTTTTTTTTAGAGTAAAGAAGAATTATACGAAGAATCTTTTCATGTGTCACGGTGTTTGTCTATTTTCAGGGCTGGTTTGATTTTTATCACCCCCCTCCCCCCCCCCCCCCCCCCCCAACAGAAAAGAAAAAGACAAAGAAAAATTCAGTCTAGGCCTAAGGCTCAGTTAATCAACATCTTGTGAATCGTCATGGATTAATATTGTTCATCGTGTAAATTATAAACAAGGCGACTTCTATTTTCAGTTTGTCTCCTTTTTTTCAGCAGAAACAAAAGTATATTACTAATTGGTCCCTCTAAAAAAAGAATTATGCAAACTTCAAGTGCTGTAAACTTTCATTTAATGCTGTGTTGACAATAATTTAGATAAATGTGAATAACTTGAAAACGAAATACTGAAATAACAACTTGAAGGGTGTGTATACAGTTCTGGTTGAGGTGAGGATTTAGCTTGTAACGTTTTGCGAGATCAGAAATCACTCTATTATGAGATATCAAAGAGCATGCAATTCCAAGGGGTATCAAAAGTTTATTTGATGAAAATCGGTTCTGAAATGGCTGAGATATCTAAAAACAAGGTGAAACAAAAATATCCTAATAAAAGGTGTGGCGTGGCCTTTCACTTTTTTGGATATCTCAGCCATTTGAAAACCAATTTTCATCAACAACAACAACAACAACAACAACAAAAACCCGTTGAATCCTTCTTAAAATTACATGCTCTTTCATATTTCATAAGAGGTTTCTCATTATCTCACTTATAGGAATGTTCAAAACATGAATCCCCACCTCAACCAGTACTGTATACAGTCCCTTTAACAAAGATAGGGATTCACATTGTACCATTAAGCCTGCCGATGATTTGCCGGCTTCAATTCAGATTAAAGAGTTCCAGGAAATAGCAAGTATCATAAGTAGACATTCTTAGGATTGTGTATAGTTGTAATGGAATGAGATAAAAAAGAAATTGATAAGACAAAACAATATTATCACACAATGAATGAATGAATGAATGAATGAATCAATCAATCAATCAATCAATCAGTCCATCCATCAAAATGTTAATAATGAATCAATCAATCAATCAGTCAGTCAGTCAATCAGTCAATCAATCAATCAATCAATCTATCAATCAATCAAATAATCAATCAAAATTAATAATCATTAAACCAACTTATCAATCAATTCATCCATAAATCCATCCATCTATCCATCCATCTAATATAACAAAATAAGCAAAAATTCTGCGTGAGTTCATATGTTTGAATGATTTTTACCCGCTCGGCAAAATGCTCGTCATTGTCGTCACTTTGCCGATGATGGCAGTATATCGCAAAGTATTATCAACTGAACCAGGCGACAGGTGCCGCAGAAAAAGGGCACAACAAATCCTCGACGAAGATGACAGCTGCAGTCAATAAAGAAAAACCGTATACAGAATTGACTATAACTCATCTCTTTACATTTATGTTGTTGTCATTCTCTATCTAGAAACGCCCTTTCTACGCAGCGGGAGGGGATAAGACACGTGTCATGATAACCATAACAAAGATGTCACTTGGAACGTTCTTCGTCCGCAACGTGTTATGAAAATTGTTTTCCAAAACACCTTCCTTGTTATCAGGTGAAACAAAAATACGCAGATAATATTCCATATGGTTCATCATACAAACAACAGTGGTGCAGTTCTTGCAGAATGAGCCTATAAAAAGTTCAAGGAACATAATTTGAATGAACATAATAGCATCACGTAGTAAAAGAAGTATTTATCATGAAGTTATGTAGTTATGCAGTTGTCAATTTTCTTACATTCCTGGTTATTGTTTCGTTTTAACAGAAAGGTTCCACCGACCATGCATCTGTCAACCCATAATTCCCAACCAAAGTAACTGATAAGATTATTAAGCAAGACAATAATATTAGGAGTAAAAGAGTTTGAACGAATGTTCATAAATATAATTATATCAGTATATATAACAGTATGTTCCCCTCATACCTTCATTCTTGTACAGAGCTGTATAATTTGCAGATTAAGTTAGCATCTTTCTTTCTAAATTCTGATGAATAAACTCAGTTTGACTAAAAGACTCAGTTTTGACTTTAAGAAATGCTTATGTCTTCATCTCCCCTCCAGTGAAATTTAGTCCTACAAACCAAATTCCTATATAGTCTCCACGAAGTGCAGGCTCCGTATTGTTTATCAATGTTCACTGTCCGGTTTTCGATTTCAGTCAATATAGGCCTATATTGAATACGCAGTACGTAGTTAATAACTCAAACGAAAAACAAACATTCAAACACATAAGCAAATAATCCCTTTAACTGGTGTAACAGCTTTAACTTCCCGTTTATAGACTTGCATTCTTAGATATACCCCCCCCCCCCCATAATGATTTGGGTAGAACTCTCGCTGAGTACGACAACAGAAGAGAGAGTGGGAAGGTGTAGCTACCACCATCCTGGTACGACCAAGGAGGTATGATACCTCCTTGGTACGACAAAGTGAGGACTTGTCAAACCGTTGTCATTTCTATCGCGGGTGAATGGATTAACAGATCCCTGCATTGCGAAACCAAAGAGGTTGAGACACTCGCTGAACTCATCTAATTATCATTGTTGAGACCACGTGTATGAGATTCTAGGAGCTTATAACGAGTCATAGTGATGAGAAGAAAAATCTCTTCGTCTGACTATTATAGGTTTGAGACCCAGTGGAGAATCACGCCCTCTGTCGGTCAAGAACGCAACATGTGAACACAATTATGAACATGCACGGACTGAAAAAAAGAAACATCACCCCCCCCCCCAAAAAAAAAAAAAAGAAGAAGAAGAAGAAGAAGAAGAAAAGGACACATGCACCACAACAACAAACATCTATAAAATACTAGAAACAACTTCTACTTAACTCTTGCATGCACGATGATTATGCACATGGTTTTTAATTGGAAATACCAAATCATGTGTCGAAGCAAAATAAACGGCATTACATCAACTTGGGAGTGCAAGGATGCATGAATAGGACAATATAAAGATAAAGAATAAGATGTAATACTCCGAGAACTAATAAAAGAAAAAACATGCGAAGCTTGAATACCACGTGCACTGTATAGAAAAATAATTCAATTCCGTGTTCAAGATGGCGTTGATAAAAAAAAAAAAAATAGGCAAAGAGCTAGGACTAACGGAAAACGCTCACATTACACATTTAAAATTGTTGCAAATGCATATGAGAAGAGAGAATGACATCGACTAAAGATTCTATTATTAACCCAATATAATAAGTCATAATAGCATCTTGTCATTTTTTTTGTTTCAAAGAGACTAAAAATCAACTATCAGCAATTGAGTGGGTTGAGATGAATGTTACATGATCAACATTCTTTCACTCACAATTCACCATTTTTGTTGTGTCGATAATGGATTCAAGCAGAACCTACAACGATTAAACGCACACACACCCACACAGAGAGAGAGAGAGACAGACAGAAAGACACACATACACACAACACACACACAACACCGTGGCACACACACACACACACACCCACACACACACACACACAGACACACACACAACACACACATACACTCATACTCACACATTTATGTTAGCCATCCATCAGGGTCTGAGGAAGAAGAATTAAAGCAAAAGAATGAAGAAACCAAATCTGGAGGAACTACTAGTATGATTTTTCAATACCATCCAGTATAACAATATTGATTATTATTACTTTGTCCTTAATTTCTTCATCCAGGAAAGGAGAAAAGGCGATAAGCTGCTACACCTGACGAGCCTACCAAATAGAGCACTACCTCATGACCATGATTATTATTTTTCACCGTTTTATTCATCATGATGTTTTGATCATTGGGGCAATTCCGTAAATACGGACGTACATTTCACAGCCTTTAATGACATTTGACAACAAAAACAAATATTATTAAGACAAGTTTTTTCCTACCAAAAGATGTACCTCTATGAAAAGAAAACATTCACATAAAATTTTGGGGCAACACCCTTCCTGTGACCTTCAAAAAGTGGAAAAACCCCCTCTGGTTGGACGTACAAAAATGGACGCTGTTTTCCAATCTCTTGATTTCAAATAAAAATTTCTGTGATTTATTCAGATTTTTTCTTCAAACTCAGGTATGACTGTAAGAAGGAGATGTCAAATGATAGTAAGGTACCAAAATCTAGCTTTGTTTATTCATTCATATGGAGATATTCTATGTTTTATTATCGTGACGGACGTACACGGTTGGACGTACAATTTGTCTGTGATGGACGTACATGTATTATATATATGGAAATTGAGCATTTTTGTCATATTTGTAACCACAATTAAATATCACTCTCTTTAATATGAGCTGGCATTTATCAAAAAGAAATATACATGCCAAGGTTATTTTTTCTTTGTATTTCCTTGTTTTTCCATCTTATCATACATTTTTTTTGTATTGCTATAGATTTTGGGAGCCAATGCTCAATATGTCCTTAACATACCAAAGTAAACTAAGCCAGAGTAAAAATTTTAACAATACTCCTCATATAGTAACTCATTTAAGGCAATATCTATATTAAAATGGGGGGGGGGGGGGGGGGGGTTAAGACAAACAAGTTATCATGATATATGGATATATTTTCGACCACATCATGTACATACATGTACTACATGAGAGTTGACATGACATCAAACACTGAACAAGTGGTTGCAAAAGAAAATGAAAAAGAATAGGTAAATGTACATGTATACCTAAAAAGGACTGACAGTGTGACTTAAGATTAATACTTTCATATACAATAGTTTTAATTCTAAACAAAGAGAAAACTAAGTCATGATGTGTACATGTACATGTAATCATACACATGAAAAACTATAGTAGGATTGATGTACAGTAAGTAAGCACAATATACGAGGTAACACGAGTATAATATCAGGCTTAAACCTGGAAACTACAGAAAGTTGAAATACCTGTACTACTAAAAAGTCTTAAACTACAGTTAGAACTAGTAAGTATCCAGTGGCAGGTTATTATACAAAAGTAAAGTTCATGCACATTATCACATGTACTAGTATAACAAACAAAAAAAGCATTTCATACGATAACAATTAAAACAACGTTTCAGAAAAAAAAAACAGTTTAAGCAAAACATATGTGTACCTTGTTTCTTAAATTTTGGAATTACAGCCATGCATGATTGAAGTACTCTCCTTTAAGAGCAGTTTTCTTTTACATGAATGGAACTGTATATTGACTTTGTATGATTACTAATAATTAATGGATAATCACGACTGAATGAATGCATAAAACAGTCTGTTAATTTACCAACAATTGAAATGTCTGTGAAGAACTTTGCAAAGTCTGGGGAGGAAACACCAAACCATAAGAAGTTGAATGGATTCATACATGGTCCAATGTTGGAACATTTGAGGAGTTGAGATAATTTGCCTTTTACTTACATGTATAATGTTATTTTCCCCTTGCAAAATCAAAATAAATAAAGTGGTTGAATTAGCCATCATCAAGCAAAGTGTTACAGTATATATTTGACTTCCTCCTGTAATTGGAAACAATATGCCTAGAATGTGAAACTGAATTGACCCCTATTTCCAGCAACTACAGGTGCTGCTATTTTTTGGACAACATCTTTTTTTTAGGTAGAATATCTGATCTGGTGGCTCTGGGCATCTCCAGAATCCCCCTGCTGGGTGCATGACATTGACCTTTACATACATCAGCATTGTTTGCCCCAAATTCCATGACTTCTCAAGGGAAGGATTCGCCTTGGTAATCTACCAACACCCAGTCTCCAGTGTTTATTTATTACCTGAAAAAAAAACTCTTCCTTTTTTCACTAAAGCCCGAACTTTTATGAATGAAGAAAGTTTAGACAGCTAATTTCCAATTCCATTGTAATTAGTGACTAATGAACTAATTAATCTGCCCTGTAACAATTTTGACCATCTCTCCAGTCATTGTCAACAAAGGAGAACAATTATACAAGATGCTTAGGCAAATTGAAATGGCGAAATGAGAGCTATATGACACCGTGATGGACGTACAAATTAGGTGCGGTTGGACGTACAAAAAAAGTGTACGTCCAACCGCTCATTAATAACTTAATTAGCAGGAGTAAAAACAAACTTTTGTGACAAGTATGTAGATACCCTAAAGCTTATTTAGGATTGACATTATAACATCAGTTGAATACTTTTTTTTTCTGAAATCTTAAAAAAACTAGTTTTTTTGTGACGGACGTACACGACCATACGTGTAATGCAATTAAGTGGCAATTAGTCATTAAAAGAAAAATTACATCAAAAATAAAATATTGCATTTATAAGAGCTGGATATAAACTACTTTTACCATAAAGAAAGAAACAATTCCATGAAGTCAGTTCTGGAAATACAGACAAAATGTCAGGTATACCTTGTGTTTAAAAAAATACAATTATCTGAAATGTCTCAATAAACTGAGGCATGATGACCTTGACCTTGGTCAAACCTAATTGGAAGTCACAAATGTGGACAATTCATTGTTTCAGCTTTCAAATGAGATGCAATTTAGGTTTAGCCTATGAGTTTTGAAATTTCACCTTGAGGTTGTCACATTTACGGAATTGCCCATTGGGCCTATATTCAGTGTTAATACAAGTACATTTTATTTCCATTGTTATCATCATTACTGTTACAACTGTTACGACCAAAATCACACTGAGAATGATCGCACAAAAGAAACCATCAACTAATGTTCAGGCGGTTTATTAACAGTGATATTGTGGGTACAGACTGGTAATCGGTTTCACATCAGTACAATAATGATCAATAGAAACAATTATTATAAAACAGTAGTGGAATCACTTACACGTATTGCAGCTAACTCTTAAATCATGAGGTCCTTATAATTCCCTGGTAGCGTCCAGATCATACGATGTTCGGTGCACAGATGAATGATCCGCGATGCACCGATGAATGACACCTCCGACGTAAATCCAGAGGCGCAGGTTATAATACTCCACGGTATAAATCCAGGGTATGTCCACATTATAGGTCCACGGTATAATGTTCACAGCAAAATGTGCAAAATCCAACGTTATGACGACCACGTCCAGTCGATGCGGTGAATGATGATTCGCTCAATAATGTTCAGCTAGGAATCCAGCCCGTCACATCTTTTCCGTAGCAATGTCCATTGACACAAAAATGGAGTCTATCTCCAATGTAGGCAAATTAATTATCTGCAGGCAAAATGTCTCCCAGACCTTATCTCCACGAACATAACAGGTCAGCAGGTAACACAGGACTGACTATATTAACAAGTCGCTTCAGAGCCAGAAGTGACGTAACTCTCAGAGCAGAGGTGTTGGGTACTCTGCCTACTGCAGAATTTCTCTGGCTTATATACTATCCATCCACCCCCTTCTAGCACATTCTGTAACTCTCTCCAACCTGGGGCCACACACCTGAACATACTGGCAAGTCCAAGTTCCAGGAATCCTGGATGACTCACTGCATAACATCATCGCCAAAATTAACTACCAATCACATTGGGCTACAGGGACAGTGCCTCACCCAGCCAAACGTGTAAGCACTTCCTAGAACATTCTGGAATTGGTGAAATCATTCTAGATTGAGTGAGCTATAATGTATTTCCTGTTACATGCATGTACTGTATAGCTACATTGTATACCACCTAGAAAATTCTCCACTGATGTAAGCTGGTCAGCCTGTATATACTATATCTATACCACATAGAATGTTCTCCATTAATCTGGTCAACCTGTGTACATACCCATTAAAACAGCCATGCATATACAGTACATCATACATATACATGTATGTACATAACTACTAGTGTGTACATTTGTGACATAACATATTCATTAGGCACATCATCACTAACGTATTGTCTTTATTATCATTTCCATTAATATTGTCGAGTGTTTACAACATGAAGAAAGAAAAAGAAGAAGAAATAAGAAGAGGAAGAAGAAGAAAAGAAGAGGAAGAAAAAGAAGAAAAGAAGAAATATAAAGAAAAGGAAGAAAAGAGGAATTAAGAAAAGAAAGAAAAGAAGAACATGGCCGGTGGAACCGTGGGGGCCGTGGGGGCTGGGGCCCCCACACCCCTTTTTTTTTGCACCATACAAAGGAATACATAAGGTGTCATCACTTTGGGCCCCCACACTTTTTTTTTAAACCCGGAAGTATAAGTGGCACTAAATAGGAATAGATAGAGATTTTGAAGTGTGAGCGTGGTAACTGGTGTTTTTCCACTGAAGACCTTTTTTTTTCCTTGTTTTTTTGCTTGTCAGGTGAAAAAACCCGGAAGTGGAAGGACCTTTCTTTTTGTTAGCTCATGAAACCCGGAAGTGGGCCCCCACACTTTTGAAAACGCTCCACCGGCCCTGAAGAAGGTCCAAAGGAGGAGAAGAAGAAGAAGAAGAAGAAGAGGCATCTTAGAAGAAGGAGTCAAAATTAAAACTATCGTTTTACGCAAATTTATCAGTACAACTGTTTCCTTTGTTTCTTTTTCTCGCCCACGATGAGCCTTAGAGTTTCGACAACAAGCAGCAGACCAAAGAGCTTATA
The DNA here is from genome assembly GCF_040938485.1 of Diadema antillarum. Classification (NCBI taxonomy): domain Eukaryota; kingdom Metazoa; phylum Echinodermata; class Echinoidea; order Diadematoida; family Diadematidae; genus Diadema; species Diadema antillarum. Next base: position 289,774 of record NW_027271169.1, on the reverse strand, counting down.
ACGAGTGTGGTGGATCCTACCAGATTGTCAGCCCTGACATGTTGTCAGTCTCTTGCAACTTTGGACACTGGAGAAAAATGTTTGGAGCAGACCATAGAGATGTATATATTTCTATGGAGCAGACTGACAACTACGGCCGCGGCCGCTCTGCTGCTGCTGGCGCACGTGCGGACACGCGGTACAGTTCAATTTGTGCGCGGGATCGACGGCGCGATGCATGTGTGAGCTGAGTGCAATCTTTACGGCGGTACAATACACATAATACGCGCGCGGCTTACCAAGCGTGTACCGACCGTACTGGTGAGTGGTGATCAGCTAAGAATCCTCGGACCCATTTGACAATTAAACCAGCCAATTATGTTTCCTTCATCCCTAACCAGGTTCTGCCTGCATAGCTCTCAGTGCATTAGACACTTCTCAGTAACTTGTCACAGGTATTTACATTTTCCTTATATTTTTTTCAGTAGTTGCATTGCGTAAATCATAGGCTCGTTGGACCGGCATCGGTCCTGGCGGCTGGCGTACGTAGCCGGCTGGCTGGCCGGTAATTTTCCTTTTGACCTCTGATTGCACTCCGTTCTTATAGATCCTGTCGGTCAAGACCAATGCAATGGACCGAATTGGTCAATTGGATCAATACCAGTAACGTTAAAGATTTCACTTGATGTAGGCCTACTCGCGCTTGCGTGCATGACGGCGGCTGCTTCCCTGGCGATTGGAAAATCGACTCGTCAGCAGCATTGTTGGAGCAGTTCGCGTGGACCACATCGAAGTTCTGACCTACCTTTACCGAAAAATCGGTCTGTATCTGGTCGTTGGAGCTCGATCGCGGAGGTCGGAGGTACGTTCCGCGCGGCCGCGCCGCGGAGACAGCGTCTGGAATCCGAGGAGAGCTTTGAGAGCTAGACTAGGCCGAGAACTATCTACAATTACACTGGCGCCGTAAAATGTCAAAAAATTAGTTTTTGAAAACCCCCAAAAAATCCTCTGGACAGACGGATTTTTCTGTCTAAACTCTGTAGTCTAACCTTACTTCGTTCTGTGATCACCCGAGATTGCGAGAAGGTATTATTAATTAAACTGCAACATATGGACTAGAACTATTAGTATTAACGTTAGTCGTTAATAGACAGAAAGATCCGTCTGTCCAGAGGAGTCTTATTTCTTTTCTTTTTTTTTTAGTTTGACGGGCGTTTGACGTTATCGCTCTCCTCAGTATTATAGGAGGGGATTCCATGAAGCCAGACTAAACACAGAGACAGACTCTGCGGAACATATCCCTGCCCTCACGACCAGATAGTGAGATACAGACCGATCTTTAGGTCAACATATGGAACAGTCATGGTCTGATGACAATCAGTAGCAAGAGTAATCATTAGGTCTAGGATGCAAAACGAAGTCTTATCTTCTCATTCTCACGTACCGGTATTTTAAGTAACTTGATCACATTGATCACATTGATTTTAGGAACATACGTGTAGCTGGGCCTGTAGCGTCAGGCGCGGCGATATGGTGCAATTAATTATTACTGGCCAAAAGCATTTATAAATTGGGCCTTAGAATCTCTGCAATCTGCCACTCATGCATTGATTTTTAAAGAGGTCTAGTCCACACTGAGCCATGCGTCCGCTAAAGTCAGAATGCATGGCCATGCGACCAGTAAAATCCAAGCACATGGCTCAAGTCTTGTATAGTGTTGTAGGTGTACCAGATGCTAATGGGGAAAAAGGTTGTGTATCATGAATTTACGGGCCCATTTTATATTACACAAATTATGCACAGGCCTACTTTGTGGATCAGTGAGAATTGGATGCTTACGTTTAGTTTCAAAACAGTGGAGACTATGTCTGGCTTCTCGGAATCCCCTCCTATACACCGAGGAAAGACCCGTAAAAGTATAAAACTGATGACAGACTTTTCCAGACAGACAGATTTTTCTGTCTAGTGATTTTCTACCAAACAAACAATATTAGATCTAAATGCCCACAAAATGTAATTTACATTTGTTGTAGGCTAGCAGCTCTACATATGGAATGTGTTAAAATCAAGGGCAATCTAGGGGTGCAGGTGCTGAGTGAAGGTAGTTTAGTTATAACCCCTAAAAATGTTACTTTTTGATCACACAATTGAGTCAATAGCTCAACGTGATAATTAGGCCAAGTAAAAAAAGAAACCAGTTTCTCGTCCTCGCGCGCATCAATTTTGGCCGCCGCATCGATTTTTTTACTATTTACTATTTTCAAAATGGCGCTGAAAATACCAAGAAATTCATAATTCTCGTCCCAGCCCGCTCCCCGCCCGCATCGATTTTCAGTTGCCGCATCGACTTTTTTGATATTTACTATTTTTTCGGCCGCCGAAAAAAAAAAAAACCAAACAGATCGACAATTCACCTACCAATTGTGACGTCTCATTTCTAATTTTTACGCCTTGCGTCCTCTACTTAGCTGTAGACTGTAGTACAGCTGTTGCTTCTGTGTGTAGTGCGTATGTAATAACGCATGCATTTCACACTGCGAGCTCGGCCGATCGGCAAGAAGGAATGACCCACAAAGCAGTCGAACTGCACTGTAGTTGGATGGGCGGCGCGGCGGGCCGGCCTGTACTGGGCTGTGATGTACAGCGCACTCGGTACGTCGTGAACGCGATAGCGGCAACATTTTTGCGAACAATCGCTGATATTTCGCGCGTTGTTCGTATTTTTCCCCGTTTCTGATATTTTAAGCGGATGAATTGTACTGTACAAATGCTTGTGAGGATTGTACGGTATCGAGTTTGTATACATTTTCATGTCATTGTGACTATGTGCATGTGTGTGCAGTGTCGGAAGGTACGGTGCCAGCAGGGAGGTCCACACCTCCCTGGTGCCAGTGCAGTGGCCGTGCCGCACCGTATATCGGCAAAGTGTGCGTGTTTTGTTAGCTGTCCAGGGTCCCCATCCCCTGGTCTGTCACGGCGATACATTCTATTTTGAAGAGAAAATGAATGAGCTTTTCCAGCAAATGTAGAATTATTAAATGGGTGTATCTACAAAATAAATAACTTTTCCACGGATTCTGGTTTGTCTCGTATTTCAGCGGGATACTTTTCTTCACGATGTAAATTCACGGACACAGCCGTGAGTGGTATCATCTGAAGTGTGTACTGTTATACAATCATTCATCATCCAAATGAGTGATTATCAAATGTCTTTTTAGAACATGAAGAAACATCTTTAAACGTTTAATGCTAGAATGCCATATCAGTATAATTTTGACATCCATCTGCAATTGTACAAGCCAGTTTCCAGTTGAATGTGCTACAATTGTACTGTGAAGAACTGCAGATACATCATGTACATGTATATACATACCAGCTGTGTGGACACAAAAAGTCACAAACACCAATAAATAAAGCAGTGTTTTGAATATCATGGAATTTATTTTAGTCGTACATTTGTTGAAAGACATGTTTTATACCTGTTTCAACTAATAGCACAATACATCAGAATTGCAAGTACACTGGTATCAGAAAAGCCATTACAACACTAAATACCAGTATTAAGATGGTCATTTTCCCTTGACATCTGTAGTGGAAGGAAAAAGCAAATGTATTTTAGCATGCATGAAGTTTCATTTCAAGTATGGCACATATATCTATTTGTTTGAAAATGCACAGAGTGCAGGCAAGACGTACACTTGGGACCTGGTCTCATAACACAGCTACCAGAGTGATATTTCATTTCATAAATTGAATATAGAAAATTGTAAAGCCCCCTCTCGTTACCTTTCTCAGAATTACCGGACGAGAAACACATATTACTTTCATTTTGACGATCCTTGAAAAAATAGTAAGATATCAAATAGTAAGGACCTCCCTCATCGCCTTGCTCAAAAAACCCGGACAAGAAACTACTTTCTTTTTTTACTTGGCCTTACATGTATTAATACTATTCTTACATGTTTGAGCGTCTCGATGCTGTCATTACAGTCCAATTTACATTTTGTTACTTAGCACGTAAAATCAAAGGTAATGTAGGGGTTTAGGGACTGAAGGCAGTGTTGAGTCATGACCCCATGGCCAAAATGTTCCTTTTTAATCATTCAAATTATATAATGCTATTCTTACACATTTCAGCATCTCGATGCTGTCATTATAGTTCAATTTGAGCATTCTAAAATGAATTTAGAGCCATAAATATTGCCTGATGCACTCCAAGATACTGTATTACTGAGACTGGCTCGTCAATCACTTTATGTTGTATATCATCGGCGTTCGCACATTCGCGTGGTGTACATACACACCCTGCTGAAGTTAACAAGCCACTGTGTAGAATCATGGCATCGCCAGGGTACATTAAATGACCAAGAACCATTGCACAATTGCGGCTGTTTTGCTCGACTGCCGGATCGTGGCATTATTTACATCCACAATCCACCAGTAGGTGAAACCTACTATATGGTCGGTGGAGGTTATGTTTCTAATTCTGTATGTTTGCCTGTCTCTCTGTCTACTTTGCTGTGTGTCTGTTTTTCTGTCTGTCTGTTTGTGTACAAGATAACTCGCAAATTAATTAACAAATTTTTACCAAATTGCAGGGTGTTGATAATGAAGTAAGAAAGAAAATTTGGGGTCACACGGGACATGAAATATCACTAAATCTCCTAATAACTCCACAGATTATCAGATTTTCACCAAACTTGCAGGGTGTGTTAACAAAAAAGAAAGAAAGAAATAATTCAATTTGGGGGTCATGAAGTAAAGTCATTGAGCTTATTTCACATTTTATTAATCCTAATTTCTAGACCCTGGTAATCACAGAATTTAACAACACGCGAAAATGTCAGGCAAGTAGCTTGATGTCATGGAATGTGTGCCCGCTTCATGAGGAGTTGCTTGTTGTGATACTTTTGTCGACAATACAGGCAGCTTGCCCAGCTCATTGATGGCAAGAGGATAGCAGACGATGTCCTCCGCGAGATAAAAGCAGAGAATGACCAGTGGGTAGCGGAGGGGAACCGCCCGCCAAGCCTCAGTGTGGTGCTGGTTGGAGAAGACCCAGCCAGTTCTGTCTATGTCAAGAATAAGACAAAAGCAGCAGCCAGAGCAGGTATGAAACAACGCTGTTCTTCCCTTCCTTTTCAAAACTACTGAGAATTCCTTGGTGTTGAATGAGAATGTGTGTAACATTTATTGGTACAAAATTAGTTGATTGGATTCCTCTTTCAGATCGAGGAAATTGCTATTATTATTTAGTGTCAAATAGCATTTTCTGCATTTGTAACATTTTTCATTTACTGGCCATCCAGTTCAGTTGATATACAGTGCGTATTAAAAAAAAAAAACGCAACAAGATTTATTTTCGAATTTGTGAAGATTGTGTTAAGTTTACACCAAAGTGAGTCGCAACATCTTAAAGCCACATACCTCCTCTTTCCAATGATATCTTATTTATTCTTACACGGTCATGGATGGCTGAGTAATCATTCTTTTTGGACAATGGGTCAAATTGGACTTGGGACCAAGTTTCAGTTTCTGCATTTAACTATGACGTGGATTTTCGTAGAGAAAAGCTGAATGTCTGGGCTGGATTTTGTGGAAACGGTTTGCTCCTAGGGCCCTTCTTCTTTGAAAACAATATGAACGGAAATGGATACTTACAAATTTTAACTGAAATGTGTTTCCTGAATTAATGGAAAATTTTTCTGTGCAACAAAGGGGTGTGTTCAGATGCCTATGGTGGGCACAAGATGGCGCACCAGCCCATCGACTAGTTGCAGTTAAGAAACATATTGGCTGAGGTATTTGGAAATTGGGTGATTGCCTTGTATCATGATGTGGAGTGGCCACCACGATCTCCGCATCTGACTTGTAATTTTTTTTTTTTTTTTTTTTTTTTTTTTGGGGGGGGGGGTTATCTCAAGAGCAAAGTGTTCATTACCCCTCCACCTAACATTGCAACTTTGAGACAAATAATCACTGATGAGTTTGAAGGGGTTTGAAGCTCTACGCCACCAAGCCCCAATGATTCGCAGGGCTGTGCATGAGATGGAGAAAAGAGCCAATCTCTGTGTGGAAAGGAATGGTGGCCATGTTGAGGGGCATGGAATGTAATGTTAAAAAGAGATACTAGTATCCGAAAGAAGACAATGGTAAGTTGCGATCATTAATTTCATCAATTTCATTAATTGCGATCATTAATTTCATTAAGATTAATTTCATTATTCCATTTGTTTAGTTAATTTCTAATAAGGTGCATTGATTCTTGCAGTACCTAAACTTGGTCCCAAGTCCAATTTGACCCATTGTCCAAAAAGAATGATTACTCAGCCATCCATGACCGTGTAAGAATAAATAAGATATCACTGGAAAGAGAAGATGTGGTTTTAAGATGATGCTACTCATTTTCGTGTAAAGTTAACACAATCTTCACAAATTTGAAATCAAATCATGTTGCGTTTTTTTTTATACGCACTGTAGAATACATGGTATCTGTCAATGGTTAAGTGCTTCTTGCAGTCAGTTTACTAGGGATGTCATTAATGGGATAAGTTCAGAACGGGGTTAAAACGTCACAATGAAAACAATCATGAATCATAACAATGACAGTGAGTTCTAGCAACACAGAGATTATTTCCTGGCCATGTTACTATTAAAAGCATGTGGTTAACAAGTTTCCTCTCAACTGATATTCATGGCATTAAATATCAAATCCCCCCCCCCCCCCATCTTACCTCATCTTACCAAGGGCAATCATCCTCAATTTTAGTTTACATTGGAATTGAAACATGAGAATAACAAAGGCTACCAAAAGAGTATGAAGTTTCCAAAAATGTGATCAAAAATTTGTTTGTGCAGTTTGTTCCATTTCAAAAGAGAATTACCTCACATAATCAACAAAATTTTTTTTTTGCCAGGGTGCATCAATGTCTTTTTTTTTCTTTTTTTTTTTGATACTTCACTTTACACACAAAGGGATGTGCTGGCAAGCACTATTGATGTGAACTACATGGATAGTCGTGACATCATAAATGCTTATCTCAGTTAATTAAAAAACCAATGTGCCACTTTGTACAAATGACCTTTTACTGCTCTTGCGCAAAGTGGAACCAGGAACTGTCTTTAAACACCAGCTAGACTTTATTGATTTGTGCCAGTTTCCCCATTCCTTTCTGCTGCACTCCACTATTTCCAGATGTGTCATTTAAGCCCTTTTTACACTTGTGTTTCTTAACCCTGGTACTTTCTCTGACCCAGGACTATCGTGAATCCTGTACCAATTTTTTCAGCTTTTTACACTCGCCAATAAATCCCGAACTAAGCTCTTGTCCTGGGCTAAAGAGAAAACTTACCTTTTTACACTTGTATTTCTTAGTCCCGTACTTTCCAAACCACATGAATATTCATGATTACGCGATGCACTGTACAAGTACACGCACACACCGGCAGCACGTGATTACCTCGTTTCTGATTGGTCAGTGGGGGTCGGACTTCGTCTCCGTCGCTTAGCCCCGGAGTATTTCTTCGTTCTGTTTACACTCACTTGCTTGGCACTGCAATTGCGGAATTGCGGTGCTAAGCCTGCTTTTTTGCAGGGCCAGATAGTACGGGATTATCGGTGGGGCTAGCCCACTTTGGCAAAAACAAGTGTAAACAGACAGTGGGCTAAGGAAAGTCCGGTACCAACGGTGGGACTAAGGCCTTTCCCTTAGCCCCACTGTTGGTATGGGACTAAGCAAAAATTTGCAAGTGTAAAAAGCCCTTTAGAAGCTACTGACACTCTTACAGAGGTAAATATTTACCTACTTTGATGTCAAACAGTCTTCCTCTGTCATGCTTGATTTTGAGTTAAAAGGTTGCTTATCATGTACGTGTACACATGTATGCCTACACAGTCGTAAATATGAGCCTCTCTCTGAACCCAGCAAGCTTAGCTTTTTTCATCAGAATAAGTACAGAGTATTTTCTGTCTGTCTACAGGATATTGCTTTCAAGTGTCGGCCATTTAAAGGGATGGTATAGTATTGGTGGAGATGAGGATTGAGCTTTTAACTTTTTGCAAGATACTGAGAAACCACATGAAATGTTACCGAGCATTCCATTCTTAGAGAATTCAAAGTTTATTTGATGAAAATCGGTTTTGAAATGGCTGAGATATTCAAAAACAAAGTAAAACAAAGGGATCCTACACTTGTAATAAAACGTGGGTCCTACCGGTGCCTTTTATAAGCATTGCTTGTTTTGGATACAGTGTATCTCGGCCATTTCAAACCAATTTTCATCAAATAAATATTGAACTCCTCTTGGAATTACATGCTCTTTCATATTTCATAAGAGGTTTCTCATTATCTCATCAAAAAGTCAGAAACCCAAAGCCAGGTCTCAACCAAAATTATACCGTCCCTTTAAAAGGCCACATAAAACTAATAGTGACAAACAGTTGACATTTATAGGTAACTTGGCTAATTTCCGTAAAAATTTCCTTAGAAATTAGCCAAATTTCAATTTCATAGTGTTAGATTTGAATTATTCACATGTATCTTGATAAAATAGAGCATCTGTAGTAAGTAACCTTCCATAAAACAAAATGGGCAATTCCGCGGTTAGTAACATTACATATGAACAAATTTAGATATTTGTTTTTACTACTAAATTACCATTTATTCATTTCAAGTCAAAATTATGACAAAAACATGTTCATCTTTCCCAGGTTTATCATACAGAAAAAAATGGATACAATCCACGAAATATTAGAATTGCCATGGCAACTTAAAGGGCTGGTTAGTAACGTTACGAAAAAAGGACATGACAAAAAAATCAATGTCTTGTAACAAAAAGTATGCAAAAATTAAAGTTACTTCAAACAAATTGTTGCATTAATTTCAATTATCGCATCATGACAAATGTTCACACAAATTTTTTTAGCAGTTCGACCAATAATTTCTTAGCTAGACCCCCAAAAGAGTAACGTTACATTTGTCCGGAGTAATTCCGCAGGTCATTTCACCCTTTTGTAATTGACAAAATGTCACATGACTTCTGGAGTACTTAAATGTATTCATCTTTTACCCTTAAGCAAAACTTTGAGGAAAAAATTTCAAAGGAACCCACTGTAATTTGCATTTAAGTGAATTTCAGCGTCCCCAGTCCCACATGTACATTTTCAATGATGGTTTTAGATCTCGCAAAATCAATAAATATGAAAAATAAAATCTACTGAATTTGAAAGACCTTAAAGCCCAAACAAAGTTCTGGTACGCCTGCAAAAGTTGTCAAATTTCGCTCCCAAATGTGAACGTATGCTTAGGAAATGTGCAGGATAACGATGTTTTTCCAAGATATTCGATGGGTAACGACGAAAATGCGAAATATTAGCCAAAAAGGTTCAGTCTCAGTACTTACCCGAACGGGGTCAGGCTAAACTCGGACTCGGGGATAACTCGGCTTCGCTTTTGACGGCGGGATGAGTTTTAATGGTTGTCCCTCTGATTGTACAGTGTTGTCCTATGGGAGCGGCCTGTATAAACTGTGTTCTGGCTACTCACAGTAATGGTCCGAGTTGTTACAACGCGCGCATCAAAAACCTCTTTTGCGCGCATGCAAAATTAGTGTGCGCCTATCAAGCACCTCTAAAACAATCAAAGGCGCTTGATAAACAACAACAAAAACTCCAAAGACCGCGCGTCTCAGCAACTGAGGACCGCGCGCTGTCATTTTTGTTTTGTTTTGTACAGGATTACGTTAGCACCTGTGGTTAGCACGCACTTTCCTGTCCATTCAGTTAGGCCGCATTTGGTATTATGCAGTGGCCGGTAGAATGTGGCGATCACTAACTGCGTGTGAATTGTCTGAAGTAGGGTCGAATTTTTCCCGAGACCGAGTTAGTCTGGAGCCTTCTGGAATAAAAGTCGGTTTTCCTACTATTATTATTTTTCTCAAAATACTCCAAACCGACTCATCATTCCGGCAAAACGCGTCAGCCAGGTAAGTTTCTTAGTGGACTCTTTCGATATATTGCAAGCAAAAATGAAATGGTGCTAGACGGGTTCTCAAGCACTTACTGAAACTTAGTTTTCACTTTAATGATTGGTGAACATCCATGGCATTAGTTGAAACCTAAATTAAAGAGTATGATAAAGAGGCACATTTCTTTTATCCATGTCATGTCCACCTAACTGCGGAATTGCCCAAATGTATAAAAAGCTAGGATGTGAAGACATGGCAATAAGTACATTGTAAGTAATATGATAAATAATTTTATGCATTAATGTATTGCACAGGGGCACCTTACATCTAACACCAGATATTCAAGATGTAATGCTTGCCTATTGGTACTTATTTAATCCGGCTGTCGGCAACATCCGCAGTGATGGGAAGTCGGCTTTACTAGTATCTTTCCTACAAGGCAGGACATTTTTGCCACAACCAGAGATACAATACTCTCACTGCAGATTAGATGTATGGTTTTGAGATCTCCTATGGTCCCGCCTAAATTGTTTGTGATCACACCCTGAACACCCTCACACAGTCGATACTTCTACCTATATTCTGACCAGTGTTGAAAGAGCAAGCCATAAAATGACTTGTAAACAAGAGCTGCTGTTATATTTGTGCAGCATATCATGTGAGAGGATCACACATGTATTGTCAACAGCACTTGATATTTCATGCCTGTTGGAGCAGGCAGTATCACTTTACATGCATCATGCACTTTCAACCAATCAGAAGAGTGGATGTTTTGAATGAGGTGCCTGCCAGTCTCTGCATGGAACTTCCCTTTAATGCATAGAACCTGGCCACGCTGTTCAGGTACTGTTCAATTGGTAAACCATTCAAATCTTGTTTGGAAAAGTAGAAAATCACACAGTGCACTGAATTTGAATGCATCATTGTCATAAAGAAGCATACAAGTGAAGAGCTGTTGATCAGAGAGATCTTGTTTAGACTACCTGTTGTGAGTAGTGCTCCAGACCAAATCTTGGTATGCGCATACTGGTAGTGTTAAGCTTTATACGGTATGTGTCACAGAAACCCGGCTGTCTGAATCCCTGTTGTTCACATCTGGAATGTCAGATTTATAATTGTGCTTTCCAGACGTGATTGTTACAGAATGTCTCTTTCAAAATCATATGAGGATGTGTATAAGGAGGTACTATGAGATACACTGTGTGCACAGCAAAATATGGCAGGGAATCTGATCGAAATATAAATACTAATAGCATCCAGTTTTTCAAATCTCTTTAATGATCACCTGATTATCAAGTTGTGTTTGTGTGAATGAATCGACCAATCTGAACTTCCTACGAACCATATGAAATGTTGAGAAAAGTTAGAAAAAAAATATAGACCTATATATTGAAAAAGAAATATAGAAAAAAAATGTTTCAGATTGTAAATGAAAGAGTGCACTCTATCATCAGAATGTGACATGAGCTTCATGCAAGAATACTGGAAGTGCATAATTTGTATCTTCATCGTACAGTAAATCATATTTATGTGTTCCAGTATCTGAATATGTTCCCAAGTCGCTGATAATTTTAAATGATTAAAAAACATGCAATAGGTTTTGTAAATAGGGGTCATTCTTCAAAAAGAAAAAAAATAGATTAAAAAAATCCTATAGGGTTATTTGCAATTCAGGGACACTAACATACATGTACATATACTCTTTCCTCCCTCCCTCCCCCCCCCCCCATGAAACTTTGGTGACATTCAGACTAAACATAGCTGTAGTAACCCAGTTCCTCACCATCCTTTGTTACAGATTTAATTTCTCTGAAGAGGAAATACCCTGTCAAGCCCCAACAGCCTTTCACTGTATTTGATTGTAGTGTAGTTGTTGTTTGATATCATACTTGTTTCTCCTTCTTTTTTGGACCAAAAGTGCAGTCACTCTAGACATCATGTCTGCTTTTAATAGTCAGAGAGGGAGGAAGATACCAAGCTATTCATTCTATTTATTGACATGGGATGTCATTAATTTGATACCATGAAATTATGTGTTTGTATACAGTATTCAACCATGTATGCATTGCATTTACATATACACATTTATGCGTGGTCAGCAAGGGGTTTCAGCATTTCGCTGCAGCATCCTCAACTCTTGTGCAACATCCTCAAGAACCAGCAGCATGTTGTGCAACATCCTCAAGAATTTGCAACAAGCTCAAAATAAAATATACTATACCGGTATATTCAAACATGTGAAAAACATGTGCAAAACATACGAGACGTCAAACTTCCTTGTACTTTGTGTGCAAAACATGAGAGAGAACATTGAATGTAAGCAGCACAGAGAGATCTATGCTCGTGATGTGCACATTTCTGCAATATTCTGGACAGATTCTGGGCTAGCAACATGCTCAAATTTTAAGTTGTGGACCACGCTGTTATGGGTATTTAGATTAATGTCATATTGTGGTAGTAGGGAACTTTGCTTCTTTCAGTACCTGGCAAAGAGGGTGTTCTGTTTTGCTAGTGGAACACCTCTTTTCTTGTGTGAATTCTGATAATATCTGCCTTCTGAATGTACATAATAAATGTTGATGTGTAGTGGTAAGTGTGATCTTTCCCTTCAAAAGAGCAAGAGCTTGTGGGGGAAAAAATAGTAGACAGTCATCAGCTGAAATTGTCAGTGCCAAAACTGTTGAGGAAATCCGTACATCTTTCATTTGCAAATCAGGAAGTGGTGGACGAAGGGGTGTACTTTGGTCATGTTCTTTATCAGTATCACATCAGCTGCAGTGGAATTTTCCATTCACCTTTTGTATTTTTTTCCCCTTGCCACACCTCCCCTGGCTTGGAAAACTTTGAAAAAACAGTTCTGAGTAGGCTGGCCAAAGGTTAGGAGAGATGACCCTAGAACAGTTTCTTGCTGTGTTTGTGTCATAGTGTGAAGGAGTACTCCAATATACTGTATACCCCCTCAAAAAAAGAAAATAATATGTTGGGACCCTCCGCAATGATAACTTTAAAAATAGTGAGTCAATCCAAATACAAACCAGGGTATGAAACTATAACTCATTGCCCACATCAGACAGAAAACCCCAAAAGATTTACTGCAGTGGTCAAAGAGAAATGAGGAATTTTGTAGAACATGTCAGGAATCTCTTCCCCCCAAGTTCTGTCTATTGTGTTTACACATGAATGTGCAGTTCCAAGAGCATTCAAGTGCTAAACTTTGAAGAATCAGACTCATGACATGCTTTACAACAATCCACATTTCTCTGTGACCACTCAACCAAATGGAATGGGGTTTTCTGCAAAATAGAGCGAAGATGTTATATTTTAAGACCCTGCAGTAGCATTTTGACAGTTAAATCATATTGTCATATCTGATTGCAATTTTTTTGGGGGGACATACTGTATGTGAAGGCATGTGAACATGATGGGGGGGTGGTAGGATGTTCATTTTCTTGTAGTTTAAGGCCGTATCTCACCAACGGAGACGTCTCTGCGACGTCTCCAACTTTTCAGTCGCAGTGGTTGCGGAGACATCTCTGAGATGAGTTATGGCAAATGTCAAAAAATTTCAAATATGATGGAGCCGTTGCAGGATCACCTGACTTTATCTAGGCAGGATGTCAGCACGCAGATGGGTCATGTGGTTTCTAAAGTAGGTCAAACAGCGTCAAATAGAGTCGCCAGTTTGTCTGGTCTCCAGCAGGTCTCGGCGACATCTCTGAGACGTCTCTGAGACATCGTGGAGACGTCTCAGGAGTCGCGGATATAATTACAAGGCATTCAGATGCAAAAAATTTATACTAAAACGGTATAGTATACGATGAATTTATATGTCTGAACGCTGACTAACAAAACGACGTATAACAAAACAACATATAGCGAAACGACGGTCAGAGCATCATTTCGAATTAGAACTTGATAACGAAACAGCATTCCGTGTGCGTCTGAACGTATGGCGACCATAGAACGGTATAGCTGGGCGGGGCTTAATGTGAGCGCACACGAAAGGCGACCCCACAGCTGTCACTCATGACTATAACAGCATGCGCAGTGGGAAACTGCATATCTATGAGACGTTTCCCAGAACTGTCGAAATTAGTGTCTGAACAGTCTGTCGGCTATACGATGATTCTGTATACGTCATTTCGTTATCGAGTTTTGGTATAAAATGGCATGCGTCTGAATAGGGGGTTAGTCTCCGCGACGTCCCCGCAACTGATGGAGACGTCTCGGAGACGTCGCGGAGACTTCACGAAAGAAAAATCGAACATGTTTAAATTTCTTGTGACTCCTCGGAGACTGTAATTTTCAGGAGACGTCTCAAAGACGTCGCGGAGACATCTCTGCAGCTACTTGTAACAAAATCTGGAGTCGCGACTAGTCGGGGACTAGTTTCAAGCCCGGTGAGATACCCCCTGTAATATAGAGGTGTACAATTAAGTATGCTGTGGAATTTGTTTCTGGTCCGTTAAAATGTGAATATGAACAAAATTTGGTTTGAGCCAGGTAGAGTTGTTAAATGCAAACTCATTTCGAAATGTGTCTGTAGCTTAGACTTGCTCATGCCAACCCACTGGCAACTTCACTGTCTCCGCTCCTCTGATCAAACTGTGCAATGTGCCAGTGTAGCTGCTTGGTGACAAGACCTGATTGACTCATGACAGAGGTCATACATGCAACAACTGTGATGGGAAAGACGTTTGCAAACATGTTTTGATAGAAGGTTTGAATCACGTTTCAAACATGAGAAAGTTGTTAAAACGCAGTCATTGCATGTTCGGGCTTGGGCTATGGGGACTTCAGTTTGGTTGTTAGTCTCACGAGCATGCACATGTGCATCTCATAGCCGCAATAAAATTTTCCAGATATCTTCAGATGTGCTGGCTGTTGTCTGGTGAAATTGAGTACATCCCCTGGTGACAACAAGTAAACACCCAGTTTGTTGCTGTGTGAGCTGCATTGTAATTTTTTAAAGGACAAGTCTACTATACTAAAAGGTGCATGGTCCCGGTGTTAATAGTCAAATGCGTACGCAGGCGCACGGCGCAAGTTTCCTATAGAGACCTACGCTATTGACTCCTCTAGTGCTTACGCTGTGGCCCACTTCCCCGAGTCCGAAGAAGTCTGATTCATCGTAGTCAGTGGTCCGATCACAGTTCGGCTCATGATTCGGCTGAGGGGGATGACAGCTTTAGCAAACTTCTTTTGTGATGTCATAATAAGAAGCACATATGCACGCACCCTGGCATTACTACAGACTGCGCGATGCGCAGAGAAGACAACGAAGGCAATGTTACTTAGCAACACCTACGCACTTTACTCTTGATGACAGCTCAACTTCGGTAATCATCGTATCAATGCTAACGGTGATCGGCAGTATCATCAACAGCGCCCTCTACAATACCGGGACTATGCACCTGTAAGAATTGAAGAATGCAGCAATATTAGTAGAACACATCAGTGAAAGTCTGAGGAAAATCAGACAATCCATTTAAAAGTTATGAATTTTTGAAGTTTCATCACAGTCACTGCAGGATGAGAAGACTACTACAGTATATGATGTCACATGCTTAGAAGGATAGAAGGAAAATATAAAGAGAACTCCACAAAATTTCATTACAAAAAAAAAATACACATTCGCTCAACTCTCTTCTGACATATAGTTAAAGGACAAGTTCACCCTCATAAACATAAGGATTGAGAGAATGTAGCAATATTAGGAGAACACGTCATTGAAAGTTTGAGGAAAATCGGACAACCCGTTCAAAAGTTATGAATTTTTGAAGTTTTTGTGTAGTAACCGCTGGATGAGAAGACTACAACTGCTTGTACTGCAGTGTATGAATAACTTAGATGTCACATGCGTACAACAATATAAGGAAAATATAAAGAGAATTTCACAAAATTCCATCTTTTGAAAGAAGTACATATTCCCTTGACTCGTTACCGACATATGTTAGGGGTAATATTATTCCCCCTGCTTTTAGAAAGAGACAAGTCAAGTGCTCTTTTATTATGCGAAAAAAGTGAAAATATGTTGAATTTTCTTTACATTTTCTTTATCCTGTTGTACGCATATGACTCACAAGCTGTAGTAGTCTCCTCATCCAGCGGTTCCAACACAAAAATTTTAAAAATTCATAACTTTTGCATCGATTGTCCAATTTTCCTCAAACTTTCACTGATGTGTTCTACTAATATTGTTGCATTTTCTCAATCCTTATGTTTATGAAGGTGAACTTGTCCTTTAAGGGTAATACATGTATTATTCCCCCTGCCTTCTGAAAGAAGCAAGTCAAGTGCTTTATTCTTATGCGAGAAAAGTGAAAATATGTTGAATTTTCTTTATATTTTCCTTATATCGTTCTATGCATGTGACATCACAAACTGTAGTCATTTTCTCATCCAGCAATAGTGGCAGTGAAACTTCAAGAATTCATAACTTTTGAACAGATGATCCAATTTTCCTCAAACTTCCACTGATGTGTTCTACTACTGCTGCAGTCTCCCAATCTTTATGTACATGAAGGTTGACTTGTCCTTTAATCCTGGTTTTGTGTACAAGAAATGTGTGGGAGTCTAAGGTTATGTATGATCTCCCAGATTAATTTCTTATACTTCCTCATGCTTTGTACAATATATTTGTTGTCTACTTCCCTATTTTATGGTTCTTGTGTTAAAATCAAGTGAAAAAATGCAGGTAGACACTAAAATAGTATAAATACGTAAGTTGGTTTAAATGTCATCTTTATAAAGACCGGTTCTTTTGGGAGATTTTGTGGTTGGAAGGTTTCACCTGATTGAATTGGTCTTCAGTCGCTACCCAACGGGTTACATATTAACCTGTTGAGGACGAGTCCCAAGTATACTCGGGCTGGGATCTATGGGAAATGTGTGCTGTAACAAAATCAGCATGTCCCCAATGCGTTAAAGAAAACCATAATGAGCACAGGCCTGCTTGAATAAAATTCTCCCTACAGCTCATGAATGCAAAATATTTTGTCACTAACAATCAGGTCTGTAGGCTGGCGACTGGCAATGTGCAAATGAATGAGGTGATTTTTACGCACACATGCAACATGCGGAGGTCAAGTGGGGTCATGCCTTCAGTGCCGGTAATGTAGAGTTATTGCTTAGTGGGCACAAGTAGTAGTGCGTCTATGCAGTAAATCACATCTATTTTTTCCTCCTTTTATCATTACTAAAACTGTACAATTGAACAATGTCAGTGTTTAAAACTGGATTTTCTTTTTCCAGCAAATTGCTGAGAATATCTACGAAACTCTTGTAGTTGGAGATCAGTATTGTGCTCTATATTTTTCGTATACGATCAAATAGATCAATTTCTGGTCTGACAATCTGGGACCACATGTCATCCATGTGAAACTGAAAATAGAATGCCGGGTATTCCCCTGTAATCAAACCATACCTTTTGATAAAAATGAATGCACCCCAAGTATCTAGAACAATGTGAAGCACTCTACTTTCTTTAATATACTAGTATTAGAAGTCAATTTATAGTTGTGTATCAAAATGTTTGCATTCTGTTAAACAGATTGCTGAAAATGTTTTAGCTGAATCAGCAGATTTCTGTGGTGTGCCCTTCCCAATTGGGAACAGTTCGTTTATAAATATTGACACTGACAAGCAATTCAACAAACCTTGGAGTGGATGGGGGGGGGGGGGGAGCGGATGGGGCTGGTATATCAAGTTTAGAGTCCAAAGAGCTGCGGAAATTTTTCACCATCTGTCTGCAGGATGTATGGTCTATAGGCTGTTATCTGCTGTTTTGTTTACCATTGCAATTTCAAAGAGTTACCGTCTGAAGAAAGCACAGTGTGTACAGATAGTTTTTTTTTTTCCTGTCTGGAAGTGCTGAGAGGACAAATAACTACCGGTACTTCTCTACATGTAGAACTAGTTGATGACACATATGGTACCATGCTTATATGTCATGTTTCAAGAAGTGATTAGATAACAAGTGAAGTTAAAGGCTTGTATTCAGGTATGGCAATGTAATTGATTATCATTCAGCAATAGAATATCTGTTTATTTGTTTGTTTGTTTGTTCATTTTCCATCTGAGAAGATGGTTGGATAGCCCATATTCAGCTATGCTAAGCTGGTCTTTCGTGGGGTCCAGTTGGATGTGAGGCGGGACCACTTCACCAGGTTATACACCCTGCTCTTTGCTATGAATGAATGAAGCGGGATTTTTAACATGCATGAGTTGTGAGTTTCTCACACACGGGACCTCCATTTTATGTCCTATCCGAGGGACAGAGTGTTTTGCCTCTTGCTAGAGGGGACGGTATGATTACACACAACATTACTCAGTCCAGACTCAGGTTCGAACCCGGGTCGCTTGGGTCTGAGTCAGACATGCTAACGACTGAGCCAACTCACCGTATGATGAACCTCTTCAGAGGAAATGTCCTGTTATTTACCCTAAATGTTCGGTAATAGTCCATAATTCCATTAAAGGACAAGTTCACCTTCATGAACATAAGGATTGAGAAAATGTAGCAATATTAGTGGAACACATCATTGAAAGTTTGAGGAAAATCGGACAATCCGTTCAAAAATTATGAATTTTTGAAGTTTTTGTGCAGTAACCGCTGGATGAGAAGACTACTGCAGTGTGTGAAAAACTTAGATGTCACATGCGTACAACAATATAAGGAAAATATAAAGAGAATTTCACAAAATTTCATCTTATGAAAAAAGTACACATTCCCCCGACTCGTTACCGACAAATGTTATGGGTAATATTATTCCCCCTGCCTTTAGAAAGAGGCAAGTCAAGTGCTCTTTTATTATGCGAAAAAAGTGAAAATATGTTGAATTTTCTTTATTTTTTCTTTATACTGTTGTACGCATATGACTCACAAGCTGTAGTAGTCTCCTCAGCCAGCGGTTCCAACACAAAAATTTTAAAAATTCATAACTTTTGCATTGATTGTCCAATTTTCCTCAAACTTTCACTGATGTGTTCTACTAATATTGTTGCATTCTCTCAATCCTTATGTTTATGAAGGTGAACTTGTCCTTTAAAGAAAATGTATAACAGCTCAGTTTGAGAGCCATGTGTTATATTGCCAGACTGAAATTTATCATCGTTGAAATTTGGTGAAAAATTAAATTGCAAAATGCACACAGAATATGTACATGTTTGAAGAACAGCCTTCAAAGTCTTCATTCATCTTCTATGATATGAGAACATGATGATTTCTTGGGTCTTTCTGTTGTTTTTAAGTATAAATCTATGAATGCATTTTGACAGAACTTTACTCTCATATAAGATGTTGCAAATCTTTTCTCATTTTTTAATTCCATTGCTAATCAGATTTGATCATATTGTCAGTCATTATTCATGTGTCTTTCAGATGTCATGATAATGATGGTGTTTATAAAATGGGTTCAAGAATGTAGCCAATAGGAAGCGCTGAAATGAGACACACCTCCTTCCTTTACTTCAGTACAACTGCACTGCCTGTAATCCTATGGTAGATTGCCGATCGTCTGTGCGCGCGGCGGCTCCTTTGATGAATTGCATGCATACGCGTACGCGCTGTCAATCCTGTAAACAACTTCTAGTTCAGGCTGCCGGCCGGCCGGCCTGTCTTCCCTTGTGCATAACATATATGTGGCGTACGTACGTACGTATACTGTACTGTACGTACACTTTGTACAGTACAGTAGATCAAGCGTTTTGGGACCGGACGCGTACATGGAGTCACTTTGAAGAGCAAATCCAACGATTTAGCAGGTTAATTCTCACGCCGTTTTCAGAGTATGTTGTCTAGTAGGCCTATATGAGGAGTCTATATCAAGTCTTTAAGGTAAAGGGTGCATATTCTATGTAAAATAAGTAAGTTTTCATGCGGGTGTCCGGAAACCCAACCCCCCATTATACTTATTCTGTATGTGCGGGACTTCCGCGAGTGCGACGTGCGTAAAAGTTTGGGACGAACATCTTCGGACGTCTTGACCCACAAAGGTACGTGAAAAATGCTGAAAAATGATGTTAGTTTTCGAATTTTCGACCCATTTTATAAAACAAATGATGCACAGGATTATTTCGTGGCGTTAGTGTAGGCGTAGCTCACTCTCGGGTATTTACAATGTAGTGCAACATGCACTCGGCTTCGCCTCGTGCATGTTTCACAATTGTAAATACCCTCGAGTGCACTACGCCTACACTAACGCACTCTATCCTGTGCATCATTTGTATATTGATGAGTCAAAGGGACTGTACAGTACTGGTTAAGGTGAGGATTCAGCTTGCAGCATTTTGAGAGATATTTAGAAACTATTCATGAAATTTTAAAGAGCGTACAATTCTATAGGGGAATCAAAAGTTTATTTGATGAAAAATCGGTTTATAAATGAATGAGATGTCTAAAACAAAGAGATCCTAACAAAATTCATGGCCTGTCAATTTTATTAGGATTACATTTTCGGATATATCTCAGCTATTTCAAGACCAATTTTTATCAAATAAATGTTGAATCCTTCTTGATTCTCTTTCATATTTCATAAGAGGTTTCTCATTACATGTATCTCACCAAACAATGTTATAAACCTGAATCCTCACCTCAACCAGTACTGTACAGTCCCTTTAATTCAAATCTTTCACACTACAAAAAGTTAATTGAGATCTTTTCTCCTGTCTATTGATGTCCTTGTGTATCTACATTCCTTGCTGCTTTCTCTTCTGTGTGTCAGGCATCACATCGAACACCATTCGTAAACCTGACACCATTTCCCAGGATGAGCTCCTCAGCATCGTCAACGATCTCAACGAAGACCCCGGCGTGGATGGCATCCTGGTGCAGCTGCCTGTCCCCGCCCACATGGACGAGAGGACCGTGTGCGACTCGGTGGCCCCCGAGAAGGACGTGGATGGCTTCAACATGGTCAACGTCGGGAGACTGTGCCTGGACCTGCCCTCCATCATCCCAGCCACGCCCTACGGTATCTGGGAGCTGCTGAAGAGATCAGGTATGACTCGCTGGCTCTGCTCTCTGTCACAAAGAGGGGTGTGTCACAAGTGAAATGCTGTGGATTTAGGGTCTTGTCTTCAACTTTCACTAGAAATGAATGCTCCTCAGTGGCCAAGTTCAGGATTTAAGGTACAAGCTTGTTACGTCTTAGTCTTGAGAGCAGGCTTTCAAACGATGGCAAAAAGTGTTGTAAAACAGAAATAAGTTGGTCTTTTAAATCTTTTTTAGGGTTTTCTTTGAAAGGAAAGAAAAAGCATAAAGTTTGAATGAGATGCTTTGTTGATTATGTCTCAAGTGTCATCTGATGATCCTGAAAAGTGGAATAAAGAGTGAATATGCAGGGTAGTGATGTGTGAAAATGGTTTCATTTGAATGTCTAGTGCTGCAGAATATGAAGCCATCGTCTGAAGTACAATTACATGTATTCCTTATACAAATAAAGTTTAACACAAAGCAACACAAAGCATACCGGGTTCTTGCAGGCAGTAGTTAAACAGCATTTGCTATGAAATCGTTTTGCCATTCTTAGTGTTGCCAGTGACCATAGATTTGATCCATTGATCCAAAATGTGTTCAAAGAAAGAGAGTGATTGATAATATTCCCAAGTCAGAGGTGCCTTAGATATTTCCCTGATTTGTGTTCATAACAGAATCACTATTGTGCAGTGTTCCAAAATCAGTAGCAACATTTGTTTTAAATGTTTTTGTTTGTTTGTATCTTCCAGGGATTGAGACGTTTGGTAAAAATGCAGTTGTCTGTGGAAGGTCGAAAAATGTCGGCATGCCGATTGCAACTTTACTCAATTCAGATGGAGATCACTGTAAGTCTTTCCAGCATGGTTATAACTGTTTGTAAGGGCCCGTTACCATTGGCGTTAAAGATTTGCATATGAATTGCGCGCAAAATTGATTTGTATTCGCTAAACACGTGCAACCGATGTTTTGTGAAGCTCAAAAATCCTGGCAACGGAAAAACGTGCCTCTGCGGATAATTGTGGATGTGTGCGGATGTCAGCTGACTCATACAAGCATGTTTCATGAATATTGCAGATGTTTAGCAAATATAAACAAATTTTGTGCATGATTCATATGCAAATCTTCCTAAACGGCAGTAAGAACCAGGCCCTAAGATGTAAATGCGTCTGATATCTGTCTTTATAACTGGCATGTCAGTAAAAACCAGTACAATACACAGGAATAGCTTTCATTGCTCATGTACAGCAGTAGTTTTGTTGAATATTCAGATGGAATGCTCAGGTGACAAGAGGAAAAGTTTTTATTGCAGACCCTATCTCTCCTTCCTAGAGAAAGAAACTGAGCTTCCGAGTATATCTTTGTCAAGTCAAAAACTAGTTATAACTCCATGTGCAGGCAACAGTGCATGTCACATGAGAAGCCATTAATCTTGTCTGTTAGGATCTGATTGTTGTTCTCGTTCTTTGTTATTTTTGCTCAACATGTTCAGAGTGTTAAGTTGGGCCATCATCTGTGACTGCGTAAATACAACATTGTAGTACCTGTTTAATGGTCTGTCAGCCAAACAATCATTCAATGCATTCGCTGTGAATGTGTGACGTACATGTAAAGCATGTGTATAGTTCTCAAGACTCAAAGTTCATCTTCCACCAATTGGACAACAATATATTGATGGAATCTACCAAGAAACTTGCCTGACTGAAGCAATTTGCCGGGATAATGAGTTGTTTTGAAGAATTTTGAGAGCAAATGTCTAGAATGATTTTGATTGTATAGTACTCATTTTTTATTCCCAAAGAACCCTCCCAATTCAGTAGGGGGTAGGTAGAATGTTTCCTGATGATTGATCATGCCCAAGCAATTGTATTTCTCAATGAGCTGCATGAGACAATTCACTCTTGCATGGAAGATTGATGGATACTGCTAAGGTCATTTTTACTGATGAGCCATAATTGATTATGAAAAACTGCAAGGCAACCATGATCGAAGATGTTATCGTATTGCTGTTGGCGTAGCTTTTTGCCTGATATTTTGCATTTTTGTCATTGGGTAACTGAAATTGTCGTATCATAGCGTTATTTCACTTCTCATATACATATGTGTCTATTTACAACCTAAAATCAAGTTTCTTTAGGTGTATGAAAACTATGATTTGCCTTGAATGCTGCACATCTTCCAACCCCCACCCCCAAGCTTCCAGGATGGGTATGGACGCCACGGTAACACTATGCCATCGTTACACCCCTCCGGACGAACTACTGCGCTTCACCAAGGCTGCTGACATCATTGTTGTGGCCGTGGGCATACCGGGCCTGATCAAGGGCGACATGGTGAAAGACGGAGTGGCGGTCGTCGACGTCGGAATCAACAGGGTGACTGATGAAAAGACTGGAAAGCCCAAGCTAGTCGGAGATGTTGACTTTGATGGTATTTCTATGACGTTTTTTTTCTCTTTCCTTCTCAGTCAGGCCTTATCAAAACTTAAATGTTTGTTCTTTGTGTTCATGCAAAAATTTGTATCTTTGTAGCTGTCCAGTATAAAATGACTTTGCAGTTTAGTAATTTCTAGTAATTTTATATTCGTTGGGCATTTGTTTCATTCTAATCGTTACCCCTGATCTTTTTTTATGCCTCCGCCACGAAGTGGTGCCGGAGGCATTATGTTTTCGGGTTGTCCGTCCGTCCGTCCGTCCGTCCGTCCGTCCATCCGTCCTTCCGTCCTTCCGTCCGTCCGTCCGTCCTTCCGTCCGTCCGTAATGAATTTTGTGGACAGGGTAACTACCAAAACCTTTTGAGGTATCCTAATGAAACTTGGCCTGTATGTGTATTAGGGGGTAAAGTTGTGCCTATCAACTTTTGGGTGCACATGCTCAAGGTCAAAGGTCAAAAGGTCAAGGTCAAATGCTTAAAATTTTACTATTTCCCCCATATCTATGCAATGCCAGAAGATATTTTCTTGAAACTTAGTGTATACATGAACTACCCAATTAAGATTCTCTGGTGAAAGTTTGGGGTCATGAGGTCAAAAGGTCAAAGGTCAAAGGTCAAGTAAAATGTTAAAATTTCACTTTTTTCTCTGTATCTTGGAAATTGTTCAAGGTATCTTCATGGAACATAGTGTATATGCATCTACTGACTGGCAGTGGTTATCTAGGGAATTTAGGGTTCATGGGGTCAAAGGTCAAGGGCAATACTTCAAAATCTTACTATTTTCCTTATATTTATGCAATGCCAGCAGGATATTTTTTTTTAAAACTTGATGTATGCATGTCTAACCCAATAGAGATTCTCTGGGATTTTTTTTTTTTTTGCCAAGAAGGTCAAAGGTCAAAGATCAAGTGAAAGTGCTGAACTTACTTTTTTCTCCATATCTCGGAAGTGGCTCAAGTTATCTTGAAACTTAGTACATGCTGAATTTATGTATGTTCTGCCTGACAGTGCTTCTCTTATAAATCAAAGACCAGATGAAAATGATAACAATTTACTGTTCAATACAGAAATTGCGCTTTTTCTCCATACCTTGAAAATTACTCAGTGCATAAACTTATGAAATGGTCAAAGTCAAGTTAAAGTTCTTAAATCCCCAAATACATGCTCTCCTATTCATCCAATTAAACATAGGTCAAGGAAGGTAAACATTCAATACATTTGTGACAAACATGTCATTTTAATATTTTGCCAATTTTGTGAAAATGTAATCACACATTGTCCACATGTACTATAGACCTATTAGGAGAATCATGCATTATGGCGGAGGCATACCAGTCGCCATAGCGACATTTCTAGTTATCATTTATTATAAATCAAGATCTAGTCTATATCTTTGTCGTAAAAAGTATTCATTACAAGAATGTCTTTGTACAGTTTGCATGCTCTTGATACTCTATCCAACTGAAGGTATCTGATTTAATGGAACATGAGAATTCATGGAATTGTAAAGGATACTCAGTTTGTGGTCACTACATATGAATTAATGATATTTGCCCAACATTTTTGCATCTTCTCTTGCACTGTTCAAGAATGAGTCAATAAAATGAGGGCAGGGGAAACGTGCTGTTAATTTCTTTCTCAAAAAAACCTTTCTATAGTTGATCAGTTAGAAGTCATGCATCATATGTACAGTGTAGGTCCAAGAAGACTGCAAGGTGCCTGCTTTGCATATTACTTTTCTATAATTTATATATCCTTTCCTTCCCAAAATTTCTCTTCTTCTGCCTCTTCAGAAGTGTCAAAGAAGGCTAGCTACATCACACCTGTGCCAGGCGGCGTCGGCCCGATGACCGTAGCGATGCTGATGAGGAACACCATGGACGCAGCCAAGCGCAACCAGCAGAAGAAATCTTCGGGCAGTTGATGCTAGCCGCAGTGTCGTTGTCCCGTCACCAATCACCTTTTTGTCTGTTAAGAGAGTTGGATGTCAAAGAAACTTGGCACAATGTGGCTGATACGTCATCTTGCATCTGGTGTATTTGCCTTTGAAAAAGAAAAAAAAAAAGCCTGCAGACCCTGAGCCTTTATTAGCTCACCTGAGCCAAAGGCTCAAGTGAGCTATTGCGATCGCCCTTCGTCCGGCGTCCGTCGTGCGTCGTGCGTCGTGCGTCGTGCGTCGTCCGTCGTCCGTCGTCCATCGTGCGTCGTGCGTAAACTTTTTACATTTTCATCTTCTTCTTGAAAACCCCAAGACTGATTTTCATCAAACTTGGCAGGTAGCATCCCTAGGGGGTTAGCAACTCAATTTGTTAAAATGGGCACCATGGCCCACCCAGGGGGCCCCCAGGGGGGCCCAAACCCCCCAAAATTAAGGAATCTGTCAAAATCTTCTTCTATAGAACCAGAAGTGATAGAGCTAAGTTAGTACTATGGGTTAGTACATTGATGATTGTAGTTTCAAGTTTGTTCATGGCAGAATCAGGGGTGCCCCCCTTGGGATCCAGGGGAGGGCGGTGGGGAGGGGTTCTAAAGGGGCCTAGATTGTACATTTTCATCTTCTTCTTGAGAATCCCATGACCCATTTTCACCAAACTTGGCAGGTAGCATCCCTAGGGGGTTAGGAACTCAATTTGTTAAAATGGGCACCATGCCCCACCCAGGGGGCCCCCAGGGGGCCCAAACGCCCCAAAATTAAGGAATCTGTCGAAATTTTCTTCTCTAGAACCAGAAGTGATAGAGCTAAGTTAATACTATGAGTTTGTACATTGATGACTGCAGTTTCAAGTCTGTTCATGGCAGAATCAGGGTGCCTCCCTTGGGACCCAGGGGAGGGGGTGAGGTGGGGTCCTAATAGGGCCTAAATTGTACATTTTTATCTTCTTCTTGAGAACCCCATGACCCATTTTCACCAAACTTGGCAGGTAGCATCCCTAGGGGGTTAGGATCTCAATTTGTTCAAATGGGCACCATGCCCCACCCAGGGGGCCCCAAGGGGGGCCCAAACCTTCAAAATGAAGGAATCTTTAAAAATCTTCTCTAGAATCAGAAGTTATAGAGCTAAGATAATACTATGAGTGAGTACATTAATGACTGTAGTTTCAAATTTGTTCATAGGAGATCCAGGGGTGCCCCTCTTGGGGGCGGGGGGTGGGGGGGGGGGGGGGTTGGTTGGGAAGGTCCAAATGGGGGCCTGAATTGTACATTTTCATCTTCTTCCTGAAAACCTCATGATGTATTTTCGTCAGACTTGGCAGGTAGCATCCCTAGGGGCTCAGGATCTAAATTTATGAAAATGGGCACGATGCCCCACCCAGAGGGCCCCAAGGGGCCCCAATCTCCCCAAATTAAGGAATCTTAAAAAACTTGGGCCCTTATTGTACATTTTCATCTTCTACTTGAGAATGCCTGGTCAAATTTTGGTAGAGCTGTGAATGATTTAGATTAGTGACTGCGTGAAAGGTGAACTTGCGATACTCAGGTGAGCGCTAGACCCGCGGGTCTCTTGTCTTTGATAAGTATGACCCAGTCTGCCACGTAATCTTTGTAATTTTTGTTTCATTGTTATATTAGTATTGTAATGAATAAGATTTTTGTTTTTTGTGTAATGATTAAGAATGAAAGGAAAAATCTACTTTTCTATCACAATATGTCAGTTTTTTGCTTTTTTGTTCTGTTTTGTTTTTAAACTATGAGCTCACACTTGCTTCAAGTGAGCTCCACCACCAACAGATGTTCAGCTAGCTTGCCAAGGAAGACTGTGATTGCAATTGAAGTAGTATATTTGACTGAAATTTCTTAATTAATGGAGAGCATGGTTAATACTAATATGCTACCTGGAATATCCTGTTTCTTCTGCAAAATGCAAGGCATCTTTTAATATCGCTGCATGTCATCAGGGCAATATGAGGCATAAACTTGTCTGGTGACGCAAGATGGTGGCACAATTTCTGCATCGCTTCTTATATAGGAACATAAGGAAGTAGTTATGGGACTGGGATTAGAGCGACAGGAGATTGGCATGACGTACCATGTGCTCAGAGATTGTAGAGTTGCAGGTGGATTGCCCTTTCAGATTACTGTGAGGGAATCCTGTGGGGAGTATGCCTTACACTTCATGATGCTAATGAGTTTGGCGTAAGGTTAAGACCTTCTTGTCAGCAAACGCACTAAAAGAACGGCTACATCGCCTGTGCTATGGATGTCAATATACTCGCGTTGAGTGATTGTCGGTCAAGACTTGTAGCAAACGGAGAGTCGGGATGATTAAAAGTTGGCGAGAAGAAAGGGAAACATTCCACTTCTTGATACCCTACTGCACTAAAACACTAATATTTACCAAAGAATACTTGACTGTATCTCATCAGATGAACGTTTCAAGCTGTACATTCGAGAAACTGAGCATCTCATCTTTAATACTTGAGGATTACGACCAAAGCGTAGTTTTCATGCAAGTAGCTGTATATCATAATTCATATTTAGCAATAGAGAAGGATTTTAGCATATGAACACCATGTGTTTGGTCAGTTTGACATATTATATGATCATAAGGTTGTCTGGGTCTTTTTTGTTTTTGTTTTTTGCCCCCTCTCATATCCTGTACCAATTACCCCAAGGGATGGAAATACCAGGGTAGCATGAGTCAAATTGTATTTCAAATCGCCAGGAGAGAATCTTCCTGTGAGATAAGGTCTTTGATTAATAGCACATTCACACACAGGAGTTTTTGGTGTTTGCATCGCGGTGCAAAAAATTATTTTTAGAAAACATGAATTTTGGGTGTGTGTGAACGGGACTGATGTGTTTTCCTTGATTTCCGAGGGTAGAATCCCAACACCTTCAGCCAAATCTCACATATAATCCTTCATGTAGTCATTACATAGTGCCCACATAATGAAAATACTGTGATAGGCATGTTTCTCTGGGGTTACCATTCAAGCTGCTACTAGTATTTAGCTCGACAGCAAATGAATCACAAAGGCTTCTGCCTCAGAGAGGAGAGAAATTGAAAGTGGAAGATGCATTTGTTTTTGTTTAACACAAGTCACGGGTCATCAAATGATGTTCTGTCTTTTGCTAGGAGTCAGTTATGGGGGGGGGGGGAGGGGAAGATGGGGAGAAGTTGGGGAAGAGTATCTTTTATGTTTTGAGAAGCAAGTAATATTGAAGACCATTTGTATTGCAGAAGGTAGCATTTGTACCCCTGGACATGGGTAACTTTTGTTATTTGTCTTTGTTATTAAAGCAACCCTGTAAAAACATATACAAGCACACACACACACACACACACACACACACACACACAAGCATACACATACAAACAAATTAAACCAAAAACAATGTCGAGTATGATGAATGCCAAAGGGATATATACCATTAATTTGTTTGTAAAGTTTTGATACATGTTATCAAGTGATACATAGTTATTTTTACTCATTTCTGTGCATCGTTGATGCATAGTTGTATATACTATTTATGAAGTCATAATAGAGTTGCTGTCCATTGCCTTGCTTCAAGGCATTTTCCTTATTCCTTCAGAGGCCATTGTGACATAACATATCAATGTTGAAATGTTAAGAGAATAAAAAGACATATATTCATGTGCTTGCATTTTTGTTGGACTTGAAAGCATGAGCAAATTACCTGCAGAAAGAAAAGAAAAAGAGAGGGAGAAACAACAACCCAGCAACTGATTATAATGGTTGAAGAATTTGTTCAGCTAACTGTGGGTCAGGAGATGGGCGAAGAGATTTGGGAGAAGCGGTAAACTATTCTGTCGTGGCCTTCGGTACGTAAGCATTTACTTCGTGTGTTTCAGACATTTGCATCGCCACCACACCCAACAAAAAGAAAAACTCACCAAAAAACAACTGATGAGAGATTTAATTGAGGCTTAGCTTTCACCGAAATGATCAGAGACTAGATTGATTATTAAAGGCATAATTAACTATTTGCAGATGAAACAAAAACCCAGCATTAGTGCTTTGAAATAGTTCTAAAATATAAAGTATTGTTAATGCACAAAAGTAAATAAAAAATTAATAAATAAAAAATAAATGCACAAAATGTAAACAATAGTTATGATAAAAATGTTTCCAGACTAAACCGTCTACAGTTATGGTTTATTGAGAAAAATACTGATATCTCCTTACAGTGCCGACCGCGGGAAACGTCACGCTTTTCCGAGATCTGGACGAGGCCACTGACGCGTATCCCCGCGGGTACCCGCGGGTATACGCGTTCACTGGACGAGTCCATCCGCCCGCACGGATAATCCATCCTCGGGAATATGCGTCTCGATTGACGCGGGTTGGACGAGGGTGGACGAGGGTGGACGAGGGTATTCAAGGGCACATTCCCGTTAAGCTTTATTTTGACCGCTCAATCAAAATACATTTCATGGAGTTCCGACTTTGCCCATTTTCATCAAATTCCGATTTCAGGGGCTTCTTTTCGATTTAATCACACTCTGATGTCCACTGCCTTGATTGTTCGCTACTTTCTAAAGAAGTACACCTGCGGAAGTTGTGCACATGCGTTCATCACTCAAGTATCAATAATTATTAGAACATATCGACATCGGTTACGATCATCTCGCTATTCACGACTTTTAACGACCTGCGCCACCAAAATTTCATTGCTGAAAATTCGGTGGCCCAATCGGGCTACAAAAAAAGTCGGATGTTTGCCTTTACTTTTGAAAATGAACAGCGGTAACAGTCGGCTCCGTAAGACGCAAAAATGAATGTCGCATGTTTACTTTTGATTTTAGAAATGAATCACGGTGACATTTGACTCCGTATGATACTGGAATAAATACCGAATGTTTGCTTTGGCGTTCGGAAGTGAATGATAATATTCAACTCCGTAAGACGATAAGATAAATGCCGGATGTTTGCTCTTACGTTTGAAAGTAAATAGCAATAACATTCAGCTCCGGAAGATGCTTGAGTAGGCTATATTATGTCGAATGATCCCTTTGACGTTCGGAAATGAATAACAAAAATATTCAACTCCGTACGATGATAAAATAAAAGACGGATATTTGCCTTTACTTTCGAAAATAAATAGCAATAACATTCGGCTTCGGAAAATGCTAACATAAATGTCAGATGATTGCTTTTACGTTCGGAAGTGAATAGCAGTAATATTCTGCTCCATACGATGCTAAAATAACTGTTGGATGTTTGCTTTTAGATTTCGAAATGAATAACAGTAACATTCAGGTGCGTTCGGTGGTAAAATTAATGTTCAATGATTGCTTTGATGTTCGGAAATGAATAACAATGACATTCAACTCCGTATATACGTTTATAAAATATACAATGTATATCTGATGTTTGCTTTTACGTTCGGAAGTAAATAGCAATAACATTCAGGTCCCGAAGATGCTAAAGTAAATGTCGAATGATCCCTTTGACGTTCGGAAATAAATAACAAAAATATTCAACTTCTTACGATAATAAAATGAATGACGGATGATTGCCTGTACTTTCGAAAGTAAATAGCAATAGCATTCGGCTCCGGAAGATGACAAAATAGATGTCAGATGATTGCTTTTACGTTCGGAAGTGAATGGCAGTAATATTCTGCTCCATACGATGCTAAAATAACTGTCGGATGTTCGCTTTTAAATTTCGAAATGAATAACAGTAACATTCACCTGCGTTCGATGGTTCGGAAATGAACACAATAATATTCAACTCCGTGTATACGATGATAACATAAATGTCTGATGTTTGCCTTTATGTTCAAGAGTAAATGGCAATAACATTCAGCTCCGGAAGATGCTAAAATAAATGTCGAATGTTTGCTGTGACGTTCGGAAATTAATAACAAAAATATTCAACTCCGTATATACGATTTTGCGTTCGGAAGTGAATAGCAGTAATGTTCTGCTCCATACGATGCTAAAATAACTGTCGGATGTTCGCTTTTAAATTTCGAAATGAATAACAGTATACATTCAGCTGCGTTCGATGGTTCGGAAATGAACACAATAATATTCAACTCCGTGTATATGATAACATAAATGTCTGATGTTTGCTTTTATGTTCAAGAGTAAATAGCAATAACATTCAGCTCCGGAAGATGCTAAAATAAATAACGCATGTTTGTTGTGACGTTCGGAAATGAATAACCAAAATAACTCCGTATATACGATGATAAAATAAATGTCTGATATTCGGTTTTACGTTCGAAATATAACAATAACAATCAGCTCCCTTCGACTTTCGGAAATGAATGATAATAATATTCAACTCCGTACGATGTTTAAATAAATGTCGGATGCTTGCTTATAATTTATATTGCGATGTACTTTCGCAAATAAATAGCAATAACATTCGGCTCCGGAAGATGCCAAAATGATTAATGTCACATGATTGCTTTTACGTTTGGAAGTGAATAGCAGTTACATTCTGCTCGGTACTATGCTAAAATAAATGTCGGATATTTGCTACATGTGTATTACATTTCGAAATGAATAGTAACATTCGGCTGCGTTTGATGGTAAAAAACAAAACAAAAACAAAACAAAACAAAACACACACACACACACAAAATGTCTGATGTCTGCCTTGACGTTCAAAATTCGGCCCCGTACGATATGATGAAATAATTGTCAGATGACTCATTTCACTTTCGCAAGTGGACAACAGTGGCATTCGGCTCCGTACGATGATAAAATAGATGTCGGATGTTTGCTTTTATATTTGGAAATGACTTACTGTTAAATTCTGCTCCGTATACGACAGAGCTGCCAACCTTTCGAAGCACAAATTACTACTCAGCAGCTCCAAAATTCGTATTTTCCACCAGAATTGGTATTTTTTTTCTATCTCCCTCTTTTTGCTATGAGGCCTACAGGCTCTAAACATAACGTTATGACACATGCCGAAGCATCCAGCTGGTCACCAGCACGATAAAGATTCTAAACTACGCAATGTTCAGCGTTGATTGATTGCTTTCTCGCAATGTGTACAAGTTTGTACCTCCAAAATCTTTCTGGGCTGATTATGGAAGCTTCCATTTTCTAGCAGGGGACGGGGAATGCTTGATCTTCTCAAGAGAGCTTCTGTGTGAGCGGATGCAAAACTCTGTTCTGTGTTTCCAATTATGTACTATCAAAACATAATCATGCGTTGTTTTCAGGCTTTTTTCATTTTATTAGATTTTAAACATCAGTATTTTTCGAAGTATTCCAATTCCTTTTCCCCTGACTGGAATCGGAAAGTCTGCTATAACGATGATCGCAAAATGCCGCGCTGTGTGTGGAAGCGCCGATGTGGTGCAAACCACAGACCTGTGGTGCAAACACGTGGCTTCATTTTCAAGTTTAAATGAATGCGCCATGTGCTCCTGCCTATAAGATGTTACTGCAAGTTCGATGGATCGAATGCGCCATAGCTGAGCTGAGCTGAATGGCTTGTTTACGGTAAACATGCAATTTACGTTCGATATGAAGAAATCATTACGTCTTTCACGAGGGAAAAACACACAAAACAAACAAACAAACAAACAAAATACACCCACGAACGAATGTTGATAGCCAAAACTTTGAAAAGTAATAAGCAGTTTTGATGCGCGTGAACTGAAATTAATTGTCATTACACGTTGTATTTTGCTGTCTAACCAGGTGATGACTGCATCTCATTGGACCTTCTCGTAGTGAATTTGTCTGGGCATACGAGACCTTTCATGTATTTCTGTGATTGCATTTTTAATTGACTAAATAATCAATCCTTTTGTTATTGTTCAGGGAACATTAGATATTCGATCAAGTACACTATAATCGACTCTTCGATGTTCCCTACTATGCGCCAAAAGAAAGGCTATAGACATAGAATCATGATATCTTTGGAATTATTCCTTTAATTCAACTAATGAGCTGGTTCTTCGATCGATATTTCCAGGATACTTACACGCTGTTTATTCCAATGCGCGCATTCTTTCGTCTGGCACGCACCTGGGTGTGGCACCTGCTTTTGTGGAAATTTCCACAAGGGAGAGGGGTGGGGTGTCAAGTTTTTTGAGCCGAAGAGACTGCATACACAATCTCTTCGCTTTTATTTATTGTCATTCGTGTTTTCGCCTTATTCTTTGCTGATATTGAACATTTAGATTTAACTTTACGAAAGTTGCTATAGCACATGGTTCGTTTTGTTGTGAGGTGTACGTAATTTCTTTTTTTTTTTTAATCATTCTTGAGAGGGGAAAGAAGAGTAAGGGGGAAAGAAGACTAGAGGGAAAGGGAAATAAAACAAACGTCACGTACGCTAAGCATTCACAGGAAGCCGTCTTTTTACACCAGTCACCAGCATAGTTATCATCACTATCAGACATCACTCAAGATCATTTTAGCCTTTTCCTATGATCAACATTAAGAAACACGCATAATCCCTCGAGATAAATACCTAGGAAACTCAATAATAAATACAAAGTATCAACACCTCCCAACAACACAAACATTTAGAAAAGACAACAAATAGCACATCGAAGCGGCTGGGATCAAACTCCGTCGCTTTGATTGCAGCGAAGCGGAGAAATCGCCGTTACGAAAATAACAGTGCGAGACACTAAGAGAATTACGTTTAAATACTTCAAAGTATAAAGGGAACAGATAAAGTGATATAAAATGTAAGAAATCGTACTAAACGAGGTGTGAGAAACGACGGAAATAAAACGAAGTTTAGTAGTAAGCTTAGGCTCTAGCAAAAGTTTTGCAGCACCGAAAGCTACGCGAAAATAAACACACATATAAAACTCGGTATTGCGACGAGATCCTATGGGATCAAGTCAATAAACGATACAAAACAAAGGAAATTGATTCATTTTGACGGGAAAATAGTTTGTTATAAGTATTGTGTTATATGAGATCTCCTTTAATAGGCCTAGAAATAATCGAGTTTCCACGATACTCTGGAAAGAAAGTTCGAACGCTTTTCACCTGCACATATACTGCAGAGGGCAGTGCACATCAGTCATCAATACACGAACAGAAACTCACCTCTACAACTTCCTCGCAGAAAATGATGCAATAGCGTTATAAAAAAACACGCAACACTCTAAAATTCATTTCGTACTTGGGAGGCAAGGGACAAGAGGATGAAAAGAAGAGAAAAAGAAGCAGACATTGCACAACGGGACGCTTTCACCCCGCCTCATACGGTACTGTAGTGGCAGCTGGCTACAGTGTGTAGACACTCCCCAGCCGGCCGGCCACACATTGGGATACCACGGCGATCCATGTAAACATCCAGGGTCCGTAGGCGACAGGGATTCACGCGCGCGAAGTTCTGTTCGGTGTACACAGTACGCAAGCAGCGATATGCGTGTGCGCACATTTTTCTATTCAGCGCTTTCCACATACGGTGCGTACGCGTTGCATCGATATCCCAGCTGAATACAGATAACATGGCACATGCGACGTGCGTTTGCTATATTTTTACCCATTATTTTTCCCCACTGTGAATTCGTACTTTCTAAGGACGTTTTCATATTGTCGTATTCCCTTCGATTTTTCGTATACGAATTTTTCGGAACGGTTGGCAGCTCTGGTACAATGCTAACATAAATAACAGATTATTGCTTTCACATTTGAAAATGATTAATGGTATAAATAGGCTCAGTATGATGCTTAAATAAATAGAGGATGTTTGCTTCACATTCGGAAATCAATAAGGGTAACATTCAGAAATCAATAAGGGTAACATTCAGCTCCATAAGATGCTAAAATGAATGTCGGTTGTTTGCTTTTATACAGTGTATTTGAAAATGATTAACGGTAATATTCGGCTCCGTAAGGTTCTAACATATTACTATAGTAAATGTTGGATGATTGCTTTTACAATCAGAAATGAATAGCGGTAACTTTCGGTTCTTTACAATGCTAAAACAAACAATCTGGAAATGCTCCCACTTTCTCATCCCAAAAGTAAGCTATGACCACCTAATAGCATAGTCATCAACTTTTATAATTATCTATAAGCCTATTTGCTAAATCTTAGAATTCAGAATAATGGTGATAAGATGATCTACTTTTGTATTCATTTATTTTAGACATGGGTACCTGTCACGTCAGTAATGCTTAATAATTGTTTTAAGTAGGACCGATTTAGTTTTTCCTATGTTTTTCTTGATTTTTTTGGCCACCAAAAAAAAAAAAATAGAAATCAATGATTTTGGTGGTCAAAAATAAAAATTAGTTTGGAGCCCTGCGATATCATTGGGCTCATCATTACTTAATCTTTCCCATGATACGCTAATATTTATATCATCAATCTGCCGACGTCATCCGACAATTCATGATTCAAACCTTTTTTTTTTTTTTTTCATCGTCCGTAACCCAACTTTGAACACAGACAGGGTATTCTTTCTCATTCTAGAGTAATGAAGGAGCGCACTTTCGGCTGTGATCTAAGTCCTATTATCATCATGAGTTCATGTCGCCGTTTAGTGATCTAAACTTCAGCTTTGCTGAACTGTTCAATGTCTTGAGCAGGAAGCGAAAACAATGGCTGGACTAAGGAACCTTCGTTTTTAAAAGGGGGAAATAGAAACAAAAAACACTGAAACCGAACAAGCCGGCCGAGCATTGTTTAGGTTAACCACGCGTGGTGATAATCGCGCCCATTGATCGCTCTGTCCAGCTGGCTTAACCCTATTCTAACTGGGAGGAGTTTTTACTGGGGGTGACCCCCCCCCCCCCCCCCCCCCCCCTTCAGATCTCGGCCACCGATCGCGCGATCGCTGCGAAATTTTTCCTGAAGATAGAGCTGGATGTCAACTACAAGATTACATGGTCATACAATAGAAATATATTGCCTTTCTATTTTTAATAAATTGATTATGCAAAGTTGTGCATGAAATCATATTTTCACCTATAACTCTGTAAAAAAGACTGAAGTATTACTAAATTTTTGTGTCAAAATTCCTCAAGACATATAAACCAATTTTCATTTAAAAATAAAGCACAGTCAAAACCAATTTCTTTTGTTTTTCATTGTTTTGTTAATTTCTTATGTATTTTATTGTTTTTTCGACCTTGTGTTTTCTGTTGTTTTTCAAAATTTGTTGCAGGCACTTTTTCAGGCTTATCTACACTATATAGAATTGATTAATTTCAATGGTTCAAAGATGAAATACTATAATTTATATCAATTTAACCCCAAAAACACAATTTACATTCAATTTGCACACGATATCATGAATTTGAGCTGTTTTCCGGTTGACATGCATTTGCATAACATTACGTAACTTCAGAACGGTGTACTCAGACGTCGCAAATTTGGTCTCAAAATATGCGGAAGACTTCAATGAAAAAAGTTGTGAAACGACGCGGCAAAATCTTTGCGCGTTGCAGAATCGTGACGCGAAACGTGGGGGGGGGGGGTCAATTTGACCCATTTGACCCCCCCCCCCCCCCCCCAGTTAGAATAGGGTTAAGAGTATGCATATTGACCAAAAATAGTCAGAGGGATGCTAATTTACTCTTACAAGCTATCGCTACTATTTAAGTTGAAAACTGGAACTTTCTGAAAGGTTAAAGATGATCGTAAAATCAGTTCTGGCTACAGGATTTTATAATAATTATAATAGCATACAACATGTACCAAGTTTTCATCGTTTACCTGTCTTATCACTCCAAAGCAGTTCAGCTTAACTGTTGGCTTATAGAAGTGATCATCAATCGGTAAGGATTAGTCAGATGAATTCATGAATTCACTTTATGCGTCACGGCTAATCGAACTATTCAACATCGTTGAAGTAACCATACTTTTTTATTTTCATAGTTCAAACTATTTCTTAACATTTATATGCAAAACGAAAGTACTCTACACGTTTTTCAAAATGCTCAGATGTAATGAGTCAATTCCACAAAGATTGCATTACGGCAACCTTTACTGACCTAAACAAGTTTTCTATAGAGCTATCAGTTCTATTATAATGGCATTCTGATAACTTCGACTGCGTTTTGAACTCGTACCGAGCACAGCATTCAAAACAACGGGTTCCTCAGGTCCTCTAGTATACTTGTAAAAGCATTCTCTTTAGCTTCCATTGACAACAACATGGAGGAGAATGGAAGCGATCAACTTTCTCGGTAAATGAGGCTTTTCGTATATAGCACACATTGCGTGCCTCTTTCTTTTTTTCTGTTTCTGTTGTTTCAAACTACACTGCAGCCGACACACAACACAAACACACCAAAGTTTACATTCAGGCAACCGTATTTTGGTATTGGTTAGAATCGAATTATATCTGTCTTGTGATTGGCTAATTATCTGTAGCACAAACAAAACAAAACAAAACAAAACAAAAACAAAAACAAACAAACACAAAAATGCTGAAAACTGCTTATCGAATATCAGTGGCGTGCCAAAGGAGCAAAATGGAGTCTATACTCTAAAGGGGCCTGAGCTTTTGATTCCAGAAGAATCTTCGTCAGAGGCAAAATGATAATCAGGCAGGGAAAGCAATCACATTACAAAGAAGTTCACGCAACACGAACAGTCAGGGACAGGCTAGGGACACGGAACAAAGAAAACAAAAGGAGAGGATGGGAGGTCATGGGCAAGGAGGCCAACAGGTGAAGGGAGGGGGATTAAAGCAGGAGGGTGGATAGACAAAAGGCATAGGAGGGTCAGTGATAATCCTGAGTGCCATGGGGGTGCATCCATTTAAGAATGAATTTTCTCACACACCTAAGCTGTCGCCATTTATGTGTGTGCGATGAAGCGTTAACGCCGTCGCTAAGCAGGACTGTTGCATCATGGGGGGGGGGGGGAACGGGTTGTGAGCTTGAAGATAACCTGAACTTTAAGGGCGATTTTCTTTTTTTCTTTTTCTTTTATGACTTCTAGGGATGCGGAAAGGGGTTGTTTTATATATTATTGTAAAGATAAAACTATACAATGTATGTAGAATTCAAGTATTTATATATACATGTGTAGACATGCCTAAAATTTCGTTTACTGCGACATACGCATTTCGACCGAGCGCATCACGACCTGTATGGACTATACGCACATGTATTCTTTTATCTTGCGCTCTGCTTTTGTGGGAATTTCTTCAAGCATAGGTGTCAGGTTTTCCTACGTTACGTCTGCGGTCATTAATTCCATATTTGTTAGTTTGTCTGCTTTCTTATTCTGTGTTTTATGCATTTTACTTGAACTTAAAGGTCTAGACATTTCGTTTGCTAAATGCACGCGAGTCACGTTGCATTGTATGATGTATTTTGTTTCGTTGACCATTCATGAGAAGCGTTTCTTTGAGCAAACTCTCTTTTCACACCAAAATCACTTATAGAAGGTAGTCATCCACATTGGTTATCAAAATAATAATTCCGTCATTTTCCTTTCGTTCAGAAACAGGAATCAGAATTCTCAACACGTCATCCACATTGGTTATCAAAAACAATTCCGTCATTTTCCTTTCGTTCAGAAACAAAAATCTGTTATTCTCAACACGTTATTACAAAAATTACATCTCGCAGCGATAATAGGGCCTACTAGAACCAACTCATCGCAGCAAAATGACACATTACGGTAACGAGGACATACACAATGCTTGAACAAATTACTTTGCTTCAAAATGTAGAAACAGATGAAGTGACATAACAAGAGAAAGGGCGCACCGAAAGAGGTACACTGTATCAAGATCAACTAAGATAAACTCCAACAAAAAAGAAGAAGGAGGAAACTATTCCCCCCCCCCCCACACACACACACACGCACACACATACACACAAACGAGTAGATACACAAAGGTCATATGTTTACCTTTGGGAGCAGTGATTTAAAAGATGTTTTAGATATCACATGTGATGCATAATAGGTCCGTTGTGCAAAGCATCCTACATAATTTTTTGTAATAAAGCCTAGAATATAAGGAGATATCAGTATTTCTCTTATAGATTGTAAAGAACCTTCGGAATTAGGACCTTTGTTTCATTTTCGGATTAACGAACCTTCGGCATAACGAACCTTATTTCATTTTTTGATAAATGAACCTTTATAATAACAAGTTACAAACCTCATATTTTCGGATTAACGAACCTTCGGAATAGCGAACTGTAACCGTTCACATAGTGTACTGTATTTTCGATAATACGGATTCAATTTTTTTTTTTTTCCAGCGGTTGTTTCTATCCCTATAACTCACATTTCAGAACTATGGGGGTTTTGTTTCATGTACGTGGTGAATTAATACGCCTTTAATGCAAGAGCAAAAACATGGGAAAGTTTGAATGCTTTTCACGTGCACATCGTCACATAAAGAGAATCAGGTGCTGACGGACCATAGAAGTGTCTCAAAATCAATACTGCCATGCAGCTTGCACCAAAATCACAAGAAATACTACATGAAGATTCTGATAGGTATTATCCCGTAACAGGGGCGGATCCAGGAATTCCGTAAAGTGGGGGCGCGTTTACAAAATTAAAGGGGGGCGCACGCACCCCTCCCCCATTTTTTTTTTTTTTTTTTTTTTACATTTCTTTTGTTTCAACAACAAAAAAAAAAATAATAAAGGGGGGGGGGGGGGCGCCGGTTGCGGTCCTCCCTGGATCCGCCCCTGCGTAACCAAGTAAGTTTGAGAGAGAAAAGTTTGAGCCAAAAACACAGCGTTGACAAGTACTACCACAAATTGCATTTTAAATATGGTATATAGTACACAGTACGAGAAAGTATACAGCACGAGATCTCTAGTTTGATTTTCATTTCGCTTCGAATAGTAGACGAGCAGTGACAATCCGTCAAAGTGCAAACTACAGCTAGGGCCTAGCGGCACAGTTTACAGGTCTACCTTCTGTTCACTGCATGGTACACATAAACAAGAACAAAAGCGTTTTCTTCTTTTGCATGTTAGCATGGGGACGATAGTGAATTAAGTTCACCAAGATTCAATGTTTGTAAACAAAGCAGCGCGGAGCAAAGACCTCAGATCGTTGTTATAGCACACGTGCATCTATTGTGGTAACATTTTAATCAACGCACTAACACCATCTGAACATACTCAACGATCATGCCACACAATCACTGTGAAGGGGAAATGTTCAGCAACAACAAGAGCACGAGTATGTAGCCTACCATATACTGTACGCGCATTCATTCCGTGAGTGCCAAATACAAGCTAGAAACACACGCAATAAAGAAACATCGCAAGTTCATGAACTGAGGGACCTTTTTTTTGTCTTCTTAACAAGATAAAGACGTTGTGATTTCGGGTGCTGTTCGTTATTCCGAAGGTTCGTTATTCCGAGGGTTCGTTTATTCGAAACACATAAATTCCCTAAACCATAGAGGTTCGTTAATCCGAAAACGAAAAAAGGTTCGTTAATTCGAACATTTGCGGCGTTATTTCGAAGGTTCGGTAATCCAAAAATGACATAGGGTTCGTCATTCCGAAGGTTCGTTAATCCGAAAATGAAATAGGGTTCGTTATCTCGAAGGTTCGTTGATCCGAAATGATATAGGATCCGAAATGATATAGGGTCCGTAACGAACCTTCGAAGTAAGTCGAGCTTTGTTTCATTTTCGGATTAACGAACCTTCGGAATAACGAACCTTATTTCATTTTCGGATTAACAAACCTTCGGACTAAAGAACCTTACTAACGAACCTTCGGAATAACGAGCTGTAACCGTGATTTCATAACCAATTTGTTTAATTGGACCTTTTAAAAGCTATGATTGTATCGAATCATTGAGAGCAATGAAATTTAACGGCCTTCTGTCCGCCGTATCAAAAGTGTGATGATAAAGGGGATGTGCGCATTGTCATTCGAAATACATGTAACTACATGTACATGTAACTCTACATTTAAGTAATTAGTCTGATTATTATATAGCAACTGATTTTGGGATTGATAGTCACTACTGACAGTTTTTATTCTCCTAAACGGCACCTGTCAATCTCACAGGCGTCAAGTCGAAGCACTCACACGTCATGAATTGACCATAACGTAAAAACGACAGAACTCTACACACAAGAGTTCTGTGATAAAAACACGCTGGGCACACAAGATGAGTATGTTGGAACCACATGGCGCACTCACTGCTGGCAGGGCAAGCACGTGCTTTGCTCATCGAACTGATCGTTTTTATAGCGATCATAATATCGCTGCACAGCAGAGATTCGTATTCCAATGCACAGTAGGCCTACTCTCTCTCTCTCTCTCTCTCTCTCTCTCTCTCTCTAAAAAAAAAAAATGAAAACATTCACACTTGAAGGGGTGGATACATTTAAAACGGAGTCAATTTAGAGTGAAATTGGAGTGAATTTTGAGTGAAAATGTTCATTTTCACTCGGAGTGACCTCCGGGATCACTCGAAGATTTTGGAGTGCTATTGATGTAGCGCGATTCCGCTGCTTAAATGCATTCAGTTTTGCTCATAATCATTAATTTCATCCTTCTTTTTTTTTCTTGGAAAGCAAGCACTCCTTAAAGAGGGAAAACCCCGATTGGACAAATTGCGACGTAAACATGCATTGACATAGTTATGTGATACCTATAAACAATTTATCATGAAAGGAGAGAAGGGTACCTACAGTACATGTATCCAAGATAAACATTATGCATGCACGTGTAGTACCACTTCTCGGGGACTCGAGTGAAGTTAAACGCAGCTTTGTTGATTACATAATGCCACTCT
The DNA here is from genome assembly GCF_040938485.1 of Diadema antillarum. Taxonomy (NCBI): domain Eukaryota; kingdom Metazoa; phylum Echinodermata; class Echinoidea; order Diadematoida; family Diadematidae; genus Diadema; species Diadema antillarum. Next base: position 247,765 of record NW_027271169.1, on the reverse strand, counting down.
GGTGGTTTCGCCATACCCTTCTCTCTCTCCTACGTTTTCTTTGTTTTCTCCCTCTCTTTGTCTTTTTCTTTTTTCCCTACAAATCGTGTACTTTAAGAATAGACAGACGGTGTTAAACTTCAACTCAAGTGGCTTCTTAAGATCTGCGCCTCTTTCATCCATCTTAGGGACCGTGACACTATTGTGAATGACACAATTAAAAGCATCACACAAGGACTTTCACGCCTCGTTAGACCTTTAAGACTCAGATCTTTTTCTTTCTTTTTATGTGTGTGTGTGTAGACGTGGACGCCATTGGGAAATATCAAGCTCGAGACAATAAGTGGCCACTTACAATATAATGACCGACCGATGTTGAAGGTAGATTTAATCAGTAGCTAAGTCAGAAATTGGGGAACCAGTAAATAAATAGGCAGCGATCGACACTTCGACGGTTTGCCAATCTAATGTGCAGCGATCGACGTCGAGAGTGTCAATCAAATACGTTATTTACGGTCGACGTCGAAGGTTGATAAAATCAGTAAGCAGCGATCGATGTCGAAGGTTGATAATCGGATGGGTGTGCTGTTCGTAATATTCCGAAGGTTCGTAATTCCGAAGGGTCGTTAAATTCGAAACACACAAATTCCCTAAACCTACAGGTTCGTTAATTCGAACGTTTGTGGCGTTATTCCGAAGGTTCGTTATTCTGAAGATTCATGAATCCGAAAATGAAATTAACGGAACAATATACCTTCTGAATAACGAATCTTCGGACTAGAGAGCCTTCGGAATAACGAACATCGGAAAAATAGCTACCGATGTGTAAGGTTGATGAAATTATTAAATAGCGACCAATGTCCAAAGTTGATTAGGTCATACCGTCCGACGTTAGTGATCGAGAAAACTATAAAGTAGCGGCTGATGTCGAAGGTTGATAAAATAAGGACAATTAAATCAAATAGGTATAGCGTCCATAATGTCGAGATCAAATAAAATTGAGCAGCAACGAAGTGTCGAAGGTTTATGCAATCAACTTGGTATCGCACGACGTCGAATGTTAAGCAAAATTATCTGATTTATCCGACATTTGTTTTAGCATTGTAAAGAGGCTAAAGTTACCGTTATTCATTTCTGATCGCAAAAGCAATCATCCAACATTTACTATTGACACCTTACGGAGCCGAATGTTACCGTTAATCATTTTCAAATGTTAAAGCAAACAACCGACATTCATTTTAGCATCTTACGGAGCTGAATGTTATCCTTTTTCATTTCCAAACGTGAAAGCAAACATCCGCTATTTATTTTAGCATCTAACTGAGCCGATTGATACCGTTAATCATTTCCAAATGTAAAAGCAACAATCTGTTATTTATTTTAGCATCGTTCGGAGCAGAACATTACCGTTATTCATTTCCAAATTTAAAAGCAAACATCCGACAATCATTTTAGCATCGTACGGAGCCGAATGTTACTGTTTTTCATTTTGAACGTCAAGGCAGACATCAGACATTTACTTTACCATCAAACGCAGCTGAATGTTACTGTTCTTCATTTCGAAATGTAATAGCAAATATCCGACATTTATTTTATTATATGGAGCAGACTGTTACTGCTATTCACCTCCAAACGTAAAAAGCAATCATCTGCCATTTTCTGGGCATCTTCCGGAGCCAAATGTTATTGCTATTTACTTTCGAAAGTAAAAGCAAACACCCGACATCTGTTTAATCATCATACGGAGTTGAATATTAGTGTTATTAATTTCCGAACATCAAAGGGATCATTCGACATTTATTTTAGCATCTTCCGGAGCTGAATGTTATTGTTATTTACTTTTGAACGTAAAAGCAAACTTCCGGCATTTATTTTTATCATCGTACAGAGTTGAATATTATTGTTATTCATTTCCGAACGTCAAAGCAAAGATCCGACATTTATTTTAGCATCTTCCGGAGATGAATGTTATTGCTATTTACTTCCGAAAGTAAAAGCAAACATCCGACATTTATTTAATCATCGTACGGAGTATTATTGTTATTCATTTCCAAACGTCAAAGGGATCATTCGACATTTGCTTTAGCATATTCGGGAGCTGAATGTTATGGTTATTATTTTACTTTCGAACGTAAAAGCAAACATCCGGCAAATTACTGATACTTTTCAAAAGATTTTCGCGGATCGATTTCAGCTAATTTCCTTCATGTAGCCGATGGTTGACGGGGGAGTTTGATTTTCATATCATTAATTCCGCGCTGGAGCGCTCGGGCAAATGCGGGTGTTTAGACGAGCGTGAAAGTGCGGGCGACTTCCCTCGTCTGTACGCGTCCAAACGCCCGCGTATTACCTAGTACGCCCGGACGAAAGGGCTTCCCGCATTTGCCCTAGGGGTTTTCGTGACGTTTCCCGCGGTCGGCACTGTATATTCTAGGCTTTATTGCAAAAATTTTATATGGTACATGGTTTTGTGATACAACAGACCTACACATATGCATCAAAGGTGATATCTTGAACTTTTTTTAAACCACTGCTCCCAAAGGTAAACTGGACCTTTAACGTTCCCCCTTTGCCATTTCTTGGCAGTGCTCGCAGTGTCAGTACCTAGAGTAATCATGTTGGCTTGTAAAATATTTTAGAATCATGCGCGCTATTTTAGCCCGGGAGATAAAAGGTGTTGGTACGTGTATGACCATTGTGTCTCTAGCTAGTTTCCATGAAAACATATCTGTGTGTGTATATATATGTGTGTCGTATCAATTGTGCCAAAATCTTCTACACAGTTATTTATTATTTGTTTCTTGACATTTACCTCAGTGTTACCTGCTGTTCAATAGAATGATTTAAAATCTTTGACTCTTCTTGTTTGCCAGTGCTTCATTTTGCTATGGACAATCTGTTTCATGAAAAGGTTGCTTGGCATGGCTTATTGTGCATATCATACCCGACTGTTTTGACAAGCTCAATTAGAGGAAATGCAGAGAAACAAACATTATGAGAGAATATCTTATGTAACTCTTATTTTGATTTCATGTTAAAAAAAAAGAGTGATTTTAGTAATTTTTGAAATATTATATTTACAGTGATTTGAACCAGAAAAACTGTGGCTCTCAGAGCTTTTTTAGTTATTTGGTTAAGTTACCAAGATAGGCAAAGCAGAGTGAGGTATTAGCTATCATTTAAATGACAATCATCCCTCCTTAATTCAGAATGCAATTGTCCAAATATGTGTATTTTTGTTTTGTTTTGTTTTGTTTTGTTTTGTTTTTTTTTAATCAGCCAGATATCTTGTTCAAACAAGCAACTAGTTGTATGATCAGTGCATGTGTAGCAGGATTTCAGTGAATGAGGAACATGGATGGTGCATAAAGTGTAAAGAGTCGTTTGTCATTACTGTGAGTTTTGTCAGAATCTGGCAGAACTTTCAGTCTGGTGTAAGACAGACTCTGAGGGGGACACGTCTGTAAATGATACCGATTCATATTTAGACAATTCATATGGATGACTCTTCTCATTTATGAGGATTGCATTCAGTGGGAGAAATGGCTATTGCAGTGGCACTGGGTAATAACCAATAAGTTACAATTATGCAAAAATCATTTATATGAAAGATTAGGCATGATCATTTAACTTGTAAACTCCGGTAACTGCTATCGTTGCAGTTATAACCTGTGCTGACTGCAAACCCCTTCTTGAAATGGGAGTCTTGGAGATGCGATTTGTCGTTGGAGTTCATGACAACACGTGCACAGCTTCCACGAGTTAGAGTGATGATTATGGCAGACCAAATTTACATTTCTTGAGTGTGGTTGAAAGAAGAGTACTAGAAACTGTCGATACAATTTTTGTATGATGAGTGATTGTGGGCATTAAGATAGTATCTTGTCTTTGCCATGCTGCAGGAACAGAATCAACCAAGTTCAACACCTCCAACAGTAATATACTCTGTCCAAGATGTTAAGGACATACTTAGCCTGACACATACAGACTGTACTTTCCTGTGAACAAAGTGAGGCCTGACTTGTATAGATTCAATGTGCACTGTAATTGTGTTTGTAGGCATACAAAGTGTAAGAAAATTCAATGTTTTTGAGTGGAAAACTATGTGTCCTGTACTGATGTGAGTGTGTGACTTTCATGAAGATTACAGTTGAAGATGTTGACCAGAGTCCAAATGGGCAGTTTTGCAGTTTGATTTGCTCTAAGAGTTAGTCTATTGTTAAGCACAGGCCACCTTTATATTAACCCGTTGAGGACGAGTCCTGAGTATACTTGGGCAGGTGTCTATGGGAAGTGCATGTTGTAGCAAAATCAGTCCGTCTTTAATGGATTAAAGACCTGGGCCCTGTTCCATAAAGTGGTTCGTAAAGTTACGAACAACTTACGAGCGACTGGTGATCAGTTCTGATGTGCTATACTTATCAGAATTTCCATAATTCAGCACAAGAACTGATCACCAGTCGCTCGTAAGTCACTCGTAACTTTACGAGCAGCGGTATGAAACACCCCCAGGTCTTTATAACACCTCTTTTTGAAAGGCAAAACCATCAATACACTTCTTTTTGAAAGGCAAAACCATCAATTTGTCGGTACTGTTCTATTTATTTCTCATATGCTTTGATAGAAATATAATCGGCAAGACATGTGTAGGCTATAGTAGAAAAATATCTAGCGCTCTTTGTGTATCATATGTATTCTTCAGTTCAATAGAGGTGAAGTCAGATTTCATGCCGTAGCAGTAGAATATAAGTAAGTTCCCTGGCAATGGTTTGCCTTTCTTGCTCTTGCGATCCAATGTGGAGAAATAAAAATGCTGCCGAACCGTTTCTGTGAAACAAATGTATGAAAATGCTTGTGTGAAGCTGTGAACAGCAGTTGAAATGTTCATTTGGTATTACATGTCATGAACTAAGAGCGTGGCACGGGGCGGCACAACTCACGAGTGTGTGCAATGCAGGACACACCCTGTTAAATTTTCAGAACATACCTCATTTTCTGAAGCACATACAACGTACATTGTAGTAACAGACATATTACCCAGTATTAAAAAATGAACCTCACTGTGGTGTATAATGTTGCACCAGAATACTGGCCGGCAAGGGTACATAGCTAATGACTGACACAGTGTGCCGACATATCCAGCTTATAGATGTCAAAAATGTCCAGAGCAAAATACCTCTCACGCTTGGAAGGTGGTAAGAATTTTAGTGGAGCATACACATGTGCACTCTCTCTGTGGCTTTGGGTGAGAACGGACCTTTGCCAGTCCATTATTCGTCTGTTACCACCTTCGACTTTGTTTCTAGATTTTTAGCAGGGAAATGTGAGACCATTTAAGTTCACATCTTCCTTAGAATTTAGCACTGAGTATTATAATCAAAATGTTTGTGAAGAGGTGATAACAATACATCACAAAAAAATAAATCAAATGGCGCACTAAACTATAATACGAGTGACGGTGTTTTCATTAAGTGTTGTGGTCTGAGTTTATCCACTGGGGAAGGTGTTTCTTTGGAAAATGTTAATGTTTTTTCAGTTGGCATATCATTTCATAATCAATCCATATACATGTACTTGCATTTTTTTTAAAGCTTGCATCTCTAAAATCACATATCACAACTATGCATCCTACACCTATCCTTCCTCTTAAACTTCATGATGGAGTTTGATAAACTCCATGATAAACTTTGAATTGAATTGAATTGAAATTGATGGCATTTCAGTGAAAAAGAGTGCAGCAAACCCTTCATTTTGTCACACAATGACCAACAAGCATTTCATTTGTGCAAGTCAGATAGGATGTGGGATAAGAAAATCATTGACATACAGAATCACCAACAAAAAAAAATATCCTCCATTATGATTGAATAGCTGTGAGTTTCACAGACCAAAACATTTTTTTCTTTTTTCTTTTCGAATAATTTTTTTTCCCTTTAATGCTTGCATATTTTCCTGCAGTGTCTTTTGTTAATACAAAATAAAAGTAATGTGGAAACATGTAAGTTATGCTCAGTCTATAGGGAAAGGTGCGTTCCAATGTCCTACGTATGTTAATCATGTTAGTACAGTAGTAGTGATTGACAGATAATGCCACTGGCAGAATCGTAGTTCGGAAGATTTTTGATGGGCGTATCTAAGGAATCTGAACAAAATTGATAGAAATATCATTGTAAAATGTATGGCATATATTTAGATATTCTTTTGGCCATTTAAGTGATGATAAATACAAGTCAACATGCATTTGCACTGCATAGAACAGAATACTGTAAAAACAGAAATTTTCGCACATTTCGCGCAATTAGAAGCTAGTGCGGAAATAAAACCACAGAAATATTTTTGCATGCCATGTGTTCCAGTAATAAATGTCCTGATTCCTCCAAGAAATACGTTGCGGAGCATTTATAGCGTCTGCATGGGCAAATGCTTCACATCACTGTGTGTTCGCTCCGTGTGTCGCGCAGTTATTGTAATTCAATAATCTGAAATTACATAAGCTTCGTTTTATTGTTCCAAAGGTTCTTAATTACAAAACACACAGATTCTGATACACCTAAATGGCTGTTAGTTCGGAAATGAAATAGGGTTTGTTATTACAAACATTTTGGCGTTATTCCAAAGGTTCGTTATTAGTAAGGTTCGTTAATCCGACAATGAAATATGGTTCTAATTATGACGGTTCGTTAATCCAAAAATGATAGGAATTCCAATCGGATCATTAATCCAAAAGTGAAAAAGGGGAGTCCACTTTACAATACAAAACTTAGGAATTGCAAACCTTATAATAATCGAAATAACTAACCTTTCTCATTTTTTTTTATTAAGAAGCCTTCTTCGGAATAACGAACCTTATTTCATTTTCGGATTAAAAACCTTCAAAACAACGAACCTTCGGAATAGTGAACCTTTATCATTTTTTTTTTTGATATACAAACTGTTATGTATTTGGATTAACTATGAGTGTGAACATATACATGTTGACGCGATTGTAAGCTGCGCATGCGCTGTGCGAAAATATATGCTTCGGAATTGTAACCCTCTCGAGTGAAGACTTGTTTCTTTCGAATGGAAGTTATGGTTCTGCGAGCAACCTCCTCTGTATGCGTTCGTCATTTATTCCGCATACCATTTTATCTCTTAGCATCTCATGCAACATGTTGCCATACTCACAGTTGTCTGCGAGGCGACGTAGTTCTGCGAGGTATGATGAGAGTGATTCTCCCTTCTGTTGAGATCTGCTGTTGAACTTGAACTGCTGCACAATTACCGAGGGCTTCGGCTCACAATGAGTGGCAATTAGTGCTACTAATGCGGAATAAGTCAGTTCTCCAGGTTTCTGTGGGGCACATAAGCTGGACACCAGCTTGTAGATCGGTGCTCCACAAACACTAAGAAGGATGGCCTGGCGTTTCCCAGCATCAGTGATTCCGTTCGCGATGAAGTAGTGCTCCATGCGCTCGATGTACTGGGACCATGATCCATCCTCCTCCTTAAATTCTCCAATCGAACTGAATGTCGCCATGTTTCAATCCAGTAATGACGAAAAAACGATGAAAGAACCCTTTAGTTTATCCTCGTCGCCAGTTTTGTTGTTATGTATTCCTTAAAGTGAATATTAAAGTGACTTAAGTACAGAGACGAAAGAAACAAGTCTTCGCATGCGCTGTGCGAAAATTAAATCCATTTCAGAGTTTGATTTAAAAAAAAATTAGAATTACATACAAATGTTCATGGAATCAGATTGAAGTTCAAATTCAAAACAGGGACATATGAATGTCATGCGCAATGTTTTAATGATACATTTAATTATTTTGGCTTAAAACAAAGCAAAAACAAAATGAAGAAATTGAGCTTATTTGAGGAATAAATACAATTTTTGGTGGTTAAGTATTTTTTGGAAAATTGGATTAAGTTTGATAAATTATAGGCAATATAAAAATGAAAATTTATTTTCAAGCTAAGGGGGGAGAGATGGTATGTATTTGGATTAACTATGAGTGTGAACATATACATGTTGATGCGAATGTAAGCTGCGCATGCGCCGTGCGAAAATATATGCTTCGGAATTGTAACCCTCTCGAGTGAAGACTTGTTTCTTTCGTCTCTGTACTTAAGTCACTTTAATATTCACTTTAGGGAATACATAACACAAACCTTCGGAATGACGAACCTTTTTTCATTTTTCGATCCATGAACCTTTGGAAAACGAACAATATAGATTATGCACTTTCGGAATAACGAATCTTCGGAAGAGCGAAGCTTCAAATGAACAAACGTTCAGAGTAACGAACTTTAGTAAGAAATGAACCTTTGGAATAGCGAACTGTAACCGAATCCTAAACCATCATTTTCTATACAATGTGTGACAATACAAACAACTTTATGCTCTCTTTTAAATGTACAATGTAATATTCAAACGAAATTACAAAGGTACCATCCCATTTCACATAGCTTTCCAGTGTATGATGAGTATTCAACAAACAGAATATGATATATGGATGGTTTCCTTGTTTTCGTTATACTGTATATTGTATTTGTTTGGTTATTTAATAACGAAAGAAATTAATTGCTGGTCTTGAGCATTTCGTTATAACGGGAGTGCATTGTATCTGGGTACCTGGCCCAGGCATGCAACATTAAGTGTGGATTAGCACATAGGTGACACGACATTTACTCCTGCGACAGTTGCTCTCGTCTTATTTTCTCCAACGACTTGGGGTTAGGGTTGTGATAGGGGTTTAGGTTTAGTTTGATGTGAGGATGAGGATTAGGGTTAGGGTTATGTTTATGGATAGAACTTATGTTTGGCGTAGCATGCAGATATTTCGCGTGAACAGTTGTGGGAGCCGGGCACCTTCGAATGTTTCTATAGATAAATGGTGCTAAATAAATGCTGTTTCATCATCATCATCATCATGAGCTGTTGCAGGAGCAAATGTCACGGAACCGAGCCCATTAGATCTTGGGCAGGGATCCCTTGAGGTCAAAAATGGAACCAGTCTTGCGTCTCTTTGTTCCCACGTAATGTGTCACTCGTGCCTCATGATTAGAAGATGGCAGTCCTTACATTTGCTACACAGTGTACAGAAGTTTCTGCTATCTATGGTGCAACACGCAGTACCCCGGGGTACCGTCATATCCCCGGGTATGGCGTTGTGTGGCGCCATCTCGTGTTCATAATATGTGGGCCTGTACTTACACACTGCCATCACCGAGGTCAAAATTTAGCAGTTGGCAATAATGACCCCAATGCCAATCCAACCCTACCTGTTGTGAAGTTTTTGAACGCAATTACATTATAATACCTCTTTCAAAACATGTTATTACATTTATGAATGGTAATTCAGAATAAGATCATTTTAATCCACTAACTTTGTCATATGAGTACTTATTTTTACATCCTTCCATGGACAGGTAATGCAAAGTGCGTGTAATACTTCTAAACATCACTGGTGTAGTGTGTGCAATCAGCGCTGATGTTCTGACGCTGCTGCACTTCTAATCTAATTATTGCAACAAAATTTTCTTCCATAAAGCACTAGAAATTACTTTCACCTTTTGTTTCTAACCCGGTTACAGTGTTTAAAAAAAATGAAAAGAATAATTCAACAAAATGGCGGATTTTTATTTGGTATCCCAGGGTACCAAAAACAGCATCACAAACAGCATCAAAAACGACGTCACTCTCTCACACAACTTTCTGAATTTAAAAGAAGATGAAAAAAGACACACAAACTGCTGCTGCTGCTGATGTTTCTACTCACTTTGTAGGCCCTGCTGTGCTTTCATTGGAAGGTCTATCGCATGGGTGTGGTGAAAACTGGACTGACATCGCTTTACTGAGTCTTCACATTCACAAGCTGCAGGGAGGGCACTTGGCTGTTTATGTGACACTACAACGGCAAAGCCACAACCACAAATGGTGCATGTGTGCTTTAATATTAACAAACACGGCTTAACAAGATGTGCAACACAACAAAAAGGAAAGCATAAAACTTGTTATTTCTTACTCTACAGTGTTGAACAAATTGATAAAATTAGTTACAATCATCTTAGAATCTGTGTCCCCAGACATTGCACTTTCTTTAGCTTTAAATCAGAGTGCGGGCCAAGCACACTTTAAATCCGTTACCCCAAGCAAACCCGAGATGCATGTTGTTGCCATGACAACTGCAGTGACCTGATCATTGCACAACCATGAAAAAACTGGAAACACCTTCTCTGGCCATTTACACTTCTCTGTATCCTTGTGAGTGCAACAGGCGTCACTACTGCTGTCGTACATAGTAATGTGAAGCTCACATACATGTATCCTGTTCTTATTGAATGGGAGACAAATCTTCTTTGTGTGTATGCATGTGTTTGGTTGTTGTTGTTGTGGGGTTTTTTTTATATGGGGGGGGTGGGAGAACATTTTAACATACGAATATGAATTTATAATTATTCATCAATTTCCAATAAAAATGCCTAGAAGACCCATTGTCAAGTTTGTAACATTTCAACACAAGGAAAATATTCATAGTCTCTCCTCATTCAATGAGAACAAATGGACTACGGCTAACCATACATCTAGATCTGGATAAAAAGGGCAGAAAGTAATCGAACAGTTAATAAAATTGTGAGTGGATGAGTCTTGTATCTATGAGACCATGCCAGAATAGAGTTTGCAGAAAAGTATAAGACATGGGACAGCACTAATAACATTTTTTTTTTGGGTGTGTGTGTTTGTCTGCCCTAAAATAACAGCTGCACATAAACTATGATCACAAAAATTCCTAGCTAAAGCACACAAACACTTTAACTTCTGACAAAGTTCTTTATATTTTTTTTTTAGTTGATACAACCCTAAATTTTATGGAACTTGGCAATTCCCCAGTCTTTTTTCCGATTATTGCATAGTGATTGCTTGTCACAATTCAGTAAAAATATTGTACATCATCTTTTAAAAAGTTCTTTTCATAAATATGGTTTTGTTTACAAGCAACCTCGTAGCAGATTAGGACACAATGGCCATAGATAACTACTCCGGACTGTAAAAAGAAGCCACATTTTGTTGTAGAACCGAGAGCAATACTTCTTATTGCAATTCTTTGAAACCCGAACTGTCTTGATAATGGAACTGTCTACTTGGTAGACGTAAGTGTTGTTAGTATTCTCGTCATCTCTCAAATGATAAATTCAGTGTCATTCTGACTAGCAAGGCAAATTTGCTATTTCAGCATGACATCAGAATGACAAAAAACCACACAAACAAAAAATGAGAGCATTCATATTCAAATCTCATCATTCCTCGAACACAAGAATGTAAATTAGACTACAACTTGTATTTTGACTCTCTTTCCAACACTGTCATGTTTGTTTGTTGTTGTGTTTTTTTTTTTCTAAACAAATCTTTATATACCGGTATATATATTTATATAATCCATTGAAGTTGGCATGCTGGTCTATGAAACCAATATCAATATCATTCCCATGATAAGAACATCATAACTCCATGGGAGTCATCACAGAATTCGTTCCTGTCCTGATCTTCAACACCATTGGAATGAAACATTATAATACAAGTATAAAAATACGCCGGAGGTAAATTTGTACCAAGACTGATAATGCCCATCATGCAAAGCACAGGGGTACCGAAGGACAATTAGATACATTGCCATCAGCATGGAATTGGAGGCCACACTTTGCTATATCCACTGCACGCGTGTGTGATTCCAAGTCATAGTCCACTTGTGATTCTGAAAAGGGGCATCTTTGTGGCAAATGGAGCACGACCAACGCATCACAGCTAGAAAGCCACCCACTCATCACACAATCAGAGTGACAGCTATATGCCAGATAAGACTCCACTCACTGACATTTCGTGGTATAACATCGATGTCATTGCCCCAACGATTCTCACATTTTTCCAATTTACCATTTTAATAGACTTTTGTACGTCCTTGCTGGCACTGACAAGACATGGACAGGATGAAATGTATCTGCCCAGTTTGTCCTGATAAACAGCCCATTCGCTCTTTTGTCTGCTGGAATCAGAGTGTTACTAATTGCACAGCGGCTGGTACTGCGTGATCATGACCTTGTTAGCCTTTTGTGTGCTGCTTTGAGTGCTGAGTGGCACAGAAAACCCTATAGCAATCTACACACTGTCCAAGGTTCATGGCACAGCAAGGGTTAAAGCTTTTGTGCTAGTTGCTTTTCCCTCACGCACTGACTCTTATCTTCTCAGAGCATGTTCTTCCATCCACACACTGAAAAGCTGACTTTGCTGCAAACGTAGATATACCATTAACTGTCTCTCTATCTGCCCTTAAGGATAACAGTATACCATACAACATGGACTACTCTTCTTTTCTTTTTTCTTTTTTGCATGACTGACCCTATTGCCTTCTCTTTAACATATATTTTAAAGGGGTTACAATGAAAACTACAGAAAACTACAAAAATAACATGAAACACTTTGCCATATTCAACAAAACATACACAGTAAATATATCTGTTATAATGTATCTACATGTGTGTGGATCATGAAGGCATACTAGGCATTATGTACCAGGTACTTTAAACAAAACTGACATTAGGTTAAAGAAAATTGAACACATCTTCAAGTGTTTTAGGCTATGATCGAGTCCCAGAAAGACAATTCTGTGTTTAATGTTTCATCCCAATTTGTCACTTTTTTTTTTATTCATAGCTAATATTGCATGAGGCAGAATATTTACTTTCCTATTATTGAGCCAGATTTTTGCCATACATGTTTACTTTGGTTGATGAATTATTACAGAACTCTTCATTGCTAGAGTCAAAATAAATCCTTAAACTGGCAACAAATTTTTTAACATTAAAAAAAGATTAATTATTATCTCAAATTGGCTTTTTTTTTTGGTGCAGAATCAATGAATTTAGCCAGTTCCATCTAATCTGTCCCAAATGCAGGATATGCAGTAAAATGCAAGAGTTGCCAATTTAATGATTACACGAGGATCATTTCTACAGTAAGCTCCACCCAAAGATCTGATGGGTGAAATGTCACCGACTATCTAGCATCAGCATACACTGCATCACAACGGAAAATATTTTCAGGTCATCCCTTCATCTCACAAGGCATATAATACTACAAATACTACAAACAAATATATACGGTTTGGTATACCAGTGCTAATATGCTACACTGTTTCTTTTGATATATTGCATACGGCAATGACACCTGTCCATATCCTACTGGCACACCGACCTCAGATTTTTCTTGGCAAGACAGTACTCCTCAGTTCTGAATAGCAGCTGCCTTATTTCCAATTCAAACACACCATATTACACTTTGCTTTGGTTTTATACGTAGTACACTACATGCTGACAAACGGAGTGATGAATTGTAACATAACTAGTTTTCTTCACTCTTGCTGTATAAACTATGAAAATATTCACACTCAATAGGAAGAGATGGCAGTTGATATCATACATGTAAGTAAGGCCTGTGGATTGTGTTGGGTGTGTTGACTCTTATGAATTGAACATTAAAGAGTACATACATTCGCCTTTGGTAGTAAGTGAGAGAAAATTGAATGTAACGCAAATACAGTTGAACCTCTTGTATCCGGACAAGTCGGGACCGGGGCTCATCCGGATAAGGGATTTGGCCGGATACAGGAGACTCAATGCTTTATACATGTACATATACATACACATGTACTGATGTAGCCCATTGTAGTACCACATGTAATAATATGTATACTGCAACCTTTTCATTGTTACATTTGGGGATGTTTGGGGGTGTTGAAATGTCTGAAGGTAAGCAATTTGGAAGGAAATTTGATGTAATGTATGTTAATCATGTTGGAAGTAATACACGTATGTAATTCACGTGTGTTTGTGTAGGAGTTCAAGTTCTCAAGGAGTTGGGAATCCCCCGTTCCTCCCGTAATTATTTTTAAAAAAAATCACGGCGAGATTGCGTCCGTATAATAGAGAGATACGGATAAAGGGAGGCCGGATAAGAGAGGTTCAACTGTCCTGTAAATATCCTGTTTTAACGTCTTGCATTTTATGAAGTGAGACTAGCGTATGTCTAGTAAGGTGCAGGTGCTCTTACATCGAGAAAAAAATCATTACAGATATGTTTCATCTGTAACTGCAAAACTTCTGATGCAGTAACCGATTGTCAATTATGAAATACTTGAATATAAGAACGACCCAGGTCCGAATTCAATCATTATCTTTGGCAACCCTTTGCGAAGTAATAATAATATAGATAATTACTCGAAATACAGATTTACATTTCACTTTGTATACATAACATTCTCATAACTGAAAAAAAGTATAAACATTAGGATGTTTATTTGTTTGTTTGCTTATTTATTTTCTCACAATTTTCTCTAATGGACTTGGGTTTTCCTTACATTCAGGTATTCAATTGTATTCACACATCTAACATATAAACAATAAAGAAAAAAAAAAGAGCATATATGACAAGATTGATACTTATTCAAACAGGTGCAAAGTCCAACATATCAACAAAGTGTTCATAGAACAGATATTAGTTGCTGATATTGAGTGCATTTAAAGTCATACACATATGCACAAAAAAAAGTATAATCATCATACATAAATGCACAAAAAATAATGAGTATGATCATCACACACCACACTGGTTGTCCTGACAACGAGCTCCAACAACAAAACATCCCATTGTTTTTCAAAAATACAATGTCTATCCGACCTCCACGCACTTTGCACATTTTAAAGTGATTTCAAAAATACATGTATGATTCATATAAAGCTGTACGACATAGCGTCTTATGCCTATTAAACACACGTGCAATTAAACACTGCATCTGTATAATGTTTTCTCATTTTCAAATGATGGTATCACCAACATGGCAATATTCTAAATATGCTCTGCCTGGCAACTGTACAAACTCTGTCTTAACAACCGTCGTGATGGCAATCTTTTTTCACGAGGTACACACAAGTTTACATAAGTGTATGTCCATACTTTCTTGCAATTAACACTGGCTAATTTTGCCCTTGAGCAACAAAGTACTAGACTACCTGACATGGAAAAGGTACCAATCAGGAAGCATTTAATGGTCATCATGGAATATAAAGATTAAGACCTCCACTGCAGCCTACTACTCTTCCTATAGTGCCAATGATATGAATGGAGATTTACAATAAAACATATGATATTAACAGCAAACTGTTAAGTGGATGTACATTGTATATATCTTTATAAACTCTCACACATGAAGTATAACATGATGACATAGTTGATGAAGCTTATCTTATTCACAGAATGCTGCCTCATCACAGATCAAACTGATGCAACTTCTCTGAAAGTAGACTCAATTCCTCTCTTCATGTACCTTCTACACACATCACGCCCCACACCGTATTTGCTCCCGCTTGGGAAGTCCCTACACTGTTTACCTTGGTAAGCTTCTCGCAACACCAAACTCTTTTGCACTTGTCCATTTAGATCAAGTGCGTGTGACAGAAGGTAGTGATATTGGGATATTGGAAGTGGAGCATGTCAATACAAAAGTGTTGCAATTGCCAAGATCATTCCTGGGATGAAACTCGGCTCGCGACAGAAAATGGGTACTCTCCTATTCCTTGTGACAAATGCCATTCATTAAAAGCCTGTGACTACTGGGCACTCGCTATGCTAAGCTTTAGCAAGAGTCTTGGCAGATTAACTTTTGATCAGGAACTCTGTGTCTTTGTGGCAGATGTGTTTGCTTTTTTGTTTGTTTGTTTTTTTCTGAATGCCATCGACCTGCGAATGGGCGGAAGCTGATGCTGTTAATCCATCATATCCACTGGGTCCATCATCTCTTCTTCTTGTTCTTCCTGTATCGTCATTTTCATCTTCTTGGCCTTGTGAGATAACGCGTCATCTTCCGCCTCCTCTTCACTCAGGATGACGGGCGTCCTGCCAGTCTCCGGTGACCCGGCGCTGCCTTCACTGACGTCCCCGCTGGACCCCCAACCCGATGACGTGTGCGGCGAGGACGGCAGACTAGTGATCTTTCTCTTGAAGCTCGAGCTCGGGGCGGGGGAGGAGGAGACCTCTTTGGCGACAGCCTCAGCATCCTCCCCAGCAGCGTCATCCAGCCCCATCATCCTGGCCTGCCACACAGGGGTGTTGAGGTGGTGGCCATTCGGGAGGGCCAACGGTCCGCGCTTCTTGAGCTCGGCGAAGATGATGGCCAGGCTGTTGATGAGCTCCGCGACGTCATCCTCGTTGAAGACCATCGGGGGTTTGAACTTGAGGATGTTCTCGAATGGACCTTCTGAGCTGAAAAGGATATTCATGTCCCGTAATCTGTGATAGGAAGGAAGGTGATGACTCTCTGGTCAATGGAAAGGCCACTGGTATTTGCTTTTATATGACTGTATTTTCACTCAAATATTCATTAAAAAAGAAGTCTCTTTACTCTGATGAGCAGCATTTCATTTAACCTGAAAAACTGAAAAATAAAAAACAGAAAGAGCTTGCAAGACTAATAGGTTAAATTCATATGAGGTCAACTAAGAACCATCAGGCATTAACTCTGTGTGAATTGTTATATGAATTTCCCCTGCATTTCTAAATCAACTATCTGATCTTTTACAGTGTGTAATGATTTGACCATCTGACTGATATTGGAGACTGTGCTACTAATACTACAATTTATCCAAACTTCATGAGACGGGTTCAGCTTGACATGAATGAACACACAAAAGCAAACATACATGTATGCAAGAAAGAGGGAAATGCTGTTACAATCGGCCAGAGTGCTCAAATATCACAACAGATCTTGAACTGGAGGCCTGTGAGGTCTAAACATGCCAATGGCATTCTTCAGTCATGCAAATGCGTGAAATGGGGCTCTGGACTGAGCAATGTTATGTGTAATCATACCGTCCCCTCTAGCAAGAGGCAAAACACTCTGTCCCTCGGAAAGGACATAAAATGGAGGTCCCGCGTGTGACAGAGTCACAACTCATGCATGTAAAAGATCCTGCTTCATTCATTCATCGCAAAGAGCAGGGTGTTTAATACGGTGAAGTGGTCCCACCTCATATCCATCTGGACCACGTGGAAGACCAGCTTAGTGTAGCTGAACATGGGCTATCCGGCAATCTTCTCACATGGAAATGAACATACATCAAACAAACAAACAAATGCTTGAAGATCATTATAACAATGCATCTCTTGTTTTTTTCTTCTTCTTCTATTTTTCTTTTTAGCCTCTAGTGTTTAAATGCAGCCCAGGTCTATACACACAGACCTTCCACATCACACCAGATTCTGATTGCCAGACATGAGATCACCGACCTTCAAAAAGAGTTTCCATACTAAAGGGGAACCATACCTCGTGATTGTGTATGTTGCCTCTGCTGTGGCTGGCATCTTGGTGTTGCGGTTCTGGACCAGCTCGATTCCAATGAATAGACCCCATCCCCTTTGTTATGAGACAAAGACAGAAAAAAAAGACAGAGTTCATCACAGAATGTGCACACCAAGGTACAAACACTAGCCATAGATAATTCTATATTCGACTGATTAGATTTGCCTGATAAGAATGATGAGAATTTGTTTTGCAGAGAAAAGTGTAGTAATAAAGCTTTTCTTTTGTTTGCTGTTTCTCTTCATGAATGTATCATTCAGAGAGAAACAGCTAACAAAAAATAAAAAATAAAAAAAAAGGAAAACCCTCCATATGATCAGATTTGATCAGATTTGATGGTTTTCATCTCTCAAACCATACGTACTTGTGTACACTTTGGCACATGGTTTGACACAGATCATTTGCCTCCAGAGTACTAGTACCAAGGCTGGTAAAGCTACCGGAAAGTTTATCATCAGTGCTGTCATAATGTCACTTTTGTGTGACACACATTTTTTTTTTTTCCCCCTACGAAATGAGGAAATTCTGCTTCAAGGAACCATTTTGCCATGCATTCATCAACATTGTGTTTCCCAGTAGTCAAGGAAAAAAAAATATTGAAACAAGAACATGCGTAAGATATCACAAGAAGAAATGATATCTAACTTTATATAACAATGAAAGAGTGAAGTCTTAATTTGATTTACAGATAAAAGTTCTGTTACATATCACATGCTGCTGATATCAAAGCAAATTTGCAAAATTTCATGATGTGATCACAATCCTTGCCACAACTTGTAAAAAAATTACACCAAAATAAGAGATAGGACTCTTTTTGTCGCTGGAACAAGTTTAACTGATTTCAAGATCACTCACAAAATCCCTCTTGAATGCTGCTTGCCTCCTGACATTTTGACTATTGACTGACCTTCATCTTGGTGTAGTACTACGTTTTGTGCTACGAAATGTCATATGCTTTAATAGTTATAGAAAATTATAATTATGTGATCGTGCATCACAAAACCAATAAAAAGTCGCAAACACTGAATTTGTGTAAGGACTCAATATACATGAGATGGTTCAACTTAGTCAATCTTGAGTTATATTTTCTGAAAGAGCAAAACTGCATCTACATGTACTTCATGGTTAAGTTTTGGATCATAAAACGAATGAGAAATTGTGTTTTTAACAGGTTTTCTACAACACCTTTTTTTTTTTTTTTTGTAGAATAGCGTGATTAGGTGTGTGTTATAGAGTCCCCTTTTCATTTCTTGAAAACCCTTTTACATATTCTTCACTTTCAACTCTGCTTAAAACTTGAAGTGATGATGCTACTGCTTTGAAAGTTGGTAGTAGCAATGAATAGAATTTGTATATAATAGCATGATAAATCTCAGCTTAATCTGATAATCCCTTCATTGTTTATGCTGCAGGGTTGCACATCCTGTCTTTTGTTCTATTCACTGCACTGCTAGCACAGCATGGTGAGATTAAGCGCTTGAATAGACCCTGTATACTTAAGGCATTGTTTCTCGGTAATTCCTTTCCATGGTTTGTGTTTTCTTTTCAATATTTAGATGGGTTGGGAGAGTCCATTTGAATTGAGTCATGTATCATTTAAAAGCTTACAGTATGCTCTTTCAGAATCTGTCCTTAACTAAAAATCCACGTCTGGCAAATTTTTGTAGGTTTTGTGGTGCGGGGTCACATATCAGCGTTACATGATTGAAGCCAGTACTAAAAAAGAGTGGTTCTGTCCAAAGTGGGGCAATTAGGCATGAGTAGTTAGTACACTCAACTCTGTTGAGGGTTAAATTCATAACCAATCATGACAAACTCTCAGCAGTCGATAGTCTGGCTGCACAGACAAAGGCAGCTAAGAATGGAAACAAACTAACCAACGAATGATATGCACACTAACCTGACATCACCGATGATGTCAAACCTCTCCCCAAGCTCACGCAGTCTCCTGACGAGGCGGTCACCGATCCTTGTGGCGTGTTCCTGGAGTTTTTCGTCACGGATCACGTCCAGGATGGCCAGACCAATGGCACAGGACACTGGGTTGCCTCCATACTGTGAATACATTATCACAACAAACAGAAAACTTTAATTCAAGTACACTGGACTGACTACGACACTTCACAATGCTATAAAAGGCATTATGTTCGGAAACAGGACATTTTTGTGAATGAGGAGGTCACAGACCCCTCAATGCTACATTCAGAGTGATGGATCCTGTTGAGTACCGAAGTAGAAGTGAAATGTAGTTTCGCGATTTGACACTGAGGCTATCATAAATGCACTAGTGCATGTCCATTCACTCCACAAATTTAATGCTGTCAACATTAGGGGGTAAAATTTTTGCGCGTTGTTAAATTTGTCAGCTCAACAGGGATTCGCGTAATTCATGAAAATGAAACCGTCACAAAAATAACAGCTTCTACAGTATATTTACAAACTATGACAGAAAAATAAGTTTAGCAATATATATGACTTTCTACCATTACAACTTGAGATAGTTGGCAGACATAACTCTTTTTTTTGTGTGAGTTTCTTAAGATTAATAGACCCTCAAATTTGCCAGTGGTATAAAATTTGTTTTATTCAATTCTTGAAGACCTAGACAGAAACACTCTTTTTGCAGAATGGTGAAATGGGTTTGTTTCAGAAGCCCCTTTTCATTTCTTAAAAACCCTTTACACACTTTTCATTTTCAACTCTAATAACTTTTGGATGCAAGGATGAGGCTACTGCTTTGGAGGTTTGTATTAGCAAGGAGTTATCTGATAACTCCTTGGTTTTAGTAATGGATAGAATGTGTTAATAGAGCACACTCAGTTTCAGCTTAATCTAATAATCCCTTTATTGTTATTGCTATGGAGTTTGGCATCCTGCCCTTTGTCCCATTCATTGCACAGAGCAAGGCTTGGTAAGATTAAGTGCTTGAATAGACCCTGTACTTCAGAGCCTCTGTTCTCAGTACACACTTGTCCAGTGTGAATGCTTTATCTAGATAGGTTAGGAAAGTCCATTTGAACTGAATTACATATGTTTTAGGGCTTAAAGTCTGCTCTTTCAGAAACTGGTCTTAACTAAAAATTCATGTCTATTTTATATTGGTTTTGTGATGCAGGGTCACATATCTAATCATTGACTGTTAAACTTGAGATATCTGCCCCAATTGGTGAAGAAAGCACAGTATGGGTCAAGCATCTACCAGCAGATGTGGTGAAAATGTATTTTTTCTTTTAAAAAATATCCCCCCCCCCAAAGAAAACTAGAAATATCACTTAAGGTGATTAATACCCCCGCCCCGTGACGACAGTCTTACCCAAGGAATGATCTTTCCTTGATCTTCTGCCATTTAAATGCCGTTACCATGGCAACGCAGCTTCCAACACGTCCGAAAAATATGTCTTGCACATCTTCCCACCAAGACTATTGTGTGTGCCACATTTCATAAGCTTTTGTCAAAAACTGAGGAAGTAGTTCAATCCACAAGATTTTTTCTTGATCTTCCGCCATTAATATGCCGTTACCATGGCAACGCAGCTTCCGACACGTCCAAAAAATATGTCTTGCACATCTTCCCACCAAGACCAATGTGTGTGCCACATTTCATGAGCTTCAGTCGAATACAGAGGAAGTAGTTCAATCCGCAAGATCTTTCCTTGATCTTCTGCCATTTATATGCCGTTACCATGGCAACGCAGCTTCCGACACGTCTGAAAAATATGTCTTCCACATCTTCCCACCAAGATCAAGGTGTGTGCCACATTTCATAAGCTTTGGTCAAAAAACTGAGGAAGTAGTTAAATCCGCAAGATCTTTCCTTGATCTTCTGCCATTAATATGCCGTTACCATGGCAACGTACTTTCAGGTACTGTCAAAAAATGCGTCTTGCACATCTACAACCAAAGGCACACATCTGTACCAAGTTTCATGGAAATTGGGAAAAAACTGAGGAAGTAGTTTGCAACACAAAATTTTCCATCATTTTGGCTCATAATATGTGAGCTGTTACCATGGCAACATACTTTTTGTCACTGTCAAGAAATGTGTCATGCTGACCTATATCCTAAGACAAACATTCAATATGAATTCCATGAGAATTGGAAGAACACTGATGAAGCAGTTTTGCCATGAAGCATTTTGCCCTATATTTTACCAATAACATGCCGTTACCATGGCAACGCACTTTTTGCCACTGCGGAAATATGTGTCTTGCACATTAACATATTCAGATGAACATCTGTACCTAATTTCATAAAAATTGATCAAAAACTGTGGGAGGAGTTCGCGACGCAAGATTTGTACCCATTTTTGCCCATAATATGCCGTTACCATGGCAACGTACTTTTGGGTACTGTCAAAAAATATGTCTTGCACATCTACAACCCAAGGCACACATCTGTGCCAAGTTTTATGGGAATCGGTTGAAAACTGAGGAAGTAGTTCGCGACGCAAGATTTGCAACGGACCGACCGCCCGACCGACCGCCCGACCGACCGCCCGACCGACCGCCCGACCGCCCGACCGCCCGACCGCCCGACCGCCCGACCGACCGCCCGACCGTCCGCTGATTCCTATATACCCCCTTCAAACTTCGTTTGGCGGGGGTATAAAAAAAAATGCCTCGGGTGACACTTTGTGCTGGAGGCAAACAAGATTGAATACACACAGCTTTGGAATCTACTGAGAGATCTCAAAGACATTTTGCATGTTCCTTCACAAACAGGCTGAACTCACTGTATTGAAGTATTGGTGGGATCCTCTTCCAAGACTGTCCGCTATCTCCCGGGTAGTGACCACTGCTGCGATGGGATGACCGTTACCCATCGGCTTGCCCATGGTGACAATGTCTGGGACAATATCTGAAATCAACAAGAGAATCTATGCTGGTAAAGCATAATTATATAGACCACAGAGATGGGTTCTCCATTTGTCAAACATGAAATGGACCTATCAGCCAGAAACCGTATCCATTCATTGGCAGCCTTGGTGAGCCATTCAGCATTTATTCATTTACTGTAAAGCAAGATATATTCACGGTATGAAATTTTCATGAATCAAAGCTGACGGCCCTTTGCCACACCAAATTTTTGCAAATTGCAACTGGCATTCCATGCATGGATATAACGTAGACAAGAACTTTCACATGCAATTTGATTTCGTAAATCTTGGATCTCGCGAAATTCGCGAAATTAAAATGCATGCTAACATTCCTTGTTTTACAGTCTGTTTGTACACAGTGTAACGATTCAGTGACAAACATACTGCACATTTAGTCCAATTTCAATCAGAGCAACGATATTAACTATAAGAGTTACTTCGGCTAGACTTTGTATCCGAATCTAATGGGCAGAAACAATTACAATCCACTTCCGTAGACACC
The DNA here is from genome assembly GCF_040938485.1 of Diadema antillarum. Taxonomy (NCBI): domain Eukaryota; kingdom Metazoa; phylum Echinodermata; class Echinoidea; order Diadematoida; family Diadematidae; genus Diadema; species Diadema antillarum. The sequence continues at coordinate 225,018 of NW_027271169.1, read as the reverse complement.
TGTTACTTTATCTCAACGATCATGACTCTTACTCATAGACCAACTTCCTGGTAGTGAGAGTTAATCTCCGGGCGACTTTCCTGCAACCACTTTCTTCCATACCCAATGTCCGGAGAAAGTGTGTGTGCCCAACCCCTACCACATGCCTTGCCAACCCATATGGTAAGAAAGAAATGCAGAGATGTCAACTTCTTGACATTAAAAAAAAAGACAGAATATCTTTTAAAAAAATCACATTTTGGAGAGGAAAATCTGACTTTCATGAAATCTCGACACCGCCACTAGCCCTTTGTTCCTGGGCTAGTGAAATGTCAGGAAAAAAAATGTTTCCCTGGTAAGAACAGGCAAGTAAAATGTTACCACTTCATCAACATACAACGTGTAGACGAGAAATATTGTAAAGCATCCACACGTTTTTTTTCCTGCCAATTCAGGCTTGTTGTTCAACATTTTTGTAGGGTTTGGAGGAATTTAGTAGCACATCTTTCTATATGATGACACATTTTTGTGCAGTTTTCTGTGTTTGATATTGGCTTCTTTTTTTTTCATTTGAAAGATGAAAAGTCGTACTATCAAGAGGCAATATCTTATTATCATAATTCATTCTGTTCATCGTATAAAATAATATATAATCAATCTGGTTGCCATCTCTGGAAATGCTGAACGGAAAGTTTGTAGAATTTTAAGAGACGGTACATGATACGGATGAGTAGAGACATGAATGCATCATTAAAGAGACGATGACACTCCTGTCTCTACGATGGATTCCAAATAAAAGCTATCTACAGCTGACTCATAAATATCTCTGCCTACTCGTTTCAGTCAGCGTTACTGGGCCTTTTTAATGGACTTTGGTGATGTAACAACATCCTGTGCAATCATTCAACCATTCAGTCTATGCCCCCAATCAATTTCTTTGAGAGCAAAACACACACAAACGAATCCAACCACAAAGGCATAGGGTGCACCCCGAGATAGGGGGTGGGGCAAGGAAGCACCCAAAATCTGTGATTAAATCTAAAGTGGAAAAATGAGCATTTATAATGGGATTCCATTAGGATTCGAACCCGAGCCCTCCGGATTGCTAGCCCGGTGCTGTACCGACTGAGCTATAGAAAGCCCTAGTTCAGTGTTTGTCCTAGAAACCCTTAATTCTCAGTGCTCAAATGTTCAGAAGCTATAGGCTTAGCAGTGTGCTAGCGTGTGACACACACGCACACACTTAAACCTGACATAAACTCGAAGGATAATTAATCCGGAGGTCTCGTGTTCGAATCCCGATGGAATCCTTGTTTTCTTTGCTCATTTTTCCACTAATGAATTACATTCATTTCTGGTCAGCTTCCATCTGTTTGTGTTTGTTCAATCTAGAGTCTCACCTTCTCCCTGGGTCTGGAATGCCCAGAAGTGTGACCCGACTCGCCCAAAGCCGACCTGTACCTCATCACAGATCACCAAGCCGCCTGCCTCTCTCACATGTCTGCAAAGTTCCAAAGAGATGTGAATAGACATGGGTCATTAGCCCTGACTGTATTATACACTGAATTCAAACATCAGATCTCTGATCCACCTCTCTTCTGCATAAAATGCCTGACAATGAAAGACCGATCATTAAAAGTTCATAAAATTCTGTATCATAGTTGGAGTATAAGACAGTAAAAGTATATATTTTCCTTGCATTTCAGCTTCACTGATTTTGAGTACACATGTATACATGTCAATATCGATACACACGATGCACAGGTCTGAGTGCATCAGTAGAAATTGTGTAAAACTAACTATGGAATGCTCACACCACAAGGTGAAGTCGAGTGGGATAAGGCTGAATTCCATAGTTACTGCTTGCATACTATTCCTACTGACGCACAAAAAGATATGTGCATCATTTGTTGTATAGAACGGGGGCTCCAGCTTTATCTTTACTGCTAATGTTTGCCTCTTTACACCCCCTTAACCTGCCCATTTAGCTCTTTTTTTTTTGGCCACATTTGCACACACGACTCAGTCAACGGTGTGCCAAGTTTGCATATTTTGCTCAACCTCAGCAAACTCACCCAAACTGATCGATATATCGGCAAATGCCACAGTACAATGACAAACTTTTCATTCACGATTCCATTCCTCAAGCATGTAGCTACAATCGTCTTGTGATTAAAATACAGTATTCCATGGGTTTTGTTTTGTTTAAGTTTTTTTTTTTTTTTTGTACAGCACTGTAAATTCTTATTTTCTGTCAGGTTGTGTGGCAATAGACTTGGCACTCCCACACCGGGAAATAGCTAACTGGTCATTTGCAAGAAAATCAGTCATATAGCTTTGTCATAAGGTTTACAACGCTGCAGAGATTGGAACGTTATCTCCAATTTTGCTCATTGCATGTTTGGTCTCAAAATTTATAAAGTTACATGGCTTTGAAAAACAGGATGTTTTCCAAAAGCGCTCATGCGTTGTGGTCTCAGAATAGTGTGGCACAAAGGAGGTTTACACTGCGTGGCACCCATAAAGTCAAAGTAAGGAAGCATTAATGCTGTGACCTTTAGATTCACTCTTATTGTTGGCACAGACAATGGCTCCAGGGTTAGTTCACAGGGTTGTATGGAAAGTGGGTCACAATGTTCACTCTACACACCCAGGTTTTACAGGTGTTATGTTTTATGTTTTGTTTTCTTGTTTGGGCAATAATGACTAAGGCTTGTGTGTGCATTACCAATTAAAGCAGGTTTATAATGGCTGCCCCTTAAAATAATAATAATGATAATAATAATACTAATAATTGTTTTGGATATAAACTCCAAATTTTATTGTCCAAGAATGGAAATTCATTTTGCCCAATTGATCGTGGGCCCGGCAGCCACTGAGCAGTGCCAGATTGACGTTGCTCTAACCTTTTCAACTGTTGAACGGCAAACAAGGTAGCAGCAACTCCCATCTTTTAACGTCTTTTGGTATGACGCAGCCGGGGTTTGAACCCACGACCTCCCGATTGTGAGGGCAGCTGCTCTACTCACTGAACCAACACATCAGTTGTTAGATGTGCTGTGAGATCAATTTCACTTGAAAAACCTGATTTCAAACATGGAGCCTGACTCACACAACTCTAACAGGGGTGCATGCTAAATGTGAACACACTTGCTAAAGTGAGTAAACCATCACTTGTGGAACTATTTGATTAAAGGCATAATTTACCATTTGCACATGAAAAAAAAACCCCAACATTAGTGCATTAAAATAGTTCTAAAATGTGAGTTAGGGATAGAAACAACCACTGTAAAAATTTGAACTGGCAAAAGCGATGTTAAGTATGGTTAATATACAAAATGTGAACAATAGTTATAACGAAAATGTTTCCAGACTAAACCGTCTACAGTTACAGTTTATTGAGAAAAATACAGATATCTCCTTACATTCTAGGCTTTACTGCGAAAGTTTTATATGATAGGATGTTTTGTGGTACAACAGACTTACACATGTGCATTGAATTTCATATCTTGAATTTTTTTTAAAATCACTGTTCCCAAAGGTAAATAGAACCTTTAACGGGCAATGGTGTTTGTGACCTGGCTGTTGTGTGGAAGCTGCAAATACAATAAGTAATGACATACTTTGTATGTAATTTATTCAATTCAACAACTTTTGTGTCTGCTCAGAATGAGCTCTAAACAGTTTTAGGGATGGTTGACGTGGGATTCAGGTTTTAACTCTTTGCGAGATAATTAGTCACCACTTAATGAATATTAAAGAGCACACAATTCAAAGAGGAATTCAGAGTTTATTTGACAAAAAATGGTTTTGGATCAGCGGAGATATCAAAAAACAAAGTAAAATAAAGTGGTGTTAATAAAAGGTGAGACCCACCTTAAAATGGCCTCTTTGTTTGTTTGTTTATTTTCTTGATATCTCAGCCATTTCAAAACCAATCTTTATCAAATAAACTTTGAATTTTTCTTAGAATTATATGCTCTTTGATATTTCATAAGAAGTTTCTCATTATCTCACAAAAACATTGGACACCTGGAGCCCCATCTCAACCAAAACTATACCATCCCATTAAATGTACTGGCACACACACACACACACACACACACACACACACACACACACATTAGTTAAATTTTGTGTGTGCAACAGAACAGAATATTTCCTCATATAGACACAGAAATTTGTGTACTAGCCAATAAAGCCTAGGGAGACAATGAAATCTTCACTTTAATGTGATCTGCATGTGTGTGTGCTTGTGACTGACACTCTGTTGTCAAAAACACATATTCTGAAGAAAATTTACTCCTGTGAAACCAGGGCACCATTTTATCAAAAGATATAATCAATCATAAATTTCCTTACCACACAGGCTGCCATAGACTTACCATAAAAATCACTTATATTAATATCAATTATAACTCTTCATAAAACAGGGCCCAGAAATGTTCTTGTGCATTTTAATTTTGTGAAGATTTGCACAATCAAAATGTACACAAAAGTTCTTCTACACTATATGCATTGAATGCCAGTTGCAATTCGCAAAAAAAAAAAAGTCAAAATATCTTGCTTTACAGTAACTACCTACTTCTTTTGTTTCATGTCCAGTTCATTCATGAAAATCTTCTTTCTTTGTGTATTTGAATTTGCTGTATTTATCAAAGACAATGCAAACACAGGATGACTCTTCATTCGTAATTGTTGCTCGGAATAAAATAAACACAGAGAAGTTCTGCAACCAGCTACTGAAATCAAGGACATGAAGTCAGTTACATATCATGCGCTAATTATATAACATTGGTTACAAAACTTCTGGGTAAGCAGTCCCATAATTGGAGAGCCATATTTTCATTTTTTAAATTTTTTTATAGAGAGTATCTAAGCCTCTAGTAAATGGCTTCTGGCTACATTCCCTCTTCACTACGCTGGCGACATCATTTAAAGACTAATTAGACATTCTGAACACCACACGTCACCAAGTTGCCATGGCAACATCTCTGAGTGATGTGGAACGCCTTTAAAACTCTGACAAACAGAAATGAATTCCTTTCATAATCACCGAAAAAAAAACCTATGGATAAAATGACTTTTGGTTGTTCTGGAGATATTGTATGGAAGGTTTCTATAACAAAATAAGTTGTTGTATTCTTCTGTCTTGTGCTGCTACATTACATACTTTTTTAACACATGCACACACACACACAAACAAACAAATGAAAGCACAGAAAGAAGGAATGTGGGAGGTTTACCTGAAGGCCTCCCTCATGTAGCCAGGAGGGTAGATGATCTGACCTCCACAGCTCTGCATGGATTCCAAAATAAAGGCTGCCACCTAAATGAATGAATGAAAGAAAACGTATAGAGAACTAAAATATACACATCCGCATTTAACCTGTCACACTGCTGTTCTGGCTCCTTAATCCATCTAGTCCCAAAGACCATCAGTTTTCTGTAGTTTGGTGCTTTGTCTGCAGAAATTAATTTCACTTTACTGTTAAATGTTTCAGTATGATATCTTTCTTGTTTGTATGTAATGCACGTTCTAGTTGCAAAATTTTCAAGAGCCTCTTTATAAAGGGGTTGTACAGTACTGGTTGAGGTGGGATTCATGTTTTTTTACATTCCTAAGTGAGATAATGAGAAATTTCTTGTGAAATATGAAAGGGCATGTAATTTTAAGAAGGATTCAATGTTTATTTGATGAAAATTGGGTTTCAAATGGCTGAGATATCCAAAAAAGTAATAGTAATAAAAGACTACAGGCCACACCTTTTATTAGGATCTCTTTGTTTCACGTTGTTTTTGGATATCTCAGCCATTTCAAAACCGATTTTCATCAAATAAACTTTTGATACCCCTTAGAATTGCATGCTCGTTGACATCTCATAGAGTGGTTTCTGAATATCTCGCAAAATGTTACTTAAGAGCTAAATCCTCACCTCGACCAGAACAGTACACACCCTTAAAATAATTGCCAATTGTACAACTGAGTCTCAAATTGGCAACACAATTCAGAAGACTCAAGCTCCTGTTTCTCTCTCAAATTCTCAAGCTTGTGTGTTCATTTGTTTCTCACTTTTAATACACAAGTGCAGCTTGAATGATGTATAAACCAGGTCAGGTTATCTTTTTCCAATACACTATGGAGTGATATTCAGTGGTGCCAATTCAACAAGACAATGGTTTCTACGATAAAATCATGCCAGCACTTGACGAGATAAGGGAATGACTCAGGCCTCGATAACCTTCCCTTTCATTTGCCAATCCGACAAAACAACAATGAAAACCCAAATGATATGCATGATTATTTGTGAGATAAGGCCACTCTGTAAGGTCTTCCCAGCAAAGATATCACAAGTTTCGACAGAGATAGAACCCTTTTGTAAGGTGTTATAGATATCATAAGTTTGTCGGGGCATGATGTAGCAGACCGCAGTGGTGGTCATATCAGTCACTATTGGAGGGATAGAGAGAGGCAAATTATTGAATAACACTAAAACAAATGACTTTAATAGGGTAGATTTTCAAAGAAAACAACTTTGCAATACTGTATTAGTATATGCCAAATATTTTGCAAAGTTATATTTTTGCGAATTTTGCAAGCTGGGTGCTACTCACAAATTCAAAAACATGCGAAAATATTAACTCTGATCCCGACAAGAATGTGACATGCATGCATACATTTCTCCATTCAGTACTGTACTCCACACTCGCAATTTTAACCACTCATGAAATTGTCAGAAGTCCCGATACGCGAAAAATTAGACTGGCTGTATGTATGGTGTGTACAATACTCTGTAGAGCAACTTGACAGCGGCATACAGCTGACTGGCATGCCTCTGTCTTCCCATGTCATCACTACACAGACAAATTTGGAAAACATTTATGTGAGAGTCTTGTGAGGTCTTAAAAAAACCCCATCTCATCTTTAATTTAATTGTGTCTCCTGCTACTATCACTGCTTTGTCAAAACATATGAAACTTAAAATCTGGTAAAGTTAACGTTTCTGACTTTACGGCCGAATCTGACATAGCTTTTACCGTTTTCTGTTCAAGGGATTTCACTTTCTTTGCTACAGCCAACTCAGGTATGGTGTGGAGTTACATTTCACAGGATGCTCTCCTACTGGGTAAGTTTTCCTGTTAGCATATTAACAATTGAACCCTCTGCCGAGGAAATCTCGTTCCACCAAATGTGTGCACATGACTCTATCTATCCCCCCCCCCCCCAAAAAAAAAAAAATAGAATAAACAGGAACATGGCATGGCTGCAAAAGTTTTAGACATTCCCCAAACACAACACTTGGCAATGCTTCTTGGCAAGAACATTTGTTTGGTTTTTTTTTTTTTTGGTTTTTGTTTATTTGTCTTTTTTTTAACACTCCTCAAAATTCAGGACAAAATCTTCGGGGGGGGGGGGGGGGGGGGGGGGGGACAACCAACTGGTTCTTGCCACTCCAGCCTTGCCTGTGCCATGAACCGTGAGGTGACAATGGCAATTTTAATAATAGCATAAAGTCATTGTTACACTCTCAAACAAAATTCAGAGGAAGTTGTTAAGTAGTTGTCTCCTTGTGTGGGAGATGCAAGGTTGCATGCTCCTGGAACCGGTCTACAACCAGTTTGAGGCGGAGGCTCGAAGGGTTTTATATAGCAGGAAATCTGCTTTTAAAATATGAAAGGGGCTGACTATGTTAATATGATCAAAGGAAAAAAAAAACTAAAATGAAAACAAAAGGATGGAATAGAAATAAAACCCTGGATGTAAAAAAAGGGGAAATAATTTTGCCAATTCAGGAAACCATTGTAACAGATTAGGAAAATGGGCTTGTGGGAGAGAGGGAGAGAGTGTACTAGTAAAACACACAGATGTGAATGAATACGAAGCCTTTGGGTTAATCAGTGCAGTCACATGACTGCGTGCTAATGATAATGAGAAGGCCACTGTTCGTTGCATGAAAAATTCCTCCAAGTCAAAAGTGTGAATGCAGGAAATTTCTGTAGGATATTCCAGTTACATGCAGTGCTGCCATAGAAGCTTTCAGTCCCTTCTTGGACTTGAAAGTTTGAAGAAGTGATCAGAGTGACCACATATAGGACATGTGTTCATGTTCAGTTCTAAAGAAAGGTGACATATAATATGCGTACATGAGTGCATGCATGAGTGAGTGAGTGTGTGTGTGTGTGTGTGTGTGTACATGTGTCTTAAAATAGCTGCATGCCTTGGCAGTTTGGGGAGCAGCAGATTTTTCACAACAGCATATCAAAACACAATGCTGCGTGATTGCATTTTCTTAAACATAATTCCCATCCTGACAATGACATTTATTGTTTAGGCTGAAAGAGTTGACAAACATGCAATTGCAGATGGGCGCACCCACCAAATGGGCAGTTGTGTAATCTTGCTGGCCCAGATGACTCTTTACTATACTAGTGTGCAGTTGCAGTTGGTCATGATATGTTCTGCACTGTGACCCACCTCCCCCCCCCCCCCCACCCCTCTAAGGTTGTCATCTGTACTGCAAGTGTGTTCCCTATTCTTCGAGGAGAGGGGTATATTCTACGAGCTCAATTCGGGGGAAAAAAATTATTACATTCGTTTTGCTGCAAAGCATGCCGGGAAATACATCTTCTCTAGTATATTCAGCTTGAGAAAGTTTTAAGAGATATTCCTATCCACGCAACTCCTAAAATTGTGGACATTTTTCACCTCGGCACTATTCCTTCATTTAGGTGGTATTTTGCTAGCTCTCCTTCCACAATCTGTTATGGGATAATTTTGCTGGCTTTGCTTCCAAAAGCCTGCGATAGGGAATCAAAATCCTGTGGCATGCAAAATCATTTTAGAATGCAAAACTGGTTTTGAGAAAACCCTTCAGAAGTGTATGTGCGGTCTACCTCAAGCAGGCATAACTGATGGAAATGGAAAATGGAAAATAACACCACATCTCACAAGAAAACAACCAACTGAACAAACAAAATAAAACTCTTGTAATAATGCATCTGCAACATGCAAACAAAATCAACTTTGACTCAAAGTCTGCTGGCTTATGCATTATTTATTTATTTATTTACTTACTTATTTATTCATGTATTCATTAATTTATCTATCCATCTATTTATCTTTTCTTATATCAGTGATCTCTTAAACGTAGAAAATTTGATTTCCATTACAAGCATACACCTGTTGGCTTGTTTCTTTTTATGATTTTAATACAGTACAGTGTGACATGTATGCATCACTGTGTAATTCTGTATTTCAACTGCAGTGCCTTTACCTTTGCACAGTGAAGGCCAGTGCACATTCATCAAGGGACTTTTAATAACGATAATGAAAAAAATAAACACAAGAATACACAATGTACACAGAAATGGAACAGCTGTACAGCCAAATGCTGCTAAACTGGCGGCATGGGCTGACGGATGTAGTGTATGTCACGGTCTCACAGAGGTAATCCAACAGATCCCACACATATCTGGCTCTGCTTATGGTTTTGTGCACAGCCATGCATGAACCTTCATCCTATACAAGGCCTTATCTCTGCTGTAACATGTGGCTACTTTATTGATTTTATCACTTTTGTTCTCTTTCTTTTTTTTCCTTTTTTCCCCTGCTATCAGACTGCTGTTGGTTTGCTTTGTTTATTACACCTCCTTTCACGCACTGCCAGTAATAGCGAATGTGCAACACAATTGATAGAGCTGGAATGTTTACATTGTAGTTTTGTTTTTGTCACAAGACTAATTATAGAAAACACGGTGCAGACTGGGTTTAGAGGAGGAATTTGTTTCATTCTTCTTCATAACCTGTTTGTCTCAATATTTGTCTGGATTTGTCATTGGATTTTTTGCTGCCTAGACATCAGTCACAAAGGCACAGGACAGACAAGCAGACAAACAGACAGACAAACAGACAAACAGACAGACAAACAGACAGACAAACTCAAACATCGAATCCAATGAAGAATGAATTCTGCATCAATACATAACCTACGTCATGATTAGAAGCACACACGCCCACAATGAACTCATTATCATTTCCTTTGAAACATTTCTCTTTCGTACAAATACCGCATGTTGGACAACACAAGGCAAAACTCATAGTTCCACTGACCTGCCGACCTTTGGCCTCTGCCCTCTGGATGACCTTCTTGACCTCATTTGCATACTGCTTTCCTGCGTTCCTCACATCACGATACTTCCCCCTGTATGTATCGGGTACAGGTGCCTATCACAAACACACATGACAAAGGAACAACATTTAAATTGTACGTGCAACTGTTACAATTCATTTCCATTACTGACCACATGGTCTACTAGTACTGCCCCATAGAGATTACCATACAACTGCAAAAACACAGGTCTGTGTCATGGCAAGGGGGATGCCATGCATGCATAATAGGGTGTCACTGGCCTTTTTAAAGGAGAGATCAGTTCCTTGCAATGTACCAGTAATTTGCTTTCAATTTCTTGGGTCACTACATACGACTAGATCGATTTCCAGCTTCATATCCACAGAGTAAATTTATTCTGAGTAAACCGCGAATATACTGTTACATCACTGGTGCCAGCCTGTTTCATAACATTTCACAAATACTTGAATGAATTAATCTGTAATAAATCTAATGCATAAACCCTCTTCGAGATTGAAGGATAAATTTCTGCCATAGATCGTAGAAACCAGGCACGCACATCTATATTATAAAGACTATTAAAGTCATCTAAATTTCATAGGCAGTGATCCCATGCAAAAATGAAAACTTGCAAGTAAAAGGAATGAACTGCCTTCCATGGCAATCACCACAGCAACTACCAATGAGCTCAAAAGCTTTTGGTAATTACCACGGTAACTATTACTGCAAAAGGTAATCCATTACACAAAGCCCTCAGTAAAGCTGGCATTGACCACATCTAATTGTTTTATCAGTCTCAAATTTCATCTCACTTTACGCAGTTTGGATGTGCCATGCTCATAAACATGGGGTACCAGAGTATATCCTGCCACTTACTGAACTGATTTCAAGTCTAGCTTCAGCAAAGAGTCTGACAGACTAACAGTTGTGACAGAAGTTCTCGTGGATTGTTAGAATCTATCCCTCCGTAATCCTCTACGACCATACAAAGTTCCACGTATTTACCACATGGACCCAGTCTTTCTTTCCCTCCATGGTCGGCTTGTTGTACTTGTATGGACTGATGTCTATCAGGCTGGTCAGATGGCCATGGTAGGCGCTGCAGGGTGGTAAAGAATGAGTCAACCATTTGACATTGGAAAAAGAGATTCGTCAACTTACCCACACCAGACTTGCATATGAGTCAATGCAACATCGGATGAAAGTTGAAGTGTCATTGAAAATGGTTTGATGGCATCTGTTCCATATATTGTAAAGTATGTACCTCACAACTAGAATGTACCTGTATGACCAATATCATGAATACTCACAAAAGGACACAAAGATTCATTTTTCCATAGGCCTAAAAATACTGTGTTTTGGGTCAGCACAGTCCATCTTCAGTATATGTATGTTAGTTGTTGTTGCTATTATTTGTTTTTGGAGATTTGATACGTATTTTGCTATTTCCTACCCACATGCCAGACAAACATGTGCATGAAAATCCCACAAAAAGTCAGCAAAACAGTCAGCGGCATTCATACTACGAAATAATCATGGAGGACATATGCTACATGCATACACGAAGTCTGTGGATGATTTGCTAAACTCCTATTTAATAGAGTGACTGCTGAAGTTTGAAATCTATTTTCTGCCTGTATGGGAGAAATAGTGTCTCAGTGTGCAATTGTAGACCCATCCAATTCTGGTTGTGTCATATTAATTACCATAATGGTTGGATTCATACCTTTTATTTCAGTGGGTTCATTTCATAAAATCTTACTGGCTATATCACCTTACTCCAAAGCTGAGAATTTTTCCTTTCAGCATAAGGTTGAACCGATAATTCTTGCCTGCTCACTGTCTACTGGTTTTTGTGCCACGCAAAGGTTAAACATAAATACTCTCACATCACCTCACAAGCTGTGTTGCAAAACATATACCCTGATATGTGGGTCTTGTTATGAAGAAGAAAAAGAAGACAAAGAAAAAAAATAAAGATTCAAAATACTACAGATTCAGTTCAGTTACCATAAAGACTTGTTGCTTCATTAGCATGGCACTTGTGCTTGCTGGGAGTCTCATGATATAAGAAGCCCCACAAATGTAAATGCATTGAGGGGCTTCTACAATGTGTGGATGAGCAAATCGCGTGCCAAAAACCCATCCCCATCACCCATGAATCATAAGATTGCTTGACAATCTGTAGCTTCCTGGGGCAAGTTCTGATCTACACAGCCCATGGCACCAAAGCTGGAGCAATGATTCACTTGTAGAGCAAAGCCTCTGCTCCCACAACTCTCTTGGATTGCAAGAAATCTCCAGCTGAAATGACATCATCAGAGATTAGAATCTTTGCCGGCAGTGGACTTACTGATCGAGAATAGCAATGTCGTGTCTCCCTGTGTGACGTCTCACCAACCGCAGCGCTAGATCATTCGCCTCTGACCTACATAATACACAAAGATATGCATACAAATCTCATTACTAGTTCAATCTAAAATTTTCTCAAGAGATTGAAATGCTGGAATGGTTACACAGAGTTTAATCAGTATCTTCAAGTCTGAAACATTATCTCGGAGAGGCTCGTGTAATCGGTCTAACCTTGCCAATAAGCCAGTTTGGAGTTCCACCTTGTGCATGAGCAGAAAAAAAGGTCATTCATACCAACAGGCATGTTGGTTTTTAAATTCACTAGGATAAGCATCTGTGACATAATGATTATTCGTGTAATTCTTAAAAATGCTACTTGCCAGCACATCCACCTGACAGCAAAAGTGGTATTTGGCAATGTCAATACAAAGAGATTGCTAATACATTCAATGCAAAATAATGGCATGGATTCTTTCACAAGTGTTAATCAATGAATCATTCTGGTCATCTGGTCTACACAAGTTCATTCTTTGTTTGAACAGGATTGATGAATCTCATAGATTGTTACATAAAGCTTATTTATAAATGCATCATGTTGCGTTGAAAATGAGTTAAGTGCCCTTAACCGACTGAGAAAAAAAAAAAAGGTCATTTGTACCAATGTGCCCATGCGCTAACTCCGAACTGGCTTATTTTGTCTGTTTTGTAAAGCGATCAAAGTGCTTTACAGAGAACAAGGGCACAAATGCCTGCATTGCAAATGTTTGGTCAGGAGCATATTGCAGAAGAAATATCTGTGATGCAGTTGAAAACAGTGCATCTGGCAACACTTTGTGACGCAGGCATGAAAAACCCAAATCAAACAAGCCACCGGTATGCACACATTTTAAAGTATGATGCTGAGTCAAGGAGCCCATAATCATGACAATACTTGATGGGGGGGGGGGGGGGAATCAGCTCTGGGTAAATTACTTGCATTAGGACTTCAGGACTCAAAACAATAGATGGGAGGTCACTTCATAGGGCCCAAACTTTTGTTGCACAGACCTCCATCGCTTCAAACACAGCTTCTTGGAGACAAGAAGTGTGTTGCACTGCACTCTGAATGCTTATCTTCACTGTTTGGGTAATAACAGCAGTATCATATATCTCATTTTCAGAAGACCTGAGTGAACTTTTTGTCTCAAGTGTTTACTGACACAATGACACACCCTTTTCTCCATATCTCATTATATCCAATGATGCTACTGCATAACATTCCACACTTTGAGCTCTTTCTTTGTAAACCTTTGGGTTGATAGATAGAGCTCATTACTTCTCTCTATAAATATACCTACTCAGCACTCAATGTCGAAATACGCTGCTATCTTTCAAGCACACTAAGGAACTCTTAAGTGCGACTAGTTGGATTGTTTCCAAAGGAGATTCGGATACAAAGAAGAAAAGGTCTTGCAGAAAGGTTGTGTCAGATGGAGTAAATTGGATAGAGTAAATTGGAATGTTACAGTACAGAAAGGACAGTTACATGAGGTGATTAGGTTAACTGCATTGTATCTTACCAGCACACACACACACACACACACACACACACACACACACACACTACTGAAAAAAAAAAGAACAACAAAATAGAATGATATTGTGATTAATATTTCATAGAATGCAGTTGGGCATTGATGACACACAAGACAAACACAGTGAACCTTGCTGCAAACAAAACAAAGAATGATTAATAGTGGATTAGACAGCCACACAGACATCCACACAGACAAGACAGTGCTTTTCTTTCCTTCTGTTTTGTTTACATTTCCAACAAGCTCTGATTCTGAAAGACTTCATAATAATATGCTTGGTGCTAAAATAAATGAGTAGGTAAAACTCAGAGCCAATGGTAGGCCTAAATGTTATGCAACCAATTATTACATAATCAACTCCAGTGGACTGGCAGCCTTTAAAGGCAGCCGATCGCCATCCCTAATAGTACGTAAACTCCGAACGACCGAAGTTTGTGCATGCAATTGCGCAATGCCAGACTCGGTGCTATATCCATAAACGTGCGGGACATCAATGCTGCCACTGAGATACATGTGTGTGTGTGCATGTGTGTGTACGCATCATACACAAACATTGTCACCGCGAGCTGCGGTGATTGGAGGAGAGAGGCCAGAAGACGCGTGTGTGTGTGTATGCATCATACACAAATATTGTCACCGCGAGCTGCGGTGATTGGAGGAGAGAGGCCAGAAGACGCATGGCTCTTTTGGCCTCTCTTCATGCGCATGCGCACTGAGTGTGTGCGTCCATTCGGAAGCTCACGTGGCTCGCTCGGACAGCCATTTTGGGTTAGGAGATTAGCACAGAGAGCGCTCTTGTAGCCTACGCGTTTTGTTCGCTGACCCATTGAGCCAGCGCTATTCTTATTCGGGGTCACTACATTTGATATAGAATGGGGGAGGCAGCGTGTTGCGTTCGTCTCTGTGCCGCACAAACCACTCGCCACGACTGAGTGCCTTTAACTGTGTACATGTAATTATACCAGCCCAGTGGCAATAAAGATGTGAGTTCAACTTTGGCACTTTGAGGGGAAAGAGCAATACGGGCTTTCTACAAGATGCCTGTTGTTTGAAGATTTGGTTTTGCAAGTCCTGCATTACCTTGGAAGGCAAATTGTATTGGTGATGTGCAGGAAAGATACAAGATTCAATATGCACACTGAAGGCACTTATGACTATGTAAAATAATGTAAAGTCTAGTATACCACAGGTACTGCACCAACAGACAGCTTCCATTAATGATCAACTAACCATAACATACTGTAGATGCCTTACATTTATCATATCTTGCAGAAACTGTGACAGATGAAAACAAAGTAAACTGTGTATGTAGTAATTACACACACTTACAGAGCAGAGTCTGTACAATGTCTGTGCAGAAGCCAGTATATAATTTGCAATTATTGAAACCAGAACATGACAACAAAATCAATTTGGGCCAGCTCCAACTTATTCAGTTAATATGGTACTACTCGAGGTGAAATACCCTGTGAATGTGTCATTCCTGTGCCTCCTTCCATTGTCTTAAAGGGATCATTAATTTTGGTAGAGACCTAATTTAGGTTTCTGACATTTTTTGGTGAGATAATGAGAAACCTCTTATGAAATTGAAAGAGCATGTAATTCTATGAGGAATTCAATGTTTATTTGATGAAAATTGGTTTTGAAATGGCTGAGATATCCAAAAAAAGAGCGATTCTAATAAAGCGTGGGACCCACACTTTACTACGATCACTTTGTTTTACTTTGTTTTTTGATGTTTCAGTCATTCCAAACCCGATTTTCATCAAATAAACTTTGAATTCCTCTTAAAATGGTATGTTCTGTACTATATCATAAGTGTTTTCTTGGTATCTCGCAAAAAGTTAAAAGCCCAATTCTCATCTCCACCAAGACTGTACCATCCCTTTAAACCCAACAATCCATGTAGATATAGTGTTGGCTCGGTGAGTAGAGCGGCCGCCCTCACAATCGGGAGGTCATGGGTTCAAACCCCGGCCGCGTCATACCAAAAGACGTTAAAAGATGGGAGTTGCTGCTACCTTGTTTGCCGTTCAACAGTTGAAAAGGTTAGAGCAACGTCGATCTGGTGCTGCTCAGTGGCTGCCGGGCCCACGATCAATTGGGCAAAAAGAATTTCCATTCTCGGACAATAAAATTTGGAGTTTATATCCAAACATATACCGGTACTAAAAATATCAGTTTTCTGATCTGAAACCACTGCATACATTTGCAAAAATTTTGCAAGTCACTGCAGAGCACTGGCATAGCTTCATAATGCCAAATATAATAAATTCATATCATGCATAAATTACCCATAAACATTGCACAACAATACTTGCACCTGAGTCTCTAAGGTTGGGTAAGAGGTAAATATATGCTGTTACTTTTGACACTTTGTTACATTTCAGTGAAATCATGTCATGTGGCCATGTAAAATCAAGTGCGAATAGCATCACTGTAGATATGCACAAGCTTATATGCAATCTGTTCTGGGCCCTGTTTTATGAAGAGTTAAAATTGATTATATTAGTTGATTTCAACTGTAAGTCTATGGCAGCCAGTGTGGTAAGGAAATATAAAATCGATTTTATCTTTTGATAAAATGGGGCCCTGGTGACTAGTTATGATTTTTGCCCACAGAGCTTGAAGCAAAAACTGGTTATTCCAACAGTATGTTTAATAGAGACTTGGCTAGACTCTATATGGGCCTTCTTGTTAGGGCTTGCCTCTTGGTGGTGACTTGACTCTATCTCACATGACAACTCTCTGCTCTCACTTCTCTAGCACAAATTTGTTTAGTGAGAGGGTCTTTGGAAAAGGCTAGGTGACGGGCCACATCCACCAATTTGTTCAGTAGAATTGAAATAAATGGCATGAGCTGATTGTCAAGTGCTTAAAAAACAGGATAGAGAACAACATGCATTTAAAGGCAATCGGTCGTCGCAGGCGATTCGCAGCTCAGTAGAAAAGCACGACAAGCTGCTCCTCCCGTTATTGTACCCCCATACGTACCGAATGCTGAACACGACGCTACGCAGCGCACCAGCGAAAACCAGATGGGGCACGAGAGCCGTGCGAGCCGTCCACTGTAATTTCAACATGGACGCCCGAATACCTACCGAATGGGGCCGAATGGGTGCACACACAAAACCGCACAACAGCCATGTGCATGAAAATCTCTCCTACGGGTCCCCGTCGCGACACAACAGTAGAGCTGTGTGGTGTACGTACGTACATATCTGGCTGCAGTCTCTGTTATTTGCACTATGGTGCCAATTTCAGCAATCTAAGCAATAATATTTTAAAATGTCTGAAAATATTATATAGCAATATTTTAAATCATTCATATATTACGTTGTTTAATATTTGGTATTTATAAATATGCTTTGATGAAGAAATATTAAAACTCTAAACTTCATGTATAGCAAGTTGCAATGCTCATGGCCATATGGCGGGTTGTTTTGATCTCATTGGCAATTGTCTGCTGCGTCAGCTGTGTTACAGTATGTTGGGCCGGATCGGAACATAACAAAGTTGGTATAAAGTCGTCGGTACCGGTATGTCAATATCAATAATGTGTGCGGTATGCGTGTACTGTTTCGGATTAGCCTTGGCTTTGGTTTAGTACGGGTAATGAAACCTCACAATGGAGATCAAAACAGCCGTCCAACTCGAGTAAAACGTATCTACTTGTTTGACGCTATCGACGAGTGGAGAACGCAGAGAGACGTGTTCTTAGCATGCTTAGGACAGGGAGGTTTCCTCTCACCTCCCTGCTTAGGACAAGTAAGAGACCAGTGGCAGAGGGGGAAGCTTCAGCGTCAGCGTGCCGATGAAAAATTTGCTTTCCACTTGCTGGAGTTGCATGAACAGTTTTGCAGGAATTTAGAATGTGCAAATTCGTGTTACGGCATGCATGGTGGAATTGTAATGCCACGGCTTACGCCAATCAAGCAACCCCAGCTGACCAAGTCAACAACTTCAAGGAATCCAGATCCAGATGATGTGTAAGTAACGTTAGAAGTCTATTACATGAATCAATGATTGAAGTGGAATGACTTTTTCTAATCTATCTTTAACTGCTAGGGCCTTTGCGTTTCATCGACAAGTAGGCCTATTTTTCTATGTATAATTCCGCGAAAAACTTCTCTAAGTTCTCATTTATGTCAAATTATGATAACGCCGTAATCGAAATGACATTTGCTGGGTCAGTTTATCGCTTCTTAAAAACTGACCCAGCAGTAGGCAGCAAATGTCATTAGTCAGGGAATCGCAAGTAGTGGTAAGTTTTTTGTCATCACAGTATTGAGAATTTAAAGTATTTCATGTGCAAATGTAGAATCTAGATAGATACAGAGAGGTCACTTTCCTGAGCAGCTAGCGTCAACAATCCAGGTTAAATTTGCATAGCCAGATTTCATGGCTGCGATTCAAATACTGTTTGTCCCCATTGATTTAACTGTATAGCAAAGTCTCCTCTTTCATCATATTTAGGGGCCCTACATTTTAAGTTTGGTTAAGGAATTTTGATAAAGATTGTAATTTTCATAAGCTTGGCAAAAGTTTCAGGCATCTATGTTGCATTTATAGTCAAACTTCCAATGCATTTGGTCCAATAATTTGAAACCAAATTCAAGTGATCCAGTGAAGTGTACATCTTTTCATGTGAATTTCTACAAGTATGTTGAAATGTAAATTCTGAAGAAAAAAAAAATGATCCTTTACAGTTGAAATTCGTTAAAGTTTGGTTACACCGACAGTGTCAGGTCAGTGGTAGTAACTACAGAGTTACAGTAGTGTACGTACAATACCCTTGTACGTGAAAGTTACAGTTTTATTTACCTTCACATCTTCATATAGGAGTGTCTAATAGGGATGTTGATTGGTGTGGAAGTTGTTGATGAACAACAGTTCATAAGAATCTATTGTTTTAATTCTAGTACAGATATTGGTCATATGTCAAGGGGCAATATGAACCTATCAGTTTGTAACATGCTAATATGTACAGGTATGAGCTTCATCAAGTACGATTAATTGGTATCCGTGGCACATCCCTTACTGTATACGCTATAATTTTCGCGTACATAAATTTTCGCGAATTGCCGCTGTCACACAATTTCGCGAGTGGTTAAATTCGCGATTGGGGGACCAGAGAAAATATGAAGTGGCAAAGAAAGTGTGAATTTTCAACTTACTAGCAAATAAGAATGACATTAGTTATACAATGCATGAAAAAGACTTGCCAAACTCTGTGAACTAGTAAGTTAGAATTCGACATTTTTGAAGTGGTTAAGTCCATCGCGCTAGATTTCTGTCGAGTGGTCCCCTTGCGATAATGGATTGGCTCTCTACAGTATTCGTAAGTAGACGTGGACATGCGTGAACAAGCTTAGCCAGTATGGTCTGTTCGGTAAGCCGTGACATGGTATACTAGTACTGAAATGTTCGTATCATCAAGGCAAGAGACTCATTTTGGAAGGTAATATTTTCGCGTGTTGTTGATTTCGCGAATAGCTCCCGACTCGCGAAATTCGCGAAAATAAAACCCCTGCGAAATATATAGCGTATACAGTATTTGTTGATCAAAGGTACGCCTCTGATTGGTATTTTAATCAGTGTTTGGTAGAAAGCTAACCCATTACAATGGCTTTGCGATGTTACACTGAGTTGACTATGGACAAAGGTCTACTGTCTGCGATTTTCATTAATTTGTAGGGCATTTTTCACACATAACCTCAAATACTGATACCTGTGATAGGTTTATTTATAATGGTTATCCTTCACACTGTATTGTTGAGACAATAGTGTTCTGTTTGTTTGTGTAAGAGGGAGATAGACAATAATTTCTTTA
Organism: Diadema antillarum; assembly: GCF_040938485.1. NCBI lineage: Eukaryota > Metazoa > Echinodermata > Echinoidea > Diadematoida > Diadematidae > Diadema > Diadema antillarum. The sequence continues at coordinate 205,150 of NW_027271169.1, read as the reverse complement.
TGCTCCTGTCTGAAGAAGGCATTACATCTTATTTGTCATGTACTTATCTATGAGTTTTAATGTTCACTTTGTGTGTGTGTGTGTCTTTTTTTTAAAGATTATTCACACCAGGCTAAGCTGACAGAACTATAACTGTGAGTTTACCTAGTCAAATGAAAGGGTTTCGGCATTGCTTCTTACATATAGTATATTCCAGGCAGGTGATACAACGCTCACCTTCTTCATATTAGTTAGTAAAACAATGAAGAGTGCAAAAATACTGCATAAATGTGCAGTGCAACTGTGGCCGTTGGCCGTTGGCCCTGCACGGGCACAGTCGCTTCCCCGTCCTGAATTTATGTACACACGCCAGGGCAAGTACATGATACAGGCAGGGTCTCCGACCCAATCGTCCGCGTTCAGAATAGACAACTCGGCGGTAATATCCGCTACCCATGACGATGTATCATCGTCCATGATGGCCACCCTATCTATTATAATGTGGTCTGCACTCACTAATCTGATCTGATCTGATGATTACAGTATAGTTGACGAGTGACGACGATCGACGATGCGATGAAGAGAATGCGTAGTCGTACGAAGTATACGCAGCTAGCTACTAGCTCATGCGAACATCACTCACATTACACAAAACGTACTGTCCCGCGCTCAGCAAGCGATCGCGAGCAATCGAGATACTATAGCGCGATACATTGCTTTAGGGATGTCTTGCGCACACACACATTTCGCTTCGTAGCAACTTCGGAAGCGAGTTTACGTGCTGCCGCCCGCGGCTGAAATATGTCCATGTATCCTCGCGACTGGGTGTCTTTAAGAGAACTTAATGTCCCGTCACTGTACAGGCATGCTAACCTGGAAACACTAAACTGCACATACTTGAATATGAGACCATTCTGAAGCAAGTAATTTTCACACAACAATAGATATATAATGTACTCTTAAATGAATCCCACAAGTATTGGAACAATCATCCCCCAGCATTCCCACTGATTCCCACTGATCAGTTACTGGCCATCCCGTTTAAAGCTTTAGAGAAACAGATTCAACTAAAGGGTGAAAGGGTGCATGCAATACTGACTCATAAAAAAATGAAATGTGGCATTTCGTGCAGCATCAACGGAAGCGAACCCTACCCTGAATTGACAAAAAAGCAGACGCTGAGCTTCTCTGGAAGTGTTTCGGTGATCCGCTTGGCATACATCACCATGTTGTCATGGAGGAACCTTGAGTTGGTGTTGAGGACGGCCATCTGTTCAGCTGCGGCTTGGACGACACGGGGATGGCTATGGCCAACTGGATATGGGAAAAGGAGACAAGAGTCGAGCAGAGCCCGTGAATGAATTCATCAAGGAACTGCTGGTCTCTTGGAATATTTGTGATATATTTGATCAATACGCACTGATCAAAACTGATCTCATGTGTCTTCATTCCCAACAGCTTTAGGACATCAAACAGAGTTTACCAGTATACATTACAATGTGTATGATTTACTTTGAACAAAGGGAACAATGCCATAGCAGGTTATTCTCTTATTTCTGATTAAATCACTCATTTCACTCATGGTCTCTACAAAACACTCAGAAGAAACTAGAAATGTTGCTATGGTAACTGGTATGCCACTGCCGTATTGCATTATCATCCCATAGGTCTGTTGTATGGGAATCTTGACAGTAGGAGACAGCGGTTTCACAATATTGGTTAAAAAAACAAAACAAAAAAGAAATGACACGTTTGAAAGCTTGATGGCACAACCCCAAACGTGATTAATATTTAATTCCTTGAGCAAGATTTCATCTGTCTAGCTACATTGTTTCAGAGAGCAACTGTTTGGGAATTTGAGCATTTTCATTATCATCTACAAACAACCCCCGCCCCTCCATGCTAAAAACGGCCCCATTCACAGATCTAATGAGCTACTCCTTTAGATATCAATGCTCAAAAATAATATTCATCCCCTGAATCACTGATTTACATTGTACCGTACATTGTATGTCAAAAAAAAAAAAAAACAACAACGGTATCTTCTGCAATGATAATTTCAAAAGTAGTCAATCAATCCAAATACAATTTCAAGGTATAAAACTATAACTCATTGCCCACATCTTACAGAAAACCCCATTCGATTTGCTTCAGGGGTCAAAGGGAAATGAGGAATTTTGTAGAGGATGTCAGAAATCTCTTCCCTCCAAGTTCTGTCCATTGTGTTCACACATTAATTTGCCTTTCCAAGAGCATCCAAGTGCTAAACTTGGAAGAATCAGACGCATGACATGCTTTACAACAATCCACATTTCTCTGTGACCGCTAAACCCAATTGAATGGGGTTTTCTGCAAAATATAGTTCAGATGTTATATCTTAAGACCCTGAAGTCGTATTTAGACAGTTTAATCATATTGGGTGTCATCAGTGCGAAAAGTGGATTGTAATTTTTTTCTTTGACATACTGTACAGTACAGTCATTTGTAATTTCACTGTCTCACTGTGTGTGCAGCTGCCTTGATGAATAGTTATGAAATTTCTCAGCTTTAATAGAGAGTACAATATTACAGTTTTGAATCTTGCAAACACCAAAGAGTAATAGACAGAGCTATTTGTGGGTGAAAGCGAGGATTTTTTAAATCAAGGAGAGAGCTACAAGAAGAGCCTAATGAAGGAAAATCTGTTGAAGTTTTACCAAGGGCTCAGTAATGACAAGGGACATTGAACACATCTAGAAAGCCATGAATGTCAGCACGTAGTTAGACTAGACAATCCCTATGGACCTAAAAATAGAATTTGTAGATGTACAACTGTGGCACTGTTTGCAGAAATATCCTCATAAATCCTTGGTTGTTGCTTTTTTTATTTGTTTATGGTAATGGCACAGTCCAATTTTGCTGCATCTTTTTCATTAACTTTTACTACATAGATATATTGCTTGAAAACAATGGCATCTGTTTCAGAAGAAAGGCAGTAGTGTCAAATTCATTACCATCTGGTACATTTTTAAGTTAGGAGATGAAGAAAATTTCTTTTCATGTATAAAAGTGACTAGAAAGGCTATATATCCAGGTAAGCCCCCAACTATACTTCACACTACATTCATATGGCTGAAACTTTCTTTATTGCAGTATCATCATGTGCAAACTTCCATGATTTTGCTGCTTTGTTTCACTGCTGGAGGCCTCACACAAATTTCGCTGGGCAGATATTCTCATGCGACATGGAAGTGCAATGTATAAAAAGAAATGTAGGTCTTTGTGTTCAACCAGAGATTATTTTTTTTCCTTTGATCATATCAAGACGGTTGTCTTGTTTCGTCTCGTCTCAACCTACGCATCTTAAGGGCACGCACAGCATCCACAAGCATCAAGGCACTTGCATCATCTTTTGAATTCCTGTTACAATGGCCTGCATCCTGTTGTGGCAGACCACCTTTGGTCTTCATACTGATTTGGTCTCCATACCAATCCAAAGATATTCTTGGGGTTTCTGCCATTATGTAATTAATCTCTACACTAATTTGAATCCTACTATAAAGTACTGTCTTCCTTCCGAACCACTAGCTATTCAATGCAAATTAGCCAAGTCTAACACCATGCTTATCTCTTCTTGTGTAATACTGTCAATATTACAAACCCATTCAGATAAGGGGTCTAGAGGTTTGCGACTACGGAAAATTTGATTTTGTCGTGCATTCTTTACTTCTTATTGTCAATGCGTCAGATGTTATTTGGATTTTAGTTGCAATGCAAAACTTATCCTCTGCGAACATTTAAAAGAAAAAAAAATCCAATAAATTCAAAGAAAATTATCAATAGAACACAGTACAGTCACAGTAGTTTGAAGAAACTTGTCCAAAGCAGGTTGGGCAGAGAAATTGGTGTATATATATATATATATTTTTTTTTTTTTAATATTTTTTTTACTTTAAGTTATGCCCCCCCCCCCCCAAAAAAAGAAATCATATTATAACCATCACATAAGTTGGGACAGAGGACATATTATATTAAAATGCTACAAAGAAAATCATACTCACTGAGCAAATTGACAGGGTACTTCTTAAATCTATTCAATGCAATTGGTGTATACTTTTGCAATTGTTTGTGTGTTTTTTTTAATGAAAGAACTAAATTCTTGCAATTTATATACTCTTATATAAACAAAAAATCAACTATGAAATTTGAAGTGGAAAATGTTTTTGAAATTGTCTATGATAACATAAAGAACACCATACAGCTCTTCCCCATATTGGGTTGTTTTTCCTACACATTAGCCAGCCTGATAACAACATGATAATGATATGATTCAAGATAAAGAGGTAGGTACAATGTACAATGTAACTGCTTTCCTTTAAAGCCACTATCTACCATTTGCAGATAAAACAAAACCCCATTTTCCCCCATCTTTCTCTCTCTTCTTTCTTTCTTAAAACAACAACAACAAAACAAAACTCCAGTTTTTGTGCTTCAAAATACATGTAGTCCTAAAACATGAGTTAGGGATAGAAACAATCAATGTAAAAATGTTAATCAGTATAATCAATGCTAAGTGTTGAACACAAAATATGAAAAATAGTTTTATTACAATCATTTAGAACTACAATAAACCATCTACAGTTATAGTTTATTGAGGAAATTAGTGATATCTCCTTAAATTTGTGGCTTTATTGAGAAATGTCAATACGGGAGGATATTTATACAAAGTTCTGAACTACATTTGCACATGCATCAAATGTGATAACTTGAATGTGTTTTTAATCACTGTCCAGTCCCCAATAGTAAATAGTGTCTTTTTTAAGAACTGAAAGGACTTTAGTATGCTACCACATTGTTTGCTGTAGCATACGGTCAGACGTGGACAAATGAGCTGCAGAGAACATGATGTTGTGCCATGCTCAGCACAACCATTGACTGTGAATCTATAATGGGAAGCCTCAAGGTACATTTGTACTCTTGACATTTCCTAACAAAAGGGCAATGCCATGTTTCCTTGCGGTCAACACAGGTTAATAAGGGAGGCTGCGTCATTGTTGGACGCCCCCTGATTACAATCACACATAGTATTAGAGGCCAGCAATTAGTTGGGAAAAAATGAAAAACTTGAATCACCCAGCACAAGACCTAACTAGAAATGTCGCTATGGCGGCTGGTATGCCTCCGCCATAATGCATGGTTCTCCACATACTTCTATAGCACAATGTCTTGACAATGTGTGATGACAGTTTCACATAACTGGCAAAATATCAAAATGACAGGTTTGTCACAAATGCATTGAATGTTCACTTTTCTTGAACTAGGTTTATTTGGATAAATGGCTATACTATCTAAGAGTGCAGGTACTTGGGGATTTGAGCATCTGTACGCAACTTTTGACCCTTTTATAAGTTTAAAGAAGAAATGATATTTAGCACTTTCACATGACCTTTTGACCTTTGGGCAAGAAACTTCCAAGAGAATCTGTATTGGGTAATACACTAAGTTTCAAGAAAAAAATCCTGCTGGCATTGCATAAGATACTAGAAATGTCGCTATGGCGACTGGTATGCCTCCGCCATAATCCATGGTTCTCTGAATACGTCTATAGCACAATGTCTTGACAATGTGTGATGACAGCTTCACATAACTGGCAAAATATTAAAATGACAAGTTTGTCACAAATGCATTGAGTGCTCACTATCCTTGAACTAGGTTTATTTGGATGAATGGCTATACTGTCTAAGAGTGCAGGTATTTAGGGATTTGAGGGTTTGTACCCAATTTTGACCCTTTTATAAGTTTTAAGAAGAAGTGAAATTTAGCACTTTCACTTGACCTTTTGACCTTTGACCTTTAGGCATGAAACTTCCAAGAGAATCTATATTGGGTAATATGCATGTACATTAAGTTTCAAGAAAAAATCCTGCAGGCATTGCATAGATAAGAGAGAAATAATGACATTTTGATGAGTTGACCTTGACCTTTCACCCCTGACCTTTGGCCCATGACCCCTAAATTCCCTACATGATCACTGCCAGTCAGTACATGCATATATACTAAGTTCCATGAAGATACCTTGAAATATTTGTGAGATATGGAGAAAAAAGTGAAATCTTAACATTTCCACTTGACCTTTGACCCTTGACCTTTGACCTCATGACTCAAAGCTCTCTCTGGAGAATCTTTATTTGGTAGTTTATGTATACACCAAGTTTCAAGAAAATACCTCCAGGCATTGCATAGATATAAGGGAAATAGTGAAATTTGAGCGTTTGACCTTGACCTTTTGACCTTTGACCTCGAGCATGTGCGCCCAAAAGTTGATAGGCACAACTTCGCCCCCTCATACATATACATGCCAAGTTTCATTAGGATACCTCTAACAGTTTTTTAGATACGATGTCCACAAAATTGATTACGGACGGAAGGACGGACGGACAACCCGAAAACATAATGCCTCCGGCGACACTTCGTGGCGGAGGCATAAAGAGGGAAATAATGACACTTTGATGAATTGACCATGACCTTTGACCCATGACCCCTCAATTCCCTACATGATCACTGCCAGTCAGTAAATGCCTATACTAAGTCCCATGAAGATACCTTCAAATATTTGAGATATGGACAAAAAAGTGAAATTTTAACATTTTCACTTGACCTTTGACCCTTGACCTTTGACCTCATGACCCAAAACTCTCTCTGGGGAATCTTCATTTGGTAGTTCATGTATACACCAAGGTTCAAGAAAATACCTCCATGCATTGCATAGATATAGGGGAAATAGTGAAATTTTGAGTATTTGACCTTCACCTTTTGACCTTTGACCTTGAGCATGTGCACCCAAAAGTTGATAGACACAACTTCGCCCACTCATACATATACATGCCCAGTTTCATTAGGGTACCTCTAACGGCTTTTAGATATGCTGTCCACAAAATTGATTACGGATGGAGGCATAATAAAATGATAAAGCAAACCAACAACTTTTAGTACGAAATATTCTCATAAACAACACATTCAAGCAGGGGCAGATCCAGGAATTCTGTAAAAAAAAAGGGGGGGGGTTGTGCGTGGCCCCTAATTTATTTTCTTTTGTTTTAACAAAATTAAAGGGGGGTGCACCTGGTGCATTCCCCCCCCCCCCCCCCCATCCGCCACTGTTTGAGTGTCAATATATTTGAAGTGTTGTAACACTTGCCCACCACCAAGAATTTTTAGTGTACATTTATGTAAGAAACAAGCACAAACATTAACCAAAAGTAACCATGAACAAAGGTTCTCCAGCACACAGTGTACATCATTCTGCATTATGTAGACAGGTTCACAAAACATGATGAATTTTTAATCAATGTAGAGGGATAGAGTGTGAGGTTACATTGTACAACATGTAGTACAATGACTGTGGATGCTCCTTACTAGATTTGCTTTAATATGTGATTGCAAAGCCCACACCAGCATTGCAACCAGCGAAAACATCCACTGCTCAGTATGCTAACTACAATGGCTGTGGTGGCTGCTGACATACACTGCACTGCAGAGTTTATAGCATGGCTTCATGGAAACAAACACCAAGTTGATAATCCAACTTATCTGACCTAGCGTAGATCTAAAGACATTCTAAGGCATTGGTAAATTAACACAAAAATTAGACATTCCCAACGTACGCAACCTGTACTAAAGATAACTCAATAATAATTCAGGAGGTGATTGTGATTAAGGAAGAGAAATTCCTCAGATGTAAATGGTTCTTTTTCTAATTGGTTGTAAGAATGGTGCTAAAACACCAGGAAAGGGTAGATCACCGGCTAATTGGTTTAATACATAAACAGAAGTGACCATTGACAACCAACCCAAATTGGTGTGAAATTTCCCAAACCTCAAATGGAAGATGATCATATTTACTCTTTTCTCAGCCATTTTGGGCATTACTGCTGATAACTTCTGGTAGCTGATTGGTATGGATTATATGAGAGACTGGTACTAACTGACACCACCAGTAATACAGTACTTTGTCTACCCTTGGTTTTTTACAGTTTACGCTATCAGGCTCCACTGCTGACCAACCAATGGCTTAAGTCAGCACAGGAACACCGGACAGTGTACCAAGGTCACTTCTGCTAGTCAAAGAATATGCACAAAAAACAACAACAAACCAACAACAACAAAACAAAACAAAACAAACAAAAACATCCGAAACGCAATGCCAAACACAGTATTCAAAATAGGCTAATTGTAGGAAAAGACACCACCCACAGTAATTCATCATCAAACTGTACTATAAAAAGTCATGACTAAAAAGTGTCAATGGACTGACCAACCTTAGGCCGGCCTCTTTACACTGAAACACCCATTTTTTTGTGCACACACAACACTAATATTTGAGCTCCGCTGGTTGTGATGCTATAATATTTTGAGTTGAAAGTAAAGAAAAAACTCTGTTCGGAACAATATGGCAGACTCCTACATAGTCCAGGCCAATGGAACAGAGCACAAAAGCAAAAGAATTTACAAAAAACAAACTTGTAAACAACTCGTAAAATAAAAACGATGATGATAAAACCTATTTACAGGAATTATAGACGCTACTTTACAGGGTCGTCATGGTACAAACACTTTTTTATTTTTAGGAGGGCATGAAAATTATGAATTTAATTTCAATAATTTGAGTACCGATAACAAGACTAATCTACATTACACTATAGTTAAAACCTTAATACAAAAGTTGTTCCCTCTTTTTCTTTTTTTCTTTGGAGGGCTATGTTTTTTATCCAACTGACATTATTTTTGTCCTATTTCAACTCAACAAGCAACTTTGAGAAATCACTAAACAGTCAGTAGTAATGTAAAAGCAATTATTATTGCGCAAGTAAGATAAGTCTCACAAGTTTTTAATTCTGTGGAATGAAGAATTTTATTAATGGAACATATGACATGCAAAACTATTTACATGTCTTTATTTTCGCGCTGGTTTCTGGTTGTGCACAGCGAGCAAAAATGTCCACTTTTACAGTAGCACTGATATTTTGAAAGGCTCGTTAAGAGAATGTATGTAGGATAATATGATCCCTTCACATCACTTGCTACAATATGATGTGGGTACTTCAACGGACTAATACCTGCACAGCCACACTAGTTCACAAAAGCAACATAAGTACACCAATGTTCGATCTCTCCATTACTTCTTCTTTCACTTGGTTGGGAACATCAAATTCTGATGAGATAAAACATCATCTTGAAGGACTATTTTCTAATACACATCTAATCTTGAACAACACTTTGCTGGTGAGTTTTCTTGTAACGTTTGAGGGTTTAATTTACTTTCTACTTGATGGATCTTGTTTGTTAAAAAACAAAATCACAATGGCCATGCCATGCCCTGCCATTTGTGATTCCACCTGCGAACGTGTAATCTTCTGAGCCATAAGTATTTTTCATTCCGTACACCCCATAGATAGGAGTGTCTGGCATCTCAGAATGTGGTCAATACAGAAGTAAAGATTACAAAATAATATCAACGAATCTTACCATGTGCAACATTGTTGATGCAATCAAGGTACCTCTGCCCTGTTTCGTCATACATGTACTGCCCCTTTGCCCTCACAATCTTCAGTGGGTTCTCCTTGAACCACAGCTTGCATGGCGATCTGCAGCAATGGAAAAAAAAAAACAACACACAGAGACAATGAGGAAGAATACAAGTTTGACTCTGGGACAGAACTTCTGCTACTACCAGTAGTCAAATTCCCACAATTCCATGACAGCAGATATGATATTCCACATCATAAATTGCATGATTGCAAGCTAATACAATCTGTCTGTCCATACGTTCTGATTTGTTGCAATAATTAAAATAATACATGTACAAAAGGTAAATGATGATCCATCATTCATATTCCATATCTATAGTTTGCAGAAGGTCGGACTTTCAATACATTTTACTCTCATCACACAGGAGCAATAATGGAGTTTTTCCCCATGAATAAACAAGAAAACATTCTGATGTACCCTGTAAATGTTTAACCCAACACTTCACTGAACTGATTCTCCATTTCAACCACATTTTCGATATAATTCCTGTGTGTTTGCTCTTTGTATTTCAAATCATAAATATGAATGTCTGTGTTCAACTATACAACAAATCGTTGTTGCCAAAATGAATTTCAGTTTTGATTATGAGTGTGTCAAGTCATATACAGTAGTCTTGCATGCTTACCCAATATACTCCTTCCGCATCTCAATTGTCCTTTTCTTGTCACAGGTCTCCATGGTTGCAGATTTCTACAGAGTGGGCCTGGATGATGTAACCGGCATAAACAGAGTCTTGATGCAAGACTAGGATAGTGCACCGTCGAAGTGGATAGAGCTGCTGGTACAATGTACCGTATCTACAAGGTGAAGGAGAATAGCATAGCATGCAGGTATTTTTAGCTGTGAGAGAACACAAAGTAAATTATCACACTCAGCCATCTGTGACAGCCCTGACTCAGTCATCTCCAACTAAGGGATACGTTTGTACTAGCCCAAACTAGGGTATATGAAATTCCACCACTTACAAAAAAATTGTACCATTGTACCAATGTAGACCTTTCTGACTGAAAAAAATACTTTCAGTAAATATCCAAAGTGAAACTATAATCAATCAGTGAAAATGTGACCTTGTACTATGTCCCTGACATGGATAAGTACTTTTAATCTTTTTTTTTTCTTTCCTTTCCTTGATCTAGTCACGCACTCAAGGAATGGGAAATAGGATGCATACCACAAAATTATCACACACGGCTATGCTAACCTTTAATACCAACATGGATGAAGTATAATTATCACAAAGTTCTTCATAATTTCTAATGCATTCTGCGGTGTTAAGCTCCAGCTGGAACATGATTAGGCCTACACTGTACTTATATGCACTACCCTGGTACGTACTGCATTTCTCAAATGTCATGTTATCTACACTGCTTACCTGTCAGATACAGGCTTGTGTGACTTTGGGCAATCACACACAAAATGTCAACACCAATTAGGTTCCCTTAGTATTACTGCTATAGATTTGAAGCAGCTTATTATTTACAACATGTATCATCCAATAAGACAGCTCCACAATAATAATAACAAGGAAAAGTAGAAATTACGCGGTGCGTAATATATGTCCCCGCCGGAAGTAGCATTTAGTAGCAAAATGTACAATATAGGTAAAAAGATGAAGGTCAAAGGTCAAAGAAGTCAAAGGTCAAAATTCTATGTAGAAGTTTTGAAGCCCTCACCTAGTGCCATCACATAAAGCAAACGGAATCGAAATAGGGTTAGAAATGGCGAAGGAGTAGCATTTTGTAGCCAATGTACAATATAGGTAAAAAAATCAAGGTCAAAATTCTGTGTAGAAGTTTTGAAGCCCTCACCTAGTGCCATCACTTAAAGCAAACGGAATTGAAATCGGGTTACAAATGGCAAAGGAGTAGCATTTTGTAGCAAAATGTACAATATAGGTCAAAAATCAAGGTCAAAGGTCAAAGAAGTCAAAGGTCAAAATTCTGTGTAGAAGTTTTGAAGCCCTCACCTAGTGCCATCACATAAAGCAAACGGAATCAAAATCGGGTTAGAAATGGCGAAGGAGTAGCATTTTGTAGGCAATGTACAATATAGGTCAAAAATCAAGGTCAAAGGTCAAAGAAGTCAAAGGTCAAAATTCTGTGTAGAAGTTTTGAAGCCCTCACCTAGTGCCATCACTTAAAGCAAACGGAATTGAAATCGGGTTACAAATGGCGAAGGAGTAGCATTTTGTAGCAAAATGTACAATATAGGTCAAAAATCAAGGTCAAAGGTCAAAGAAGTCAAAGGTCAAAATTCTGTGTAGAAGTTTTGAAGCCCTCACCTAGTGCCACCATATAAAGCAAACGGAATCAAAATCGGGTTAGAAATGGCGAAGGAGTAGCATTTTGAAGCAAAATGTACAATATAGGTCAAAGGTCAAGGTCAAAGGTCACAATTGAAATTCTGTATAGAAGTTTCAAAGCTCCCATGTAGTGCTATCATATAAAGCAAACAGAATCAAAATCGGGTTAGAAATGGCGAAGGAGTAGCATTTTGAACATTTTGATCACACACGGACGCACACACGGACGGACACACGGACGCACGGACGGACACACACACGTACGGAGCCCGTTTCATAGTCCCCTGCTCGAACTCGTTCGGCGGGGACAATAACTCCTCGATATTTTCGATATTTAAAATTAACTCCCCTGGCTGGAAACAATGCCCCTCTCTTTGATCAATTCAAGTGTAACCTTTGACCTCAGACATACCTAACAATGAGAATGAATATTACTTATTTTGCATTTCTATCATTTTATGGATCTTTTTAACATGTGCTCTGATCTTCTCATTTACTGTACTCTTTAGATTTCATTTTGTTTGTGTATTTTCTGCTTTAGAGACTTCATCAACAAATTTGCTAAAATAAATAATTATCACTATCATCACTACATTGTCATCTTCTCAATGATTTGTGGAAGAAAGGGACACAATGATGACATTGTGTCTGTGGCCATAGACTAATGGACAGACATACCAAGTTCCTTTGCACTACGTTTCGCATCTTAATAGGGTTTGCTGTTTCCTGTGTCTGTGTACATTATCTGACCTTTGCACTCAAGCCGTCAAGGGATTATTCGGACTGGTGCAGATATAGGCACCAACATGTGATATACATGAATGCACTTATCAGGCAAACATCTCAATCTGCATTTTATAACTCAGTCTTATGCTGTTGTTTTTTTCAATAAACCAAAGTCTCATGCTGACAAGGACATAATGTGGTTGGTATATCACATGCGTGCCTTACAGAATTTAAAGGGTGATTTAGCATCTAAACTGGTATATCGTTCTATGCAGACAAGTCTTGTACAACATTGCAGTACAGTACAATGTATATGAGGAAACATTGTGGCCGAGTGGACAGGACCAATGACTCTCAAATGTGGGGTCCCTGGTTCAAAGCCACTGACAGCAGCAACTTGTGCCCAAAGGCAATCATCTCATTGTCTAGTTTTTCAGGACACTACAGCTGTTGGTCATGTGGTTTTATTTGCTGTATGCTATAATACACATAACCATACAAGTGCCTTTTCAGTGGCCACAGAAAAATAAGAACCAATACACAACAGTGAAGTTTGGGGGAATCTCTAGAGAAATGCTGTTTAAAAAGTTATGATTACATATTACAAATCTTAATTTCAAATCCATGAGCAAAATCGATGTGGACAGGCTGAACATATGCTAGCTTCAAAATTTTTGACATCAAAGGGCAAAAATGACACAAACTCTACAAAGTCAGGGAAATGCATTACTAGAATACTACTGGAGTAACATAAACAGCTTCGATGGTAAAATATGTTTTGGCTGTTTTCATTAACTGATACTTTAAAAAAAAATCCTTTCTTGATTTTCATAATTTCACAGCAACCTCAGTTATGTCACTCCTGATCACACAAATACACACACACACACACACACACACACACACACACACACACACACATACAATTAAATGTCATCTCTGTCTATTAGACCTTTACACCAGTCGTAGACCTATATTCACTTTCTTCCTCATGTTTTTTATTGTTTCTTGGACCTTTAACTGTTTGGCTATATTACAGCATTAAAATAAAACAACCCAGTAAAGGCTAGGGTGTAGAAATAGATCATCCTTGTCAACTTGCTGGTAAAATTGTACACCCATGCACCAGTATCCATGTCAGGATGCTTGAAGGTGGACTGATGATATGTTTAGTTTGGTATCCCTCAGTAGACATCAGCAGTATCTATTAGGGAGCTTTAGATTTGCTGCGCTGACATTTGAGACGACGCTTGAGCTGGACGTTCTCCTTTTCCATGCGTCATGTTGAAAAGTAGCTTTAGATTACGCTGGGATGCAAGGTATGAAAAATAAAATGGCGCCCCCATATGATGGGTGCATGAAGTAGCTCTCTACACATACAATGTATGTTGATGTAAAAATAGCCCAGAAAGCGTAGTGAAAAGCTTGGACGACGCAAGCTATAAATAGATCGAGTTGACACGCGTTTTTGCACATGCTCAGAACATGTGTTTTCCTCTGAACGTCCCCGTCGCAAAAATCTAAAACTCCCTAATATCTCACCATCATGAACATTTCCCTCGTGGTTGGATCACTGACTTGTCATACACAACATACAAATATATGAGATGATCTCACACAACCATGCACAACATGCAGAGGTCAAGTATGATCACATTTTTCTATTTTGATAGTGCTCTCATGTGAAGAAACCCTAATGCAACACCAACACCTGATCAAGAAACCCAGTCTGGTGTAATATTATTCCAATGAATTCTATAAGCCTGTGATTCATTGAACACGTGCGGTTTATTCAAATGATTGTGTTAACTGAATGGCCTTGACTTAAATACAATTACAAACGATCATTTTCTTTGAAGTTTTGGACTTTGTCTTTTTTCGGGAAAGTTAAATTCATGTACAGACAATTGATTTTGAAACAAAATGAAATCTGCTTCCTCAACCCTTGCCAGTAGTTCAAAAATCTTATGTAGCACCATTTTCTTTTATTTTCTGATTTTCATGACTTTATATTCAGCAAAAATCTCTAATTCACCTTGATATCATCAATCTGAAGTCTAGAAACTAGAAACTTTCGAGGCACAAACACTTCTGACCCTGAAACGCTATCATAAAAAATGTCCTTTTCATCCATGTTGACCTATATACCGGTAGATATCTTGAATTCTACAAAACCAAAATCACAGGAAATATCTTACAGCTTAGAGATCTATTTCTAAAAACTGGGCTTAATTTGAACCAAATTGCTTGCGGACTTTCACATCATACCCACTTACAAACAACTCACTCTTCGCATGTGATCACGGAGTACGCTGCCCGCATAACCATGATAACTTCAAACTGAAGTAGAATCTATATGTTATAGCTGTCTGTAACCATGGTAACCAATCTTTTAAGTTAAAGTTAAGTGAGAGCTTGACTGAAAGATCAGTCTGTATCTTAATTGTTATCCGCGATATGTTCTGCGGAGACTGCATTTGGCTTCACAGAATCCCAAGGAGAGCATAAAAGTAAAAAGGAAAAAAAATGATAAAAGACTCCTACGGCGGACAGACGGATTTTTCGGTCTATATATAGTGAGAGCTACATGCCAGTAAAAATCAAGATGATTAGACCACTCCTAGTTCATTGGATAAATTAGATTCTAGACCTCTATTCTATGGCAGCTTGAGTTAAAGAAGTTGCTTAATACAATAGAAAGAGTTAGTCCACGTCTAAGACTAACTGTAGTGTTACTACTGTTCAGTGTTAGACACCCTAACTACCCTCCTTAGATTTCTAGAGTGTGTGTGTGCTCATATTAAATGTTTGCCTCTGAAACTCAGTCCGTCTGTGCGTGTAGACAGACAGACAGAGGCAAACACATGCACATGATCTTGAAAAAAAAGTTAGACCAACTGTTAAAGACTACCTAACATGAGATCTAACCATTGTTAGACAAGAAACTCGTGATCATTGACATAATGAATGAGATGATTAGAAAAGGTCGGGATGCATGCCAACACAACGTATTGTACGCTATTCGACCTAGGCCTATAGTATAAACAATAGCAATAGATCTAGTAAAACTAATTACTTGTTACTTGTTACTTGTTACTTGTTGAAATAATCCCAAAACTGCAGCTCTGTTGAAGCTATACCGGGATGAACAATCCTTGCTGTGTGTAAACAAGGGCAGGGGCGTCACCAGCTTTTTTTCAAGGGGGGTGCGTTTTGACACTAAATTTTTACGAGATTTTTTGGACAGACATTTGGAATAAATAGGAAGCTCTCAATGCCTAGACTTTTACTGTTTTTTTAGGGAAACCAAGCGGGGAAAGGGCACCGGCGTAGCTAGGATTTCATCTGGGGGGGGGGGGGGGGGGGGTTAGTATGCGAGGGAGCGAGCAAGGGTGGGGGGAGGGTGTGGAAGTGCCAGAGGGGGTTGTACCCTCTATAAATGGATTATGGAATGACGATGTGAAACGACAAATTACTGGCAGCGATATCAGGAGAATGGCATAACAACTACATGCGAGCGAGTTGAGCGAGCGAGCTTGAAAATTTTGACATTTTACAGTCCAAAAACTGCCGTTTGTAGCCATATTTTTTTTGCTTTGTAAATTAAGGGGGGGGGGGCGCACCGGGCGCAACTGGTGGCAATAATTGGCAGCAACATCAGGAGAATTGCATAATGATTGAATGCGAGCGAGCAAAGAGAGCGAGCTTGGAAATTTTGACATTTTACAGTCCCAAAACTGCCATTTGGAGCCATATTTTTTCGCTTTGGAAATAAAGGAGGGGTGGGGGCGCAACGGGCGCAACTGCCGGTAATTACTGGTAGCAACATCAGGAGAATTGCATAACAATTAAATGCGAGCGAGCGAGCGAGCTTGAAAATTTTGACATTCAACAGTCCAAAAACTGCCGTTTGTATAGCCATATCTATTTGCTTTGGAAATTAAGGGGGGCGCACCGGGCGCAACTGCTGGCAATTACTGGCAGCAACATCAGGTTAAATGCGAGCGAGCGAAGAGAGCGAGCTTGAAAATTTTGACATTTTACAGTCCAAAAACTGCCATTTGGAGCCATATTTTTTCGCTTTGGAAATAAAGGAGGGGTGGGGGGCGCAACGGGCGCAACTGCCGGTTATTACTGGCAGCAACATCAGGAGAATTGCGTAACAATTAAATGCGAGCGAGCGAGCGAGCGAGCTTGAAAATTTTGACATTTTACAGTAAAAAACAAACAAACTGCCGTTTGTAGCTATATTTCTTCGCTTTAGAATTTAAGGGGGGCGCATCGGGCGCAACTGCTGGCAAATACTGGCAGCAATATCAGGAGAGCATAATGATTACATTATGCTCTTTTACAGTCCAAAAACTGCCGTTCTTAGCCATATTTTTTCGCTTTGGAAATTAAGGGGGGAGGGGAACCGGGCGGAACTGCTGGCAATTACTGGCAGCAACATCAGGTGAATTACATAACAATTAAATGCGAGCGAACGGAGCGAAAATTTTGACGTTTTACAGTCCCCAAACTGCCGTTTGTAGCTATATTTTTTTCGCTTTGGAAATTAGGGGGGGGGGCGCACCAGGCGCAACTGCCGGCAATTACTGGCAGCAGCTTCAGGAGAATGGCATTACGACTAAATGCGAGCGAGAGGAGCGAGCGAGCTTGAAAATTTTGACATTTTACTTTCCAAAAACTGCGGTTTACAGCTATTTCATTTTATTTTTTCAATTTGGAAATTAAAGGGGGGGGGGGGGGCGCCCGGTGCGCCCCTCCTCCTGGATCCGCCACTGGTAGTCAAGGGTGTGGGTTTATGTTCATGACTGGGGGAGGTATGACCAGCGATGTGGCGTCGAAGTGACCAAGCGGGTAAAGGATGTCCAAAATCTGCACTTTAGAGCATCCCCTAAAGTAATTGTGCGTGTTTGTTTGTGTGTGTGTATTATATACATGGAAAAGTTAGGAATTAGCCCAGGTCAAGCCTTTTTATTGGCAATGCAAGACATTTTTATATAGTATGTAAAGCAACACTGCAAAATCAATGATCTAGCTTTGATATAACGAGCGTAAGGTATATACAAAGGTGTACATTCTACATCACATTGCGCAACATTGTAGCGACTCTTCGTTCGGATGTACTGAGTACACTGATGCGCACATCCTGCTTATATGCAGAATGCCAACCAGGAATCACAATCTTTTGTCGGGTCCGGGCTTTGTGAACAATGTTTCACACTATATACCTATTTAATTATGGTTAAAAGAAATCATAGAAAAATATCTTATATCTGGATCACCCTTTCATTCAAAAGCAGTTTACTAACACTTGAACTACTATTTCGGTAAATCTTTTTTTTTTTTACCAGCGGATTGGGAGGGGGGCGCAACCCCCCCCCCCCCCCGCCCCCCTCCGTAGTTACGCCACTGCTTTTGGGTGAAATAATTGTGCAGATTTCTTGAATTGTAACAAAAAAGCAAGAAAATCTTTTCATCGCGGGAATTATGATTAGGCCTATGTGGGATGGGGCAAATGGTGCGCTTGCCTTCCCAATATTTTTATGGGGGCAACATTTTTGATTTCTTTCAAAAGCAAGAAAATCTTCTCATTTCGGGAATTATTGATTATGGGGGGGGGGGGCAAAACTAAAATATGCTTACCCCTCCATTTTTTTTAAATTTTTTTTTTATGAGGCTAAGGCTCGCTCTTGGGCTGGCAATATGGATTGGTCAGAAGTAACGTACATAGACCCTACATACTTGTAAGTAGCACACGTACATGCAAACGTGTATAAGTGCTCCGTATCGTACGGATGTACAGTACGGTCGATAAATAGTAAACACTGTAGAATACTAATAGATATGTATAAAATCAATGCTGCCAGAACCAGGGGTGCGAATTGTTTTTCCCGACGATTGTGTGTGTGTGTGTGTGTGTGTGTGTGTGTGTGTGTCCCTGGTGCAGACTGATTTTTTTTTTTTTTTTAAGGATCTGAAGGGGGGGGGGTGCGTTCGCACCCAACGCACCCCCCCTGGTGACGCCCATGAGCAAATATCAAAGAAACAAAACAGAAGAACAAAATTTTCTCCCCTCGTCACATCCACGTACATTCGCACAAATATACCGTTACATGTTTACACGCACCAAGGAGGAGGGAAAATATTTCACCTCCCTATATACACACACCCACACGCGCACGCATACTCATCAGTGAACTATACATTAGTGATGATAATACAACACACACACAAATACACAAACACACACACTCGTATGTATATATATATATATATATATATATATATATATGTGTGTGTGTATACATTTATATACATATGCACACACACACAAACACACACACAGGTATTGGACTAGAGGATCGGGTGATCCTGGGAAAGCCACTTTTTCTCATTCGGAACCAAATAATTAAAGTCTTATAATAATACCAAGGATCACTGAAATGTATACGAGTCACGCTATCGTCGTAGATGACAGTGATGAAGTAACATGTTATAAAACTCTAGTCTATGGTTGCGGTGCTAATCAGATCCCATTTGAATACTTATGATAACATACCTCATCATACGCCATTTTAGAAGCACTGACATCAAGTACTGATGTTGTATGACGGCACAAAGTTCCATGAACATTCTCAATAATGCATGGTACCAAATCAGATGGACGCTAATCTGTATCACCAGGAGTGATCTATTCTTTACATGTATAGGCGTTTCCTGCAATGGGAATTGTCGTAATGCATGACAATGAATACCAAAAGGCTACGATCTTGCAGTCCTATAAATTGTGGGGTTTTTTTTAAGTAACAAAAGAGGAAAAACGGATAGGGGCTAACCGAATACGATTTTAACCCTGATACGAACAAAACTGGTCTTGAAGACACACTCCTTTTTATCGAAATGGTTAGTTTGTATCCCTGCATGGTTAACTATGAATTAACCAGCAATATATCTTCGAATAGCCTAGCCCATGATATCTGGCGCCATCAGACCGGAGGAGGAAGCGAGTGATCCGGTGAACTCAAAGTGGTGTCTCTTACATCACTCTCGAGGATAATAATTTATTTCAATTTCAAATCAACAAAGATTTTCGTCCTGGTGAACATTTAACACATTCTTTTCCTACTCTTAATGTTATAGATTGATGTAGGATGGATCGGCGGGTCCTTAAAGTAGGGCTCAGGAGTATCACGTTATATGTCTCCATAATTATTATGTATTCACAGGGGCCTTCTACAGATTATCCTATAGAATCAGAAAGAAACAATTAATAAGTAGATGGAAATTCGGGGGAGATAGTAATTTCTAACCCTAAAAAGGAACACAGTTTCATTCATGAAGTAAACCACCGAAAACAGAGATTATTTTCTACATACCATAGCCTGAGTAGTACTACTCTGTTACCAAAACAAACAAAAAAGTGATGTCTGGTTTTTTTTTTTTTGGTCGAAAAATGAAATAAAAATTGACATTAAAACTGAATAGACCTACTTTCTCTATACTCCGTCACCTCATTCAGTCATTTACAAGCTTTCGGAATGAATTTCGTGAATCAACGTGTGTCACCTTCCATGTATGCGATAATAGTTCGTAGAAAGATGCACTGTGATTGCCTGCCCTTTCCGATGCCTCGAGGTAGTTTTTGTGTGTTAGCGTGCTGTATCACAGCTATACGAATGACTACTATTAAAGTTGAATGGTAATGAAAGAGTTGAAATTATTTAAAACTGTGAGGCACCGAGATCTAAAATACCAAAATATATTACTGACTTCAAACGACATCGCTGAAGATCGGAAAAGTTAATCGCACGATTAGCTCTCAAGTATTTTCCCACTGATTCCCATTGAGCGAAAGTTTCTAGTACTGAAAAAAAAAATACTAGCGGTGACATTAACTTTCCTTCGAATCGTACATTCAGTCGTTAGCATTTTAAATAGGACAGCGGACAGTTTTGGTTTGTTTTGAGGTGGGGAGGGGGAGGTGAGGGATAGGGAGGGTCCGATTTCTGCTCCCGGGGGAGTCAAGAGACACTCTAACCATATCCTTCCTCGAGAAAATTCTTTGATTATTGGTGAGTTTGGACGCACATTAAAATTCAACTTCTAATCATCATCATTATTATCATCATTGTAATCATCATTATTTTGTCATATTCGTTATAAATGTTACGTAATGGTTATTATTAGTAGTAGTAATAGCAGCGGTAGCAGCAGTAGTATCATTATTATTTTCATTCTTCCCATTATTATCATAGTTATTATCATTTTTATTATCATCATTATTATTGCTATCATCATAATTATCATCGACATTGTTATTTATCATCATTGTTGACGGGCTCTTAAGTGAGCTGAAAGTCCGTAGTCATCATGACTGCAGTGTTGGTTGCCAATATTACCATGAACGAAGATTGATAAAATTGTAAAATGGATCAGGGTCCTGTTTGCCTGCCTGATTGTCAATTCGTGATTGGATCGTGGATTTACGATCGATAATCCTGTGCCTCCATCCTCCAACGTTGATATAAAGCCCATGTCTGCTTTGATAATAATGAGGTTGTATTAATCATGAGAGAGCGAAAGGGCATTGACCTTTTCATCGTCTAAGTCTTTAACATCATGCCCTGGATGTTCCAGTCTTCTATTCGGCACGGTCAGACAGCGGTGAGTCATTCACTTTCCTGTTCGGGAGAGCTAAGTGTAGTTTGCTGGTGACCTGGCTTTTCCGTTGCTTTACGCAGAAATATATTCTCTTTCCTTCCTGTTCAAAAACACCGTCGAGAAATGTGCGCAAAGAAAAGAATACCAAAAACAAAAACAAGGACAACTTGGCTCACCTTTTTCCATAATTATTCCTCTGTATAATGACGTGAGCTGTCGGATATTGTGGTACCGCCCCTGCAAGACATGTTCTGTCCTCACGGACCTCCTATAGACCTCTTAAAGGTAAAGTCCACAAGGTAAGAATTCAAATGTATGTCACTATGAGGAGTAAAAGTGGGTAATGCACACAAAACCGGACAAAGAAAGATTACCACCCTGATTACCTACTTTCAAAGTTGAACAGGTTTTCATAAAATGATGACAAAATAATGACCTAATAAACCAAAATTGGATGAAGTGAGTATTTTTGTTATGCTATTTCCTCAGAAAATATCTCAATTTGTTTTCTTATTGAATAGTAAGTAGGCCCATACGATGACATTTTATGTGTTTAAACATGCTACTCAAAACTAACCCCTTTTATAAGCAACATTCCGACAGCAATACCATAAAGAAATCTCGAAAACAGGTTCATGTATTTTTTTTTTGGTCATTTATGGCAATAAAGGCAATTATTTTAACACTTGAATGCAAGCAAATTACATGTCTAGTTTCGCAAAAAATGCCGCTGAATTTCGTTTATTCATCGAAATATGGAACGGAGTTTTACTTTAAGGCAGTATGACCTAGCTGTGCTATTACGCATGTTGTGGTATCGTTGCCATGGAAAGGGGAATCAGCGGTATGATTATGGAATTCGTTTGACCTGTAAACACGTCAGTACAGCCAAAGAGTCAATGCCATCTTTTGTTTTGTTTTGTTTTGTTTTGTTTGTTTTAACTCTTTGCTGTTTGTCCAAGTTAATTTTGTTGTTGAATTTGTTTAGTTTTACATGCCCACACCTTTTTGTTTGTGTACTTAAGTCTCGATTGTTTTTGTGCATGCATCTGTCGTCTTGTTTGTGGATGTGATGTGTGTGTTGTTCTTTTATCGCTACGTACGTGTGCGCTTCTAACGGTTCCGGTGTATTTCAGGGGAAACTGGATACAGTTCAGAATATATAGCTGCTACAAAATAGACGGACAAGATGCATGTATTGCATAATGATATACATTATAAAGTGTGGTTGAAGAGAAATGTCTTTTTTTCGCTGATTTACCCGAAATAATAAAAGAAAAGCAAAAAAAAAAAAAAGGAAACAAAGATTGAAATGACTATTTTGGTGTAAACGACGTTTCAACAAATCTCCACCATTCTGTTTGTCCGGTTTGATCGACTCTCTTAACCTTTCTGTGGCAGAGATTTCGGACGTTGTGTTCAGCGCTATCGGGTTTTCTGCGCCGATCGGCACTCAGAATACTTAGAGGGTTAAGACACCTTGGCCATGGTGTGGACGTGTCCTTTCACAGCGTCTCTCATCCCCAGGCATACAGACGGCACAGGATGGAATATACAGAAAATAAAAAGATTAGATAGGAGGAAAGATAGGTAGATAGATAGATAGATAGATAGACATATAGATAGATAGTAGATAGATATATAGATAGATAGATAGATAGATAGATAGATAGATAGATAGATAGAAGTAAATAGAGTTAAAAAGAGTGAGAGCGAACGAGAGAAAGAGACCAAAAAAGGAAAGAGGGGAGGGAAAGAACGAAAAAAAAGAGCGGGGAAGAGCGGGGAGGATGGGAGATCGGAAGAAGACTCTTACGTAACAAGATGTATCTATCACTTTAGGTGTCGCTGATGACGAACAGTGGCACTGTGTACTTATCGCCTGGCTTCATTCCAAGTGAAAGAAAGCACAAATCCGTTTTCTGAAGAGGCGATCTCATTCGAAATGTTCCTATAGAAGTTACAAGTGAAAGAGTGAAAATAGGTTTACATAATGAGCAAAAGCTAATAAAGTTTCTGCATGGTTGCGCTGGTCATCTCGCGTCCCCCTCCCCCACCCTCATTAATGAGTTATGAACAGAGAAAAAATATTCTAACTGATGATAAAGTCGATTATATATCAGTTGGAAGAAAATAGAATTGCCAGTGGTTTGAATTGAATTCACTGAGATAAGAAAATGAAACAAGTATAAAGTTCAGGTGTTTTTCCTTATAGGTGATACATTGTCTGCAAACCTTCAGGTTAATCACATGCTCAACGGAAATTAATTTCTACTTTGAACTTTGAACCATATTAAAAGTATTGGTGTTATAATTATTAACTACAATTTCTCCCTTCCCCCCCCCCCCCCACCCACACACACACACAATGAAAATCTAAACCTCTTATATCATTCGGTTGTTTCATCTCACAAAAATGTAATCACTGCAAAGAAATGTATTGATCACATTCATAAATTACAAATAAACGTTCTATTTGTTTTATAGCTAACTCTTTCTATTTCGCCCACAGTAAAAAAACAAAAATGAATGATAAAATTGAACATTCTACATGTTTAAGAATTAATTTCCCTTGAGAGTCTAATTTTATGTTTAAATTTTGTAACAATATTTTTCTTGAGGTGTTTCATAATCATTTCACTCTGAATTGTTCTAAAACTGAAAAAAAATGTTCTCTGAAATGTTATAACACTGTAGGAATGTTAAAAATTCATATCCCCATTTAACTGGATTTCAAAAGGCCATTTTCTACATTTTACAAAGGCGCATTCGTATGAATACTCACCCCCATCAGTCAAAAGCAGTAAAGATTTTAAGTCAATTTATAAGGCTTTACAAGAACAAAAAAGTCCCTTTTAAACGCACCTGAGTTATTAAGTCTATAAGTATATACAATTATTCCTCCTCTGTCTTTTCTTTTCTTTTCTTTTCCTTTTTTCCACTGTATCTCCCACCTTTTGATTGTTTTATCATGTGAATATATTAGATGATTGCTCTCGTTGAAATATGATATTGACAGTTTGTATTGAAACCGATCATTTCCAACATGCGAAGCCTCATGAGTATTTTGTTTTTATTCCAACATTCAAGACGTATATTGTGACAAATGTATTTTGATGAATTTTGAATTTTGTAAATGTTAGTGACATGAAATGGAAATAAAATGAATAAATGAATAAAAAGAAAGGATACCAGGATTTTGCTTTACAAAAAACTGCTGACAGTCGAATTCGACAGTTGAAATTGGTGTTAAACTTTTGATCTCAATACAAGATATCTACCTTTGGAATTTTCAGCTGTCAACGCTACAGCCTTCATCGGCAGAATGACCCGTCTTTGCCTTGATCACGTGACGGTCAATAAGCGGGTCGTAGACTTTCGGAAGTTTGTAGCGCTCCCGTCTTTGCTAAGAGAAGGTTAGGCCTGATTGCTTCCCTAAATCCAATATTGTCATCTCTCAGCGATCTCTGTATCTATCTCTCTCAGTAATCTGTCTCTTTGTGATATCCGTAGCATCCGTTTACTTAGGCTACCGGGTTTTTTTTTACATCCTCATGAGTCCACATGATTATTCTCTCCTTCCATCTGTCTGTCCCTCCCCACCCCCCCCCCCCCTCTCTCTCTCTCCCTCTCTCTCTTTCTCTCTCTCACCGAATGGCAACACGATGAATTCGAACTTAGAGCTCGTCAGGTTCAATATTACAATGCCGAGTCCTTGACAGATTCGTAGAAGGAACGCCGAGTTCGATTAACGCAACGTGGAGATCAATTTTAACGATCAACAACGAAAACTGGGCCCAGGTGACATTGCGTTGAACCAGGTTTCAGCCAGTTTCGTACGGTGAGTGCACCAATGGACATATAGACGCTTGTGAACGTGGAAACAAAGCCCCT
Organism: Diadema antillarum; assembly: GCF_040938485.1. NCBI lineage: Eukaryota > Metazoa > Echinodermata > Echinoidea > Diadematoida > Diadematidae > Diadema > Diadema antillarum. Next base: position 180,015 of record NW_027271169.1, on the reverse strand, counting down.
CCGTAGAGGAGCCTTTCATCCATGCATTTATGATGTGTTCCAAGGCACACCCACTTCACTTTCTCTTTTCACTACATTCTTGAGAAATATTAGAAGCTCAAAGGATTCTTTTCCCTCAGCCTGATTTAACCTGAAAACTGTCTCATGATATCTTTAGGATTTTGCATTCATTTATACCATCCTTTTCTCCACTCCGTTTCGAACTCATATGTTGCGAGAGGCGGAAAAGGGAGGGGAAAGGAAGGACCACGGACAGATTACGAGCGAGAAGACTTCGATGAGAGCTCACTCAGTTGGAAGTGTATTAAATAAACCTCCCACTTCAAACTGAGTGTCCCCTCCTCCACCTCTAAATGAGTCAACACCTCAACCATATATCAAAACCTATCAATTCCTATAAGGGCGAGAAAAAAAAATATCTCCTTGGCTTCATTAAAATTGGCATCTGTGATTTTGACTGCATAACGTGGTTAGAATAAAGATGAGACGGAACTTGTTAAAACGTTACACCTGCACAAACTGAGAAGTTTACCGAAATTTTTCATTTTGAAGAGAAAGAGGAAATTGTCATTTTGAAGAGAAAGAGGAAATTGTCATTTTGAAAGAGAAAAAGGAACTTTGCTCATGTAGACTGTATTGCCAAGTTGATTTGTTTTTCTCCTTTAAAAAAATCAGTCATCAATAGAGAGACTTTTGATCCTCACTACCGAAGCGAACAGCCAACAGCAATCTTTACAAATATACGCGAATGTTGTACTCTACTTAAAAGAACTTTGCGATGCAAATGCATTTTGACTTGTGATGGGTCAAAATGTCCTTAACATAATTAACTTTCGTGACGATAAGAATATCGAAATACTATGCTAAATATCCTAGGATGATTGATCTACTATATATAAATAGATAAATATAATAAATAAAAAAATATATATATATATATACATATATATATATATATATATATATATATATATATATATATATATATTGGGATTACTTGGATGCGCAAAAAAAAAAACAAAAGCAAAAACAAAAACACCACAACAACTTTAAAACCAAAAACGGTCGATGACATCATAAATTATTTTGTCAAACATTGCTAAAGTAGACCTACTAATATGATTAACAATTAACGACACTGGAATGTACCTTTCCCTAGACTGAGCATAACTTGTAGGTTTCCATGTTACTAATGATTTACAAAATACACTGCATTTAAATGTTGTTTGTTTATCATAATATCATTAGTACTTTGCCAGCGATCGAGAGATAATGTCACTGACAGAATCTTGGTTAGGAAGTTGTTGATTTTTTTTTTGAGGGGGGGGGGGGGCAAATCCAAATAGAAGAAAAGTGGTAGAAAACATAGAATATATAAAACAAACTCTTTTTAGTAAGTGAGAGATGATCACGGTATTCTGAATCACTACAAGTCAGCATACATTTGCATTGTATAGATAGTCCCTTTGATGATACACCAGCAATCAAATGAATAGGATAAACTGTAATAAAGCAGCACTGCTCCACTGAAATTTCAGATAAACAAGATTGCCAAAGATCCTGTGGTATCTAGTGATGAAGTAGATATTGCATTCTAGGAACTCCCTAAATGCTCACAAACCAACATGGACAACTTGACAACAAAATACAAATACTGTAATATGACACAGGGAAAGATGTGACAAATCCATGCAGACATGATAGTGACCTGTCAGAGTTTGTTCAATAAAGCTTTATCCAATGTCATGAGGATACAACAAAAATGGCTTCTTGTATTATTCGCTCTCAGCCAAGATACCAATATGCATGGTGAGCTATTTACGTTACTGTAAATTCACTTCATAATCATATTCGTATGCCATTATAAAATGATAAGAATTATCACTACTATCAATACTTGGGCAATCTCCTAGTCTGTTAGGACAGCCAAAAGTCCCGCAAGTGACTGGTTACCCGTAGGTCTTTGTGCGTTTGAGCGGGATTTTGATCAACATGTATATAATCTTTAACCAGAGAAGTGAAGTGGGTTTTCTTACGGGGAGGAGGTATCGTGACTCTCCCCTACGAAAGACTTGGCAAATGAATGCATGGGAGCCCGTCGTCCCCTTATAGCTTGGTCCGATGAGCCATGGCAACTTCTGAATGCATCTTGCATAATATCGTCCGCATATCATTTTGGAAGACGAAAAGGCAAACCTTCTACAATTTTGATGCTTTGCATATCAAGCATTGTTCTGGATACGCCCACGGAAATTGCCGCCTGCGAACATCTCTGTTTCCATCTGGTGAACCTTGCAAAGAACCATGAATGAACGTATTCTCGACAAAATAAGAACCTGGAACCAACTTTGTGCGCGTTCGCTTTATAATACGCAGGGTATGTCTGTTCATCATTATTGTCTGTAGTATTATTATCGTTTGCATCAACACTTGTCGTTAAAGTTGACGTTATGTCTCTCTTCAAGTGAGGCACAACAAGCAAACAAAGGAAAGTGGCAAACAAACGTAGGCTAGCGAAGCAACTTTCTTGGCCACCAGGGTAAACAGGGGGTGAAGGGGAGAGTGAGGGGTCATTAACCCGCAGTCAAGCGTTCAATTTGCACCTGAATGCGACTGCGTGTCCCTTGTTAGAAAAAGAAGACAAAGCGCAACGAGTGGGTTTATTGATGAAATTCCTCGGTGCCGAAATTCCTCCGGTCATGCAACCTTTCCCAAGCCATGAGGCGCCTTACGATCAACCGATTTGTACTCTTTATTTTCGTCAATTTGTGAGTACTAAACTATTGTACTTAACAGACGCCAGACGAGGATTGTTTGTATATACTATATATATATATATATATATATATATATATATATATATATATATATATATATATATCCATATATATATATATATATATATATATATATATATATATATAAACGTAATAAGAAAATTGGTCTGCTCGGCATCTTGATGATAATAAGTTAACGAATCAGTAGAAGAAGAACGCCGTGAAAAAAAAAATAAATAAATCCTAGATCTTGAAGATCTTAAAAACGGAGCATAGCTCTCAAATACTGAAAGGCAAGGTCACACTCTTCATCTTCATTAAGATCTTTTGTCACACCATGGGCACTGATGAAGAGTGTGACCTTGCCTTTCAGTATTTGAGAGCTATGCTCCGTTTTTAAGATCTTCAAGATCTAGGATTTATTTTTTATTTTTTTTTTCACGGCGTTCTTCTTCTACTGATTCGTTAACTATATATATATATATATATATATATATATATATATATATATATATATATATATATATGTGTGTGTGTGTGTGTGTGTGTGTGTGTGTGTGTAATATCGGAATTGTAAGGCGCCAAATCCATCCATTAATTTACTGACGCAACCATATGTATATATATATATATATATGTGTGACTGTGCACCTCAAAACGAACATAAAGTCGCACACACTAATTTTGCGTGAGGACTGAAAATAAGTGAAATGGGTCAACCTAGCCGAACTTGACTTTTTCATATTTTCTGGAAGAGCGGGTCGTCTTTTACATTATGCTAAAATTTGGTATCATAAACCGGGTAGGAAAGTGTGTTTTTAAGCAGTTTATCTCGAACATTTTTGATAGAATAGTGTGATTAGGTGTGTCTTTAGAATCCCTTTTTCATTTCTGAAAAACCTTGTCCACACTCTTCACTTTCAACTCTCATAACTTTTGAAAGGATAGTGCTACTGCTTTGAAAGTTCGCATTGATTATGGATAGAATGTGTTAATGAGGCCTGCTTAATTTCAATTTAATCTGATAATCCCTTCATTGTTGTTACTCTGGTGGTTTACTTCCTGTTTTTTGTCCCATTCATCGCACAGCCAGCACAGTTTGGTAAAGATTAAGCGCTTGAATAGACACTGTACTTCAGAGCCTCTTTTCTCAGTTCACACTTTTCCTGAGTTTGTGCTTTCTTTCCAATATTTAGATAGGTTAGGAGAGTCCAATTGATTTGAGTTATACATCATTTTAAAGCTTAAAGTCTGCTCTTTCAGAATATGGTCTTAACTAAAAATTCATGTCTGGCGACTTTTTGTTTGTTTTGAGGTGCAGAGTCACATATACAAGAAGAATGAGTCTCAAATACGCCATCTGTAGATCCAACAAGGTTTTTATTCTTGTTGGATCTACAGATGGCGTATTTGAGACTCATTCTTCTTATAATTATAACATTCGAAGTCCAACACGTGGAAATTCCAAGATATATATATATATATATATATATAGTATAATTACATCAGAAAGTTATTATTGTTATTATTATTATCATAATTATTGTCATTATCATCATCATCATCGTCATCATCATCATCATTATCATTATCACTATTCATTATTCATTCGAGCAGTTAAAGGACATAATATACATTGCAAACATAAGGAATGAACATTACAAAAGGGTACACTGCACAATGTAACACAAAAGAATAGACAAATGATAGAGGTAAAGATAGTGAGAACATGTTGGTCAGGGCACACAAAAGAAAATGAGTTATGTAGAAAAGTAATTTTACAGCACGAATGGTAAAATACAGCCAAAAATTCATCATTTTGACGACAATAGTAATCCATGAGAAGTGAATCTTCACGCACACACAAACACACACAAACCCACACATACACATACGCACACACATACACTACACACACACACCATTACACATAAAAGATGTGTGAAGATGAGTGTCATTGTTTGTTCTGTTTGTTTTTCGAAGGTTTTTCAACTTTTCGTACATCGAAGTAGGCCCCTACTTCTTATATAATCTGATCACCAGTGTGCGAGTACTTTGTGGCGTTGTCTTATTTTTGGAGATGACTGTTCTAATCCAAGGTCTATTCCATAATGATCTATAAACAGACGTAACGGTAATCCGTGGCATAAATGCTCTGCAAGACAGTCAATAATTGGTCCACCGGTCTGGGGTTGGTATTCAGTCAGTATATTTTGTCGTGCGCTAAAACGTTCCTGCCTCGATGGTTTTACTGTCGATAAAGTACATAATAGAGTCGTTATTAACAAAGGACAAGCAAATAATAACATGTTTAATTGCAGGGGCGTCACCAGCTTTTTTTCAAGGGGGGTGCGTTTTGACACTAAATTTTTACGAGATTTTTTGGACAGACATTTGGAATAAATAGGAAGCTCTCAATGCCTAGACTTTTACTGTTTTTTTAGGGAAACCAAGCGGGGAAAGGGCACCGGCGTAGCTAGGATTTCATCTGGGGGGGGGGGGGGGGGGTTAGTATGCGAGGGAGCGAGCAAGGGTGGGGGGAGGGTGTGGAAGTGCCAGAGGGGGTTGTACCCTCTATAAATGGATTATGGAATGACGATGTGAAACGACAAATTACTGGCAGCGATATCAGGAGAATGGCATAACAACTACATGCGAGCGAGTTGAGCGAGCGAGCTTGAAAATTTTGACATTTTACAGTCCAAAAACTGCCGTTTGTAGCCATATTTTTTTTGCTTTGTAAATTAAGGGGGGGGGGGGGGGGCGCACCGGGCGCAACTGGTGGCAATAATTGGCAGCAACATCAGGAGAATTGCATAATGATTGAATGCGAGCGAGCAAAGAGAGCGAGCTTGGAAATTTTGACATTTTACAGTCCCAAAACTGCCATTTGGAGCCATATTTTTTCGCTTTGGAAATAAAGGAGGGGTGGGGGCGCAACGGGCGCAACTGCCGGTAATTACTGGTAGCAACATCAGGAGAATTGCATAACAATTAAATGCGAGCGAGCGAGCGAGCGAGCGAGCTTGAAAATTTTGACATTCAACAGTCCAAAAACTGCCGTTTGTATAGCCATATCTATTTGCTTTGGAAATTAAGGGGGGCGCACCGGGCGCAACTGCTGGCAATTACTGGCAGCAACATCAGGTTAAATGCGAGCGAGCGAAGAGAGCGAGCTTGAAAATTTTGACATTTTACAGTCCAAAAACTGCCATTTGGAGCCATATTTTTTCGCTTTGGAAATAAAGGAGGGGTGGGGGGCGCAACGGGCGCAACTGCCGGTTATTACTGGCAGCAACATCAGGAGAATTGCGTAACAATTAAATGCGAGCGAGCGAGCGAGCGAGCTTGAAAATTTTGACATTTTACAGTAAAAAACAAACAAACTGCCGTTTGTAGCTATATTTCTTCGCTTTAGAATTTAAGGGGGGCGCATCGGGCGCAACTGCTGGCAAATACTGGCAGCAATATCAGGAGAGCATAATGATTACATTATGCTCTTTTACAGTCCAAAAACTGCCGTTCTTAGCCATATTTTTTCGCTTTGGAAATTAAGGGGGGAGGGGAACCGGGCGGAACTGCTGGCAATTACTGGCAGCAACATCAGGTGAATTACATAACAATTAAATGCGAGCGAACGGAGCGAAAATTTTGACGTTTTACAGTCCCCAAACTGCCGTTTGTAGCTATATTTTTTTCGCTTTGGAAATTAGGGGGGGGGGGGCGCACCAGGCGCAACTGCCGGCAATTACTGGCAGCAGCTTCAGGAGAATGGCATTACGACTAAATGCGAGCGAGAGGAGCGAGCGAGCTTGAAAATTTTGACATTTTACTTTCCAAAAACTGCGGTTTACAGCTATTTCATTTTATTTTTTCAATTTGGAAATTAAAGGGGGGGGGGGCGCCCGGTGCGCCCCTCCTCCTGGATCCGCCACTGGTAGTCAAGGGTGTGGGTTTATGTTCATGACTGGGGGAGGTATGACCAGCGATGTGGCGTCGAAGTGACCAAGCGGGTAAAGGATGTCCAAAATCTGCACTTTAGAGCATCCCCTAAAGTAATTGTGCGTGTTTGTTTGTGTGTGTGTATTATATACATGGAAAAGTTAGGAATTAGCCCAGGTCAAGCCTTTTTATTGGCAATGCAAGACATTTTTATATAGTATGTAAAGCAACACTGCAAAATCAATGATCTAGCTTTGATATAACGAGCGTAAGGTATATACAAAGGTGTACATTCTACATCACATTGCGCAACATTGTAGCGACTCTTCGTTCGGATGTACTGAGTACACTGATGCGCACATCCTGCTTATATGCAGAATGCCAACCAGGAATCACAATCTTTTGTCGGGTCCGGGCTTTGTGAACAATGTTTCACACTATATACCTATTTAATTATGGTTAAAAGAAATCATAGAAAAATATCTTATATCTGGATCACCCTTTCATTCAAAAGCAGTTTACTAACACTTGAACTACTATTTCGGTAAATCTTTTTTTTTTTTTACCAGCGGATTGGGAGGGGGGCGCAACCCCCCCCCCCCCCCCCCCCGCCCCCCTCCGTAGTTACGCCACTGCTTTTGGGTGAAATAATTGTGCAGATTTCTTGAATTGTAACAAAAAAGCAAGAAAATCTTTTCATCGCGGGAATTATGATTATGTGGGATGGGGCAAATGGTGCGCTTGCCTTCCCAATATTTTTATGGGGGCAACATTTTTGATTTCTTTCAAAAGCAAGAAAATCTTCTCATTTCGGGAATTATTGATTATGGGGGGGGGGCAAAACTAAAATATGCTTACCCCTCCATTTTTTTTAAATTTTTTTTTATGAGGCTAAGGCTCGCTCTTGGGCTGGCAATATGGATTGGTCAGAAGTAACGTACATAGACCCTACATACTTGTAAGTAGCACACGTACATGCAAACGTGTATAAGTGCTCCGTATCGTACGGATGTACAGTACGGTCGATAAATAGTAAACACTGTAGAATACTAATAGATATGTATAAAATCAATGCTGCCAGAACCAGGGGTGCGAATTGTTTTTCCCGACGATTGTGTGTGTGTGTGTGTGTGTGTGTGTGTGTGTGTCCCTGGTGCAGACTGATTTTTTTTTTTTTTTTAAGGATCTGAAGGGGGGGGGGTGCGTTCGCACCCAACGCACCCCCCCTGGTGACGCCCATGAAATATCATAATCCATAAATTATAACACATATTGCACATATTCCTTACACCCCACCCCCCATACACACAGCTAAAATCTGCTTCGTTTCACTGAATCCCTGACACGCCCGATGTGCACAATCAGACAACTATTGCACATTAATCTTAATTCACTTAGAAGTTATTCTATTCAAATAATTACAAACCATAAAATTCTTGTGTGTTTTTGATAATGCACAAAATACCCCCCCCCCCCCCCTGCCGTCATACACCAAACCAGCTACAGCTCTCCCTTCACTTTATACAAAAATCAGCGGTTGTTATTACACATCCTGATTGCGTATGGAACAAAGGAGTCTGCATATCGATTTGTACGACATTTCAGAGACCGTAGTCTTCTGCCTGATCGTAGGAATTCAAAATAATCATGTAGCGGGTGATTCTCGTTTAACATAATACCATTTGCCATATTGGCGATCCGATCTGTACATTCCTTTGTAAGGTCGTAACTTTCCCCAGTGATTTTGCTAGCCTGTCTCACTATGGCTTCCATTCTCTTGAAGTCTTGTTTCCTGCAGACCCCGAACCAGGGGTTCTTTCAGTTCCTTCTCTCTCTAAACATAACTTTATCGATTGCCGGTATGTTTATACCTTTATCGGTTTGTTAACTATCATTTATCTTCGCTCAGTCGAATGTATGCCTATGATATAATTCCGGATTTATTCTGTGTTATTTTTGGTTGGAAAAAGGACTGATAATAAAAGGAATTGAATAGATGAAGAGACTATCAACTACCCCAATATGAGTAGTCAGCAGCTATACGAAACTTGACTGCCTGCCATTATCAATACTCTTGCGATGTCACAGCTAGTACCTTTTTCAATTTCCGATCAGGAGGCTTTGTGACCGGTGGTCGGATACCGATAGAGCGCCAGCTTTCGATGGAGTATGTATTAACAAGACAAAAAAGACGGCGATGTGATTCGTCCAAAGTAAATTCTTCAATGTAGGCCTACTTTCCCTTCCAAGGAAAATGTCCTGTTACAATGGTTGCAATTGTCCTTTAAAAAGAAAAAGGATATATATATATATATATATATATATATATATATATATATATACATATATATATATATATATATATATATATATATATATTTATATATATATATATATATATATATATATATATATATATATATTTATATATATATATATATATATATATATATATATATATATATATATATATAGATATCTCAACCACAAAGACAATGTGATTTTTTTTTCAGCTATAGAGTGAGGTATACGGCCTATACGTCCTATAAACTACGTCACGGAAATGTATCAAGATCATAGATCCAACCTTCAGACAATTAGATCTTTGAAACAACAACAACAACAACAAACAATTACGAAAGTCCTGTGGAGTTCTTTTTTATTATTATTTTTCTTTGTTTTTGTACATAGATAATTTCGGATGACATTTAGCATAATGTTTTTAAGTGCCCCTATCTTACAAGCCTTTCTTTTCAGTGGAACACTTTATATTGTTCCTTTCTGACACTTATTTTTATTTTTTCGTCCATCTTTCCAGTGTACCTTGATATTTTGGTTCTTTTATAAAATTGTATCTATGGTTTATCATGTTTCGTGATAACTTTGTTACATATTTCTAAAACATGATGAAATAATGATTGTATAGATTATAAAGTATACGTTGTATTTCTTACGGGTTTTTTTTCATGTGTGTGACCGAATGGAATGGGAATAAATCTTAATTGAATTGAATGGAATTGAATTGAATTAAGTTTATTGGGATGTGCTGGATGACTCCTTGTCGGGGGGGGGGGGGGGCAAAGGTGCAAACGGGGATTAGGGACGATCGGATTATCAATTTTTTAAACATTGGCATACAGCTGTTCTAATCGGTTCCATAACATTTGCTCCTGCGACAATTGCTCCCATGAAATATCTGCACGCCAAGCCAAACGTAAATTCTACCCACAATATGACCCTAATCCTAATCCTCACATCAGACTGTCAGACTAAACCTAAAACCCTATATCACAACCCTTACCTATGTCCTTTTCATGGGCGGATGCGATTGTGATCAAAGCGTAAAATGCTACTTCTGTTTTGTTCAATATTATGTTATGGTTTTCAGCGTTACCTTTTTATACTGCAGCGCTGGGAAATGGAAAACACTACTCTTATACCTGGTCCATTTCACATTATTTAACATCATGTTCGAATCGAATCGAATCGAATCGAATCGAATCAAATCAAATCAAATCAAAACAAAGCAAAACAAATCAAATCAAATCAAATCGAACAAAATGAGTAATGATGAGCTTCATCAGAATTGGGAAGAAGGTAAAACATCTACTATAAATTATATGTTATTTCTCAATATCTTGTTATAATGAAAAGGTGAAATCAGTAGAGGCAACATTATTATTCAATTTAATTTATTTCGTGCTCCTGGTTTTCCAATTTCTCATCAAGAATTAGGACACAATTTCTTGTACCTTGTCAATAATAAACACAACAAACAATATACATGCATAATATACACTGTAATCATAATGATATCTGGTCGAAATCGGGTTGTATACAAATAAGTATGACAGGACCTAAACAATAACAAGCTAGTTTGGCTTTAAAAGGAAACCAAAACCCAAAGAGAAATTTGTGGATTGAGTGAGAGCAGCAACATTAGTAGAACACATCAGTGAACGTTTGAGGAAAATGGATAAGGAGACTACTAGAGGTTATGACGTCAGGTGTGGACAACAATATAAAGAAATTGCAAAGGAATTCTTAAAAAAAAAACTTTTCTAGCCTAATGAAAGAGCACTTGACTAACCGCTTTCAGAAAGCAGGGGAATAATTGCTACCCTTAACATAATGTCAGTGTCACGTTGATGGAATGTGTAATTTTCATGAAAAATGAATTTTTGTGGAACAAATATCATACATTTTAGTACGCACAACACTGTTGTTCCATTAGAACTGCAACAAGACAAAATATAAAGCATAAGAACAAAAAAGTGACATGTACAATAGCATATTGAGCCGTAAGGTACCCGCTCTGGGTGGAGAGAGAGAGAGAGAGAGAGATTGCGATCTGCAGCATGCTGAAAAAAATGTGGTTAATTGGACACTTTATAATGTACGAAAAAAAAAGTTCTTCAGACTGTCAGACGTTGCAAATTTATTCAATGTCTACAAAATATACATTCAGTAAAAAATCTTTTAATTTGCGTTTAAAGGAATATAAGGACGAGCATGCAGCTTGTTATTTTCGAGGAGAGATCATTCCCGTATCTGAGCCCTGATACGTCACTTTGGCAGGGAGGATAACTGTCTATCATTTTCTCTTTGTTTTGCTTTGATTAGCATACGAGTTAAAGCATCCGGTTTAACTCCTTGATGGAAAAATGTAGCCGACATTATAACTAAACGTATCTGTTGTTTTCTGCATTTTGCTTTTGAAGAAGAGATTCATGGAAAAAGGATAAATTGGTGTTGTTATGGTCCCAGCGACCTTTTATTTAACTTTGTATAAGCATAAATGATTGTTAATCCAAAAACTCACACCCACACAATACATTTCACATGACTTAAATGTAATGGTTATGTATCATGTGCATTAGGAGTTTTCTATGTTGCAGTAAATTATAGCGATGACTCTTAGAAGAGCAAAGGGTTAAAGATGCTTGATTTTGGACCAATTCTTTGTTCAAACCAACTTTATACCGTCATCACCATAATCTATTTCACATGATTTATGTGGTTCCGAACCAAGTCACATTTTTTAAAAACATGTGTCTTTATTATTCTCTTTCTCTGATTTTGGCGAAACTTCTACCATAAAGATCATCATCGTTTGTCTTTACTCAATTCATTCGAGTCAACTTTAACACTGTGTAGGTTAATTTGCAGATTTGCATTATGTTTCACCCTTTCGTCGAATGGTAATGAACTAGATTCTATTTTTTTTTAATTAAATCGAATTGAATTGATTTCAATATGATTTCAAGTTTCTCATATAATAAGAAAACTCCACGTTTAGGCCTATAATTATTCTTTGTTGAACCCACACAATTTTTAGGCCTCCTGGAAAATTGGCATGTGCGAGGTTTGTGGGTTTCATGACGCAGGCTAACAAACTCGCAATATATCAGCAAAAATGAAAACTATGCAATGCACCTGACATCCAAATGAGAAGTAAAGGTCAGGGGTCACTCCATATTTTGTAAGAGATGAAAAAAATGCTTTTGTCTCGCCTCACATACAACGCCGTGCTTAAAAAAAAATCCCACCTATGAAATCTATTCAAATTCATGAAATTCTTCCCTCGAGACGTTTTCATTGCAACTGAATGACAAATTGCCCTAATATACATCGACATAAATAAGTACTGAATTGATCAGTGTTTTTGTAGTAGCCATGATTAAAAAAAAATAAAAAATCATGGGCGTACATACTCGAGCAAGCTCGGTGGTCTAGTGGAGATGACGCCTGTCCGGTGATCAGATGGTCGTGGGTTCGAATCCTGCTCGAGTATGTACGCCCATGATTTTTTTTTTATCATGGCTACTACTAAAACACTGATCAATTCAGTGCTTATCTACGTCCATGTACGGCAATTTGTCAATCAGTTGCTATGAAATGTATTAGTACAAAAATAGCATAACAACACAGCCAATGATGATGATGATGATGATGATATGATGATAACGAAAAACAATGGTAATGATATGGTATTAATCCAGGGCAGCCTCTTCTGATTTTTTTTTCTTGTACGAAAATCAACAACTTTGTCATTTTAACGCTGATTATGATAACTGTAATTGTGATTGTAAGATATAGTTCTAAAAACTTCCACGTTCTTCAAGTTTCATAATTTTCCCAGTTTTCAAATTTTGTGTTTATTTTGTATTTCGTGTGTATAAGAGTGTGTATATTACTTTTTTGGCATGATATGTTTTCATACACTGATAATCTTTGTTCAAAATGAACAGGAATTAATTGAAAATGAAATGAAACAGTGTAGGCCTGATTTAATGGTAATGTTCTCAGTTGGTTATTCAAAATAATGAGACATGGCATAAAAACAAGCAGTAATCACTAATGGAGCTAGCTCCATGCTTATTTAGGTCAGCATGTTTAGGAAAGGACTTTAACAGGACGCCTTATAAATAATTGTTGACAACGTTATAAGTTAGTAAGGTTTTCGGGTGATATGGAAAGAAAGGAAAGAAAAAGAAAGAAAGAAAAAATTTTGCGATCATCATTCATTTATGTGTAGTGATGAATAATGTTATGGACTAACATAATCGAAACATACCAATTTTTATGAAAGGATGTAGTGTAAAGAACAGTCACCTGTTTTTAACTATGTGGATATTAGAAAGATTTAAATTTCCTTCTCTGATTCAATTCTCTTCAACAAAGAAAACAATGAGATAAGTCATTTCGAATATTCATCAACTAATATTTGGACTCAAGTATTGGTTCATTCACTTTTCATACAATGTCCTTATGATGATTGTAATACTGTCAGTCGAGCCTCTTGGATTTTAGCTAATGAAAAGAAAATACGTTAGAGGGATCGTATATAGTTTTGGTTGAGACCTAACTTCAAGTTTTTAACATTTTTCCGTCAGGTAATGAGAAATATCTTGTAAAATATCAAAAAGCATGTAATTCCAAGAGGGATTCAACGTTTACGGTTTATTTGATGAAAATTGGTTTTGAAATGGCTGAGATGCCCAAAACAGAGAAATCATATTAAAAGGTGGGACGCACCATTTATTAGGATAGTTTTGTTTTACATTTCTTATTGGATGTCTCAGCCTTTCCCCTGAGAATGCTATGCTCTGTATCATTTCATACCTGAATTCTTGGTATCTCGCAAAAAGTTAAAAGCCCAAGCCTCATCTCCACCAATACTATACTATCCCTTTAAGCATTATTATTGTTTTGCTCGTGAGGATTACTTCTCTGTTCTTTTTCTTCCCCATTTTTTTTTCATATTTTACTCATTCTTTGTTAGGTGGTCATATTAGAAACAAATATTAATAAAACTGGTCAAGCTCGTCATGTTGATGCATTGTTTTTTACTGTGATATGTAAACATTCAATACGTTGAATGTTTGCACATTAATGTTGATATAAGATGTTATGTATATGATATTTGTTCCATTATGTTTTATAATGTTGGCAAAATGATTCCTCTCTTTTATTATTTTATTTTTTTATATCTTTAATTATGTCATTTGAATGTTGTTTATGTAATTGTATCGCATTTTGTAATGGAAAAAACATTTAACGATTAAAAAAACGCAGAACATAATATGTACATATATTCTTGGCTGCAAGAACTCCTGAAAATCGTAACGATTGTCAACAGTTCAGTGGATTGTTGTGTTTTTAGCTTTAATTCCAAGAAGTAAAGTTGGAGATTTTCTGATTTCTGTACTTTTTCTATCCAAGGTTTTGATTCTCGATGTCTATTTAACCATTTCCAATCTCTTTATACCTCTCTTTCCATTTCGCTTTGCTAACCATCTCCATCCAGCATTAAAGCCTCAAATCGATATCTTCATGGAAAAAACGCGAAGTATTTTTACTTTTCTCTCCCGTGACTGGTGGCTCTTAGAGAGTCTGATCTTTTGTGTGTGTGAAAATTCAGGATAAAACATGCAGGCTTTAACCAAATGACCTGCCAGAACCTTATTGGTCCCTTGCAAAATCTACATGAATGTCAGATTCTCGGTAGGAATGGGTTGATGCTTGCTCACTTGTGGGAGAAATAGACAATGACTTTGAAAAGAATGAGAAAATGAGAGAGAAAGAGAAAGAGAGACTCAGAGAGAAAAACTGAGAGAGAGAGAAAGAGAGACTCAGAGAGAAAAACTGAGAGAGAGAGAGAGAGAGAGAAGAGAGGGAGAGAGAAAAAAACTGAGAGAGTATAATTCTCTAGAGAAAGCAATATTACCAGCCAAAGTGAACTTTTAAAAAGTAGCGAGGAAGTGTTTACTTCAAACATATCGATCATCACGTTTGATCAATATTGACGTACTAATGGAAATATCATGTTCCTGAAGTGCACAAAGAATCTATCCCATTCTTCCCACTCCAACCCGACCCTTGGCATTCCTTTTCTACCTGAATACACAATTGCAATAGAAATCATATTCAATGGAACAAGGGTGCGACTATCTCCAAGTCGTGATTAAGTTCTTATAAGATATAGTCTATTGACTATCAAACGTATTAACCATGAAGAATCCATTAGATAAATACTAAGTGGAAAAGAACTTTTATTGAAATCACGATCGAGATCAGTATGTTTCCCTTTTTAAATAGAAATAAGGCTAAAGTGGTATTCTAGCCTCCATAAGGCAGTAAAAAAAAAATCCATCTCAGAACCGTAGTTGTATGCCTGATGAAAAGCGCAATCGTATTAAAACCTTTTCTTGGAAAAAAAATATCTTCGTCATTGCACTACTTCGGTAATTTCAAAGAGCTTTTGTGCTAAACACGCAGCTTTGAAGCTGATTATTATGTTTTTTCCATGTCATTTTTTTTTCGTTAACATCGTGCGATTTCTGACGCGGGTATCGCCTGTGGCAGCAAATAAAAAGCGCACACGTAGAGTTAATAGAAGAAAGTTAGGAACGGAAAGTTCGGCAAGTTCTAGTATATTATAACGCGCAGTTTAAAATATTACCAAACTCTCAATAAAAGTATTTTAGTTGTATCTGTTTTTTTTTCTTTTTGCTGCTAAGCGTTGAAATGTTCCCGATTCACTTTTTGGACCGTAAACGGTCACTAGTAATCATGGAATTTCACGCCATTGTTTTTTAAAACAAGAAAATGTTGAAGTGAAAGTCCATACGATGTTTAGTTTTGCATCAATAGATAAGTAAAGTCACAGAAACAAATAAATACATGCATGTCTTATCAAGATGACATTATTAAGGAAAAAGTTGTTAAATTCAAGAGTTCCCATGTTCCCCGAATTACAATTGAAAACAATCACATAATTAGATTATTCTGCAAATCAGCGTACATCAAACAACATTGTGATAGGTTGCACTCAAACAAATAGAAAAAGTCTTTGTTCGATGATTAACATATCTATCCTCTTTGTTCTATAAATAAGAGTCACTAATGCACAAGTATTACCCCAAAAATGATGCCAAAAAACAAACAAACAAACAAACAAACCCAAGTTGATCTTTTCGAATAAGTATGTCAAAGAGATGACATTTTGTGTGTAGGTTGTCGAAGGACTGTGAGGTTGTGGCGAAATTACTTCCACTTATTGGCAAATTGGGTGGTACTTTGTGAAAATGCACGGAACTTTAAAATTTCTGGATTTTCTTTTTGTGATAGATCTGTTAGATTTTCCTCTCATTATTCAAGAAAACTTGTATTTGGTGTGGAAATGCACCTAAAGTTGACATACTTACTGACGTTCCCTTACCTGTTTCCTTTGCGTTTTCAAGTGTCATCCGACACTGGATCTGTATATAACTAAATAATGCATGAAAGTAGTGTGTGTGTTTTAGTTTATTCAACGTTTAATGCCTATAGTAATAGTACGCGTACTGTTTAGCTCTCATTGATAGAAGAATATTTGAGTCAACCTCTTGAAGAGAAGGCATCCCTCTCACCATATCTTTTTCCTTTGTATACTGAGACGATCTGCTATAGAGTGAAAAAGGGTATAAAAGCCTTCTTTCAGCACTTCCTCAACCTATCTCAGTCCTATCATGCCTATTTATTGAATGTTTTGTGAAGACACTCCATTCAGTTTTCTTTTCATTGGGTACTAGGGTAAATGGTGCGTATGTTCCTTTTGCTTGATTGTGCATGAGTGTATGTAGTGTATTACCCTATAGATGGTTGTGTAAAATATCAATGACACCCGCATTCACAGGCAATGAAACACACACACACATACACACATACACACACACACACACACACACACACACACACACACGTGTATACATTCATAGGTGTGTATCATTTTTAGCATTCATGTGTATTCTCATAAGCATACTGGCACCTACTCCTGGTGTCATAAATGACTTGTGCGTATAGTCAGATATTTTGTAAGTGTGCTTTGGAATGATTATCATAATTCTGTTACACTTTGCCTCCATGGGGGAATTCTCTTAAACTATGTTTTCTTTTGTATAGAAAAATGAGCTGCATTGATTTCGCAAGTAAATGCAAATGTTTTATTTTACTTACACTTTTTTTTTGGAAACGAAATAAAATGAAATGAAATAAAATGAGATGGAGAGTCAGTTAGTAAAAACAAAAGGCAATTGACTTCTATGAAGTATGACACGAAAATGCATTGTTTTCTCCAAGTCTTGCAGAGACTTATATTTGCGAAAGCTTATTGCTGTTTGGACACTATTAGATTTGTTGAATATTATTTTTCTTTGTCACGTACAAGTGCATGTACTTTTTTTTAAATGCAGCTGATTAATATTATGAATATACGTAGAAATCTTGTAATGTATTAATTTATTTTATTGCCTGTATAATGAAGTGTATAACATAGACCTATGTTGTTGTGGTTTAATCTGTTACGTTTAAATAAAGTCAGAATGACGAATTCTATCTGGTTTTGATACCTGTTGTACCAGATGTATCTATCTATTAACTTATATATATGTATGTATGTATATATATATATATATATATATATATATATATATGAAATATATATATATATGTATATATATGTATGAAATATATATATATATGAAATATATATATATATATATATATATATATATATATATATAACACGAACTTTGTATATAGACACATACAACACTGTACAAGGAACTTATGTATATAGATACATATGTATAATTAGTCGGTACTTTTGTTCTCATTTGGTTCATATTTTAGTATATTTAAATTTTGTTTCCTTTTCCTTTTTTTTAAATAATCACATAGGCATACCCCGCTTCTCTTATTTGATACCATTAAATCGCCTGGTCTAATCTTCTATCCGTTCTCCATTTCTTTTTCACAAACACTAATTACTCGGGGCTTACAGCCAAACAAGCTTGCTTTCATGAAGGTCCCGTCATACTTCTATTGTTGTACAACCCGATTTCGATTTCGACCAGTTTCCACTACAATTGCTGTGTTATAATCATGTATACTATTTTTTGTTGTATACATTGTTGACAAGTTAAAGAACTTGTGCTATTATTTCTGATGTATAAATGCATTGATAATGACAGTATACTTTTGTATAATTATGTAATATTATGATATACTTTGTACACCTTCTCTCTCTCTCTCTCTCATATGTATATATATATACATATATATATATATATATATATATATATATATATATATATATATATATAAGTAACAAAACTGCGACAAAGTTCATGCTGTATTCACCAACGGTTTATTTCTTCACGCAAATTTTCGAGCGTCTCGCCGTGGACTACCTTATCAATATATATATATATATATATATATATATATATATATATATATATATAACATACCCATTCAAGAATATTATAAGTTATATATATATATATATATATATATATATATACATATATATCATCGTACAAAGTTAGGAATATGCTCAGGAGCAGCTTGATAACTTCCTTCCAACTACGAATACTAATATAAGTTTTGTCAGTTGCTATGGTAACCGATGTTATAGCCAAAAGTCATTGCAGAAATAGAATAAAATAATAGAATACAATGTAATTCAGGCAGTGTATGGTGAGAAAATACAATTTCATCACAAATACAGAAAATAAAGACAAAAGATATGAAGCCATCAATTAAAAGACGAGTCAACTTATCCACGATGACAAACGAGAGAGTTTTAATGTCACTTTCGATACTAGTTGACATGTTTAAACTGCAAAATGAGTTTTGAATTTGACATCGGTGTTGACATTCAATAACATAAATGGAAATGCAAGTATACATCAAATTCAATTATGACATATAAGAGTGCGACATATAAGAGTGCACTGTGCATACCACCGGCAATGTAAAATGTGAATTAGGAATCCTTACCCAACTCTCATAACCATTGCGCTGCTTGTTTGAGCAATGGTCCACCGACAAATTACTTTTACATGTATTTACTTGGACAGTGTAGGTGACATGTCAATTCTCTAGTCTTGATAATGCAATCGCAATCATAGTAGTTGAAACAGGTCAGCGACAAATACCCATAGCGATTAAAATTAAAACTTAGATCCTTGTAACTTAAAGGGATGGTATAGTATTGGTGGAGATGAGAATTGGGCTTTTAACTTTTTGCGAGATACCAAGAAAACACTTATGAAATAGCACAGAGCATACGATTTTAAGAGGAATTCGAAGTTTATCTGATGCAAATCGGGTTTGGAATGACTGAAACATCCAAAAACAAAGTAAAACAAAGCGATCGTAATAAAGTGTGGGTCCCAAACTTTAATAGAATTACTCTTTTTTTGGATATCTCAGCCATTTCAAAACCAATTTTCATGAAGTAAACATTGAATTCCTTCTAGAATTACATGCTCTTTCATATTTCATAAGAGGTTTCTTATTATCTCACCAAAAAATGTTAGAAACCTGAAATTAGGTCTCAACCAAAACTGTACGATCCCTTTAAGATTATGTCGCAGCCATTGGCAGTGCGAGCGCAAAAACATAGACACAGATATAATGTTTGTATTTTTGATAAAGGTCAGGATTGAAACGTGAAAATGGTTACAAAATGTTAATATGAACCTAGACCAATTACATCGTTGTGCAGGTGTCCTGACGAAAAAAAAAAACAAAAAACAAAACGCTTTCCAGATAGAGGAAAGGCACGCGGTAATACATCTATATATTTCTATCATTTTCGTATGTATTCTCTTTCTTTGTATGGGTGTAGTTAAAAGACTATGTTAAATAAAATTGAAGACATTACGACAATTACTTTGGTGGTATAAGTCAATTTCAATCAACCATATTATGCAGCTTCATTTTACAAGAACGCATCACTTCATTTAGCTAATGGATTTTTCCTCTTGATTATATTACGCACTTTTGTCGAATGAATGCGCATTTTTTGACATTGATATTACTCTACATGTTTTATCCCCATTAGGTTTCTTACTCTGAAATGCTTTTTTTTACTCTCACTCAATGAAGACTCATCGTAACTTATAGATCTTGTAGCAAAAAGAGCAAAATAAAACAGATTTGGTGGGGAATCAATTGTAATTATCATAATGAAGAGAGAGTAAAATTGACATTACACTCGCAACCATAGTCATTCTAATAAATATTCCCATCCGACAATGTCTTATATATATATATATATATATATATATATATATATATATATATATATTACATATAATTAAGAAGAGAGAAGGGGAGAGAGAAAAAAAAAACATTAAAGGTACTCAAATATCTATTAGATCGATTTTGCTTGACAATGCTGTTGATGTGGTTAGTGCATTTTTCACAAGGCTTGTACCGATGATGAGTGAGCAATCGTTCCAGAAACAGTATTACACGGATCATGTCCTTTCTCACTCGTCTTATTTAGAAAACGTTGCATCCAAGGTGCTGGTTTAGGAATGTCAGCCCATCTACGGGTTAACACACATAGAGAAATTTTACGGAAAAGTGGCTGTTTGAAGCAGTAGATGAACGGGTTGATGCAGGAATTCATGGAAAATACGACGGCGGTGAACTTGAAATATTTTACATAACACTTTTCTGTCGTAACACACAGCGTGTTGGGCAGAATGCAAGTGAAAAATCCGCAGACGACAATGAAGAGATTCTTGGTGATATCGATCTCTCGCTTATCGATAGCTTTCTGCATTGCTATTTCGTTCTCATGAGTTGCCTTCAAATTCCCTGAATCTACCTTGTAGAATTGTAATAGATTGTGATGATGCTTTCGAACGAAAAAGAAAATCTTGAGGTAACAAGATATTATAATAGTAAATGTGATTCCAAAGAGGATTTCTTCAAAGATATGCACGATTTTCAGCTGTAGCTCCGTGCCATCAAAGATGCAGAAAAAGTTATCTGCGTTGTAACCAAGGCGTCCGAACCCGAGTGTCGGTGGCAGGACGATCATCAACATTGGCGCCAGCCAGGCTAACGTAATCATGATAGCGATGTTTCTGTATGTGTATATTTGCATGTACTTGATCTTCGGATAGGTGATTAGCACGAATCGATCGATGCTGATTAGGGCTAAATGGAGGATGCTAGCAACGAACGCAATGATGCAGATACCACCTGTCATTTGACACGCCCATTCTGGTAGAGGCCAACCTTTCAAGTGTAAGAGCGCCACTGCCTGCAGACTCTGCATGCCACACCCAATCAGGTCGGAGGTGGTCAGACTCACCACAAAGACGTTGGTGACTGTCTGGAGCTGGCGTGACAATGAGACGAGCAGGATGACGAAACTGTTGCCGAGCACGCCAATGATGGTGATGAGGCAGATGATGGAGGCCAGAACGGTGTTGGTAATAACCAAAGTTTCGTCAGCATACGGATTAACCAGGTCCTTGATTGACGTGATGTTCATTGCTGACGAAGACATTCTAAGATGTAAAAAAGAAACAACAACAACACACCAACATGAGGACGAATACATGTTTTAACATCATCACTTATTTTAGGTGGTTTCCCTTTTCGTCCATGTCTAGCTCATACATTTCCTATAATATTATATAATATTTATAATATTAACATTGTCCAACTGCACGGTTCGAAAGATCACTTTGTTCTTGAATATTGTTGAAGGTCAGACGATAAGGACAAAGTTTTCCATGTCCAAAGACCATAACTGTCCTGTGTCTGTCCCAGAAATAACGCGCAGAAATCCAGTGCATGTAGGCCTGCTAATATAGCCATGGATTTATTCTTTCTTCAGTTTCATCATTGACCTATGTAGTGGTCTGTCAAACAGCGAATGAATCATAATAATACGTCTAATGATACAGTAGTCATTCAATTCTCTAGGAGCTTGGACAACGTCATATCCGGTTAGCGTTAAGACGTGCTACTTCATAGTACATCTAAGACACCCAGTGGGCAATTGGTAAAATATCAAAAATACGGATTAAGATCTGTAATCAATTAATCCCAGATATACGGGGGATGTTCGCTATTTCGAAGGTTCTTTCATAAAAAAAAAGGAATAGGCCTACTCAGTATACGGTTCGTTATTCTGAAGTATTCCAAACACACAAATTCCCTGTAGACCTACCTACTATTTCGTTAATCTATACCCCCCGCAAAAAAAAACAAAACAAAACAAAACAAAACACATGAAATAAGGTTCGTTAATCTGAACATTTGAGACGTTATTTCAAAGTTTCAAATCCGAAAATGAAATTGTTTCGAAGGTTCGTTGATCCGAAAATGAAATGAGGTTCGTAAATCCAAAAGCGAAAAGGTCATACTGAGAAACCTTAGGAATCAAGAACTTCATTTCAGATTAAGGATTTTTTTTTTCATTTTCGGATTAAGATACTTCGGAATAACGGACCATTCTCGAATAATGAACTGTAACCAGATATACAGAAGGATTGCATACATAGAAGTACGTTACTACATTGACTATTATGCTTGTAAATTTCATGTTATGGTGTATAATTACAAACTCAAAACAGATAAGTCATATCAGATGCAGTGTAGCGATTGTATTTGTGCCATTACAATGTCATGTGAGAACTGAAAATTATATGGAAAGAAATTGTTCGAAAACTTAGAATAACACCCTCTATGCTTTTTCAAAGAAGCCTTCTAAAAAGACCACTTTACTATAGTGAAAATGCACACCAACCTCATTAAGACATTCATAAATATGGTATGTACAGACTGGTCGCGATTTCATCAAAATTGCACCCAAGATAGGAAAGTTGCCAAACTCTAGTTTGTCATGTTTCAACGAAGCAATGATTTTTCAATTATAGTTCCAGATTGATTATTCCATTTCAACCAACTAAATCGCAATGTATAATACCAGTACACATTGGACAAATAATGTTTGTTTTAACAATTTATACTACGTACAAATTATAACACAAAATATCTGTAGGAAAGAATATAAAATGAGAAAAGCAACGCATACTTTGCAAGGTATTGCAAGGCAGTGTTGATATTATGTAAGAAGCACAAATTCCGTCTTTTTTTATAAGGTGACGATATCAATTTCTCACAGTTTTTCATTTGTGAATTTTGATTTAATCCTCCTTATCAGATTTTAGTTGTGTTGCACTAACATAAGGGGGAAAAAGATTACTTGTGAAATTGTGTGGACAAGCCCATAGAAGAGTTAGTAATAATCCCCTTTTAAGAAGTTCATGATTCCGAAAATAAAATAAGGTTCGGTATTAAGAAGGTTCATTAATCTGTAAATGAAATATTGTTCGTAATTCCGAACGTTCCTTAGAAAGCACTTCATTTTTATTTTCGGATTATAGAACTTTGTATCATTTCCGGATTAAACAAATCTTCAGAATAAATAAACCTTCGGAATAACGAACATCATCCAGAAGGATGTAGGTTCGTGACATCATTTTCCATTAATTTTCAGACAATGATTTATTATGCGGTCAAGATTACACTAAATATTAGGAGGAGAACAGTCCAAACTCTGAATGTCATTCAGTCCATAGCGATTGTTATTCGTATCGGTATGATCCATCATTATTCTATGAGAGATTTTACTGAAAATTTAAAGATTAATTAATCTTATTTACTTTATTTAGTACAATTACCTAAAACACTATGTGTAATATTGTGCTATCTACCAATTTTGTAATTCAATACACGTTTCGTTGAGTGGTATTGCATACCCAAATAAACTTGATTTGTCATTTGTGATATTCAACATACCTTGAGTAAATGTTGAATTTTGAGGATATCACGCTCTGTGATCTAGGACGATATACAAATGCTATCAAGTAATCATTTTTAATGGCCATATGGGCCTTATGCCTAAGGAATCTATGGAACACGTTTTTCATCTGCCAAGAGCTGAAGTTGAGAAAAGTTATGGAAATGGTGTATTTGCCAATGTATTTGTAGTGATTTCTGTTTCGAATAGGATATTTAACGTCATTTTCAGTGAGGAAAACCCTTGAGTTTAATACCTGAACCAGTTAGCTCATAGAACTCAATGGGATTACGTAACAATATAATGCATAAAGGTCATCCGGATATCTGTACTCCAAACCTCCAAATTTCATATTGGTTTTTTTTTTTTTTTGCTATTGTCAAAAATGAAATAAAATGAAATGAAATGAAATAAAATGAAATCTATTAGGTTTATTAAAGCGAAATAAATGTGATCGATACAGCTTCATCAAAAGAACGATAGCTACGTCGTCAGGAGAAAATAGGATGATCTTACCTCGTGTTTATTCAGAATTTTGAAAGCTGTGCTGCAGAAGGTTCTTCTCCGGTACCAAGCCTGATCGGGCTGACTTACGGAATGAGTGACTTTACTGCGATTCTGAGGATCATTATGGAGAGGAAAGCTTCCGCTCTCAGCTACGTAGAGTGATCTTCTGACAATTAATTGGCTGTTTGTGGTGACGCATAAATTTGAATAAGTGCTATAATTCTTTTGAGCACATTTCTTTTTTTTACTGATGTAATGCCAGCAACAACCAACCCCCTATCGCCCTCGGAGGTCATCTGCGAAAAAAAAAATCACGCCATCTGCACAACACAATCAACCCCCACAAAGAAAGAAATAAAAAAAGAGGTATTCAAGCTAAGAATAGATACAGTGTGAACTAGATAGATAGATAGATGGATAGAGAAGGGGGAGGAGAGGAGTACACAATCACCTTCTCGGTTAGAAATACTAAAAGTGAGAATCTCTGATATTTACTTTGAACTTAATGCCATTTATCCAATCGTCAACTAGCCTTTTGGCAAGGTCTCGTGGCTGAAAAAGAGACGACCTGCGAGAGAACGGGTGAACCCGTTTCTCGCAGTGCTCGGTGTGGCGAGTTAGTCTCAGTCTTCAGCCACGAGGCCTTGTGAAAAGGCTAATCGTCGTCATGTCTATTCTCACGCACTCAAGGACAAGAAATAGTCACGTATAGCTTTGTGTGTGAGCATGTGTTATGCGTTTGTCGATCCTGTATGTGTTTAACGTTTAATGTTCTCATCAAATAAGTGCAAGGTATTGTGAATTAGTCCCCAAAAGAGTTTGAAATATAGTGTAATTTCAACAAAACCACAGAAACGAATGCAGTCATCTAAATCATTTAATCATTTTAAGCATAAAACATTAATCATTAATTATTCTCCTTTCAGTAAAATCAAAAGAGTTGATTTCCTATTCACTCACCACTGCAAAGTAGACTTGCATTTTTCCACTTTTTTGTGTGTAAATACGAGAGAACATTGGTTGTTTTGTAATGAGGATATAGGCCTGCTATTTCATCAAATATCATAATGTATGTTCATTTTGACGGGGTCATCCCCCGAGACCGACACCCACCAGTTCGACATTAAAAAAAAAAAATGTCAATGATTCATACATTTTTCATACAGCCATCGAGTCATACAACCCATGAGGTATACAGTACAGGTAAATAAGGCCCATGAGTCCTACAATAGGCAAACAAGGCCCACGAGACCGATATTACATAACGATGCTTAGCTTAATGTGTCGTTCTCATAAGTCTTTTTTGCTTAATGGCGAATTCATGGGCTTTTTACCTGGTGTCAGACTCAAGATCCTTGTTTGCCTAGTGTCGAACTCATGAGCTCTATGACCCGTAGTACTGTGCTGTATGACTCAGGGGCTGTATGACTCGTGGGCTGTATGACTTGCAGGTTTGAACTGGTGACGAGCACCCATTTTGAGGGCCCCAGCAACAGTATTCAGCTATGTTATGAAAGAGAAATACTGTTTATTGTATAATTCAATGATACATTGGATGTTTATATTATTTGATTTGTCTTAGAAAAGTTTATGTTACTAAAAGCTTTATATTATTATCATTTTATTTTCGTTTGTATAATGAATGTATTCCTGAAAAAAGTAGCACAAAAATTGAAGTAACCTCTCATACTGTATGATGTAAGTGTTGACGCATATATTCTATTCCTACCTTTGAATATTGTTATCTAAACTTTATAGATTGACAGCAGAATTGCATATGTACAAGGAACATTTGATTGGAAAAACTTTTTTTTTTCGTTGACAACGCTAATATCCGACATTATCGTGTCTTTTGAGATTACAAACTTGTTTCAGTGACTCACGCTTTAAGAGTCATAAGATGAAACGTTTCATTATTTTAAGTAAACGAAGAAATAATAGTTGTCTTCTGCCCGGCATGTTTCCATGAAATTTATTGAGACTATGGTTACACCATAATAACCAATCATACACCAAGTATACAATGAGAGTATATGTCAAAGAAAGAAATAGAACAATTGTTTTATACGCTTTTCATACAAAAAAAAAAAAACATCGATAACAGACTGCATAAGTATGATGATACCTTCAACTGGAAGGTCTACCTACTCTATTAAGTATAATGCAGCTTTAAGCAGTTCAAGGTTAATAATGTCTGCTAGAATGAGCAGTTAACGTGCAAGTAATGTGGATGACTACTACTTATACATTGATGTTAAAGCGACACTCGATGAAATCGTTTATTATCGTTGGTCTGATGCTTCCGGGCCAATATTCAAAATGAAATACAAGTCTGTCTAAAACACCAGCTAGCACATTAACCACAAATGTTATATTTGACTTCATGACGGTACACCACGTCTCTCATCTTCATAAATCTACATAACTTACTAATGTACAACTGAAAGGCTGGCAAACTGATAACACTTTAGCGATTTTAATGATTCTATAGTTTCATATTCACATTACCAAATAGGCTTGATGGTTATTTATTCCGAAACTTCGTTTTCCCAAAGTTTCATATTTCCGAATGTGAAGTAATGCTCGGTACACTGAAAATGAAATAGGGTTCGTTTATCCGAAACGGCCTCTGAGTGGTCCTCTGGAACATTCTTTTCTTCACGCATGTTTCATCGTGATGGTGAAGGGGGGGGGGGTGGGAAGGGGGTGATGAGTGAGAAGAATGGGAGCTGGAGGAGAGCATATACTCCAATTAATTTCATCAATAAAACAACAATGATATCAACAAATCACGATAGTTTTGTTTTTTTTTTCAAGTTTTCATTTTTTTTCAGTAATAATAAATGTGGGCATTTGTGTATGAGTGTCATGAATATGTGTGCGCGTGTGTGTTCGTAGAAAGTTATAAGTAATGCCTATAGGTATCCCACTGTCAAAAGTGAACTTTGCCTTTCCTGAAAATTATTGAAAATTGAAAATGGTTGTGCTGAAATTCACACGTGAAGTTGTTGGAATGCAGATGAGCAGGAGGAAGGATGGGGTTTATGGGCACACAGCAATTTTACGGGATGTTGAAATGACTTTTCGGTGAAACAAGTCAAAATGTTTTACTTTTTACCGATCCCATAATCACTTTTAAGCTGACAATCATAATTATTGTAATCATTATGATGATTATCGTTGTACAATCATTATCGTAATTATTTCTGTAAATATTATCATCATTACTAGTGGTGGTATGAAGGATACGAGCAACTTCTGATCCATGTCCTTCCACTCTCCATAAGAAAAAAAAAACTTTCTGAGTCGGAAACCTCTTTACGCCATTGTATATGTGGAAAATTATGTATTTTGCGAAATGCAAACTCATGAATTATCGTCCCCTGACACTATCATAAGGATTATATACTGATAATTTGATACGTAGTATCCTACTATCATTACACCGTGTACACATTTCTCATTAACAAAACTTTTTGTTTGTTTGTTTTTGGAGCAGCGAACACTCTTTCATTTTCTGATTAACGAGCTGTAACCAACAAAAGACGATAACATCATTCTGCCATTTCTTATAACATTTACAAATTGCAATTATTATATTATAATATATATATATATATATATATATATATATATATATGACCCTGTACCACAAAACCAACAAAAAGTCGCCAGAAATGGATTTTCAGTTAAGGGCAGATTCTAAAAGGGCAGACTCTAAGCTTTAAAATGACTCAAATGGATTTTCCAAACCTATATAAATATTGGAAAGAAAGTCTACACTCTGGAAAAGTTTGAACTGAGAAAAGAGGCTGTGAAGCATAGGGTCTATTCAAGTGCTTAATCTTTACTAAGCCGTGCTACCTGTGCCATGAATGGGACAAAAAAAATGATGTAAACCACTGTAGCAACAACAATGAAGGGATTATTAGATTAAGTTGAAAACAAAAACACATTTTGTTCACAATAAATGTAAACTTTCAAAGCAGTAGCATCATCCCTTCAAGAGTTATTACAGTTGACTTAAGTGAAGAGTGTGCAAAGGATTTTCAAGAAATGAGAAGGGACCTCTAAGAAAAACCTGATCACACTGCTCTACCAAAAAGGGTTGTAGAAAAACTGCTGAAAACCCACTTTCCCGTTCAATTTATGATCCCAAATTCAAGAATAATGTAGAAGAAGAATAGCTCTTTCAGAAAATATGGAAAACTTAGAATTGACTTGGTTGACCAGTTTCACCTTTCTTGAGCCCTCATGGAAAATCAAGGGGTGCGACTTTTTGTTTGTTTCGAGATGCACGGTCATATATATATATATATATATATATATATATATATATATATATATATATAATTGTGATTCAACGGGTTTACGAATGAAGCGTTCCCGGTAGAAAATTCTCATTTACATAACATTGGTAACACAGAGTCCATATCAACCAAAGGCGATAGACAAAATGATATTACACACTGTCGTGACTGTTGTATGAAGATTGACTACAGCTTGCTTTATCATGAGTCAAATTTGACGTTGATAAATCATCCAAATACCTATCGAAGCATAAATCTCAGATTCAAAACTAGATGTAAATAAGATTTCCTCAATGTTTGCAAATGTCAAAACGAGGAAGCATACTGTTTTGTTGAATAAATATCATAAAAGTGAGATTAGTGTTTCAGTGTGATTACCTCCATAAAGTGAGAATATGAACAGTTTGATTGCAAAAAGACTCCATTCTTGTCAATTTGAGATATTTGAGATGAAATCTGTTTAAAAAAACAACAGGGAAAACAAAAAATGACAGAAGATATCTTTTAATCATAGCTTCAAGAATGTTCCTGGAAACGTCAACTATTGCATACATGACATGTGATAGGAGAGGTGCCATCCAAAGGTTTTAGTTTCCTCTACCTAATGATGGACTTCCTTTTCATTATTATGCTGTAAAAGTGGATATTTTCGCGCGACTAATTTTTCGCGCTTGGCCCGGTGAGAAGAATTTCCCGTGTTTTTAATTCCGCGGAATCAAGACAGTAAGTACAAGAACATAAATGGCAAGCAAAAATATTCGCGTGCTTTTATTTTCGCGCTACTTTCGGGCTGCGCGAAATGCGCGAAAATTACAACACCGCGAAAATTTCCACTGTGTTCAAGAATGGCGCTTAACCCGTCTCTCGATCAAACTCTTCACCTGTTTCTTAGATTTCATTTTCTTTTAAAATCTTGTTATTCACAAAGATTTGCAAGAGCACGACCACATTTTAAGCAACAAAATTCCTAGAACATATTATAGTCATTTGAACCTGGGTCCCGTTTCATAAAACTTGTTATCAGTAGCAACTGCCACATTTCTATGACAAATTTGCTCCCAGCCAGTCAGATGCAAGGATTTCAGTAGCTTATAACAACTATCGTAACTTGTTATTAATATGATATGATAAGGTCTTAATTACCCGGGGTAGCCTCTTCAGTGTTGCCACTGCTTTACCAGAGGGCCCTGCTGTTATTATTACCCTAGCGTCACCAGGTATCTAAAATACACCTGGGTCGAGAGGGACATGGTGGGTAAAAACATCTCGTCCGAGAACGAAAGCACTGGGAGGGATTCGAACTCGGGTCTTCCGATTGGTGATCGGGAGTCGGGAGTCTTATCCACTATGCGATCAACAAGTTTTATAAAACGAGGCCCTGATTCCTGCGCTCGGCATGCGCCTATGAGCTCCTGAGCGAATAGGAGCTCCCATGAACTACACATGCTGAATCGCTGCTGATATTGTAGGCATATTTGGAGCTTCTGTTCTTCGGGTTCTTCCTTTTGTAATTTCCGCATCCACAAAGCGCCGTAACCATGGAGATGGTTTGGGAATTTCTGACCACCGACGTCGGAATACGCAGAGGGAGATTTGACGGAAAAGTGGCTGTTTGAAACAATAGATGAAGGGGTTGATACAGGAATTGATGGAGTACACGACGGCCGTGAATTTGAAATATTTCACATAGCACGATTCTGTCATTACACACAGCGAATTCGGGAGGACGCAGATAAAATATCCACAAACAACAAAGAAAAGATTCTTTGTGATTTCAATCTCACGTTTGTCGATAGTCATTCGCATATTAGAAGAATCATTTTCGTGTGGCGCCGCAGACTTGTGGGACTTCTCCTCGTAAAACTTCAGGAGGTTGCGGTGCTGCTTCCTTACGTACAGGTAGATCCGCACATAGCATGATATAATGATGGAAAAAGCGATGGCAAAGCTTACTGCTGCGAAGACGTTTAGCATCCGAAGCTGTAATTTAGTTCCGTCGTACACACAAAAGTAGTTTTTTGCATTGTACCCGAGGCTTCCAAAACCTAGAGACGTTGGCAGGACAATCGACAAAAGCGGCGCCAGCCATGCAAGCGCTATCATCATTGTGATATTTCTACCGCTGTAGAGACGCATGTATCTTGTTTTCGGACCGGTAATGAGAACGAATCGATCAACGCTTATCAGTGCAAGATGGGAGACACTCGCAATGAACGCTATAACGCATACCCCACCTGTCATTTGACACACCCATTCTGGCAAAGGCCAACCATTCAGGTTTAATAATGCCACAATTTCAAGACTCAGCATGCCGCATCCGATCAGGTCGGAGAGGGTCAGACTCACCACGAAGACGTTGGTGACTGTCTGGAGCTGGCGGGACAGGGAGACGAGAAAGATGACGAAACTGTTGCCGAGCACGCCGGTGATCGTGATCAAGGCGACTATACAGGCCAAAATGCCATTACCGATAACCAATACTACGTCGTCATAAGGGTCGAAGATGCTGGTAGCAAACGTCGTATTCATCCTGGTATCTGCCGCTACTGGACATTGAGGGAATTGATTGATTTAAGCAGATACCAAATTAATCGATCGCTTTCGAAGATACATTTTGTGTAGAACAATACTGACTTTCACATCTTCCATTCATATTCTTATGCGATTTACATACAAAAGTGGCAGTCACTCCAACATTTGTTTGTGTAAATGGTAACGAGAGAATTTTTAAGTAAAAAACTATACAATGACTTAAGATTATGAACTTGTACTATGCCGATATTGAGACAATGTATATTCCATGGAGGGCTAAAAAGTTTGAAAAAAAAAAACTTTGATAGAATGAACATACTCAAGCCAAAAGGGTGAACTGCAGTCATTATTATCAAAGAATAATTCAAAGCCTGTCTCAGGATGCGTTTAATTGTAATCAGCTCTGTCGCTGTGAAACAGAACACAATTATTCCATTAACGAATAATAGAGATTAGACTAAAAAGCGATGCTTCAATGTGGTGTTTTATCAGTTTATATCCCGACTGTGATGATGCACCTTACACTTTGAACAATCTTTCAACATTGATGTACTGACTCTTAATCAAAATCACCAAGTCAAGTTTTCCTTGTTTTGACGGGACATTACAAAAATATCACGAGCAAGAGTTCTTCTCTCGAAATTGACATCCTTCAAGACGAGTAAGGCAAGTCCTATATCTAATTTTCTTTTTTTTTTCACGTTGGATACATGGCCTCTTATACGAAATGTCTGAAAACTTTCAGTGTGAAATCGCGTTTTTTTATATTACTTCAAGTGAAATAGCTTTCTTACCTGACACGGTTTCACGGTTTCGAGGAGATTCTGGGAGGCAAGAGTTTAACTAGATAGTAGGAATTCGACTGCCACGCTATTAAATCTGTCGGCTCCTTCAAACGATGGTGACATGTGTTGAATTATCAACCCTTATCACCGATTATAAAGCGTTCTACGAAAGACAGACGATTGGCTCTTGGTCATGACGTATTATATGAAACATGTAACAATGACTCCGCCTCTTTTTTTTTTTTTTAAATCTGGCTTACATGAATATTTCGAGAATCATACATGAACTAACGGATTCATTCGCTTGTATAGGATCTTCTGCCGCTGCTGGAAAATGATAAAGCTCCCCCTAGCAACAATCATAAATCGATGTTAAACTTATTTGCCCAGAAAACATATCTCGAGAGAGGGAAATGGAGGGAGGAGGGATGGAGGGATGGAGAGAATGAACAACTATTCAAGACTGGTGTTTTGTTTGTATGGTTAAAGTGTGTACTCATAAACCTTACTGGGGGAACGTGCAGCGGAAAAAAAAACACAAACTTCATTATATAGAACTATCATAAATTATGTTTCAGTTGACGTATATCATTTACATGATTCAACTTCCCGTTAGATTTAACTTCTTATCGCTGTTTTGCGTGAAGAGCAAATGAATATGCAGTAATAGTACGTTTTGTTTTCTAAAGCAATTTTGGTCATTACTCAAACGTCACTTATTCATTGTGATTTGTTACATAGTTAAAGGACAAGTTCACCTTCATAAACATAAAGATTGAGAGAATGCAACAATATTAGTAGAACACATCAGTGAAAGTTTGAGGAAAATTGGACAATCGATGCAAAAGTTATGAATTTTTAAAATTTTTGTGTTGGAACCGCTGGATGAGGAGACTACTACAGCTTGTGAGTCATATGCGTACAACAGTATAAAGAAAATGTAAAGAAAATTCGACATATTTTCACTTTTTTCGCATAATAAAAGAGCACTTGACTTGCCTCTTTCTAAAGGCAGGGGGAATGATATTACCCATAACATTTGTCGGTAACAAGTCGGACGAATGTGTACTTTTTTCAAAAAATGAAATTTTGTGAAATTCTCTTTATATTTTCCTTATATTGTTGTACGCATGTGACATCTAAGTTATTCACACACTGCAGTAGTCTTCTCATCCAGCGGTTACTGCACAAAAACTTCAAAAATTCATAACTTTTGAACGGATTGTCCGATTTTCCTCAAACTTTCAATGATGTGTTCTACTAATATTGCTACATTCTCTCAATCCTTATGTTTATGAAGGTGAACTTGTCCTTTAAACACGACTGCTTCCACAACTTGTCTTTTTTATTTGAAAATATATCCGTGAATTACCATTTGCCTCCTTTTCTTCTACGTTTTAGTGAATGCGGTGTGTCATGTTAGGGTAAAATGTTACAAATAGATTTGGAAATGGCAAATGTAACCTGCAGCGCGCACAGGAAGAGTCTGTCGTAAATCTGTCGTATAAAGGACGTTATATTGATGATGATTGATGAGATTGGCGATTTATTTTGTCGTTACATCATACAACAAACTAACATCACACATGCATGCATTCATTGTATATATATTCATGCATATGTATATGATATGACTACCGCTCATCTCAATGAAGGAGCTACTAACACTGGAGACACACACACACACACACACACGCACACTCGCACAATTATATATATATATATATATATATATATATATATATATATATATATATATATAGGTACATAGCCCTGATGAAGGTCCCAATGGGACCGAAAGCTCGGCGGCAATAAACAGGCACGTTGACCCTAGCTACGTCCACCTTGCTCCTCTTTTCACACTGAATGTAAATAATGAAGGAGCTACACTGGTACTGTAAATGGTCGAGACCCCTTCTCGCAGTCTATATATAGGTACATATATATATAATTATACATATTTGTATAAATACATCACACAGGCAAAGCAGTTGCTGAATATTGACAAGTTAAGCTTAAAACACATTCACCTTGAATTAATTTACAAAAAATACCGGTGCCTATATGAATGAATGGCAAAGTTTTCGTATACCCTTTGAACACTCAGACGGAGTGGTATACACTGGTATAGGGGTATTACAAATACCAGGGAGGTTTCAGCTCCCTGACAATAGCCTACATTGTCTTTATCATTATTATCAAATAACTAAATACTAGTCCCAAAAGGCTGAACATCTGTTTGTTTGGGTTTTTAAAGATGCAATCTGAAGTTATGAATATGAGGAAATTATTGAAAATCGAATGGTTCGAATTTGTTATTGTTTGTTTGTTTGTTTGTTTGAATTGATTTATTTCCGCATTCAGTCAGATACAAATTGAATACAAATTTCAAAAGCACAAAAGCAAGGAATAACAAGTGCAGTGATTTAAAATAATGATTTAACATTACACAAATAGATAAACATAAGCGATTGTATTGAGCAGTATACATATTTAGAAACATGCGAACAGATTTATAGTATTTTTCAGTAAGTAACATATATAACTGAATGCAGGAGACCATCATCGTGAACAATTTAGCTTGAAATAGAAGGGGTCAATTCCTTATTAGACTCACTGGATAAGAACATTGATTGATCTTATGCATAGACTAAAGACTATTGATTGATCTTATGCATAGACTAGCATAATATAAACACATAACGTCGTATTTAGTGTTCCGGTAATAAAGTTAAATGGTGAAATGATTAAAACTATAGCCTGAAAACACATAGTGATCAACAATGTGGATGAAAATTTGGGGGAGTTCCTGTCATTTCTTTAAAGACTTGATTTCTTTAAAGACAAGTATTGTCCTTCTTTTTTTTTTTGCTTGATGACAACTGCCTTTTTTTTCCTGAAATTATCTGAATAAATTTTACGTGCATTCAATATTGTTCTCACTAACAATTCTCATATACAAAAATAGGATAAAACTCTGCTGTAAAGAAGCACGTCAACTGTGAAACGAAGTTATGTTCAAATATTCAAAAAACATTAAACAGCAAAGAAATTATCGCAGATTACTCGGTAAGCTATAACTATCATGTCATCTATACGAGAAAAAAAAAGCAATCGCCATGCTACTAAATCGTTTTATCGATTAAAACTTTTATCGATTAAAATCTGTTATCGATTGACTAAATCGGTTTATTTATTTCATCACTATTTTCTACGGAAAAAAAATAAGTGAGTGTGGTCATTTCTGCCATTCACAGTTTTGACTTTTAGTCAAGCATTAAATTAATGATCATTTTAAATGGCACTTATTTTTACACAACTTTCACAACATCAGCGTCACTGAATGTTAGCTTGTATAGGGACATTGACAAGAGGTTCGTCAAAAAACCAACTTTGGGTGCGTTCGAGCGCTCTAAAGCGAACCAAAGCGAACTGAACCAAAGCGTACCGTACCGAACTGTGCCAGTTTTTGAGCGTTCGAGCGCTCTGTTGAGAAAGCGTACCTCAAGAGTTATTTTTAGAACAGGTCACACATTTTCGTAGCAAGAATGTCATCCACCTGCGCTTGAACTACTTACAGCTGTCCCGAACAAAGAGAATGTTTTTGCATTGTGACGTATGCGCATGATACGCGCATTCTTTACAGCGAACTTTTGGTACGCTTTGGTACGCTTTTGGAGCACATCGGCAAGTGGTCCACTTTTGGCTCGGTACAGTACGGTATATAGGCTACACTAGGAGCGTTCGAGCATTTCTTTGGCGCGGGTACGGTACGGTACAGTTCGTTTTACGGGAGCGCTCGAACGCACCCTTTGTTAAAAATGCCTTTCAAACCTGAAAACAACTATGTAGGAGTCGTAGCTGTCAGGTCACATTATGTCAAACAATAATATTATGTCTTGTTTTCCGCTACTTGACAAAGAATTCCTTGTAATGAGTATTATGTGAGTTCTAAGGTATTGCTCAAATATAACATATATTACTCGAGGTACAATTTTATATTTAGTATATGCAAATATAACTAAACAGGGATGTACTTTATCATCTGCTAAGCTGCAGAATAAATCTACATGGGAAGGGATGATTATTGGTTATATAACCGTTTGGCTGGGTGCATACTTTGGACAGCGTACAAAGAACCTCTGATAATAAGCATTTTGACTACTTCACGGAATTGTAAATTATAATGATATTACTGTCGACACAAGATTACAAAAAGCAACCCCCCAAAAAGTCTCCCTCCAAAAAACAAACAAACAAACACAAACTTAAAACGCACAAAAAAAAAAACAAGAACAAATTTAAAAAGAAAAACCTGCATGCGAAGAGTCACAATAATTCAGTGCTTATTCACCTACTGCTCGAAACGACAAACCATTTAAAATTTTGGAATTGATAGATAAAACAGCTCAAATACTATGTATGCCCTTCTCTATTGGGTGTACTCATGGAGAATGTTATAAAACGATCAGCAAGTGCTGAAGGTCACCCGTATCGGGGTCGGTATTGAATGCGGCCGTAGAAGGAGACATTCGACAAAACAAAAATGGTTGCTTGAAATAGTCATGAAAGCATTGCCGCATGAATTGCTGGAATGCACACTAGCATGTTTTAAAGTAATGTTGGTCACGACTTTCAAGTGGCATTCCAGACAATTTTCAAAATTTCACATCATGTAGTACATAAATCAACAACTCCACGTATAGATTCGTGGAATTTATTGTGGTTCTTGAGCAGAGAAATCAATAAATTGAAAATCTAAAACAAATTACACTGAACAGTGCTGATGACATCAGAGCCTCATATATTTCAGAAATGTAGCAGTCTAATTCCATTACAATACCGCTAGCTTAACAAGTTCACCTGTGAAGAAGTATCTATGCATGCCTTCTTCTTTTGTTCTGCTTCCTTGAGCCCCAACTCATGCATTCTTATTATGAGGCTGCCATGTCACCATCCTTGTTCAATGCAATTAGTCATAAATTTTGAAAACATTCTCATTCCTCATCCCAATCACTATAAATTCTGAAACTCTGCACTTAGTTTAACTGATTTATACTTGTTCAAATGTAAAATTCTGAAAATCATGCGGAGGTCCTCTTTCAAGAGGCAGTATTAGTAGTAGAATGGTTTATTTGGTAACAATTGGAAACTCGTCGCCCGAAGTTTAAACTCCATTGCAATGACATATCATAGATACCTTCAAATTGAATAGAATACATTGAACTGTCGTACATAACATCAATATCAAGAATCAAATCAGTGAAGTATGCGAGAGGATATTGTTTTTATTCTATTTGTTTGATAATGATATATAATAATAAGACCGCTACGATTATAACAACATAAAAGTGATTGTGACATAGACGTAAACCGCTGATTAACGTTGTAAATAAACAAAGTTATATAAAAGCAAAATTAGTAAGTGGTATAAGTGGTAACTTCATCGGACGAATTTCAAGATACTTATACATCCCAACAAATTCTGTGCATCTTTTTAATGAAGAACAAAATAAAAATGCGGGAACCATTTCAAGTAAACTGTGACTAGGATGGTGGTCTCTATACAGGAATTCAAGAAATTTTAAGCGAGAGGCCGCAAAATACGATTCAGAAGTTCTCTTTTATTTCGATCTATCATTATTTTTGGTGATTTCTTTGTGATACGATTGACTTCATCTTAATGACCGTCTAATTTTGAATTTTGGGGTGTCGGAGCTCTTGCACTTTACACATCCTGCGCCGATGGGGAGATTGATACTATGTTCAGAATTTCTGCTCTACCAGTTGTACCTTCTTTCTTCATCTTTACATTCACCAAACGCTGTAACCATGGAGATGGCTTTGGGATATCTGACCACCGACGCCGAAATGCGCAGAGGGAGATTTGACGAAAAAGTGGCTGTTTGAAACAATAGATGAAGGGGTTGATGCAGGAATTGATGGTGTAAACGACGGCTGTGAATTTGAAATATTTCACATAACAAGATTCGAAGAGCACACAAAACGAGTGTGGTAGTACGCAGATGAAATATCCACAAACTACCATGAAAAGATTCTTTGTGATTTCAATCTCACGTTTATCTATAGTCATTCGCATATTAGAAGACTGTGGTTCCGGGGACTTTTCGGGCTTTTCCTTGTAGAATTTCAAGAGGTTTCGATGTTGCTTTCTCACATACAGGTAGATCCGCACATAGCAAGAGATGATGGAAAAAGACGTGAAAAAGAGGATTAGTCCGAAGATATTCATTATACGGAGTTGTAGCTTTGTTCCATCAAACAAACAGAGATAGTTTTTTGCGTTGTACCCGAGACGTCCAAATCCTAATGATGTTGGCAGGACAGTCGACAAAAGCGGCGCCAGCCACGCACACGCTACCATCATGATGATATTTCTACCATTGTACAGTCGCAAGTAATTGGCTTTGGGACGGGTTATGAGGACAAATCGATCAATGCTTATCAGTGCAAGATGGACGACACTTACAGTGAATGATATAACGCATGAACCACCTGCCATTTGACACACCCATTCTGGTAAAGGCCAACCATCCAGG
Organism: Diadema antillarum; assembly: GCF_040938485.1. Classification (NCBI taxonomy): domain Eukaryota; kingdom Metazoa; phylum Echinodermata; class Echinoidea; order Diadematoida; family Diadematidae; genus Diadema; species Diadema antillarum. Next base: position 141,438 of record NW_027271169.1, on the reverse strand, counting down.
TTTAATAATGCCACAATTTCAAGACTCAGCATGCCGCATCCGATCAGGTCGGAGAGGGTCAGACTCACCACGAAGACGTTGGTGACTGTCTGGAGCTGGCGAGACAGGGAGACGAGCAGGATGACGAAACTGTTGCCGAGCACGCCCGTGATCGTGATCAAGGCGACTACACACGCCAAAACGCTGTTACTGATTACCAACTCCAAGTCATCATAAGGGTCGTAAATGCTGACACGTAATGTCGAATTCATCCTGAAATCCGCCAATACTGGACATTCAGGAAATGAATAGATTAAAGTAGATACCGAATTAAAGAATATCGCTTATGTAGAAGAAAGACACTGCTTTTAACACCTTCATATCATCTTGTTTTTGAAGAGAAATTATTAAAAAAAAAAGGTGCAGCAAAAGTGATTAAGTTTATTGACAATAGATCATAGTCAACTTTTGAAAAGATAAATAATATAATGTCGACGAGTTCTTTGTGGTGTACATTATGTTACAGTGTTATCGTTATTTTGTTGATTTGAAAAGGTCCTCATCCAAAAGTTTTACAAATCTTGCAAGAAACGCTGTATCTTTCAGAAGAGTATGATTATAGTAAATTGTTAAAATTGGAATTTAGACATGTATTCAATGATAGAGTAAAACAATATGAATTTTCATTCATCGGATATTACGCTTTAAAGTTAGATGAAAGTTTACACACGATATGACTGGTAACTATTGGAAAGATGTTGAAACAGTTGATGGTTTGTTGGATTGCCCACATGTTACCTCATTCTATCAGAATTCTGGTGATATCAAGTTATTTCATTAGTAATCAATTCAATACTGATGAGAAAATCGTATTTATTAGTTATGATGATGAAATTTAGAATATGATTTTTCCCAATGTTATCCTGATGTTTGCTCAATGTACAATTTAGTGCATATACTATGCTAATTTGAAATTTCTAGAAAAGAGCAAAAGATAAAGATTATTAATGAACAGTAAAAACAAATACATATTTTGTGAATTATGAATTGAACTATATTTTTGATGAATTAGCCATGTTATCATAATTACGGTATTTGATGTCCAGTGTGTTAAAGCAAAAATGCACGTCCTTTCAACACGTAGGCGCCTAATACTATTAAAGGCAAAAACCCTAGGGTTTCCGTTTGGTTGCTCAGTTATCAATATTCGTATCTTTTTTCAACAGTTTGCAATATTCATTCTTACGCAGAAAGGTTTGAAAATTTCAATTAAAACCGTTGTGGATTTTGTTGAGAGTGAAATATCAGTGAAACAGATTTCTTACCGATAAAATGTTTCCTTTCCGTTTTCGACTAGGATCGAAGAATTTTATTAGGTAGTAGGAATTCGGCTATCAAGCTGTTGCTGTGTGTCCTTGGGGCTCTCTCCAGATGATGATAACATTTGTTGAATCCTCAACACTTATTGCCGATTATAAAGCTCTACGAAAGCCAGGCCATTGGCTGTTGGTCGTGACGCATGATATGAAACGTGTAACAATCACTCCACCTCTTTTTGATTTTGCTTAAAAGAGCATTTCGAGAATTGTAACCACAACCACTTTGAATCATCTGATCATGCTCTCGTATAAGATCTGCCACTACTGAAAAATCATAAAGAATACCCCTTCACCACATTCATAAACTGATATTGACAGTGACTCAACTTTATTTGCCGGGGAAAATACATCGCCAGTGAGAAAAAACGAAGGAAGAGAGAGGATGAGAAATCATTGTAAAGAATCATGTGCTTTATTGTATATGATTGAAGTGCGCACTCACAGTCATGAACCTTATTGGGAGGAAGTTGGTCTGCAGGTGTACATGCAAATAGAGACTATCATCATTATTATCATTATAACATAATTCATAGACTTTAGATTACCATTCATATATACATTTCCTTTCATCAATGTATATCATTTGAACAAACCATCTTCCCCTCAAAGTCAATGTATACGTATTTCACAACTTGTTGCATTTTTTCAACAACATGTGCTCTCCCTAAAGCAATCATATTAATGTACTTTTCCATATTATTCACAACGTCACTCATTTATTTTGCTCTATAATTACACGCGACTATGATTACACCCTTAAGTTCCCAATCTTCTCTGTTGTATTTCTTATACTTTGCCTAATGATTTTTCCATAATTGAATGTAGTCATGTGCCATGTTTTGATTAAGTTTTGAAAATAGATGTGGAAATGAGAAAATGTAGGCTAGAATTTAGCTTTTAACCCTCTGTGCAGAGATAAATAGCGGTACATTGGAAATTATCTTACCATTAATACGTTTTCGGTGAAAAAAAAAATCCGCACTCGTATACAACATAAAACAAAGATTAGAACTGTTTATGTATAGCATATATATATATATATATATATATATATATATATATTCCAACATGATTCTGAATAAGCTAACATAATCGAGAAAGTGTAGATCGCAAGAACATATTCGAAATACAGGTGCCTGCTTAATTATAGTGAATGACTGAATATTGGACTTAACAGATGAAATGTTAATTGATCCTTTCCACTGCATAATGTTCATAACATGGCATTTATCTAGTGTCCCGGTAATAAATCTGAACGCCCAATTTATGACACTTCCCTGAAAACACGAGGTGAGCAACAATACAGCTAAAAATCTGGAATCTCTGTCGAATTTTTTTCTGAAACATCAATATCTGTTTAGCGGCAATTGTCTCTTTACCTGAAGATATCTCCATTACTTAAGCATGTATTCAATATTTCGCACAAAGACAATTCTTTAATATTGCACAAATGGCAAACAATTATTTCTCTCGTTATATTATAGACCCTGTCTAAGTCATGCGGTAATGTTAAAATGATTAGAAAACATTCAAACTTCAAAAAAAAAATCGAGGATTAGTTAGCACAGAGGAATTATTAAGACATTTGTGAACAATATCACTATGCTACTGTTAAACCATTTTGAATTTTCTATTCTCAACACTGTATTCTATGGATAGAGAATAGAAATATTTATTCGTTTTAATCCATCTAATGAGTATGGTAATTCGGCCATTTTCAGTGTTTGCTTTTTCATATCTAAAGAGAATGTTCAACAGGACTTCCGTTTTTACACATTTCTTACACAACATCGGAGACACACTTTGCATGTATAATCATTAACCTCAGATTCGTCAGACAACCGGACCCAACATGACTAAACTAAGCCTTTCACTCCTCAACATGTAGGAGTCGTAGATGTCACCTCACATAATATGTCAAACAAAAAGTCGTGTTTTCCGTTCCATTAAGTGACAGACAATATATCAGCACTTGGGGAATTTAAGATATTACTAAAATATTATAGATACTAAGGCTTCATATGCACGATATGCACATGAGTTTGTCTGATTGTTTTCTATCTGTTTTTCTTACTTGCAAGCCTCAACAAAAAATACATAGTAAAAATACGAAATGGTATGCAATTAATGTTCTACAAAATACGCAAAGTTTTGAAGCAATTAATCTTCTCAAATTATAATTCATAATTTTTTTCGGACAAATTCTACATACTACATGTATATCATGACAAATTCATTGCATTTTTCTAAAAAAAAAAAAAACCCAAAAAGGTCAACCCCTCCCACTCCACTGTAAGAAGGAATTGACTAGAATGGCGGCCCTAAAACTAAAAGTAACATCATACAACCCATAATAAAAAGGGTCTTTGTGATTTGGATCTAATGTTTTCTCGTACTTTGTCTAATTTTAAATGTGTGGATGTCGGAGCTCTTGCTCGTTATACATCCTGCACCGATGAGGAGATTGAGGCCGTGTTTGGAAGTTCTGTTCTTCCAGTTGTATCTTCTCTCTTCATCTTTACATCCACCAAGCGGTGTAACCATGGAGATGGCTTTGGAATATCTGGCCACCGACGCCGAAATACGCAGAGGGAGATTTGACGGAAAAGTGGCTGTTTGAAACAATAGATGAAGGGGTTGATGCAGGAGTTTACGGAGTAAACGACGGCTGTGAATTTGTAATGTTTCATGTAACAAGATTCGAAGAGCACACAAAAAGAGTTTGGGAGTACGCAGATGAGATATCCACAAACTACCATGAAAAGATTCTTTGTGATTTCAATCTCACGTTTATCTATGGTCATTCGCATGCTAGAAGACTGTGGTTCCAGGGACTTTTCGGATTTTCCCTCGTAAAACCTCAAGAGGTTTCGATGCTGCTTTCTCACATACAGGTAGATCCGCACATAGCAAGAGATGATGATGGAAAAAGACGTGGAAAAGAGTACTGCTCCGAAGATGTTCATCATACGGAGTTGGAGCTTTGTTCCATCAAACAAACAGAGATAGTTTTCTGCGTTGTACCCGAGACGTCCAAAACCTATGGATGTTGGCAGGACAATAGACAAAAACGGCGCCAGCCAGGCCAACGCTATCATGATGATGATATTTCTACTATTGTACAGTCGCATGTACCTCGTTTTGGGACAGGTTATGAGGACAAATCGATCAAAGCTTATGAGTGCAAGATGGGCCACACTTGCTGTGAACGCTATAACGCACACCCCACCTGTCATTTGACACACCCATTCTGGTAAAGGCCAACCATCCAGGTTTAATAATGCCACAATTTCAAGACTCAGCATGCCGCATCCGATCAGGTCGGAGAGGGTCAGACTCACCACGAAGACGTTGGTGACTGTCTGGAGCTGGCGAGACAGGGAGACGAGAAAGATGACGAAACTGTTGCCGAGCACGCCGGTGATCGTGATCAAGGCGACTACACAGGCCAAAATGTTGTTGCTGATAACCAACTCCAAGTCGTCATAAGTTTCGTTGACGTTTACACCAACCGTTAAATTCATCCTGAAATCTGTCACTTCTGGACATTTTAGAGATTGGATGGATTAAAGCAGACACCGGATAAATCAATTATATTCAGAGTTATATCGTAAATAGTACAGAAATCAAAAAATCAAGAAGAGAGATTTTTTTTTTTTGCTTATATATAATACAAAATAATTTACAGAAGTGGGTAAAAATCAGCATGTTTGGAGCTGATTTCTAACTATCGAACTTTTAATCCAGCTATCATTTCGTCTCCAGTGCTCATAATTGACCCTTTGTGTGTGTGTGTGTGTGTGTGTGTTTCTCGTTCGTATAATTCGAAGACAACTTTGTGTTAAATCAACTCAGTATATCCTTCAATGAAATTATGGAGAAGCTTTACGTTTTCCTTTTCGTACACTCAATACCTGAACTGGAACGCGTTATTCCTCAATGCTCATGAATCATATGGATTTTAATTCGGTGCTTTGTTTACTACCTAGATCGATATAAAAGTACATGGATATCATGTGCAGGACAGAATGCTTAACCCGTAAACAGCTGAAGTTAAGGTTAAATCTTGCTTGAGTAGCAAATCACTCCATCCGCTAAGCATTAGATTAGATCCACATATTTTCAAACAAGAATACAATTAGGGGGAAGAAGGATTTACTAGTCTGCTGAACACACTCAAAGATGAACTGCAGTCAGTGCTACCAAAAAATAATTTAAAGCTTATCCTTTAATGACTTAGATGAAGTGTCCTCAGTTTCTTCACTGTGAAATGGAACACAATATCGACGAAATTCTACAGATAAAAAGCTAGATTTGACTTGTAAAGCAACTTATTCAGAGTAGTCATTTTAGTACTCTGATCACGACTTTAATGTTGTCCCTGGCATTTTGAAAACAACCTGCAGTATTTGTGTATCAAATCCTAATCAAGATCATCGGATCATTTTTTGCTGTTGCTTAGATAGGAGATATCACTGAAATATCACGAGCAACGTATTTTTCCTGTGCAAGCAAAATTCAAGTCCTTGTGGCACGTTCGGCCAATTTTACGAGTTTTGTTAACAGCTCGATATAACTGTTAGCACGTTCCGTCTGGAAATGGACTATGAAACTTTTAATGTGAAATCAAACATTTTGTTGTGTGAATACGAATGAAACACATTTCTCACCTATGTAATGTTTCTCTCTTCCTTTTGAGTAGACTTTAAGAAGGCAAGAGTTTGACTTGATAGTAGAAATTCGACTACCAAGCTGTTATATCCCGGGGGGCTTTCTCCGGACGATGATGACATGAATGTGCTGAATTCTCAACCCTTATCGCCGATTATAAAGCGCTCTCCGAAAGCCAGGCCATTGGCTGTTGGTCGTGACGCATCATCATGAAACATTATATCCCCCGCCTCCATTTGTTCTCGCTTACAAGAACATTACGAGAATCATACATAGTACACTCACTGAATAATTTGATCAATCTGTCTTATAAGATCTTATGCCACTACTGGAATACGATAAAGTACAATTACACCACATTCACAAACCGACATTGAACTTATATTTCCGGGAAAATACATCGCGAGGGAGGGAGATTATGAGGGAGGGAGAAAGGATGAAAAACTATTGAAGAATCGTGTGGTTTTATTTGTGTGGTGCACACTCGCATGAACCTCTCTGGGAAGAACATACTGTACAATCGCTTTCTTCATAAACCCATCATCTGTATAGTTCGTATCTTCCATTTGATGTGGAATCTTATGAGCCATCTACCCATAAGACTGGAAATATCTTATATAATTATATTCCACTACTTGCACCTTTGTGTCAACCAATGAACATCCATCAATAACAGACGGTTTCGTTTTATAGTGGTTTACTTTTCCGTATTATTCATAACTCTTATTTGTTATGATTAGACACGACATCGATTAGATCCGTAAATTCCACAACTTGTACATTTTATTTGAAAATACATCCTTAAATTACATTTCGTCTTCATGAATTTACATTGAGCGGCATAGTCATGTGCCATGCTTGGGTAAGGTGTTGCAGATAGATGTGAAAATTACTCATGGAACCTACAGAGGAGATGCCTACGATATCGGAACTTTCTGCAACTTTTAACCCGCAGAGTTAAGGATTGGGGCATTTAATTGAAAATTATCTATGGAATGGTGAGAATGTAAGTTCCAGCTGCTTTCCGCAGGTTATGAATATATATATATATATATATATATATATATATATATATACATATATATATATATAAAGATATACATTCATTTATATATATATATTCATATATATATATATATACATATACATATACATATATATACATGTATATATACAAACACACACACGCACACACAAACACTCATAATAATAGAGTGTGAACACATTGCGAACACAATGTGAAAACACTGAGGGACACTGTGTTCTTTCCGTCAGGGTATGCATAGGTGTATATTCTAAGAAGACGATAAATAAGGTAATCTCAAAAACTCTTTAAATTGTGAACTTATTTGCAATATTGGTTTCAACTTAAATAAAATGGCAAATGACTGAATACTAGTCCTTACGAAGGCTGGCTGATATTCGATATTTTTTGTTGTTGTTGCTTTAAACGAATGCATTCGGTGATGATTGTTAAAGAAAAAAATTGCAAATTTAACAGAGAATATAACTTTTTGCGCTAACTTAAATGTTTATTCCGCCTTTGCACAGACAAACGTAAAAATGTGGCATTTGATGGTTCGATAATAAATCAGTCTAATGACAATATTAATAAAAATAAAACTGAGTTGAAGTTGAACACATATAGTGATCAACAGTTCAGCTGAACATTTGGACAATTACTGTTGAAATTCTCTTAAGAGATAGGATCTACATGTATTTAGTGGCAGTTTTCCGTTCTGAATAACTTTTACGTGCATCCGACATTGTGCGTAAGGACAATTTCTAAATTGAAACAGGGCATACATGCAACATGTATATATATATATATATATGTATATATATATACTAGGTGTTTCAAAAAACATTTCCCACTTTTGATTCTTAATAATTCATAAACTATATATCAGATAACACTGTCATTGATATGAGTGATAGCTGAATACTGTACAATTTGGTTGAAGGTGGTTTAAATATGAAAGCATAAATCAGTTTCATGAAATCCATGATTAATTTCACAGTTAGGTTCCAGATTTTGCTCTATTTTCAACCCTCTGTACAAAATTTCACTTTGCACAGGGGTCAATGGATGTGTATGGGAGTGTGTGGCTAACACCCTGACAATGGTCCTGAACAATGGCCAGGGTTTGAATGCTTCATTATTTATTCATGAGAAATTCCTCTGTCACAACTAGTCTTTATTCAGCTTCTGGCAGTATCTGTGTAAAGTCAAACACCTGCCGATACTGTCTTTGAGTCGCGACAGTGCTCTCCCTACTTCTGAAAAACGAAATTACAATGAATACCTTCTGTTCTATCGTAAACATGGTGACAGGAAGCAAAGAAAATCAATTAGAGTATACATTTGTGTATATGGAGCCTTAAACAAATCTACTGTGAAACAAATCGCCCCATGATAAATGCTGCTTAACTTTTTACCAAAAATGATCTCTTTTTATCGAAAAAGCGAAAATTTGTCAGACTATTTAATTAGTAGACAGTTGTATAAAAATGAGGAACTTTAGATCATTTATGCTCAATTATATCCCAAATTTAGTGATATGTGAAGCAAAATTTGAAAATGATTGCCAGCTGGAATGAAATGTGGTGTTTGCAAGCACATGGAAACATGTGCTTACTTTTTCCATGTGCATGCATTTTACCCTTTACCGTGCATGAATTCAGACTAGCAGTGCCCAGGGCAATCAACATGAATTATTGATTAAGCATTCATGTGCCAGGGAGCACGAGACTGACGCCCAGTCAACAGGTGGTTCAGGCATGTCCATTGTTCAGGGCCATTGTCAGCACACACTCACATACACATCATTGGTTTCTGTGTAAAGTTCATTTTTGTACAGACGGTTAAAATTTGACCAAAATCTGAAACCTTACTTCAAAATCAATCTTAGATTTAATGAAACTGATTAATGCTTTCACATTCAAATTACCTGCAACAAAATTGTACACTATTCAGCTATTACTCATATCAATGACAGTTTTATCGGGTGAACAGTTTCAGAATTATTAGTGATCAAAAGTGGGAAATGTTTTTTGAAACACCTAGTATATATATACATATATATCAGCAATAGGTTTCTGCTTGGGGTCCAAAAAAGTATTGATTCACAACAGTAGTTCATATAAAAACTCCGTGTGCAGTTTAATGTTTCCAGGTTAGCATGCCTGTACAGTGACGGGGCGATTAAACTGCACATTACTTGAATATGAGACCATTCTGAAGCAAATAATTTTCACACAGCAATAGATATATAATGTACTCTTAAATGAATCCCACAAGGATTGGAACAATCATCCCTCAGCATTCCCACTAAATCCCACTGATCAGTTACTAGCCATCCCCTTTAAATGCTTCCATTGATTTATTTCAACATTGCTTTTCACAAACAAATAAATGAGTATGGTGATTCAGACAATTCACAATTTTAAAATCTATTTTAGGATTTAATGATCATTTAAATAACATTTGTGTTCGCAACATCTTACACAACATCAGAGACAATGTTTGCATAGAGGAGCATTGACGCCTGGTTCGTCAAACAGCCAACATCGTTAAACAACACCTTTCACACCTCAACACGACTGTGTAGGAATGATGTAGATGTTAGCCAACACGTGTCAAACAAAAAGTCTAATTTTCCTCTTCAGTGAAGTACCACAGAGAATGTCAGAATTTTGTTTTGCTCAGATTCAACGAAATGATACAAAATATATATCACTAAGGCGCTATTTTCCGTGCGGTATATGCAAATACCTAATGCCAATAACCAAATCTATCGGCTGCTGATCTCGAGCCTGACCCAAAATGGGAGTGATTGTCCATTAGTAATATCCAATTATGTCGACTCGCCTGAGTCTATACTTTTAAATTCAAAGTCAAAGTCAAAGTCAAAGTTTCAAATTCAAACTTTCGTAAGCCGTCAAAGACTATCTTAAAAACAATAAACTACTTCACCGAATTTTAAACTGTTAGTCGCCCCTCCTTTTAAAGGGGAAAATCCAGTCCAAATAAAGTTAGTCTGATAAGAAAGAGTACAATATTACGAGTTCCACAGTAAAATTTTGATCGAAATCGGGTGAAAAATAAGGAAGTTAAGACATTTTGAAGTTTCACTAATATTTCAGGAAACAGTTCTTGAACGGTCAATATATTATGCAAATGGAAAAGTGAGCATGTCATACCTTCACAACTTGCCACATAGTTTGTACATAAAATTTTGGCATTTCCAGTTTTCAATTCAAACACAATTATGCCCAAGGCTCAAATCCGGATATATGTAACTGATCACTCTTCTGAAGTTATTCAATAAGAATAACGTCATGTTTTAAACTTGAATGACAGAAACATTGAATTTTTGTCATTTTTTGTACCCGATCAATGAAAAATTGTTAGGTTATGACATGGAACTGTTTTGCAGAAATGAGCAAAACTTGAAAATCTCTTTACTTCCTTATTTTTCATCCGATTTCAGTCAAAATTTTACTGTTGAATTAGTAAGATTTTACTCTCTTTTATCAGATAAACTTATTTTTGGACTGGATTTCCCCTTTAAAACACACAGAGCATGAGTGAAGAGTTTGTTTGTTCTATTTCAGCTTTTTCCCGGCCAACATAAAAAGAGATAAAGCAATGAAATTACCTAGGAGTTAATGTTGAAGTGACCAAAGCTATAAAGCGATAATTATCTGACGTTTAGATTTGTAACTTTATCTGACGAATTTCACAGTACTTTATGCAATATTACCCCATCTTGCCAACGTAGAACGAAATGGAAAAAAGCGGGAGACGCCCATGATTGTACGCATGCAGATCTTAACTAGGGCGGTGGCTTCAAATCAAACCTCATACAGTTATTACAAGCAAATTAAAGCAAAAGGCCAAAGAATATGATTCAAAGGTTCTTTGTTATTTCGATCTAATCTTTACTGATCGTTTCATTTTTAATTTGAGGGCGTCTAAGCTCTTGCACTTTAAACATCCTGCATCGACGCGGAGATTGAGACCGTATTCGGGATTTCTGTTCTTCCAGCAGTACATCCTTTCGTCATCTTTACATCCATCAAACGCTGTAACCATGGGGATAGCCTGGGAATATCTGACCACCGACGTCGGAATACGCAGAGGGAGATATGACGGAAAAGTGGCTGTTTGAAACAATAGATGAAGGGGTTGATACAAGAATTGATGGAGTACACGACGGCCGTGAATTTGAAATATTTCAGATAGCACGATTCTGTCAGAACACACACAGAATTCGGGAGGACGCAGACGAAATATCCACAAACAACAAAGAAAAGATTCTTTGTGATTTCAATCTCACGTTTGTCTATAGTCATTCGCATGTTAGAAGACTCACTTCCGTGTTGTGTGACAGACTTATCGGGCTTGTCCCTGTAAAATTTTAAAAGATTGCGATGTTGTTTCCTCACATACAGGTAGATCTGCACATAGCACGACATAATGACGGAAAAAGCTGTAGCAAAGATGACCGCTCCAAAAATGTTCACCACGCGGAGCTGTAACTTATCTCCGTCAAACACGCAGAAATGATTGTTGGCATTGTACCCGAGACGTCCAAAGCCTAAGGATGTTGGCAGGACAATCGACAAAAACGGCGCCAGCCACGCGAAGGCTATCATCATGATGATATTTCGTCCATTGTAGAGTCGCATGTACCTCGTTTTGGGACAGGTTATGAGGACAAATCGATCAAAGCTTATCAATGCAAGATGGGCCACACTTGCAATGAACGCTATAACGCACACCCCACCTGTCATTTGACACACCCATTCTGGTAAAGGCCAACCATCCAGGTTTAATAATGCCACAATTTCAAGACTCGACATGCTGCATCCGATCAGGTCGGAGAGGGTCAGACTCACCACGAAGACGTTGGTCACTGTCTGGAGCTGGCGAGACAGTGAGACGAGCAGGATGACGAAACTGTTGCCGAGCACGCCCGTGATCGTGATCAAGGCGACTACACACGCCAAAACGCTGTTGCTGATTACCAACTCGAAGTCGTCATAAGGGTCGTAAATGCTGACACGTAATGTCGAATTCATCCTGAAATCTGCTAAAACTGGACATTCAGGAAATTAATAGATTAAAGTAGATACCGAATTAAAATAATAAATCGCTTTCGAGGCCACGTCTTATGTAGATGAGAGACACTGATCTCAACACCTTATAAGGAAAAAAAACAGTGCATTCGAAATGAATAAGTTTATTGAAAATGGATCATGGTAAAGTTTGTAAAGATAAATGAAATAATGTCGGGGAATTTTTCGTGCTGCATATTTTTCTTAATGCAAAGATGCTTTCCCAAGGCTTTGGTTTGATAAATTGAATAACAATTTTTTGGAAAGATGTCATAACCAATACAAGAAAACAGACTTATTCAGATAAAATGATTTCATTGACATCTCAATATCAAAATCAAAAAACATTTTTATACTTATTTGGTTGATTTGAAAAGGTCCCCATTCAAAAGTTTTACAAATTTGGCGAGAAACACTGAATCTTTCAGAAGAGTATGATAGGAATAAATTGTTTCAATTTTGAAATTGGAAATGTATTAAATGATAGAGTAAAACAATGAACTTTCATTCATCGAATATTACGTTTAAAGAAAAGGTAGTTAGATAAAAGTTTACACCAGATATAATTTTGTAATTATTGTAAAGATGTTGAAACAGTTGATGTTTTGTTGGATTGCCCACATGTGAGCTCATTCTAGCAGATATCAAGTTATTTCACTAGTAATCAATTCAACATTGATGAGAAATTGTTATGAAGTGGTTATGATATTGAAATTTAAGATTTGATTCTCCAAAATGTTTTTCTTAATTTTGCACAATTTACTGCAGTGTATATGCTATGCCAACTTACTTCAAAACAGTTTTCATCAGAATTCAAACGAAAATCGATCAATAATTTGAAATTTCTTGAGAAGGACAAGATAAAGATAACAAAAAACTAAATAGTGTAGAGAATTACGCTTTCTTGTGAATTGTGAATTCACATTTATTTGCGATAAAACCATGCTCTCATATCCTGTGTATTAAAGCAAAATGCTGGTCTTTCCGACACATAATATCATCAAAAGCAAATTCTAGAGTTTCCCTTTGATTGCTCAGTTATTGATTTTGCGTCTTTTTTCAACAGATTGAAGGATGGATTCTTAAGCACACTGGTTTCAAAATTTCAGTTAAAACCGTTGTGGATTTTGTTGTGAGTGAAATATGAGTGAAACAGATTTCTTACCGATGAAATGGTTCCCTCCCGTTTTCGAGGACACTCTAGGACCGAAGAATGTTATTAGGTAATAGGAATTCGACTATCAAGCTGTTTCTGTATATCCTTGGGCTTGGAGCTTTCTCCAGACGATAATGACATGTGTTGAATTCTCAACATTTATTGCCGATTAAAAACGCTCTACGAAAGCCAGGCCATTGGCTGTTGGTCGTGACCTATGATATGAAACATATGACAATCACTCCGCCTCTTTTTGATTTCGCTTAAAAGAGCAGTTCGAGGATTATGCCCACAACCACCTAATCATCTGATCATACTCTCGTATAAGATCTGCCACTACTGAAAAAAAAAACCCGATAAAGAGAACCCCTTCGCCACATTCATAAACTGACATTGACATTGACTCAACTTATTTGCCGGGAAAATACATCGCCAGGGAGAAAGACGAAGGAAGAGAGAGGATGAGAAATCATTGTAAAGAATCATGTGCTTTATTGTATATGATTAAAGTGTGCACTCACGTCATGAACCTTATTGGGAGGAACATAGCAGGTGTACATAGTAGCAGCTACTATTTTTATTATCATTTTTATTATTATAACATAACTCATGGACTTATCATAATATCATTCATATACATTTCCTTCCATTAAAGTAAATCATTTGAACGATCAATCTTCCCCTCAAAGTCAACATCCCATACGTATTCCACAACTTGTTGCGTTGTGTCAACAAAATGGGCACTCCGTAAAGCAGTTACAGTGGTTTGCTTTTCCATATTACTCACAACGTCTCTTATTACTTTGTTCTATGATTACGTGCGACTATGATTAGAAACTAAACTTCCAAAACTTCTCTTCTATTTCTTACACTCATGCTTGAATTAAGTTTTGCAAATAGATGTGGAAATGAGAAAAATATAGGTTAGAGGAGGTGTTTATATCATATCTGACTTTAGCTTTTAACCTTCTGTGCAGAGTTAAATAGCGGTATATTGGAAATTATCTTTCCGTTAATAGGTTTTCGGTAAAAAAATCAGCACTCATATACAACACAAAACAAAGATTAGAACTGTTACATTACTCCGAATAAGCTAACATAATCGCGAAAGTGTAGATTGAATGAACATAGGTGCTTTCTTAAATATAGTCGTTGACTGAATATTGGATTAATAGATATGAATGTTAATTGATCCTTTCCACTGTGTAATGTCCATAACACGACATTTATCTAGTGTTCCGGTAATAAAATTGAACGCCTAATTTATGACACTTCCATGAAAACACGTGGTGATGAACAATGCGGCTGAAAATTTGGAGTCGCAATCAAAATTCTTCTGAAACATCAATATCTGTTTAGTAGCAATTGTCTCTTTACCTGAAATTATCTGCATTACTTGAGCATGTATTCAAAATTTCGCACATAGACAATTCTTTAATATTGCCCAAATGCCACAGGATTATTTCTCTCGCCATATTATAGACCCTGTCTAACATTGTAATGCAGCTGGCAATGTTGAAATGATTAGAAAACATTCAAACTTAAAAAAAAAAACCTCAAGAATTAGTCAGCACAAAGGGACTATTAAGACATCGTGAACAATATCACCATGTTACTATTAAACCATTTCAAATTTACTTGTCTCAACACAAATTTTTTAAGGATGGATTAAAAAAAGATATTAGTTTCAATTCATCGAAAGAGTATGGTATATTCGACCATATTCAGTATTTTTTTTTTCAGATCTAACGAGAATTTTCAACAGCACTTTCGTTTTCATTTCCGAGACACAGTGTGCATGTGTGATCATTAACCTCAGATTCGTCAGAAACTAAACGATGCCTTTCACTCCTCAAAACGACTGTGTGGGAGAAGTAGATGTCACCTCACATAATATGTCAAGCAAAAAGTCTTATTTTCCCTTCCATGAAGTGACAGAGAATATCAGCCCTTTGGGAATTTAAGATATCACTACAATATTAAAGATAGCATATGCTCGGTTTTCGGTTCACCATGTGTGAGTCCTTAAAAGGACTGTTGGAATGACAGGAGGAAAGAAAAAGGATAGGATGAGAGGCAAGAATTGAGTGAGAGTATTCTATCTGGAGTGTGTGTAGTCCTGAAAAGCTCTTCTATCCCTCTCCGGTTCACAGTCATTTTCAGGACTACACACACTCCAGAAAGAATACTCTTACTCAATTCTTGCCTCTCATCCTATCCTTTTTCTTTCCTCCTGTCATTCTAACAGTCCTTTTAAGGACTCACACATGGTGAACCGAAAACCGAGCATATGCTATGTGCAACACCATGCAAACGCCTTCCTTAAAGAATCATCTGAATATCAAAGATACTACTAAGGTATCATATGCCAGATATGCATACGCGTTTGTTTGATTGGGTTTTTTTTTTTAAATCTGTTTTTCCCTACTTGTAAGCCAGAAGGAAAAATAATAATATAATAACAACGAAATGGCATGCGATTAGTGTTCAAAATAGGCAAAGTTTTGAAACAATCAATCATCTCAAATTATAATTCATAATTTCTTCGGACGAATTATAAATACTACATGTATATCATGACAAATTAATTGCATTTTTCTAAAGAAGAACAAAAAGGTCAACGCCTTCCCCTCCATTCTAAGAAAGAATTGACTAGAATGGTCCTTAAAACAAAAACGACATTATTCAACCTATAATAAAAAGGGTATTTGTTATTTCGATCTGATCTTTGCTCGTACGCCGTCTAATTTTAAATGTGTGGGCGTCGGAGCTCTTGTTCCTTATACATCCTGCACCGATGCAGAGATTGAGACCGTCTTCGAGATTTCTGTTCTTCCAGTTGTAACTTCTTTCTTCATCTTCACAGTCACCAAACGCTGTAACCATGGAGATGGCTTTGGAATATCTGACCACCGACGTCGGAATACGCAGAGGGAGATTTGACGGAAAAGTGGCTGTTTGAAACAATAGATGAAGGGGTTGATGCAGGAATTGATGGAATATACGACGGCCGTGAATTTGAAATATTTCAGATAGCACGATTCTGTCAGAACACACACAGAATTCGGGAGGACGCAGACGAAATATCCACAAACAACAAAGAAAAGATTCTTTGTGATTTCAATCTCACGTTTGTCTATAGTCATTCGCATGTTCGAAGACTCATTTCTGTGTGGTGCCACAGACTTAACGGGCTTGTCCCTGTAAAATTTTAAAAGATTGCGATGTTGTTTCCTCACATACAGGTAGATCCGCACATAGCATGACATAATGATGGAAAAAGCTGTGGCAAAGATAACCGCTCCAAAAATGTTCACCACGCGGAGCTGTAACTTATCTCCGTCAAACACGCAGAAATGGTTTTTGGCGTTGTACCCGAGACGTCCAAAGCTTAAGGATGTTGGCAGGACAATGGACAAAAACGGCGCCAGCCAGGCAAAGGCTATCATGATGATTATATTTCGTCCATTATAGAGTCGCATGTACCGGGCTTTGGGACGGGTTATGAGGACAAATCGATCAATGCTTATCAGTGCAAGATGGGCTACACTTGCAATGAATGCTATAACGCACACCCCACCTGTCATTTGACACACCCATTCTGGTAAAGGCCAACCATCCAAATTTGATAATGCCACAAT
This sequence comes from Diadema antillarum, assembly GCF_040938485.1. Classification (NCBI taxonomy): domain Eukaryota; kingdom Metazoa; phylum Echinodermata; class Echinoidea; order Diadematoida; family Diadematidae; genus Diadema; species Diadema antillarum. The sequence goes on along the minus strand of NW_027271169.1, from coordinate 124,489 downwards.
TTCAAGACTCATCATGCCGCATCCGATCAGGTCGGAGAGGGTCAGACTCACAACGAAAACGTTGGTGACGGTCTGGAGCTGGCGGGACAGTGAGATGAGCAGGATGACGAAACTGTTGCCGAGTACGCCCGTGATCGTGATTAAGGCGACTACACAGGCCAAAACACTGTTACTGATTACCAACACTAAGTCCTCATAAGGGTCGTAGATGCTGACATCCAATGTGGTGTTCATCCTGACATCTGCCAATACTGGACATTCAGGGAATGAATGGATGAAAGCAGATAACGAATTAATTACTTTAAAGGGTAAGTCTTATGTGGAAGAAAGACACTGATTTTAACACTTTCGAATCATCGGATAATATTTGCAACTATAGTAAAGATGTTGAAACACTTGATGTTTCCTTGTATTGCCAACATGTGAGCTCATTCTAGCAGATATCACTATTTCTTTAGTAATCAATTCAACATTGATGAGAAAATGTTATGAATTGGTTATGAAATTGAGGTTTAAGATATGATTCTCCCAAAAACGTTATCCTGATGTTTGTACAATGTACAACATTATAGAGTTATTATGCTATGCCAAATTACTCCAAAACAGTTAAATGTTATCATTTCTCATCAGAATTCAAACGAGAATTGATCACTAATTTGAAATTTCTTGAAAGAGCAACAGAATAAAATTATTAAAGTACAGTCAAAAGAAATACAAATATTATGAATTGTGAACTGAAATACATTTTCGATAAATTAGGCATGATATCATTACAATTACGGTGTTTGATGTCTTGTGTGTTCAGTTATAAATTTTCGTGTCTGTTTTTCAACAGTTTGCGAAATTGACTCTCAAGCGCAACCATTGGTTTGCAAATTTCAGTTAAAACCGTTGTGGATTTTGTTGTGAGGAAAAAAATATGATTGAAACAGTTTTCTTACCGATGAAATGTTTCCTTCCAGTTTTCGAGCACCCTCTAGGACCGAAGAATGTTATTTGGTCGTAGGAATTTGACTATCAAGCTGTAACTGTATATCCTTCAGTGTCCTTGGAGCTTTCTCCAGACGATAATGACATGTGTTGAATTCTCAACACTTATTGCCGATTATAAAATGCTCTACGAAAGCCAGGCCATTGGCTGTTGGTCGTGACGCATTATATGAAATATGTAACAATCACTCCGCCTCTTTTTGAGTTCGCTTAAAAGAGCATTTCGAGAATACATACCCACAACCACTTAATCATCTGATCATACTCTCGTATAAGATCTGCCACTACTGAAAAACCGTAAAGAATACCCCTTCACCACATTCATAAACTGACATTGACATTGACTCAACTTATTTGCCGGGAAAATACATCGCCAGTGAGAAAAAACGAAGGAAGAGAGAGGATGAGAAATCATTGTAAAGAATCATGTGGTTTATTGTATATGGTTAAAGTGCGCACTCACAGTCATGAACCTTACTGGGAGGAACATAGCAGGTGTACATAGTAGCAGCTACTATTTTTATTGTTTTCATTATTATTATTATTATCATAACATAACTCATGGATTTATCATAATATCATTCATATACATTTCCTTCCATTAAAGTATATCATTTGAACGATCCATCTTCCCATAAAAGTCAATATCCCATATATTCCCCAACATGTTGCGTTGTGTCAACAACATGGGCGCTCCCTAAAGCAGTCATAGTGGTGTACTTTTCCGTATTATTCACAACGTTACTTATTAATTTTGTTCTATGATTACACGCGACTATGATTCTACCCTTAAGTTCCCAAACTTCTCTGTTCTATTTCTTATACTTAGCCTACTGATTTTTCCACAATTGAATGTAGTCATGTGCCATGTTTGGATTAGGTTTTGCAAATAGTTGTGGAAATGAGAAAAATATAGGCTAGAAGAGGTGTTTATCATCTGAATTTAGCTTTTAAACCTCCGTGGAGAGTTAAACAGCGGTACATTGGAAATTATCTTACCATTAATATGTTTTCGGTGAAAAAATCCGCACTCATATACAACACAAAACAAAGATTAGAACTGTTACATGACTCTGAATAAGCTAACCTGATCAAGAAAGTGTAGATTGAATGAACATATTCGAAATATAGGTGTCTACTTAAATAATATAGTCGATGACTGATTATTGGACTTAATAGATATAAATGTTAATTGATCCTTTCCACTGTATAATGTCCATAACAGACATTTATCTAGTGTCCCGGTAATAAAATTGAACGCCCAATTTATGACACTTGTCTCTAAACCTGAAGTCATCTCCATTTCTTGAGCATGTATTCAATATTTCGCACAAAGACAATTCTTGAATATTGCACAAATGCCAAACGATTATTTTTTCTCGTTATATTATACACCCTGTCTAACATTATACATGCGGTAATGTTGAAATAATTAGAGAACATTCAAACTTCAAAAAAGAAATCGAGAATTAGTCAGCACAAAGGGACTATTAAGACATCGTGAACAATATCACTATGTTACTGTTAAACCATTTCGAATTTACTTGTCTCATCACAAATATTCTGAGGATGGATTTTAAAAAAATCATTCGTTTCAATTCATCTAACTAACGAGTATGGTAAATTCGACCATATTCAGTTTTTACTTTTTTCATATCTAACGAGAATTCTCGACAGCATTTTCGTTTTTATTTCCGAGACACAGTATGCATGTATGATCATTAACCTCAGATTCGTGATACAACCACCACTACTAAACGATGTCATTCACTCCTCAAAACGACTGTGTAGGAGAAGTAGATGTCACCTCACATAATATGTCAAACAAAAAGTCTTATTTTCCATTCCATGAAGTGACTTGGGGAATTTAAGATATCACAATTTTAAAGATACTACTAAACTATCATATGCCAGATATGCACATGCGTTTGTTTGATTAGTTTTTTTAATCTGTTTTCCCCCTCCTTGCAAGCCAGAAGGGGGAAAAATAGTATAACAACGAAATGGCATGCGATTAATGTTCAAAATAGGAAAAGTTTTGAAACAATTAATCATCTCAAATTATGATTCATTATCCTTCGGACGATTACAAATAAAACATGTATATCATGACAAAGTCATTGCATTTTTCTAAAGAAGAACAAAAAGGTCAACCCCTTCCCCTGTCTTTCTGTGAGAAAATTGACTAGAATAGTCCTCAAAACGAAAACATTATTCAACCTACAATAAAAAGGGTATTTGTTATTTCGATCTGATCTTTGCTTGTACGCCGTCTGATTATAAATGTGTGGGCGTCGGAGCTCTTGTTCCTTATACATCTTGCAGCGATGCGGAGATGGAGACCGTATTCGGGATTTCTGTTCTTCCAGTTGTACCTTTCTTCACCTTCACATCCACCAAACCCTGTAACCATGGAGATGGCTTCGGAATATCTGCCCACCGACGTCGGAATACGCAGAGGGAGATTTGACGGAAAAGTGGCTGTTTGAAACAATAGATGAAGGGATTGATGCAAGAATTGATGGAGTACACGACGGCCGTGAATTTGAAATATTTCACGTAACAAGATTCAAAGAGCACACAAAAAGAGTTTGGGAGGACGCAGATGAAATATCCACAAACTACCATAAAAAGATTCTTTGTGATTTCAATCTCACGTTTATCTATAGTCATTCGCATGCTAGAAGACTGTGGTTCCTGGGAGCTTTCAGGCTTGTCGTCGTAAAACTGGAGGAGGTTGCGATGCTGCCTCCTGACATACAGGTAGATCCGCACATAGCAAGATATAATGATGGAAAAAGTCGTGGCAAACAAAACCTCTTCGAAGATGTGTACCATGCGGAGCTGGAGCTTGGTTCCATCAAACACACAGAAGTAGTTGGCGGCGTTGTACCCGAGACGTCCAAAGCCTAAGGATGTTGGCAGGACAATCGACAAAAGCGGCGCCAGCCACGCAAACGCTACCATCATGATGATATTTCGTCCCTTGTACAGCCGCATGTACCTCGTTTTGGGACGGGTTATGAGGACAAACCGATCAACGCTGATCAGTGCAAGATGGGCCACACTTGCAACGAACGCTATAACGCATACCCCACCTGTCATTTGACACACCCATTCTGGCAAAGGCCAACCATCCAGGTTTAATAATGCCACAATTTCAAGACTCAGCATGCTGCATCCGATCAGGTCGGAGAGGGTCAGACTCACCACGAAGACGTTGGTGACGGTCTGAAGCTGGCGAGACAGTGAGACGAGCAGGATGACGAAACTGTTGCCGAGCACGCCCGTTATTGTGATTAAGGCGACTACACAGGCCAAAACGCTGTTGCTGATAACCAACTCCAAGTCATCATACGGGTCGTAGATGCTGCCGATAAAGGTTGAATTCACCGTGATCTCTGCCATCCCTGTATATGAAACATTTAAACCCGTTAACTTTTCTTAAATGCACTCGAATCTAGAAGACAGGAAACAAAACAATTACTATGGCACTTCACATCATGTCCTTAAGCCAGTTGAAAGTTGAGCATTATTATCTTAACCACCAAAAACTGATAATCCATGTGATATATCATAACAGAAAAAAACCCTCGAAACTGGACGTGAAAATGCACAACAGTCTCCATCCAACAAAATTTGGTCGTTTTATTTGTAGCTTTAAAGCACCTCAAAAATCTATAGACCATCCATATCATATTAATCAATGAAAGTCTGGTGATATCATATTCATGACGAAGAAAATTCAGCAGGTGTTTACACAGCAAATTTATCAGGGAAGCATATCAGCACTGTTCAAGCGCTCCCTTTTTACAGAGAAAACTATGAAAAAAAGTATTTCCAGCATTTTCAAAGATAAGTTTAGTTAATATATCAAAAACGTAATGTTGTATAAGAAATTCAAACATTTCTAAAATTCTAAAGGTCATTGTCCACAAACTGATCACAGCGATTTCGAGATTTTGATACATATATCACAGAAATATTAAGTAACTTGCAATGAAATATTGAATCTTGAAAAGCCAAATCCGTAACTCTCTCCAAATTCTACTTGAGGTACTCTTTATCAATTTATTTCCTTTCTTAAAATGGTCTCTTAATGAATAATAGCTTTCATTATTGGTGCTGTGAATACCACTGAAGCATACTCCTTACCTAAAGATTCTTCTTAGTTTTCGGGCAGATGATCAGCTGTAACAATATTATCGAAAATGATGGAAAATCAACTGATGAGCTGTTTGATCCCCAGCAGTTGCTCTCACAATTGCTGCAAGTCTGAATTTCCAACTCCTGTTAACCTGAATAATTATAAGCCGCGTTCCCGAAGACATACGATTGGCTCTTGGCAGTGACGCATGTAATTTGAATACGCGAACTAGCTTTATCTGTACACACACGGAAACTGTGAACTTCTTGAATCAAATGACTTGAAAGCATAGTCACTGTGGAAGAAAAATTGTGAAAAGAACTTAACGCCACATTTAACAAAGAGCTATTCCTCAACTACAAACTTTTCAAAAACAGATCGCACGGGAGAAAAAGAGGAAGGGAGAGATCTCGATAGAAATCGAGAGAGATTGAGAACCACGTGACACTTTGTGTATGGCCGAGGTTCGCCTTTGACTAATGTGAGGGGGAAATGGCTAGGTGTAAGATGGTATGACACGTCTTGGCTATTGCCAGTCCACTTCATTGTATGATTTGATATGATTTAATGCTGCAATTCATATATTATCATTACAGTACTATGGACTGTTGTAGAAGAATTTTTTTTTGACATCATGCTGGGTTCATATTGCTTCTAGTCAACAAATGATGAGTCTGTTCAGTTCAATTCAATTTAACTTAACCCGTTCCATACTGAATTCTGACATGCCCATAGACTTAACACGCAGGCCACCAAGTTCCCGTACAGAACGGGTTAATTCATTTCAAGTCAATTGAAATGAAATAACATAAAAAATGTAAAACACAATATACAAAGCAAAAATTCCACAAGGCATTTTGTTTTGATATAATTTAATTAGAAAATCGTTAGCAGTGGTATAAAGTGAATCATAGAAACGTATCTTAATAACATGTAAGCTCGTGAAGCAAAGAGTTCTTCCATTAAAGGGATTGTACAGTTTCAGTTGAGATGATGCTTCAGGTTTCTACCTTTTTTGATGACTTTTATGGAGATAACGAGAAACCTCTTATTAAAAATGTCAGAGCATATAAATTCTAAGAGGAATTCAAAGTTTATTTGATGAAAATTGGTTTTAAATTGGCTGAGATATCGAAAACAAAGCGATCGTAATAAAAGGTTGGTCCCACCTTTCATGAACATCGCTTTGTTTTTAACATTTTTTTTTTAGGGGGGATGTCTCAGCTATTTTAAAACCCATTTTCATCAAATAATCTTTGAATTCCTCTTGCATGCTCTTTATTTTCATAAAGCGCTTCCTAAGTATCTCGCAAAAAGTTAAAAGTTGAATTCTCACCTCAAACCAAAACTATTCCATGACCTTAAAACCGTGAATGTTTTTTTTTTTCCTTCTCTAGGTTCATCTATCTTTATGATAATGCTTCGGGACGTCAGATTTCTTGAAAAAAAGTCATACTATACATGGTATGTAGTAACAAAATTTGAATGCTGTGAATATTCTTGTTTGTATTGTTTTGTGTTATCCCGATTTCTTTTCCTAAATTGCCGTCTGCTGACCAGATGAAATCATCCATTTGAAACATAATCATCTGAAATATTGTCAATGGTTCAACCTAGACTAAACTCCGTTTCCGCATTCATTCTAGATTACAGTGACAATATGTAGGCAATCTTGCAGCTTTGCGTTCAGACAAATCCTCTCCCATTTTCCACACATTACTGCTAAACCATTATCATCAATGGCTATTGGAGGTGTCAATTTACATCCCTGATATTAACCCTATACTTACAAAAACTGAGAGTGGGGTATCTAGTATGAGAAGATTGCCAAAGCTCGCATATACAAAGAATTAAATTCACAGGTGTTCTCACGATTTACCCAATTGCACTTAGATCTGAGGGGAGCAAAAAATTTGTACTCTGCTAAGTAAGATATTTGAGCTGATGGCAGAATAAAAAAAAAAAAAACATTTCATTACACATATTACAAGAATATGATTTATAGTGAAATGGAAGGATCATCACGCAGATTTTTTTTTTTTTTTTGTCTGAGAAACAAGGATTTTGCTCAGTTAAGAAACATACTTTCACATGTACTCGTTCGTGACTTCAGCATTAGCTTACATAGTACACAAGGCGTAATCAATAATTCATCTCATCAAGACATGATCATGTGAAAATCATTTTTGGGTGTAAATATGTGCTTCAGATCTAAACAACGAAAAGAAAAGAACCCTTAATTATCTTTTCATTTGTATCAACTGATATTCCCACTAATCACCAAATTGACAGTTTGCGTCCAATATTAGAGGCGTTATATACCCTCAAATATTTATCTTTATTTATCATTTAAATGACACAGATGTTTTATTTCATTGATGTATTAGGCAGCACAAATCTACCCATCACTGGAGCTGTGCTATTGATGCCGAGCTGGTGGCTGCCATTGAAGTCGAGCGGTCGGTTGTCATTGATGACGAGTTCGGGAAGTCCTCACCCGTCATGATTTCGTCTGTCGGCCTTTTTGCTGTGATAATACGCTGTAACCAAGGAGAAAGTTTGGGAATCTCTGACCACCGACACTGGAACACAGAGAGAGATATTTGGCGAAAAAGTGGCTGCTTGAAACAATAGATGAATGGGTTGATGCAGGAATTGATGGAGTACACAACAGCAGTAACTTTGAAGTACTTCAGGTAGCATTTCTCCGTCAAGACGCAAAGCGTGTTGGGAAGGATGCAAGCGAAAAACCCGCAAACTACGATAAAGAGGTTCTTAGTAATTTCGATCTCTCGTTTATCGATGGTCATACGCATTTTGATCTCACTTTGCTCTGGTGCCATCGACTTGCCGGAGTTGTTCTTGAAGAGCTTCAATAAGTTGTGATGCTGAGTCTTGACGTAGATGAAGATTTTCAGATAACAAGTGCTGATGATCAAGAAAGTCGTGACAAAAAGGACCTCTTCTATGACGTATACAATTCTTACTTGGAACTCGTTACCATCAAACGTGCAAAAGTGATTAGCAGCGTTGTATCCTAGACGTCCAAATCCCAAAGCTGGAGGGAGAACAATAAAGAAGAGTGGACATAACCAGGCGGATGCGACCATGACAAACACGTTTCTGCGGTTGTATATCTCCATATATCTGTTTCTAGGGCGAGTGATAACCATGAATCTATCCACACTTATGAGCGCCAGATGAACAATGCTTGCTTTGAACGCGATAAGTAGGACTCCACCTGTCATTTGACACACCCATTCTGGTAGAGGCCAACCTTTCAAGTGTAAGAGCGCCACTGCCTGCAGACTCTGCATGCCGCATCCGATCAGGTCGGAGAGGGTCAGACTCACCACGAAGACGTTGGTGACTGTCTGGAGCTGGCGAGACAGGGAGACGAGCAGGATGACGAAACTGTTGCCGAGCACGCCGATGATGGTGATGAGGCAGACGATCGAGGTGAGAATCGTGTTAGTAATTACCAGAGTTGAATTAGAGTATGGATCATCTCCTCTCCCAATGAGTGTTGAATTTGTTTTAATGCTGGTAGACACAGCCATTGGATCTCACCTGCAAAATGAAGAAGAAAAATACATTTAAAAACATTGTCGATAGCATCAATCACACTGTTCTTTGAACATTTCGATCAAACAAAGATGCACTTAAAACCATTTTTTTGTACTTGTCATTGAATAATCTGTGGAAATGATGAATCATATTAAGAACACTCACAACTAAGTTTTCGATGTTAGATATACTAGATATGGAATCACTGATGAATTGAGTCAAGTTTCAAGGAGCACATGATTATGATACACTGGACTTTACATCTTGAGGACATGCATCTCCAAAAATATTCATGAGAATGTCAGCACATTTCCATTCAGTAAAAGTTCATTTTTTCTTCCTGATCTCTTGGAAAAGAAAGTTCAAGCTCTCTCTCTCTCTCTCTCCCTCTCTCCCTCTCTTTCTCTGGCTCATGTAAGTGATATTGTATAGTTCTTTAGAACTCATTCACATAAGTCACTTCGATTAAAGAAGTGCATTACTGAAGGAAAAAAACAACAACAACTCACCTTGCTACTTATCTGACTGGTCCAGAAAATAAGGCGGCAGCTTACTCGATGTATGATGACACAGCGGAGTAGGGATAAAATGATCACGTGTAATACCGGTCTTGTGCTGAGTCCTTCTGAGACAGAGTACGTTTAGATCGTAATGCATCGACGATTTATAGTGGGATGGCAAGTCTGTACATTATCGCTGCAAATTCATCCAATGAGCGATTACCACAATCCCCAATCTGATATTAGATATTGTGTTTGAAGACACAGGTATGAAAAGGACTGAACACATAGTGAATTTCACACAAACGCACATAAAAATTGCATAACATTACTTAAAGGACAAGATCAACTTAACATACATGTGGATGAGTGAATGTAGCAATATCAGTAGAACACATCAGTGAAAGTTTGAGGAAAATCGGACAATCCATTCAAAGTTAAGAATTTTTAAAGTTTCTGAGCAGTCATTGCGGGATGAGAAGACTACAGTGTGTGAGGTTACATGCATCATATGCATAGCACTATGTACAGAAAATATAAAGAGAATTCCACAAAATGTCTTTTTTCGGAAAAAGTATACATTCCCTCTACTTGTTACTGACGTATGTTAAGAGTAACATTATTCCCCCCCCCCCCCCTCCCTGCTTTCTGAGACAGGCAGGTCAAGTGCTTGTATGCGAGAAAGGTGAAAATATGTTGAATTGTCTTTATATTTTATTTGTATTGTTCTACACATGTGACATAACAAACTGTAGTAGTCTTCACATCCAGCGATGGCGGCACTGAAACTTCAAAAATTCATAACTTTTAAGCGGATTTTCCGATTTTTCTAAATTTTCACCGATGTGTTCTATTAATATTGATGCATTCACTCAATCCACATGCATATCAGAGTAAACACGTCCTTTAACGATCCACAACACGACATATCCGCATCACACTGTCAAGCCAGCAGCATTTCAAAATGAGTATTTGTAATGAATTTGTAAAGGTATGTGATATGAAATGTTGAACTATGGAGACAATAAATACCTGTTTGGGGTCCAAAAAAATTGAAATGGGTATGAATCGAATAAATTCATATTTCAATTCATAACTCGGATAAAAAATAAATAAATAAATAAATAAATGACACTCATGTTACTGTACGTTGCCATGAAAGATGAATTTTAATCCGACCATCTAACCCCATCCAACCAATTTGGAATGTAAAGCAGACTGCCCAATTCTTAGAACAGATCACACACAAATTATTTTCAAGCTACACAAAATGCATCACCATTATTACATAATGTGTTTACATCACGTTTCCAGTTATGATGTGTCTGTGTGTCTTAGACCCCGTTTACAGTGCGAGGCTCGGCCGCGGCTCGGCCCAGCCCCGCTTTAGTGTAAACGCGCAAAAGGCCAAATGCGAGGCCAAAATTGGCCTCGCGTTTGGCCTCGCTCTGGAGGTGGTCTCGGCCGCGGCCGAGCCCGGCCTTTTAACAGTGTAAACGTGAACTGGGCCAAATGCGCGGCCAATTTTAGTCTGGCTTCCAAACCCTCTGCCTGCACTATTTCGCTGTTCAGGATATTAACCCCCTCAAGGTCGAAAACTAGTATAGTTTAAAGTGGTTTTGTCCTGCAAAGGATTTTTTCCTTCGGCAAAGGCCTTTGCCCGAACGGCGACTTCGTCGCCACGGAATTCATTTGGCAAAGGGTCTGAAAACCAGGCAATACCAAATTGCATTTGTTTACAAGCAGATCGCCACTACGACAACATATTGAAAGGTTTGAATTAAAAGCGCGGCCGAGCCCGGCAGTGTAAACGGACAAAATTGCGGGGCCCGGCCTCGCAATTGAGGCTGGGCTCGGCCCAGCCCCGCTTCAGTGTAAACGCGCAAAGGCCAAATGGGGGGCCAAACTTGGCCTCGCTCTGGAGGTGGTCTCGGCCGCGGACGAGCCGCGGCCGATCCCAGCCTTTTCTCAGTGTAAACGTAAGCTGGGTCAAATGCGCGGCCAATTTTAGTCTGGCTTCCAAACCCTCTGCCCGTACTATTTCGCTATTCAGGATATTAACCCCCTCAAAGTCGAAAGGTTTGAATTAAAAGCGCGGCCGAGCCCAGCAGCGCAAACGGACAAAATTGCGGGGCTCGGCCGCGCAATTCTCGCTATCGCCAATGACGTAAAAAGTACCCGGATGTGGCTTTTTCGTCAAGATTTAGTGCACTTGGTAGCAAGGGCACTTCCGGCGCGGGGCATAATTTGCACAACGCTAGCGTGCGCGTACGTGTACCTTACCTATAGCGCAGCGCTGACCACGGATACTAGTACAGTAGGCCGCTGTACCGCCCGAGCCAGCGAGTGTGGCCAGGCCTGTCATACTCGTACACTGTAGTCCCCTCCGGCGGCGGCCGGCTTTGCATTAGCCACTGCATGCACGCAGCGCATAAGCTAACACATACCGGTACAGCGATCATGCGATCGATGTGCACATCACAGATAAGTCATCTCTGCATACGCTGAAAATATGCTGGAAAATATTCACCCACCTGGATATACAGTATATCGTCATGGAATGCCCATCTTCTTTCTTTATTTGTTCTCTGTCGAAATGTCGCGAACACAATCGGGAACGAACCGTGATCTCGAACTTATCCTGTCTCCGAAGCAATTTCTTCCGAGTAAGTACGTACAATGTACGTACATGTACGTAGGCACTAGGCCTACTACCTAGCTAGTGCTACTAGCAACTACCACTACCAGTAAGTCGCGCGTGCACGTACTGCGCTGTGGAGTCACCCGCAAACTTCACCCACGCGGCCACGTCACGTCTCGCATGCCAGTAAGGGTCCTATTTCTGCAGATTTTTTTCATTTATTGTCGTGCGAACAACACATGGCAGCTTCGCAGCAACAACCAATAGTCGTATTAACAGCAATTTCTTAAGAATGGAGAAATTTCAAATCATATTAAAGCTGTAATTCAAGTCGAGAAAACCGGAAGTACACGTAGAATACAGTCGGTTGTGTGTGTAAATAGCATTAGTCACGTATCACGCGCGTACGAACGGAAGTGACTTTGCTACCGGACTATCCCATAATGCACCGTAAATGACGCTTAAATCAACATCCGGGTACTTTTTACGTCATTGGCGATAGCGAGAATTGAGGCCGGGCTCGGCCGCGGCTCGGCCCAGCCCCGCTTCAGTGTAAATGCGCAAAAGGCCAAATGCGAGGCCAAGATTGGCCTCGCATTTGGCCTCGCTCTGCATGGAGCCCGGCCTTTTCTCAGTGTAAGCTAAACTGGGCCAAATGCGCGGCCAATTTTAGTCTGGCTTCCAAACCCTCTGCCTGTACTGTTTCGCTGTTCAGGATATTAACCCCCTCAACGTCGAAAACTAGTATAGTTTAAGGTGGCTTTGTCCTGCAAAGGATTTTTTCCTTCGGCAAAGGCCTTTGCCCGAACGGCGACTTCGTCCCCACGGAATCCAGTTGGCAAAGGGTCTGAAAACCAGACTATACCAAATTGCGTTTGTTTACAAGCAGAGCGCCACTACGACAAAATATTGAAAGGTTTGAATTAAAAGCGCGGCCGAGCCCAGCAGTGTAAACGGACAAAATTTCGAGGCTCGGCCCCGCAATTGAGGCTGGGCTCGGCGGTGGCTCGGCCCAGCCCCGCACTGTAAACGGGGTCTTAGAAAACTTTAATAAGTACTTTAATTGCATTTTTATGTGCAGAAGTTCATGTCCGTGGGTTTACCATCTACATTGAAAGTATACATCAACATATCTATCCTAAAATATTGAAGATAAATAACAATTGATTACAAGGCTACGACGTCAATCTAAAGAAAACTACTAAGCACTTTCTCGTACCATATTAAATAATGATTTACTGCGCCAGGAATATCTGCTGCAGCGATTGTTCCCAAAACAAGTTTAGTTCAGGAATATATGTTATGCTTAGCAAGCTAGAGAGAAGTAGGTATACGTATTATTCACATAAAGTGTTAATGTTTGAACGTATTGCTTTTTGTGAAGAATGATTTCATAGATCGATAGAAAACTGGCTCTTGTATAATACATGCTATCAAAGCTAGTAGAAAATTTCAAGATATACATACACAAGAGAAAACGGGGCATTTCATCATGGTTTGAAAATTGTCTGAAAATAATGGTTTCCCGTATAAAAGGGAGAAAAGCACTATTCCTGAGAAAATGATTACTTTCTACCACAAATTTAATTCTGACGCGTAACAATAAATAAGCTTTGCAAAGACAATTTCACCAATATTGCACACTCCTTACAGTTCTTCGTGTAACGTTTAACAAATTAAATCAAGTTAAAATCAAACACTTAAACAAGACTAGACATTTTTATGATAGGTTGACGACAAAGATATGTGGAGTGTTTGTTTTTTTCTAAGTTTGATACCTTACTTTCTCATCAAGTTTAATTAAAAAAAGATATTCACGTCTATATCATGAGCATGCTCTGGATCCTGCAAGTTTGACAATTTATCAGCCTTTCTAACGTGTAACATACATATTACAAAGCCAGAATAAAAATATAATCACGTCATAGGGACATATAACATCCAATTTTCTCTTTTATCATCAGATTATCGCTTGATCATATTTTTGATTGAAGTTTGAATGAGTCTAATTAGTATCAAATTCAATTAGATGTGCTTCTAGTTCATGGATATAATCACAACAGCTTTTCATCCCCAAATTTGTAATGTTCTCGAACTTATATTTAGGTTGTTTGTTTTGACATTGACAGTTCGCCAGTTGAAATTACAGACACATTATTTGGTATGTCATCATTTTTCATCACTTCTGTCTTTTTGTTCTTTGCTATTAGGCCCTGTAACCATGGAGATGGTTTAGGGATCTTTGACCACCGACATCGGAACACACAGAGGGAAATTTGACGAAAAAGCGTTTGCTTGAAACAGTAGATGAATGGGTTGATGCAGGAATTGATGGAGTACACAACAGCAGTAAATTTGAAGTACTTCAGGTAGCATTTCTCCGTCAAGACGCAAAGCGTGTTGGGAAGGATGCAAACGAAAAACCCGCAAACTACGATAAAGAGGTTCTTAGTAATTTCGATCTCTCGTTTATCGATGGTCATACGCATTTTGATCTCGCTTTGCTCTGGTGCCGCAGACTTGCCGGAGTTGTTCTTGAAAAGCTTCAAAAGATTGTGGTGCTGGGCCTTGACGTAGATGAAGATTTTCAGATAACAAGCGCTGATGATGGAGAAAGTTGTAACAAAGAGTACCTCCTCGATAATGTACACGATCCTCAGCTGCAGCCTCGTTCCATCAAACACGCAGAAATGGTTATCTGCGTTGTACCCTAGGCGTCCAAACCCTAGAGCTGTCGGGAGGACAATTGCCAAAAGCGGACTTAGCCAGGCGAAGCAGACCATGAAAAACACGTTTCTGCTACTGTATATTTCTTTGTACTTCATTCTCGGGCGGGTGATAACGATGTATCTGTCAACGCTGATCAAGGCAAGGTGGACGATGCTCGCTTTGAAGGCGATGAGGGTGACCCCACCCACCATTTGACACACCCAATCAGGCAACGGCCATCCCTCAAGCGTCGTTAGCGCCACCGCATCGAGGCTGAGCATGCCACATCCGATCAGGTCGGAGGTGGTCAGACTGACCACGAAGATGTTAGTGACGGTCTGGAGCTGGCGGGACAGGGAGACGAGCAGGATAACGAAACTGTTGCCGAGCACGCCGACGATACTGATGACACAGACGATCGAAGCGAGAATCCTGTTACTGATGACCAGGGTCGAATCAGAGTATGGATCATAAATGCTTCCGTCAAGGCTTGAATTAATCGTAGGCATGATGTCAAAAATGTAAATTCCTGAAATAAAACGATAAACAGTAAGTCAGTGATTAAGCTCGCTTCTCAAGTGAGTGTTTGTTTTCGTGTTTGTTTTTTCTTTTTACTTCACATAGATTGATAATGAATGTAAAATTGCGATGGGATGAAAATCTGATATATACGCAGTGTGATTATCATCTCGCATCGCAGAACCATAAAGTTGCACTGGGAAATTTGTTGGGATAGGTTGGCTATGTTTGTGGGTCAGCTGTGTTGAGTTCCTCGTTTAACATGTATATTGTTTGTGGGTCAGCTGTGTTGAGTTCCTCGTTTAACATGTATCTTTATCTTAGAGCGTGTTTCTACTGAGAGCACCTCACATCCCTGGCATCGCCACGAATTTTGTCCAACGCAGCACCTCGTATTTTATGACCATTCGAGCTGTTTCTACTGAGCGATAAAATACGAGGTGATGCAAAGGTGACGTGCAAATGCGGCGATTCCGGAAGTCAGGTATTTTTAAGTCACAGATTTGGGTCACGCGCGCACTGCCTGTTAATACGATCCGAACCCTGCCTGCTTTGCTCAAGGAAGCTTGCCTAGTACCTCCTTGCTTTGCTACAACTGCGTCGGCTATTTTTTGATTAACCATTTCTCTTCGTCTTCCCATCCAATATACCCCGAACTAACATACTGGTATCCTGCCACTGACTGATGAGAAATCTTTGGAGATCGAGGGTCCAGTTGAGATTTTCTCAAGGCTGCGACATACTAATGTGGTACTCTCGCGATTCGAGACAATATAAAATTAAATAACGCGGTGTAAAATCAAGTAAGTGATGAGGGCTTAGAAATGCAATAAGTTAGGCTGTTAATCACGCGAACAACAGGCGATGAATGCCACAATTCACATGTAACGTAACGTATAGGGCCTATAACACATACACAGGCGAGTTGGTACCAACAAAGCATGATGCGAACACGGTCGCTGTGTGTACACACGTATTTTGTACACATGTGTGCGATGAACCGATTGAAAAGCGCGGGGAGAAATTCTAGACGTCCGATACACCACGAATTTCGCTACCCGGTGTGTTTCTACTGAGAATCGTCCTTCGCGTCACCACGCATCGACCACCTCAATAGATGGACGACGGAGCACCTCGCATCAGCCGGCATCGGCCACTACCAGATCTGTTTCTACTGAGGAAAAATTCGAGGTGTCACCACGCATCGGCCGGTATCGGCCGGCATCGGCCGGTATCACCACACATCGGCTGGCATCACCTCGAATTTTCGTCGCTCAGTAGAAACACGCTCTAGTAAGTAGTCCTTCAAGTTTTTTTTGTCAAAAATTTGAACATAACTGGAAGTACCGTTCTGTTGATTTCTTTTCTTTTTAGATTTGTAAATCTATACTTTTTTACTGTGATGTCTTTCTCAGTTACAATTGACAACTCTTCTCTGTTTTTTTTTTAATGGTCAACGATTGCAACGATTGCAACTCGGGGGTAGAATCAATATCCAGCTGTGCAAGGTTACAGTAACTGAATGTAATATAATGGTATTAATGATCAAATAATTTTTTTTTTTGTAAATACATGTATTATTAATCTTCAGTAATGTTTGTGTCATGACCTATAATGCGCATTACGGATTGAATCCCATAGCAAGACAAGAATGTCGATGTTCTATGACAGATTTCTTCTTTTTTTTATCAATTGTCACCTTCTGTTCATCGTAATGTATGAAAGTTCCGATCATGAATTTTCATTGTTTGTACAGTTAATTGCACCTAAAAAAAAGATCTGTCATGGCACATATTGGATCCTCTGAATTTATGATCTCTTTCGTTCATTCAAGAATGTAGAAACCTATACTTTCATTAAAGTATACCTCTGAAAATAACTTCAAAAGTGGCTTTTTTTGTTTGTTTGTCAGGAGACACTTTGAATGCATGGTAAGTTGTCCCGAATTACCTACATTTTGTTGCACGTATGCATTGACTTATTTGATTTTGTGCACTCCCCTTCTTCAGAAGAAAGCGGTGAACAATGAAACTCACATGTCATGGAAGCGTTGTCACTGTATTGGTTATCACAGAGACCGAGTATAATAGGCTACCAGCATTATAATACAGGTTTAATGAATATATTACATAACAGGACCCTTGTCGAGAGGTCAAACCTGGTATTTAGATTACACCTCCACGGATTTTCATGCCAATTTTCTACTCAATAATGGTACGCCCCACAATGAGTAACTGAGACAGGTACACACAGAGAGACGAAAGTGCCTGGCACCAGTTGATCAGGCTATTTCTTTTTCTTCTTCTTCTTCTTCTTCTTCTTCTTCTTCTTCTTCTTCTTTTTGATAGTGTAATTACAATTGATTCTGTTGAAATGCCCGAAGGCATTAGTTGCTCGGAAAAGGAAGGGGAAAAGCGATAAAAAAGCCTGAATATTAAACCTTGCATGATATTGTAGTCATTCTTCAGAAGTAGTGACTATCCTCAGTCATTCTACCGCGGAAAGTACAATTTCTAGTTTACAAATATACTTGTAGGGTTCTCGAGTAGTATATCATACAATTCGAGACAAAATTTGAGTGTTGCACGTTGTATTATAAGTCATGTATATTATCGTTGTTATATCATCAACAGCATTATATGCGAGGGATTAAATTTTGAAAGATCTTTCGGACGTAAAGACCACATCAAACCAGATGATAGAAGACTCCTTTATATAGTACATGATGGACCCAGATTGTGAAAACAGGAGACAAAAAAAAAAATATCCCCAGCACTGCATTTGGGTTTCAATGCACAGAGCAAGAACCCGGAGCATAATACAATTCAGATTGACTGAAAATTCACCAGGAAGTGGAAATACCATTCTTAAAACATAAGAAAATGTTTTTGTTTGCCTTTTCCAAGAGAAAACAAGTGCAAAAAGGGGGTGCTGCAAACGTCTCTCATTGAACACGTTGGTGAATAAATTGTATGTTTTAACAGAAATTGCTCGTGCAACAACCTAATACCTCGAAAAGCCGGTGACTTTTAAAGGGATCAGAGCTTTGAGGACACATGAAGACAAACAATGAGGTAATTTGCTTGCTTGAAATGTTTGAGGTACTGCCATGAAATTTCTGTCTTCTTGTTTGTTTTTTTGTTTTGTTTTTTCCCAGAAAAAAAGTCCTGATATCATAGTCTTCCTAACCTTCGGACAATCTTTATTTTTTTATTACATTAAACCAGTGGGCCCTAGCACTTTGGTTATAAATGCCCATACATATGTAATTTTAAAGAGGTAGGCCCTTTATATGTCTACTTTATTGTCCAAACACTCTTGTGCACCCAATTTCTACACCTGAATAAAGAAGGACAGTTAGGGCACATTTTTGCCAAAGAATATCATCACAAGACAAAAGGGTCCTAAAAATGAACACTGGACCTTTCTCGGAAGTCAAAAACCATTACACGTCACATATTATTATGCTCCACGGCGAGCACATCTGTATAAGTTCGAGGACAACGTTTTAACAAAATCTTTTTCGACGAAAATCTGAGTAATTTCACCAAAGAAACACAAACATTTATGTTCCTGGATTTAACATAACACAGAATACCTATTACGATCTTGATGATCATTATTACTCTTTTAATGTTTGGTCTGCATATATCTTCCCTCTCAAGGGAGTTTTGTACAGAACATTGTCAGGAAGGGGGAAAATACAACCAAATTGAGAAAACTAAACAAATTATGATATTAGCCTTAGCTGAAAAAAGGTCAACACGAAGAAGAAACTCGAACACTAAATTCTAAAAAGTCTTCTTCTCACCTGACGGCCCAGCAGGGTAATCCGGGAAGTCGAAATAATATTCTCACTAGAAATCAAACCTGAAGCTACGGTTCATGTTTCACGGACTTCTTCGTCTTTGCATGTTGTGCAGGTCCCTTATATCTGGACACCATTCCACAATTCTCGCTGTCATGCAAAATTAATTCGTGTTGCGTCCAATGAACGACCGTCATGGAGCTGCGCCATGGAACGACATCTTCTCCTCCTTCTCCTGCGCGCATGCGCATCAGTGGATGAACTGAAGTAAAACAGAAGTGTACTGGCTGCTCGTTTTGTTGTATAGAATCCGTTCTGGTGATTGATTTAGCTGGTGAATTTATCTGGCTACCTTTCCTTTTCTCTGCCTACATCTCTGTATTCCTGTCAGTGACAAGCGCTGAACATCCACGGATAGGTTTTTTTTCCCCCTTTTATTGGCAAGACCTGTTCGTTTTAGAACGGCATGATCGTGTTGACGTTGAATCATTCATAATGATAAAAATACATACATCTTTTCAAAACAGCGAATGATTTTGCTTGCAGTTTGAGTGTCAGTTTCAGTTTGCCTTATTTCTCCAGGTGTGCACGATGACTACGACAAATAATTGATGTTCACATTAGAATATAAATGAGTAGGTCTACTAGAAGAAATTTAGTGATACCTGTATACACGATTATGAAGGTATCGATGAGCAACCTGCTTGACTGGAATGACGGATTCTGGGCGATATAGTATCTTATAATTCCCTGTTATTCGTTGACGAGATTTGCATCCTGCTGTTCAAGTGAAGTGACGTGACATACTTGGACGTGCACTACCTGTGATTCCTATGGATAGAACGGAACCACATGTTTCCATCTTATTCATAAAAAATGGAATGTTTGGCTTCTGCACATACTGAATGGTTACATAACACACAACACTATACTGTGCTGATCTTTATCTTGTATTTATTGTAACACGAGTTTCTGTCATGCTAAGGTTTGGATGGTAAGTTTGTGACATGGTGAAACCCTTTGAGCCGGATTCACGTTGGTCCATGGTTTAGATTAAAAAAACCATGCATGGTTAGATTTAAACCCTCTTCAATTTAAACCCCCTTTGTGAATTCGTGTTTTTGTATGCGTGGACTGCCAGCTGACACAAAACCCTAAAGCGTTGCACATACAGTCTAGATTCCCTGCACAGAGAGCGTTGATAAGAAAAAACAAAACAACAACAACAACACAAAGGGAAACATCCCTTCACTTTTTCATTTCATTTCATTTATTTTACAAATCAGGACGCAGGTTCAAAGTGTCAAAGAAGAAGCAAAACCTAATAACCTGTCAAGGCTGCTCACTGATAATGAAAAAAAGATAACGATCATGTGTCTTGAGGTGGGACTAGAACAAAACAAAAACTATTGATTAATGTAGCACTTTAATCAATACTAATGGATCTATTACAGGAACAGCATCATTACATTGCATCTTTATGAATTCACTATGATATTCACAATGTTTTCCCTTGAATGCATGTAGACATATTTATAAGCATCTTTCTTAATAGTTTTTGGGAGACTGGTCCACATTGTTGAGCCAAAATATCTCAATGTGCATCGCGTGAAAACTTATAACTGGAAGTTCGATGTCTTGTTATTTTCCGCCTGTCTTGTACAGTACTCATTTACCTCAATATTTGTTTGTTTGTTTGTTTGTTTGTTTGTTTTACAAAATCGAAAACAAGAGAGCATCTCCACAATACACAATACAAAATACATGAACACGCAGTTAAAGTTCTTCTTCTTCCTGCCTGTTTGCATTATGTACAGTCCGCCGCTAGCGTATTATCGTGCCTCGTTCTTGTCAAGTGTCGGGTGTAGGCCTACATTGTGCCGTTTTGTTAATTTCAAACATTTTTTTTTTAAATAAAGATTCAGCTTTCCAAACAAAGGGTAGAAAACTAATGTGGTCTTGAATTTGTTATGATTCTTATTTTACGCTTCTGAAGAATTTGAATTCTATTCAAATGACATAATCATTAGTCGATGTATTTTATATTGTGAATTCTTTGTTTATGAGATATAACCTTTACATTTACTGTAATAATTTTGATTCTAATGAGTTGTGAAAAATAACGACACAAATATAGATAAAATGATGTTTCCCCTTCAAATTGATGATAGATTTACTTCCTCAAAGCTATGATTTGTATCTGTATTCTTCAGTATAAGAATACGACTGACACAAAGAGAATGAGTAATTTACTGAAATCATTGCACCCACATTTTTCGCAATAAAATAAGACAATCAGAGAATGTTACAATCTGGCATCTACCAAACACTGTTTCCATCCACAGGGTAGAAAATACAGAGACATTTTTACTCGATCCTGAATTTATGTCCTTCAGCCTACTACTGGAAAGAGTAAAGCGCCCCCCCCCCCAAGAATTGCATAGCATTGTTACTGAGATGGGATCCTGAAATTCCCTAGGATTCTACAAACATGGCAAAAAAAAAAAACACACCAACCAACAACAAACAAACAAACTACGCAACATCATTTAGGGGTGTTGCAGGAATAGAGCTTATAAATTTCCTTCATTTCTTTAAAAAAGGCATTTTACATGTGTATTTATCTTTACATATTTACATACAGAATTTGTGTCTTTGAGTTACATCGAATGAATCACCATGATTACATAATATGTTTACATCACGTTTCCAGTTATGATGTATATGAGCGTCTTCTCAGAGAACTATACTACTTTCATATGTATGTGCATTCATATCCATGGGTTTACCGCCTACAATTGGACGTATGTATTTGCATATCTATCTCGAAATATTACAGATAAACAACAATTGATTACAAGGCTAAAATGTCAAGTAACGAAAACTACTAAAACCTTCCCCTTACTACTAGTATCTTAAATGGGAATTTAATTCGCCCTGTTGTAAGTTCAGGAATATAATGCTTAGCAAGCTAGAAAGAACTACGCATACCTACCACCGAAAGTAGTGCTTTTTGTGAAGGCTAATTTCATAGATCGACAGATAAACAAGATTCGCATACTAGCTTTTGTCTAATATGCTATCAAACTAGGAGTGCCTGGTAGAAAATTTCAGAAAATATACTTGCACAAGAGAAATCGGAAAATTTCAACATGGTTTGTGCCTGAAAATGTGTTCCCGTATAAAATGAAAAAACACCATTCTTGTGAAAATGAATACCATGTACAACAAAAACATGCATTTTTCTTTCTGACTTGTAACAATGAATAAGCCGTAACAGCAGCACAGTCAAATTTACAAATATTGCACAGTACTCGCAGTTGTTCGTGTAAATTTTAACAAATTAAATCAAATTAAAATCAAACACTGTAAGTGAAAGGGTACTCACATTCATATCTGAGCATGCGCTGGATCCTACAAGTTGGATAATTTTTCAGAGAACTATTTCACAGGGATTTACCTTTCCTCACGTTTAACATAAAATGTTTTTTAAAAAAAAGTATGATCACTAAGTGGGATATACGACATCAAATTTTCTCTTTTTTTTACCATCAGATTATTGCTTGATCATATTGTCAATGGTTTAAATGAGGCTATTCAGAATCATATTCAATTAGATGTGCTTCGAGGTGACGAAAATGATTAAAACAACTTTTGACTCAAAAATTCATAATTTCCCAAAACTTGCATCTAGGTAGTTTGTTTCGACACTGAGATTTCGCCCGTCGAAATCACAGACACATTATTTGATACGTCATCATTTTTCCTCACTTCTGTCTTTTTGTTCTTCGCTATTAGGCCCTGTAACCATGGAGATGGTTTGGGAATCTTTGACCAACGACACCGGAACACACAGAGGGAAATTTGACGAAAAAGTGGCTGTTTGAAACAGTAGATGAATGGGTTGATGCAGGAATTGATGGAGTACACAACAGCGGTGAATTTGAAATACTTCAGGTAGCATTTCTCCGTCAAGACGCAAAGCGTGTTGGGAAGAATGCAAGCGAAAAACCCGCAAACTACGATAAAGAGGTTCTTAGTAATTTCGATCTCTCGTTTATCGATGGTCATACGCATTTTGATCTCGCTCTGCTCTGGTACCGTAGACTTGCCGGAGTTGTTCTTGAAAAGCTTTAAAAGATTATGGTGCTGGGCCTTGACGTAGATGAAGATTTTCAGATAACAAGCGCTGATGATGGAGAAAGTTGTAACAAAGAGTACCTCCTCGATAATGTACACAATCCTAAGCTGCAGCCTTGTTCCATCAAACGCACAGAAATGGTTATCTGCGTTGTACCCTAGGCGTCCAAACCCTAGAGCTGTCGGGAGGACAATTCCCAAAAGCGGACTTAGCCAAGCAAAGGAAACCATGAAAAACACATTTCTGCTACTGTATATTTTCTTGTACTTGATTCTTGGGCGGGTGATGACGATGAATCTATCGACACTGATCAAGGCAAGGTGGACGATGCTCGCTTTGAAGGCGATGAGGCAGGTCCCGCCCACCATTTGACACACCCAATCAGGTAATGGCCATCCCTCAAGCGTCGTTAGCGCCACCGCCTCGAGGCTCAGCATGCCGCATCCGATCAGGTCGGAAAGGGTCAGACTCACTACAAAGACGTTGGTGACTGTCTGGAGCTGGCGGGACAGGGAGACGAGCAGGATGACGAAACTGTTGCCGAGCACGCCGACGATGGTGATGAGGCAGACGATCGAGGCGAGAATCGTGTTACTGATGACCAGAGTCGAATCAGAGTATGGATCATAGACATCAAGACTTGAATTAATCGTAGGCATGATGTCAAATGTAATTCCTGAAATAAAACGATAAACAGGCGTGTTTAGAAAGTCAGTGATAAAGCTAGCTTGTCAAGTGACAAGGGTTTTTTTTTCACAGAGATCGATAATGAATGTGAAAATTCGATAGGATAAAAACTAATATATACGCTTCAGTGAGTCAGTGATTAAAGGGGAAGGCTAGTAACTGATCAGTGGAAATGCTGGGAGATGATTGTTCCAATCCTTACGGGATTCATTCAAGAGTTCATTGTATATCTATTGTTGTGTGAAAATGATTTGCTTCAGAATGGTCTCATATTCAAGTAATGTGCAGTTTAATGCTTCCAGGTTAGCGTCCCTGGTCAGTGACGGAGCATTAATCTGCACATTACTTGAATATGAGACCGTTCTGAAGCAAATCATTTTCACACAACAATAGATATACAATGAACTCTAGAATGAATCCCATTAGGATTGGAACAATCATCTCCCAGCATTTCCACTGATTCCCACTGATCAGTTACTAGCCTTCCCCTTTAAGTTCACTTCTCAAGTGATAATTTTTTTACGTCACTTAGATCGATCATTTATGAAAAATTTTGATATGGTGAAAATCTGATACATTCGCAATGTGATTGTCACCCCGCCTTACCGAGCTAATAAAAGTTGCACTGGGTGATTGGATGGGATAGGTTGGAGTTCTTTGTTTAACGTGTATCTGAGCACTATAGTCCTATAGGTTTGCTTGTCATAAATCTGGACATGAATTGAAGTAACCTTTAGTGGATTTATCTATTTTTCTTTCTTTCAGTTTCATAGGACTACTTATATCTCTTTTTGTTACATCTTTCTCTGCTGCCCACGAATTGTGCACATTAAAATTGCATGACGACTCTTCATAATCATAAACTAACGACTGCAAGACTGGTAGGGTAGATACTTAGTCGTGCAAGGTTACAGTCAATGAATGTAATGCAGTTGTCTTAAAGATCGAGCAACTTTGTATAGGGATGACATTTGTTATCAGTCTTCAGTAACGCCACGAGTAACTGAGACATGTACACACAGTCGAAAGTGCCTAGTACCCATTGACAGTTGATCAAGCTGATATTTTGTTATTGCAATAGCCATTGATTCTTTTCAAATGGTCAAAGGCGGAAGGTTTGTCGAGATGCTGGGAAAGGTAAAGGGGAAAATCGATAAAAAAGCCTGAATATTAGACTGTGCATTGTATTCATTCTTCAAGAAGCAGTGGTTATCCTTGGCTATTCTTCATGTGAAAGTACAATTTGTAGTATATGAATATTTGTAGGGTTCTGGACCTGTATATTATTGAGAAAAGATTTTAATGTCTCTAGTGTACAGTGCGTATCAAAAAAGGAGAAGATAATCCAACTTTGGAGGGCTACTTTTTCCCCATAGCGGCAATACCTAATCATGTGGACAGATGCCATGCATGACTGAGCACATGAACATCAAAGACAAATTGCACTTTTTCAAGTTTGAGCGTTGTCGTGAAAAAACAAAACACGATTGAAATTACCTTACTGAATGGATGAGATCTGTCAATGAATTAACAGGCCAGCCTGCACAACTCTAGTTTTAGTTTTGTGTTTAGGGTTTCTCCTAACCTTTTATGTTCCATAAACCTTCATCATATAGCCAAGTTGTCAATAACTTGGTCACTCCCACAAAGGCTAACCCATTATCCATTTTCTCTTTTCACATTCAACACATGGTTTGTCGCTGCGAGCTATGATAATTGTGTTGAACATGAACAGAGAAAAAAAAGGGCTATATAAGTTATCGGAAAGGTGGACATGTTGAGGGTTATGGACCATAAAATGTTAGAAGAAACCCTATGCACAAACCCTAAACACAATCCTTCCCTCGTACAGGATGACCTATTTATTTGGCCACTTTTCTTTTGACAGATCTCATCCATTCAGTGAGACATTCATCGTTCATAACAGTCAAACTTGGAACAAGTGTTATTTGTCATTGCTGTCTTTGAAGTTCATTCGCTCAGTCATGCATGACATTTGTAAACATAATTAGGTATAAATGGAAACAGGAAGAGTTCCTCTTTTTCCACAATCAACATTATGCTCTACATAGCCGACAATTATGAAATAGTAGCTCTCCAAAGTTGAATTGCTTTTTTTTTCTGATACGCACTATATAATGTACGCTGTGCGTGATATTGTATTTCAAGTTCAAGTTCAAGTTTTTATTAAACACTTGGCATAAAACATACAAAGATACATCTTACAAAATAAGACAATACAAAGATCATGACACTTCATGTAAAGAAATTATGCTGTAACTAATCAGCAGAAAGGCCGAGGCCGTATATAAAAGCTGAGACCCTGAGACAATCATAACAATTATACATTTAACACACACACACACAAACTCAGACGCAGTAATCACATGACAGTATAACTGTATAGAATTAGAATGTACAGATTACCTGATCATACACACAATCAATGTTCTAATCATATAGATGATGTAGTTTTCTATGAAAATTATTGCACATTATTCAACAAATATTGTTTATATCTCCTTTTGAAACAGTTTAAACTTTGACTTTTCTGAATGGTTTCTGGCAAATGATTCCAAATGTGCGGTCCTGAGAAAAATACAGATCTCTTGTACACAGATGTTCTAATTTGTGGCAAATGGAAATTATTTACATTTCTTGTATCATATATAACAGTGAATACTTTTATTCAGTTTAAAACACTCTAGAAGAGACTTTGGTAATAAGTTGTTTTGGCAAGAAAGCATAAAAATTGCAACTTGAAATTTATACATATCATATTAAAATATTAAGAAACTTCAACTTTAAAAACAAAGGTCTTGTATGTGCAAGATACGGTGAATGGCAAATAATTCTGAAAGCCCTTTTTTGGAGTTAAAAAAGCCTGTTCATATTTTTCTAACTTGAATTTCCCCAAGCAGGTAAACAATAATTTAAATGAGGTACAATTAATGAAATTTCTTGAGGGAACCTTTCATCCTATTCAAAACACCCAAACACTTTGCAATCTTCAAATTGCAAATTACACCAATGTGATCATTCCAAGATAATTTGTCATCAATAACAATTCCTAAAAACTTTACGGAAGAAACTCTTATAAAATTATAACTTCCAACTTTATTTCAATAATTTCTGTATTCACTTGTCGATTTGTAAAAACCATCAATTTTGTCTTTTTATAATTCAAAACCAATTTATTGATATGAAACCAATTTATCAATTTATCAAACAGTAATATGAATTGTATTAATTACGATTATTGTGATTTCACTGTCAACATTAGTCAGTCAGTCCAGTCAAGTCACGCTCATGCCTACAGACTCCTGCTTCCTTGTTGAATCAAATGTAGACTACTGCCTTTTTTTATCTATATGATGCCATAAATGTTTTATAATGATTATGTTATAATACGGCCCTTTTATACTGTTCCTTTGATTTAAGTGTTACGTTTTCAGACTTTGGTTTAATTTTCACAACAATGTGATTTTATTTTTATCTTTATTTGAGAAGCAGAATGAATGCTAACAAACGAAGGAAACGAGCATTATCGTTGTAAATACAATCAACAATAGGCGAGCGATTGAAACATAAAGGCCAAATCAAACCAGTTAATGGAAGACGCTTCAGAACATGATGAGCCCATATTGTGAAACGGGAGGGAGAAAAAAAAGAATCCCTACAGTATTGGTGCTTCAATGTACAGGGCAAGACCCACAAGCATGATACGATTCAGATTGACTGAAGAGTTAGCGAAGTGAAATATGTGATACCATTCGTAAAATATTAGAAAGTATATTATTTTTTTCTTTGCCCTTTCCAAGAGAAAACAAATGCAAAATAAGAGCGCTGCAAACGTCTTCCTGTGAACATGTTGGTGAATAAATAATTGTACGAAATTTTCGTCACAATTCAATAGACACTATGTATAAGATCTAAGAAGGAAAAGTTTCGACAAAAATTGCTTGTGCAACAACCTAAAAAGCCGGTGTCTATTAAAGGGATCAGAACTTTGAGGAGACAAACGTTGAGAACCCTCCTCACGAGGAAATTTGCTTGCTTGAAATGGTTGAGGTACTGCCACGACATTTCTGTCTTCTTGTCTGTTTTTTTTTTCTTTTTCAGAAAAAGTCCTGATATCATGGTCTAACTTACCTTCGGACAATCTCTGTAGTTTTTCCTACACTAAACCAGTGGGACCTAGCACTACCATTGTAATTGCCCATAGAGATGTAATATTAAAGATGTATATAATTATCTCTACGTTATTGTCCAAAAACATGTTATACACCCATTTTCTACACCTGGTTCAAGAAGGAAATTGAAGGCACCATTTGCCAAAGAATGTAACCCCAAGAAAGAGCCCGAACACTGGACCTTTCTTGGACGTCAAAAACCATTACACGTCACATATAATACTTCATATCGAACACATCTTTAGGGTGAGGACAACGTTTGAACAGAATCTCTTTCGACAAAATTCTGAGGAATTACACCAAAAAAAAAACACAAACATTTATGTTCCTGGATTTTACAGAACAGGGTAGGCCTATTGAGATTTTGATGATCATTCTTACTCTTTTAATGTTCAATATCCTCACTTTTAAGGGACTTTTGTATGGAATATTGTCTGGAAGGGGGACAAAATAAAAATAAATTGAGCGAACTAAACAAATCAGTGATATTACATTTAGTTGAAGAATGGTCAACACAAAGAAGAAAATCGAAAACTAATTTTTAAAAAGTCTTGTTCTCACCTGACGACGTAGCAGGATATTAAGTAACCCGAGAAGCCGAGATAATATTCTCACAAGAAATCAAACCTGAAGCTACGGTTTATGCTTGACGGACGTCTTCATCTTTGCATGTTGTGCAGGACCCTTATATCTGGACACCATTCCACAATTCTCGCTGTCATGCAAAATTAGGTCATGTTGCATCCAATGAGCGACCATTATGGGGCTGTTCCATGGAACGACATACACAATAAAGTCATCTTCTCCTTCTCCTGCGCGCATGCGCGTCAGTGGATAAAATAAGGCCATTCAAAAAGAAATATACTGGCTGCTCGCTACGGTATTGAAATTTGTGTTGTACAGAATCCGTTCTGATGATTGATCGAGCTGGTGAATTTATCTGGCTACCTTTCTTTTTCTCTGCCGACATCTCTTTATTCCTTTCAATGGCAAGCGCTGAGCATCTTTCTATTGGCAATTAGGCATGTACGTTTCAGAACGACGTAATATGCAATATACAATCACAATATACAAGCATGCTTTTTGGTGGACCTCTCCATTCCTTTTTTTTTCTTTATTCTCAAAAAACATAACTATGTATTTTGCCATAATGCATGTATTGCGATCTCAGAATTGCGATGACAGAAGATCATCCAACTCCTCGTCTCTCGTGTTTCAACATTGCGTGTTGAGCAATAATTCTCAATAGACACCCCATACTTGATTTGTCTCTGCTTCCTCGAGTAACGTATCCTCCTTACCATCCGGCTCCGCATTCAACTTCGTGATTCGAAGCAATTTAATACTCTATGAAACAGAGACAAATTTAAGTAAATGCAGTCTCTATTTGCTCAACATGCAATGTTGGAAATATCGAATCAAAACACGAGCGACGGGGAGTTGGATACTGTAATCTTCTGTCAAGATTTTATGCAGGAGCTCGCAGAAGGCTGAGGGAGTTAAGTCTATACTGTAAGAAACGATGTAAGTGATTCCGGGCGGCCTGTTTAGTTCCAGAACTAGGCTTAGGCCTAGGATAGGCCTAATTCGTAGTTGACTAGCCCCAGATATAGACATAGCTAGTTACTAGTTAGACCTAGTCTTAAACGTTGAGTTATCAACCAATTAACTGCTCTGTATTCGGATGGTGGTGGATATTATCACTCCCTCGGTGCTTTTCTTTTCGGTATGAAATGCACCTTGGGAATGATAATTTACACCATCTTATTCATCCCCACGAGCAGTCAATATTTGTATAGGACCTACTATCAGACGATTTGACTTTCTATCAGAGGGTTTTTGTTTTCTATCACTTGACCTTAGGCCAAGAGATAGAAAGTCAAACCCAGAGGCAATGATAGACGGAACTGCACCAAGTCACATGATAAACTTTTGACAAATCAGTGATAAGAATCTTAATGAGGTATACAGTTTCTATCATTGTCAAAGATATCGAAGGTACTAAAAGTATTCCCAGAGAGAGAGAGAGAGAGAGAGAGGGGGGGGGGGTGTCCAGTTGTAAGATTTGCATCCTGCTGTTCACGTGGAGTGGGAATAGCGTCTGATCATGGCCATATATTCACCGGGGTCAGGCCCGTAGCCAGGATTTTTCAAGGGGGGGGGGGGTGCGGTCACTAAAAAAACGGACCTTCGGTACCAATACCAGTGATGACACACACACACGCACACACACACAATTATTTATATATATATATATATATATTCTTTGGACGACCGAACTACAAAAGTTGTATAAGAATTTGCGCGCGAAGCGCGCCGCAAATTGTGAATTTTGACTGTTTTAATGACGTTTTAAAGTCTCGAGGAAATTTGTATTTTTGTCTGTTGCATGCAATCGCGTTACGGTATTTCATCTAGGAAATAGTATAAACTCATTTTGCCAGGAAGTTGCAAAGTTTAATTGTGTTCGAGACTCTGCGCGCGTAGCGCGCCGCAAAATTGAGAATAGTGATTTTCCTGGTGTTCTTTTAACTTTTATTTTTTCTATTGTATACCCGCGTTAGCAGGCCTGAAGCCAGGATTTTTAAAGGAAGGGGGGATTGCGTTAATTAACAAAACGGTCCTTTGATACTGTCCCGGGAGGGGTAGCGACAATTAAAAGGTGGACACCATGCTCATACATGGACTTTCAAAATGGCCCCTAAACGAGTAATGATCATATGATTTTTTCGGGCCTTAAAAACAAGTGTTCCTTAAATGTTTCCTACTCCTTAAAGAAGTATTTCATCATGATTGAACAATATACCATTTTCCCAAATTTCGGCCTTTTTGATACCCTTTGATTATATACGCTCGTACATCACACTTTCCATCTAATCCGTGAGAAAAAACGATCCCTATTACGCGTTTTCTTTAGCGAGTATGGTCACGGTGTCCACCTTTCAGTTGGAGTTTTCCATCCCATTGGATGCTGTTTGGAAGATGAAACATTCACTTTACTATACAGTATATCAGCCGTTGGTATGCGAGTTTGTCAAAAACGAAAATAAATAAGAAAATTTTTAAAACAAAATGAATTGTAAATGTGAACCATTTATGTTTTGCCTCCTTGTGGTAGGATATTTCCAGCATTTCCGAACTTTCAAATAATCATTTTAGATTTAATAATATTAAAGGTAGTAGATCCGATTCGCAAACATCTCCAATATCAGTCAAATGTCATATTAACCATCATGCTAAGAAGGTTTTCTTTGTGAAATTTGGAGGTCAGTGAAATTCAAAAATTAAACATCCGTTAGCCATTGGAAGAAGTTGAGTGCAAATTCAGACCTCAGGCTTAGTGCTCAGATGTTTTCCTATTTGATTTGATCTGTCTTACTGTGCACACTAAGATATATACTGGAATGGTTATTTCTTATTTATTAAATTATAGTAGCATATCATTCATTTACAACATTATTTCAGTTGATTACCTGCGTACAACACGTGTATATAAGCGCCCGATTGCAGACAGCAGGTGGCAAGGTGACCGTTGCAACTACTTACATTATTACCACCTCCGAAGGAAATGCACCAGTCCGACTACAGCCATCATCGAAAAATGAGATGGAATGTGGAATGTATTTGGTCGTTTTTGCTCCCAAACTTAACAGTTATGTTGTCAATAAGGCTGCTACGTATCTAGATAATATCTCACATACAACTGTATCTGGATATTGCGTTGAAAATGATATTTGGCGAGAAACAAAAGCTTGAAATCACAGGAATTCACACTGCTGACAACGGCAGACAGTGAAGGTCAACGGCTCAAATTTTCGTTGGTAGTCTCGTCACGTGATAGTTCTGTATGGATTGTACACGTTCCCTATGACAGCAATTGTGAATGGGTAGTCTAGCTTTAGTCTAGCGTCAGGACTGCTCAACCAATGGACAAGATTCTTATGTCACAAAAATGGGCAGAACCTCTACTTTCTGAAACCGTGCGCCCCAAGTTTGTGCGATCTTCCGTTCTCGAGATATCCCGTCTGGAAGAATTGCAAGACGGCAAAATATGCTCAAATTCGTCAAATTTGGACTGTTCGCCATAGACAATTCTACTCAGAAGGTACTTTTCTGATCTAATTTGCGTCATTGCTACAAATGTTACAATAAAGATATATACACATAAATAATCCCTAAAGTGTCCACTTTCAGAATCCGGGCGCCCCAAGTTTGCTTCTTGAACAATTTAAAAGTTATGGCAGATTTTGTGGAAAAATGCGTCGATTTTTGACCCGTTTTACGTGTTGTAGCGTTCGCGCGGAAGCGCGGCTTCGCAGATGACCGAAAGTTTTCAATATGTAATAGCTCGCACAAATTGATACATAATATTTGTGTTTGTGTGCATGGGGACGATTCGATGGTTCATACAACAAAAGGGTTTCGTACAATTGTTTTTAACATTGTTAAACATACTCTTCCACATTTACGTAGCATATAATGTGTCTTTATATTTATTTGGATTGTTATCTTGAGAATTGCTAAAAACCGTTATTATGAAAAAGTGGACCTTTCAGAATTTGGGGGGGGGGGGGGGTGCGTACGCACCCGACGCACCCCCCCCCCCCCCCCCCCCGGCTACGGGCCTGGGGGCGAGGACGAGAACGAACAAGACTAGAATACGAAGAGGGACTGTCCTACCCACAGCGCATTGCGTTTCGGGCAAGCGAGGCTGCTGTGGCCGCCGGGAACATGGTGTAAACGCAGCATGAGGCTGGATCCCAGCTTACATTTGGTCTGAACGTTTTTGAAACGTTCCAAGTTCGTTATTTGGAAGTTTTTTCAAAAATGTTTTCAGAACGTGTTTTTGTGGAAGGTTTTTGACGTATTTAAAACATCTCAAATGGACGTGATAAAAACGCCTTTTAAACGTTTAAAAGACTAATAAAATACCTTTCAGAATTTCTAAGGATCTGCAGAAAACCTTTTGGACATCATAGACGTCAGAGAACATTTTAGATTTCTGTAGACGTTCTGCGGACGTCCATAATACATTTGAAAACCGTCTAGAATGTTCAAAAACGTTTTAAGAATGTGTAAAAAGTCTTATGAACCTTTTTGGAACGTTTAGAGCATCTTTCATATCCGTGTAATTGTTGAAGCCACAAATGTAAAAACGCCCACTTATGAGAACGTCCAGAAAACCTTTTTAGAACGTCTATTGTTTAGTTTTAATTGGGCATTAAAAAAGTACAGTTGTGAGGTTATACAGGCACAATCTGGGATTAATGTACCCTAATCCTAATCCTACAATCCTATCCGAACTTTTTCCTAATGTCCTATCACCTACTTAGTATACCTACTACATCCTATTCCCAGTTGATGTTGTTGTTGTTGTTGTTTTAGATTTGTTGGAACTCTCTGCCGGGTGGGCAATTTGCTCCAAAAAATATAATTATTCAAATACACCTTTAAATTCAATTACAAAACCTATACTACTTCTAATTATTTACAAAAAAGCTAATCACATTTATTTTAATATTTACAAGTGATATATTTACAAAGGAAGGAAAAGGGGACAGGGTTCCGGAAATGATGTCATCTGCCTACTCCTGCATCGAGAGAGATGCGATGCAGGGTTACGCCGTTCCCGTCGGCAAAGCAGGTATAGGACCCGCCCGTCGACGCCGGTGTTGTCTAGGCCTTTCCCGGGGGCAGGCGCCTCTAGTTGTCTTATCGGCCTAGGTGTTAAGTTATTATTAGCCTAGTAGGCAGAGACATCGTGGAAGAGAAGGGATGATAGAAGAATAGCGGAAAGGGTGAGGACAGAACAGAGAAAACAGACAGCTAGGGGGGTGGAGGGTGCTGAGCTCCTCTCTCTGACATAGGGTCAGCCCGTTACCAGTTGATGAATGTATATCACATTCTTTTATAAACCGGTAGAAATGTTTTAATGCATGAAGACATGGTTACTTAAAATAAACCACACAGGCCTAATAACACAATTTGAAATTGTGAATAACTGAACAATAACGTAGGTACAATTTTAACACAAAAAGTTTGAACCCAGTGTAAGTACTTTAGAATTCAATGTCTTTTATCTATTTCCACTAGTTTTCAAATTTTACATATTCCATTTAAATATTCATCAATATGCATGAATATTCATGATAAAGAAACCAATGACGAAGACGTAGCAGACCAAATAAAAACGTTTTTAAACGTTCATTACAGACGAAGTCAAAACGTTTTGTGGACATTTATAAATGACGAAGAGGTAGCAGACATAATAAAAACGTTTTGTAACGCCCATTAACTTTTTTAAAATGTTGCGGTAAATTCTAAGTCCCAACTTGACGTTATATGTACGTTTTAAAAACGTCCATTTTAAACGAAGACGTGGGAAACCCTAAAAAAAAAAACGTTTGGGAAACGTTCTGAAAACGTTATGTGTTTGCTTGGACAGTACCGGCTGAGCCATTTCACCATGCAGAAGATCAGGTTATAGAGAGGGCAAGAGTAATGATAATGAAGAAAATTATGAGTGTTGGTAACTGTCTGAGATGAACACTACTCCCTTTGTATGAAACGTCCTTCCAGCAGAAAAAAACCCACCGTACTTTCATTTTGTTATCTTATTCATAATAGAAGACAGCATGAATACGGGAGAAGTAAAAGGGCGTGCTCAATGAAACAATTGATGAAAAAGGATTCAAAGTTCAAGAAGACTTAATTTGATTCATATGAGATGTCGAAAAATGAAGCCACAAGTAGACAACATGATAACGGGATTTTTTCCCTTCAAATTTATAATTTCCTCAAACCTATCGGCATTCTGAAGTATAGATAAGAATACGACTGATACGAGAAGTTTCGGTAGTTCAATAAAATCATTGTACCCACATTTTCGAAACAAAATAAGACTATCTGATAATGGTACAAATCTGCATCATTTCTATTGGCCACATGGCAGCAAATAAGGAGACATTTATTCGATCCTGAATTTATGTTCTTCGGCCTAGTACCATCTAGAAAGGTTAAATCGCTTTCCCGTCAAAGAACTGCATAGCATTGTTACTGAGATGCCATCCGGAAATTCCTAAGGATTCTGTTATGAACTGCGCGACAGTTGTTTGTTTGTTTTTTTGTGTTTTTGTGTTGTTTGTTTGTTTGTTTGTTTGTTTTTGCTGGAATGGAGCTAATAAAATGTTCTTCGTTTTTTGTTTTTTTACATCATAGTATCTGTTTATCCTTATCATTAATCAATTTTCTTATCTCGCTATATATTCCGTAAAGCCTGTAAGTCTAGATATCCTCAGATATCGATTGTAATACCATAAGACAATCATCTAAGTGACTGAAAAGGGAGGAATTTTTTGTGACATTCATATTCTTGTCACCAAAACCAATGTTTGTTCAGGTTTTTTTAATACGTGATGTATCGGTTGTAACAAAATAAATATCAGCTCTCACTGCAGTGGAATCTAACACTGGAGAGTTTGGTTGGAATATTGAAATAGTTTGACAATAAACGTTGACGGTGAAGGTTTGTTTGATTGTTTGTTTGTTTGTGTTTGTTCATTTCCATCTGAGAAGGTGGCTGGATAGCCCATATTCAGCTATGCTAAGCTGGTCTTCCATGGGGTCCAGTTGGATGTGAGGTGGGACCACTTCACTGGGTTAAACACCCTGCTCTTTGCGATCAATGAATGAAGCGGGATTTTTTACGTGCATGAGCTGTGACTCTCTCATACACTCATGTCCTATCCGAGGGACAGAGTGTTTTTGGGGACGGTATGTTTGCTGAGTCCAGACTCGGGTTCGAACCCTGGTCCTTAGGATCGTGAGGCAGACGCGCTACCGACTGAGCCAACTCACCAAGGTGATATAGTCCTGCAGAGATCTTGTTGCAGGAGCTCGCATTTCTGCATAAAGGTACAATGTATCATACGAATGGACCTTGATAGACGAGTTAAGGTACCTTCTGATACACCATCTAGGGACAAGAGTGATATCCTTTACCAGAGGATAGGAGCACCACGAAAGTTTCGAATTCATGACCTCATTTTTTAGAGTCCGGAGCCTCAGATTTATTCTGCGCTTATACAGGGGGAACTACCTCAGGATACACATTCCACATCATGCTATATTGGCCAGAATTAATTCTAGCCACATTGACATTTTGGTACTCCTGGTGTTGTAAAAATATAAAGTAGACTTTACATTTTTCAAATTGTTTTGGCTTGTTTTGTTCTAAAGTTCTCTATTGGAGTCTTTTCCATCTGCGCATACATGAATGGAAAACATTATGATACATATCAACAAATATTTCAATGAGAGTCTTCCATGAGAAAAGTAAAAGTAAAGTAAAAGTAAAGGAAATATGATATATGGGCAGATTCTAAAAGAGCAGACTTTAAGCTTTATAGAATTATGTATAAATCAATTCAAATGGAGAAGTGTGTATACTGACAAAAGAGGCTCTGAAATACAAGGCCTATTCAAGCACTTAATCTTACCAAGCGTGCTCTGTGCAATGTATGAGACAAAAAAAGGGTATAAAACGACATGGCAACAACAATGAAAGCATTATAATATTAAACTGAAACTGAATATGCTCTGTAAACACATTATATCCATAATCAATACCAGCTTTCAAGGCAGTAGCATCATCCTTTCAAAAGTTATTAGAGTGGAAAGTTAAGAGTGTGTAAACGGTTTTTAAGAAATTAAAAGGGGCCTTTAAAATTTACCTAACGTAAATCACACTATTCTACAAAAGACAATGTTCTAGAAAAACTGCTTAAAACACAAATTCCCGTTCGTTCTATGAACCCAAACCTTAGAACAATGTAGAAGGATTGTTCTTTCAGAAAATATGAAAAACTCAAGATTGACTAGATTGACCGGTTTCACCTGTTTTGAGTCCTCGCTTAAGTGCGTGTGGTGATGCACGGTCACAATTAATTATAACCTTTGAATCCCTTTTGCCGTATTTAGAATTTGTGTTCATATTTCATAAGGTATAGGTATTGTAACTTTAGGTGCTTGTTTAAAATTGTAATGGTGACGTTTACATTTGTAGATCAATACAACAATCATTCAAATACATTTGTCATCTAAAACTATCATCACAACTCAATTACTATGTTGCATTGAGGTCAATAGAATAATTGTCCATGTTAGATAGAACGAATACCTTCTTTTTTTCGTAAAAGGAACTGTTTTGTCCAGCTTTCGTGCAGAACGGTCTATTTGTTTAATGGATGTGAATAATTGGGTTGAAACTACAACCTCTTATGTTCATACTGCCGTTGTTACAATACATTGATTTCTCTAAAACTATTCATAAACATGGCAATTAAATGATCTCGTGCTAATAACTCACTCTTTCGAATTGAGGCAGATACAAACAACTGAATAATAATAGTTTTGTCAGTTATTGCAACATTAATGACAGTTTTCATGACAGTCGTAAAAAGAGACAAAACGATAAACTGGCCTGGAATTCCTTCGAAGCTCATAAGCGATATTCCAACGCATGACTATGTATTTCAAAAGATCACTGAGCTTATTTGATTTTCGTTTTATGTCGTTTGTCAGTCGCACGAACGATAACTGTTCTCAACTTTGCCTGCTATTTTCATTGTGGTAATACCCTTATTTTATGTCATGATTGTGTAAACAGATAACTCATATCGCGCGACAGCAGTATGTAGGTCTACACCACGGTTGCAGTCGCAGACTTCCACTAAGATGAAGATTAACACACACACACACACACACACACACACACACACACACACACACACATATATTATATATATATATAGACAATAAAAAAACAACAACACACGCACACACACACACACACACACCTGATGTTTCAACATCATTCATATCATTTTGTATTCATAGCTAATATTACAATATTTTCATCTTATTGCATAAAAATATCGGTAAGCTTGAGACAAAAAAAAAAAGAAAATGGCGTGCATGAATAAAAAAAACCCGAGTGCTCAATCAATGCGATTATGTGACACTAATTTATCGACCATGTCGAAACTTGATTATCACATACAAACGACGTATTTTCCTATGCAGGCATTATATTCTATGTCTAGAATTAAAACAGTGATTTACTAGTTCTTTTTCTTGAATAATGAAGTAATCTAGAGATCAAGTCTGATATTTTAATGTGTGACTTTCTTGAATAGGGACGTCAAATGTATTCATTTTGATTAAAAAAGTGTAATATCACACAAGCAGAGCATTTAGGCCTAACGAGTCAAGTTAAAGTCGGACAGAAAAGAATTATGAAATTTGACAGAAAACCGATTTTTCGCTGCTGAGTAAAACAGATCGCAGGCAATATTATGTAAACTGAAAAAAAAAAATGACGGCATCACGATTTAACGTCTTCCATTCGTTTGAATATTAGAGATGACACGGAATCGTTCTTTTATAACATTGTCATTTATATGGAATGATTCCGTGATAATTCGGCTACTTTCTGTCGACGTTCTCGTCGTTGGCATCTATTCGTCTCGAAAGACGTAGACGATGGTGTAGCGCCAGATAATGGTTCGCATCGCTTTGGGCGGCTGACTAGTCGCATCCACTCTTGAATAGCAATCTCTGGAGCACATGCAGCGGATGTTTGTTGGCGCCGAGGCTGAGGCTGCCCTTGCCTTCCCCTTGGTTCTCTTGTCAGCCACCAGCTACTTCGATACAATATAATTCATGTAAATCATAAATTCTTCTTGCTACTGATACATCAAGAGGAGGAGAACTTAGCGCTTTAATAGTGAAGATTTACTGTAATGTGAATGTACTTTTTGTATGCCTCTCAAGACAAGTTCACCTTCATAGACATGTGGGTTAAGTGAGTGCAGCAATATTAGTAGAACATATCAATGAGAGTTTGAGGAAAATCGGACGATCCGTTCAAAAGTTATGAATTTTTGAAGTTTCTGCTCAGTCAGGGCTGGATGAGAAGACTACTATAGCTTGTGATGTCATATGAGTACAACTATATAAAGAAGGTATAAAGAAAATTCAAGATATTCTCATTTTTCTCACATAATAAAAGAACACTCGACTTCTCTCTTTCAGAAGTCAGGGGGAATAATATCACCCCTAACATAAGTCAGTAACAAGTCGAGGAAATGTTCACTTTACTCAAAAAGTCAAGTTTTGTGAAATTCTCTTTTTATTTTCCTTATATCGTTGTACGCATGTGACATCATGCACTGCAGTAGTCTTCTCCTCCAGCAGTGATTGCACAGATATTTTAAAAATTCATAGCTTTTGAACGGATTGTCGGATTTTCCCCAAACTTTCACTGATGTGTTCTACTAACATTGTTGCCTTCACTCAATCCACATGTATATGACGGTGAACTTGTCCTTTAAATTACAAACCCTCAATGCTCATACCTTCTTTACCTATTCGTCAAAAGTTAATGAATTGTCGGCGTTCTCTGTTGTTTGCAATGTATTTGTCAAGGTTAATATACAAAGCGGAATTTCTTTTCTTTTTTTAAGCTTGAAGCCTTTTTAAATCTTGCATGCAATAAACGCTATATGGCACGTACACTAAAATCATCAGAAGGATAACAACCTGTCTGTGCAGTTCAAATGTCTGGAAAGACGTGTTTATTTCGTCACATCCTCACACAACTCGGATATCGTCACAGCCACATTTCTTTCCTAAGCTATAACGACGAAAATACAAAGCAAAAAAAAAAAAAATCAAACTCATCAATGTCATAATTATACAAAAAGATGAATATCGCGTTTCTAGCAAAGTATAACAATAAAACAAAATTGTCTACATGGTTAAAGACAAGACAATGTCAGTGGACAATGTCTTGTCTTCTTTGTGCATAAAACAACTCGAGAATGTTAGAAATAAAACGAAATATACTGGATATACAGCATAGTACAAAGCTATTACTCTATCCAAAAAAAAAAAAAAAGTAATGAGTAAAAATGGTAGAAACCAGCCAATGTAGTAAAGATGTATGCTATCGACATAACACGCATTCTTTGTTAATGTTATCAAACTATTAACGTAAATCAATGTTAGTCAAAGCAAATCGTTATTAAGTACTCATATCTCTACTTACAATATGATATAAAACTCGGGAAATATCCTCGCGTTGTTACGATGCGAAAGAACTCGACTCAATACGCAACTACATTGTATCAACAGTCATTTCCACGTGAGGGCTCCTGTTTTTACCTTACGTCATTAACCATAAAATTAATTAACCATTTTCCGCGACCATTCTGCCGCAACCAATACAACATGATGTACACCATCGCTTTAATGAGAAATGATTTCAGTACACAAATTATTTCCCGCGCGAGAAGATATCGCATTGCATGCTGACCTCCACATTGTGTCTTTCCTGTTTAAATTTGCTTGATTTTATGTAACATTTTGTATCTATCTTCTTCTGGATGGTAGTTCCCCTTCCGTACAAGCATTTATAGCAGAATTGTTCACTACAAATTTAGCAAAATGTTGACAGCACGTAAGATCTATGAAATATCTCTGTTTTACTTTAAATTACACCTACCGTTCTTTGAAGTAAAAGAGATAGTGAAACGAATCATTGATATGCCGAGGAGCGTATTAATTTGTAACATGATGTACAGCGCAAGCATTGGGCTGGTTTGATGGTAGGAGAAAAAAAAATAATGGAAAAGTCTAGGCCACTACATGCAAAATCCGCAGGTTGGTGGACATGAAGCCGCATTTCATTTTTTTTTTCCTTAACTAAACTTTACAAAATGCGTGAAAATTAGGAGAATATGCCGGACATTGTTGTCATCGGCATGCATTCTATCGATGTCTATTTCAGAGAGTAAGGAATGTTATTTTTCGATCATGTATATAGGGAGAAATGAATGGGTGAAGCGGTCGATCCTGAGAAGGAATTTAAGATGAATGAGATGACGTGGGATGTCTATTGTCGAAACCACCTGAGAGCGAAATCTACAATAAGTTGCATCTGTAAGCTGGCTGGAGGTCGGTCATGAAAACGCACCAGTGAGTTTACAAAAAGCCTCGAACTAAGCTTTCACACAAAATGGACAAGAATATGCACCATGTCACCTAGTAGTACATAGTCGGGAATGGGTTTGCTTTTCAGCTCGAATTCAACTATTACAACAGCAGAGCGAACACAAAGTGAGAATATTAGATGTCAACATAACCTAGTACAAGGAAACCAGAACATAAGCCAGGATTTAATATGATTTAATAAGCCAAAATTAAAGTTGCTACATGTATGTCAGTGTTGAGTGATATTATCTATCTTTTTTTTTCTCTTCCCCCCTTTTTTTTCTAGCCAACCAGTTATTAAATCAAACAAACAGGACAAAGAGCTCGTTTTGTTAACTTTTGTTTGTGATGTTTTTTTTTTTTTTTTTTTTTGGGGGGGGGGGGAGGAAGGGTGATTTTGGTCAGATATGAAACGCACAAGCATCGGTAAATATTGATTTAATTGATACTTGTAAAACTACAATTACTTTAAGGTGACAATGTGAAATTGTCAAGAGTGTAAATTGAAATAAAAGCAACACAAAAACAAACGACCGTCCAGTCAGGTGACGTGTATGTGACATTTTGTAAAACAGCAACGCACATCTACATCTACTAAGCTCTGCAATTTCAAATCATTCGTGTGGACTAATTGTACAATATCTATGACCATTGCGACATTGCTGAAACTGGCTTATAACACTAACAACAAAACGCCAAAGAGAGCGCAAACATAGCAAAGCTCT
This sequence comes from Diadema antillarum, assembly GCF_040938485.1. Classification (NCBI taxonomy): domain Eukaryota; kingdom Metazoa; phylum Echinodermata; class Echinoidea; order Diadematoida; family Diadematidae; genus Diadema; species Diadema antillarum. The sequence continues at coordinate 82,809 of NW_027271169.1, read as the reverse complement.
CTGATGATAATCACAGAACATAATTGATGGAAACACTGCCCTCATACGTGCAAACCACCTACAGCCGCGGTTCCATGAGGCGGCGGCCGCACAGAACACCTAAAGTCACACATATCTATCAAACTTTGCCTGGTGCAGGATTAGAACTGGTGAACAAACTCTTAACTACAGTAAAACAATAAATTCGAACAACATCACAAAATGGCACCAACACAATGTGCCATGTGGCTGCAACTAATATAGTTGCGAACCACAAGACGTACAATTATTCACACAGATCGACATGCAATCAATGATATTGTCTCCTCCTGATAATCTTGAAGGATTAACAAGACGATCTCTCCCCCGTGAAAGAGATAGAGAGATTAGTCATTGCGGCAAGATAGTTGATTTCATCAGCAGTTTGTCTTATACTACTTTATTGAGTTACCATAGAGTTCTAGCCACAGTGATTTATACTAGACTGCACACATCGCTTGTTCCCTCGTCTCTCATTGGGATCAAAACTTTATCAAACTTTCTTTCAAACTGTGATCCCCTCTTCTTTAGAATGGATCCACCCCTAGACCCCCGAATCGTAACTACTCCATTGCACCTTTCTTACACAAGCGTGATTATTTTTAAGCTGTCCACACACATCAAGTGATCTCCCACCATTATATATGGCCACTTCTCACACCAGCGTGGAGACCTGCTACAAGTTATTCAAGCCTGCATGCCTCCCAGCAGCATGAAATCGAAAAGATCGCAAACTTTGTCGGAGTGCTCTTGCAAGCCAAAAGAAATGAAAGGGGAAAAATGCTGATGAGAGGACTGTGCCCTGGTATGAAGCCTTAACATAAGGCGAAGTCGATTAGGTTAAGCCTAATTGGACGGACACTCTTTCACAGGATGAAGATAAGCTCTTGAGAACATCAAAAACATAACATCAAGTGATTTCAGCGTCTCTCTATAAAATTGACTCAGTGACAAGTAACGTGAACGTGACGGCTGAAACGGGGCACACACATCAAAGTAAAACATCACTACTATTCCAGTTAATTCTTCACGATGTAACGAAGTACACTGAGAAAATATTTGTGCGATATTGGTTACAGCTTCAAAGTTTTGAAAGCGGACAAAACAGTTGCGAGGCTGAGTGAAAATTAGAAGAAAACTAGAAATGTCGCTACGGCGACTGATGCCTCCGCCATAATGCATGATTCTCCCAATAGGTGTATAGTACAATGTCTTCACAATGTGTGATGACAGTTTCACATAACTGGCAAAATATCGAAACAACAGGTTTATCAGAAATATCTTGAATGTTCACTTTCCACGAACTGGGTTTGCTATAATTGTCTATTTAAGAGTACAGGTACACATATTTGGGGAATTGAAAATTTTTACTTGACTTCTGACCGACCTTATTATAAGTTTATGCATTGAGTATAATTTTCAAGGTATGAAGAAAGAGTGTAATTACAGAACAAAATATATCTTTTTTTTCATTTAAACCTAACCTGTGACCCTTAACCTTTGACCTTTGACCTTCTGGCTGGAAACTTCCAAGAGAATCTCCATTAAGTAATACATGTACATATATTAAATTTTAAAACTAATAATGCAATTATTGCATATATGAGGGAAATAGTAACATTTTGAGGAGTTGACCTTGACCTTTGACCCCTGACTATTGACCTATGACCCCTAAATTCCCTAGATAATCCCTGCCAGTCAGTACATGCATATGTACCAAGTTCCATGAAGATACATTGAACCATTTGTGAGAAATGTGATATTGCAACATTTTCACCTAACCTTTGACCTTTTGACCTTTGACCTTATGACATGAAACTCTCTCTGGAGAATCTTTATGCAGTAGTACATGTCTACACTAAGTTTCAAGAAAATAACTGCGGGCATTGCATAGATATGGGGGAAATAGCAACATTTTTAGCATTTGACCTTGACCTTTTGACCTTTGACCTCTTGTCAATGTCACTAAAATCTACTCAACTAATTGTCCCATCATACATCATCCTTGGACCAAGTTTGGTGAAAGCTGCTTCATCCAGTTTTGAGTTATCACGTAAACAGATAAATTTTAGGATTTGACCTTGATCTTTGACCTTTGACCTCTGTCCGATTTCACTGAAAAACTAATCAAGTAATTGTCCCATCATACATCATCCTCCAAGAAAGTTTGGTGAAATTTGCTCCATACAGTCTTGAGTTATCGCGTAAACGGATAAATTTCATGATTTGACCTTGACCTTTGACCTTTGACCTTTTGCCGATTTAACCTAAAATCTAATCAAATCATTGCCCCATCATACTTCATACTTGGACCAAGTTTGGTAAAATTCCAGTAAATATTACTCAAGTTATCGCGTAAACGAAAGCGGACGGACGTACGGACGGACGGACGGACAACCCGAAAACATAATGCCTCCGGCACCACTACGTGGCGGAGGCATAAAAACTTATTCCGTCACATTCTGCTTACAGGACTGTCCTTCATATTGGAGTTTTACGTACAAGTGAACATCACACAACCTGTCAATGACGTCATAGTAAAACGATTCTTACTTATCTACGACAACGATTGCATCCGAAGAATCAGCAAAACAGCTTCCACACTGTCAGCCTGACAGAAACTCATATTCTGCATTCAGCATTATTCCGAGTTTTAGAAACAGACAGTAGGCCTACGGTGATACACCCTGACCAACACTGGCAGAAAGAAGTAAGTGACGTACCTTCAAAATCAGATTTGTTAATTATTTCAGAGAACTGGACGAACCATTGCCTAGTTGGACGCCATTTTTTTTAGCAGAAACATTCATCCTACTGATACATATAAAGGGTTTGATCGCATAACGAGTTAATCAAAGGGCCATCTTCAAACATTTCAAACTAAGTCTACTACCAGATAGAGCAATACAAAACCTGTCCACTGATACTTCACTTACCGCATAAAAAGAGATACAACGTGAAAAGTTATGATTAACATATCCCATATGTTCTTATAATTTTGCTGGTTTTTTTTTCGCAGGTTTAGCTGCAAATACCTCTTCTTGACAAGAATAGATTTAATTCATTTTGCGATCAAACGCATCATTACTACTTAGGCCTAAGCGTCATAATGTCGTATGTAAAGAAAACACATTTTCCGAATTTCCCTTTAATAGTAATTTTGTAAATGGTCAGCACATCAGCGAGCACAGACATAATGTGGAAGAAGCATGATCTTTTTTAAAGACTTTACATTCACTGCATAAAACACTAGTGCCATTTAGTGTCACTAGCCTTTACAGAGTTGGTGAAAGCGTCGAATCATATCGTCAGTGTTCTCAAAAAGTGAACAATATCAGAAGCTAGTAAATATCACAATTATCTAAATTGCACCGCAGTCAGGGCTCGCCTGATTATAAACTTACATCATTTCCAGTGTTAAGCATGGCATTAAACAACTTCTACTTATGCTACTGAATGAATACAACCACTGCCCAATAAGGGTGGTCGCATCAGTCGAAATAGAACCGTCCAAGACTCTGACTCCATTGGAGCTGTGATCTCCAGTTCCACCCCTTCTGGATGTTCGCATCTGAATGCTACTGGCATACAACAGATAACTGATATAGTAATGACGAATAATCTTTCTTATAGCGTTTTCCGATACCTAGTTTTGCATAGCTCATAGCTTTTTGCTCCGACGTTGAATTACATGACGTCTACATGAAGAAAACCTGCATCTTCCTCCTTCAACACGAAATGGGCACGACGAAAAACTGTCCCTTGTGATTACGCCACGTATGTAGATAGGAGAGGTTTATCTAATTCCACTGTGTACCGTTTCGAAAACTTAACTAGGTTCTACTCCTATATTTTTGTTCTGTTTTTGCCGTGTGTGTTTGTTTATTTGATTGGTGTATTTTTAGATATATTGATTGTGTTGGAAGAACAGATAGGAGAGATTTTCAGTGTTATTTGTTCTGAATAGTGGTGTACCTAAAGAAAAAATGCCCATCATGATGACAATACAATGACATGGAGAAATAATATGACAGTATACGAGTATAAATATATAAATAGTTATACATTACTGCACCCCGCTTATAGCTACACTTTGGCAATTGGTTACAGACGTCTGTTGAACACATACAATTTGTTTTCTAAGCTCTCTTAGTATTTTTGTTCATTCACAGCAAAACTCACATTTTCTGTATACCGACGAACAAGTGGGGAAAAATATAGGCCTACTGGACAAGTAAAACACGCAATCACAGTTTATCGAGCAATGTTTTGCTCGCTTATCATATGCATATAGGTACGAAGGAACACAGGGCTAATCTCCTTGTGGGCTTGTTCATTTTTAATGCTGTGTAGTATTCAACACATTTACAACCAGTTCAGCCGATCCGTACCACAGTCTACATCCCGGGAGATATTCTGCTGGATTTTTTTTTCTTTCAAACTTTCGGAAGCACTGGTTATTACTAATAAATAACTGGAACTATTCCGAAGGCGGAGCATTTAGGAAATAATAGATGTTTGTCTTTCTAGCTTGATTGTAAACCAACTACCAAATATACAAAGGAGAGAACATTTCGAGACTAGTTATAAGAAACGAATTAAGCTGTCCGCACCATCAAGCACACATCACAAATGCTTAGGATTGCGTTGTCTTCGTGACTTCTGTAATATAAGCATGTGCTTCACCAAGTTTCGAATATACAGATACTATACACTACAATCGATAAGGTAATTTCACTCGTGCAACTACAAAAAGAAAAAAGAAACACACCAAATTTTACATCAACCACATGATTACATGAGTGCTCAAATCAACGAATATCACTTAGAAAAAAAAAAACATGACAAAATATCTAAAATGAATAATGGTGCTGTAACACTGAATTCAGTAATATTTTACGTTTGAATTCAGGGTGATAGTAAACTCAATCCTACGTACACAATCGGAAATAAACATTCTCTTTGTCTTCTTTCATTTTTCTTTTGTCTTTCAAAGTTTCTAAAAAATTGTGAATGTTGGTGATAATAATATACGGAAGTGTTAACTTCTTTGCTCCATGAACGAGGGTAAAACTGTGTAGTGGAATAAACAAACAAACAAAAATCAAATTGACTGTAATTGCTTGTCCGTTAGTACAGTGGTGTCTGTGCTTAACGACAAGAAAAAAAGAAAGAAAGAAAGATAAAAACTGTGGTGGTTCCGTTCTATGCCAAAATTGATTACTGCTAATAATAAATAATAAGTAAAATGGGGTCTTCAGCAACCAAACGTGCGCCCTCTATCATGCGGACACGGCGCCGTTCGGTTTCATGGCTTCCAGTTCCACATCGGGCTGATCGGGAGGCGGTCCCGTTCCCTTGCTGATCGGCTGAGCATCCCGCTGGTCCTTGGGTCCCCAGTCCAGGGTAGGGCGCAGCAGGAAGAACAACCGCTGCGTGTGGAGAGATGAGAAAAGGGCGGGTGCTTGTTGGTAAAAAGGAGGCTCAAAGGTCAAGAAGGCATGAACAGGTCAAAGGTCAATGAGGGCGGGAACACGGCTTTAACGCGCAAATTCTTATTCTTTCTTTCGAATTCTGCCTAGCAATAAGCTAATCGCTCTTTTCCTACTGTGGAACCCAGGGCTCCCGGATTATGCAAGAGGCCCTCTATCTTTAAAGTGATGATAGAGTTTTGGTTGAGATGGGGCTTCAGGTTTCCAACTTTATTGAGAGATGATGAGAGACCTCAATTGGTTTTAAAATGGCAGAAACAACGTGGTCCTAATGAAAGGTGGGATCAACCTTTTATTAGGACCATTTTTTTCAACTTTGTTTTTGGATATGTCAGCTATTTCAAAACTAATTTTCATCAAATGTATTTTGAATACCTCTCAAATTAAATGTTTGCTCTTTAATATTTCATGAGTGGTTTGTAATTATCACCAAAAAAGCTAAAATTTGAATCCTCCATCTCAACCAAAACTATACCATCCCTTTAACCCTAAAAGGGCCGGGGGCGGAATCCGCCCCCCCCCCCCCCCCCCCGACGTTTCGCGCTATAATTCTGTAACGCGAGAAGGCCTCGTCGCAAGGCTTCTTGACTTTCTTTGTTCAAGTCTCGCGCAACTTTTGACACCAAATTTGCAACGTCCGCGCATACTTTTGCGAAGCCACGCCCATTTTTGTAACGGAATGTCGCCCCAAAACGGGTACAATTTTGTGTTTTGTGTACATTTCCTCTGGAAAACAGTGCTCTGTCATGAAAGTCATAAAAACCTGATTACTTTTACAATTAATCACTTTCATTGATTAATTTTGTGCTAATTATGGTAGAAAAGTGGTCAGTGACAATTTTTAATGAAAAAACAAGGAAAAAACAAAAGTTGAAAAACAGGGAAATACATAAGAAATTCTGAAAACAATAAAATACATTAGAATTGAAATGAGTTTTGGAAGTTTTTGTGATGTACAATTGTTGAATATGCTAAAACAGATTTACAGATCAAAAATTAGACTCTCAATGCTTTCAATTAGGCTAAAATATCATCTTGAGCTTAATTTGCATAATTAATGAATTAAAATTAGAAATTGATTATTTCAAAAAATCTTATGACACAATCTTGTAGATTATGACGCGGGTCTCACGCATGCAAAATTTCATCGCGATCGCACCACCGATGGGCGAGATCTCGGGGGGGGGGGGGGGGGGGGCGGAATCCATCCCCCCCTGGTCTGAGCATAGCCAAAAAAGCCCGGCCCCTTTAGGGTTAATATCTCTTCATGTTTAGAAAAGAGAACGTCAGAATCTCCCAAATTTGGGACTAAGAAGACAGAGATATAATGTATCATGAAAACATCTCCCCAACTGGTCGCTGGAATCTCCATGATTCTAAAATCTACAAAACTCGTGAAAAATCAAGAAAACTACACTATCAATTAGAGCATTCTACTTCCATTTTCCGATACTCGGCAGGGAGAGTGAAAATAGTTATAATATAGACAAGAAGGTTGACAAAGTCACGGTCAAGTCATCTCTCTTAGATGAGAAATACACTACTAATTGTTCTAAGATTGATTTATAACGTTCTTGAAAAATCCATATGAAACGCACACATATAAACAGAAAGACTGCTCAGCTTTTATGCAGATGATAATCTATCTTAATCGCAGTGGGTATTCACCAGCCATGCAAACAAAGTCGCTCACAAATATGATAAAAAAAAAAAGCAAACAAATAAACAAACGTGGGAAGTACAGCCTCACCTCAACAAATGTGTCGCCTTTGGCGGTGAAGATGAGCTTGATCACCATGACGAGAGGGATCATGATGAGGGAAGCGAGGGCCATCAACCAGCCAAGGACCTCGCTCCATTTCGGGTACACGTAGTCGCCGTAGTAGACGGGCACGTAGTTGATGAGGCCGAAGATACAGATGAACTGCGCGACAAGTTGGGGGGGGGGGGGGGGGGGCAAAACGGAGAACATAATTGTAAGTGTCAATGAATAAAAATTAATTTAATCAAATCGAAGTAATCACCAGCTTCTTCACAAAAATAGATGTTGAGTCACGATATTACGAACAATACCAAGTGTCAATCTTTCAAACTAATTACCACTGCAATGATCCTGAATAACGACAATACCTGTCCAACTTCACAAAATTGGCAACACTTGTTCCAATAAAGATTTTGATTACAGCAAAACCTAATCATTGCCACAGTAATTTTTTTTTAAAAATAATACTATTATAACAAAACGTAAAGAGGAAAAGAACAAGGGAACACTAAATGATGATGGTAGATCCGCGGATGACAGATCTTAGGTACCCTTGGTTCTTGTAATTATGTCCAAATAATGTGTTTCGAATCAAAATTACGGCGGCATGTATATCCTTACATTGGTATAATCATGCAGAAACTAAGTCAATCATAAAATCGTATTATATATTTCTGACTTCATCATTAAGTGTTAAATATCACGATTCTCGATAAGTAGCTGTTGTGGCTCGGTAAAAAAGACGGCTGCTGTCAATCAAGAGGTCCCTGCTTCAAATCCCATAATACCAATGGTTGTACTCCTTAGCAAGACAATTTATATTCACTGTGGAGTCGTTTAAGCAGTCACTCACTTGCTTACAAGCATCCATTGGTTCCTAATTGGCCACTTAATACAATTCGATTCAATTCAATTCTATTCAGATAAAGCCATAAACATTTAAGGGTGCAATGTATGCATACGACTTCACTGCAGGGAAGAATACAATCTGCTAAAATAGAGGGCGCTGTTGAAGCTGTGTGTTCATTCATTTTATGGGAGCTTCTCACCATAATGATACTGGGAGTGACGACCACCCAGCAGGCGGAGTACCAGCAGAGGAGCGGCTTGATGACGGGCTGCATCCACTTGTAGTCCCGCAGCATGTACTCGATGTCGCCATTGAAGCGACGCACACCTGTGACGTGACCATGCACATGACGCAATCAAAGCTTCTACAGCATATCAATAGATTAATTTGCCGACTTTGGCCAAAGATTTACGATCTTGTACATGGCTATTTTGTTCTCTTCGCACGAAGCACTCAAATCTGAATGCGTAAGTTTAAATAAAAGACTTAATTCTTGCATCTATCCACATCAGTATCATAATGAGTATCCTACGTCTGATACAAATGCTACAGAAAACTTTGGGCAGTCTCGATTGAAAATACATACACTGTATGTTTGATTACAAACATAAAGATCCAGATTTATAAGGGCTTGAGGGATATATTATCACAGTCACTGTAGTGATGTTATTATGTCTCGCTTCTACTCCTTTGAACGTTCGACCGGCTTGGATTCAAACACGTGCCGTTCCCGCATTCAAAACTCGTGTGCCACAGCACTCCCACCAAGCTTCGCTTGTTTAATCTTTCTTCCTACGTCGTGAACGTGAGTTATATATAATAGGGCGCGGACAGCTTCCCTTTTTCTATCCTATCAACATAGGCCTACATGTATTTGCATGCTTCTGTACTTTCATTACAGCCGCCGCTCAAAAAGTCTGATGTGAAATCAAAGAGTAACAAAAAGAACATGGATGTCTTCCTGTCACGCTCATGTGGAATTCCATACACATACCATGCAAGAAAATATCCATACCTTTACATTGCTGATTATCAGATTTGTCATTCAGGAAATTTCAAATAAAGCTGCACTTGCCTTGACAAATCAAGATTGTGCGTAAAAATGAAAATATTACAGACAAATGAATGGGACTACCCTGCCTGTAAAGAAGGGGGAATCAATAAGTGAACAAATATTGTCCGTTATCGTCACTCATTCGTTATTGCCGATGAGAGAAAGTATCACACTTTCATTTTTTTTTAAAACTTCAAGAATGTGGAATTAGAAAGATGTAAAGGAATACTGGCAAAGCATGGAAAACATTAGGCCGATTGCGCTCTCGTTTATCACATTTGTTGTTCATTTCTACCAACTATCACGTCAAACAGACAAAGTACAGTAACAAATTTTCATTATACAACTTAAAATTGATGGAATAATAAATCATGAGAACTGTACAAAGAACACATTCGATGTAATAGTTGAATATGAAAGTTAACGAGAAGTCGAGGAGGTGAACGACTTGTGGTCCTGGACCAGGTCTTACCGTAGAACCAGGCCACAGCCACGCATTCGAAGACACCGACAAGCATGAGGGAGATCCAACAGCTGTACCAGTTGATCAGCTCAAACATGTAGATCCCACCCTGTGACAATTGTAATCATTTCGATTCGTGAGCACCGGCAAATACGACTTACAAATATTGAAGGGATATTTACCCCAAATACACGAATATGTAAACTAGCGGGACAACAGTGCGTCGTACCGTGTAACAGTAGAGGATCAATATAGAGAAAATACAGAGAGAATTCCAGATTTCAATTTCATGCTTCTGGCATAGCTTTTGACCTACTATCTTTCGGAAAGAAGGGGGAATAATATACAGAATAATATTTAATAATATTCTGTAGCTTATGTCAGTTACAGTAATTAAACGTCGAGTGAATGTGCACTTTTCATTCAGGACGAAATTTTGTGGAATTCTCCTGGTTCCTCTATTGTGTACCGCCGTAATAACACATGTTAACAAACTGTTCACATATTTCATAGAGATTAACTTTCAGAGTAATGTGACGCGGGGATGATAAAAAACAGTGCACAGAAATACACACAAATTCACTCTCCTGCACTCCACGCACGCACGCTCGCACACGCATACGCACACACCATACACACGGGAGAGTGGCTGCGGGGTTTTCCGGTGCTTCAGATATTAAAAGTTTAACGTGTTTTCACGATGTAGTGATATACTAGTCAAAACCACGAGTGTACGCACGTTCTACGAGTTTCTATCATGGCCTAACAAGTTCCTCATTGAACAACACTAAAATCTCCACTACACGTTACTTTTGAGGGAAATCGGAAGGAAAAATATATATCCCTCTCAATCTCATCAAATTTGAGGTCTCACTTTCATGAAACTTCCGTCAACTAATTAAATTTGTCTGATTTTACTCAGTTTACGGCAGTAAACTTGAGCACAGCTGTAAAGTTACATTTGGAGTCAAAGACGAGAGGGAATAAACAATCTTTGTGACTCTGTTTCGCTTTTAGCACAATGACACACATGGATTCGAAATAGGACATTAACTAGCACAATAGATTTTGCAAATACGTGCATCACACTACTGCCACAGTGGCTCCAGTAACAGTACACCAATCATAGAGTCAAGGTTTCATATTGCTTGGATGAAAAAACCTCTATATCAAAAAGCGTTTGAAACAGGGTAAAATTTTAAGAGATTATTCTCGACATCCAATACGGCTTTCATTCTCCATGGAATTCATTTTTGATCACTGAGTCATCAACGAAACGTGGGTACGAATGCTTTCAGTTTATCCATTCAAAAAAATAATAGAGAAATAACCACTTGACTTCCCGTATAAGCAGATATCGAAATCGTACAATAAATGTGCGTTTAGACAAAACAAATATTCCATCATCAGTAAAATCATAGATAGATTATGATAGATAAATAACCAAAGATGTGAGCTACAGCTACATCAGCAAGTCAATGAGCAAAATATATCATATAAAAACCGCTGCATAATAAATATCTTGTTTACCTGAGTAGCCATAGGAAGTCCAAGTAGGAAGAACAAAATGCAGACGGCGAGCGCCACCAACGTTCCGTGTTTACGGAGATGATTCGGGAAGTAATCAACCAGGCCACTTACGACCGTCTCTACCATGCCAAACTGGGAAAGAAAATGTGGTACGTGTCATGTAGCTCATAATTCTTTATATTCTAAATACAAAACTCTTCCTCATAATATCCTAGAGGTCTTATTTCTTCTGAATCATCAGATGCGAATATCTTTCTTCCAGTTTGTTTTGTCTTTCATTTCATCTTCTCATCTTCATTTTTTATAATATATCTTCACCCACCTCTTCCTATTTCCTCCAACCTTACTTTCAATTTCTTCTTATTTTTATCTTCATCCTCCTCTCCTTCCTCCTCCTTTGGTTTTCCCTTCATTTCCCTCTTTCTTCTCATCTCGATATTTCTCCTCTTCTTCTCTTACTGAACATAAGCATCTCACGTTCAACCAACTTGTTAGCTTTATTTACAGGGATAGTACAGTATTGGTGGAGATGAGAATTAGGCTTTAAACTTTTTGCAAGATACCAAGAAAACACTTATGAAATAGTGCAGAGCATACCATTTAAAGAGGAATTCAAAGTATATTTGATGAAAATCGGGTTTGGAATGACTGAAACATCAAAGTAAAACAAAGCGATCGTAATAAAAGGTGGGTCCCACACTTTATTAGAATGAATCTGTTTTAGATATCTCAGCCATTTCAAAACCAATTATCATCAAATAAACATTGAATTCCTCATAGAATTACATGCTCTTTCATATTTCATACGAGGTTTCTCATTATCTCACCAAAAAAAATGTTAGAAACCTGAATTCGGTCTCAACAAAAAATATACCATCCCTTTAATACTCTAAATCCTTTAATGACAAAAAAAAAAAAGATTTTCAGATGATTCATAGGACAACTTATTACCACTGAACTATTATGAAATCAAGCTTATACCTCACAGCTGATTGGCATGCTTATAGCATGATGATTATGACACATTCTCCGCTCTTGTGAACCAAACTGCTGAAACTATAGTAGCTTGAACAAACATGCCAGTAACATCAACATAATCAACTCATAACACATCTTTCTTTTTTTTTTCAATCTGTAGTATCAAGCCCTTGCAAAGAGTGAATATACAGTGTAGCTTTCATGTCCTTATCGAGATATATTTCTGGGTTATTTGCACATTAAAAGCCGAAAGGTAGATAAGATGAGACTTAATTTCGTTAGCATTTGCTGTGTCATTTGCTTTGAATAAGATTCCTTCATTCCTATAGAATTCGTTCTGGTTTTATTCATATGTTCAGGGCTGATTGATATAAGGTAAGGCTTTAGTTTGCCAAAATCATATGTTGTTTGCGCCAGGTATGATCTCCTCACTTTTATGAATTTGTCGTAGTTTTATTTGCACTATCCAGGGTCACTAGGTACACAAAATTAGGCTGAATGTTTGCCTAAATTTTTACGAGTTGTTTGTTTCCAGAATGATTTCCCCATTCATAAAGCATTTGTTTGTTTGTTTTGTTTTGTTTTTATCGAGCCAAAGTTTGCCAACATCATCTGTGAAGTTTGTTTCAAGGAAGACTTCCCCACTCATAAAGAATTTGTCTTTGTTGCATTTGCATGTCGAGGGTCGACAGGTACATAAGATGAAGGTAAAGTACGCTAACATCATCTGTAAAGTTTGCTTCACCTGCAATGTAAGCTTTCCTCACTTCTACAGAATCTTCGAGAATCTACAGGATCTATGCGCTGGCGCACCGGACGCACCCCCCCCCCCCTTTATTTGTAAAATTTTCTTATTTTTTTAAAAACAAAAGAAATGAAAAGAAAAAATGGGGGGGGGCACATGCGCCCCTCTTTAATTTTGTAAAGGCATCCCCTCCCCCTTTAAGGAATTCCTGGCACCGTTCCTGTCTTAGGGTTACCTGAGTGTCGAGCCCGACGAGGAAGAGCATAAAGAAGAAGAGAATGGCCCAGAGAGGGGCGACGGGCATCTGGGAGATTGCTTCCGGGTAGGTCACGAACACCAATCCGGGGCCTTGGGTTTAACACAGAACAGATCAAACAGAGGAATTTATTTAAAGTTTGAAAAAAAAAATATAAATACATAATGACCTACGTTCGTCAAAGGCAAACAGACGCTGACAAGACCATTTCACGATGTAAGAGTGGGCGTTGTGTTCAGAGCGGGAGATGCGTAAAGAGCTGCCATCACGACAAACTGAAAATGAAGGAGGAAATGATTCATCTCCTTCAAGATTAAAAATTTTGGTTTGTAATGTAATACAAAAAGCAATCACCAATGTGTTCATCATAATTATGCAGGGTAGTCAGTCAGAGGCAGTGGTCTACATCTTTGGCTGCGTTTCAAAATTTTAAGTGTACCAAGAAACACCATTTTGAAACATGGTTTTCAAACATGGTTTTCAAACATGGTTTTGAAACACGGTTTTGAAACATGGTTTGACAGAGCAGCGTTTATAATCCTGAGTCCCCCCCGAGCGTGTTTCCGGCTCTCTCGGACTCCGCCATTGCGCATCGCACTATGCGCAGCTTGACCCCTGGCATTTTGATTGGTCGAAAAGGGAGCGCGAAACTGTGACGTCATATAAACTTCTTCTTCTTTCTTTTTAATCACGGTGGCCTCAAACTTGCAAAACCTTGTTTCTAGTGAAACATGGTTTTCAATCGCACCTAAACAGTGCGTTTCAAAACCATGTTTCGAAATCGTGTTTGTAATCACGATTACCGTTTACAGAAAAATTGAAACCATAAGACACGGGTTCAAAACCATGTTTCTAGCCAGAACAGTTTGCTATAAACGCACCTTAAAATGGTGTTAAGCTGAGACTGACAACTTACCGTCGACGGCAACGTCATCGATTGGGAGGCCGGTCTTGTAGGACATGAAGCCAAGCGTGGCGAAGACCACGAAGCCGGCGTAGAAACTGCTCAGACAGTTGATGAACGGGAGCACGATGGCGTCACTGAAAGAAGAACAGCAAACGGTTCATAAATCGTTACGTGATTCAAGGACATACTACATCTATTAATACACTCCAATCATTATTGCTACCACTTGAAGAGAAGAGCTGGCAAATATGTACGCGAGTATGGATGTCGATGGATGTAGCCGTCTCTTTATAGTCGTTAGTATTTTTTTTCCATTTCTACCATGTATTCTGGACTGCCTGTCGTACAAGTTACATAGTCTGATTGCCAGAAAACTTTCAAACTGTAAGATTAAACTATTGAACTTCCTTCAAGCGCACAAGTGCCATATTGTCGCGATTCGTGGGGCATGGATTCTATAACCTTCATTAGTGACTGTGTGCAAAATGAGACGAAATTAGACGAAATCCCAAGCGAACGCTTTATAGCACTTTCTGCTTGGGAGGAGAGAGAGCTCTCTCACACGTGGTGTACTTTGAACAATAGCTTTTGCCGGTGAGTCACGGAAATGTCTGAAAGCCCGAAGAGGACCCGAGTCGGGTCAGTCTCTCTGGTCCTTGACGAGCGACAATACACTGACTTTTTTTTTTTCACAAAACGTTTGATAGATGATTAGTGTCAGGGTAGGGAGCAGGCAGAATGTTCAACCCGACCGGTTTGAAACGTTACTGAGGGTCTCAATAACCCCCTAATAAGCTTCTGAAACCCTGAGGTAGGAACAGTTTGTGTTTTCTCGGCCACCAAGAGCAACATGTGCGTTATCATTCGGAATGGTTACAGCACTTTAGGAGCATTACTGCTCGACCACTTGGTGTCATAATGGTATCGTGTGGCACTGTTTACACTACCACGTGATCAATATTATCCAAACACTGATTGATATTTAACTACCACTTGCGATATGATATTTGTTGTTGCTGTTTTCTTTTCTATTGTTACTTGCATAAAATAAAATACCATTTACTTTGTCTTGTCCAAACATATCTTCGCATTTTATTTGTGAAATAAGTGAATGAAAACGCATTCAAACAGCTATGAATCTATCACATACACCAGAACTTACATCAAACAATTGTTGTTGATCTTGTTGTAGCTGGCGAATGTGAGCACGCCACCCCAGGCCGGGCCGAGAGAGTAGAAAATCTGGGTGGCTGCAGCGCTCCAAACCTGAAAGGATGAAGGGGTGAGGCGGAATCAGTGCAAAGGTCAGTGACACCAATCTCTGGTATCTTAGCAACGGATCCAACATTAGTTGTAAATTGTGGGCACTGCGCCAACGACGAGTGTGAGCAGAAGTGATTCTCACACAATTGTCATGCGAACTTGAAGTGCAGCTTACATTTTGGACCCTCTATCATTAAAATATATGTTTTATTCTTTTGTTGTCATCGCGTTAGAAGAGGTGTATCGTCATGAACCGAATTAATTTTTGTTCTTGAACTTTTTGAGAAGAACTGAACGCTGACACACCCGAGGCATATCAGCTATCTAGGGTTTAGAATGACCACTCTGAAATTAGTCGATGGCACCGACAAATGTACAACACTGTTTGCCATGATAATATCAGAAGCACACGAACCTAAAATTGCAAATGTGGCATTTTAGCGTTTACCAGTGTGACAGCTCATTCACCAAGTACAGATGGGCTGGGAAGTCGTTCCCTCATCTTACTCTGACTCTGTCAATACGTCAATGGTTGCAAAGCTACATCAAGAGGAGATTCTTAATTTTCTCTGTTCTCTGTGAAAGAGAAACTGTACATAAAAAGAGGGCCCATCATTCTTGTGTCATAGTAATGCTTACGGTTTTCACACATTGCACTTTATTTAAAGCTTCTTTGCAACTTACTCACTCGCTTTGTACCTTATAGCAGCTGCGTAAGATAGCTTACTCATAGCATGAACGTATCTTGTCAAATGCGAAAGTATGGATGTACCACGCTTTAATCGGTGATTAATTACTAGTAATGCATTCTCATACCTGGGCACTCCCAGTACTTATTCACTCCTGAGGACGGACAGCCAAGCTGTCCGGAACGTCGAGCCTTCTCTTCTTTTCGCCCTCTCTACATGGTTCACAGTCCTTTCCAGGACTTCACACATTTTCAAGAAAGAATACATTTACTCTCTCTTACTCTCCATCTGATTGCCTCTCCTTTTCTCACTCCTCCCTCTTCATTTTATCTACTATCTCCTCTTCCAATAGTCCCCTTCAGGAATTACCACATGGCGAACCGTAAACTCAATCTTCGTTAATGCATTCTTGCATTTTGTTCACGCCGTCAGCATTCATCATCCCCATGTTATACTGACCGAGGGTTTGGCGAGTTCTTCCCAACGCGGACTGAGATAATAGTTGATCCCAATGTGAGCGCCCTCTAGCGTCACTCCCCGGATCAACAGTATGGTAAGAATGATGTACGGAAACGTAGCGGTAAAGTAGACCACCTGTTACAAAAGACGCAAAAGAGGAGCACATGTAAAATGGGCGGAACGATGAACAGCACATTGACACGAACATTTGGTTACATTGTGGTTATCATTGTCATTATTAGTATATATCTTTCTCATTTTATTTTACAAACACACACACACACACACACTCAATTTGCGCAGTCTATTGCTGTCGTGCTGAGAAAAACTGTCTCTCGATAATTTCAATTGTGTCCATAATAATTCTGAATTTATTTCGGTGATAATAATTCCATTGTGACAGTTTCCAAGGTAACAGTGACGTTTGTTTCATTCAGGTGTTTCTTAGTTTGAGTAAAGATTTTATCTCATGTCACCATCGTGTACTCTAGTGCAATAAGCCAGTAAACTCTCATTATTACCACTGTAACGAGACGTAAAAATTCAGTCTTAAGCTTGTCGCTGCATGCGTGATTTTTCTATGAATGAAATACTGTTACTTAAACAAATATCATTACCATTACCATTACTATAATCCTAATTACAAGTTTCATTTATTATCATTCCTCAAATCATTGCGCTGGAAGTTGTTGTGTTCATCAGCTCCCCAAAAGGTCTCTATTCACACGATGAAAAACAAAAACAAAAACAAATTTATTACCAAATACCAAATCATGAATGAGCATGCGTTACGGGGTGTCAGATTCTCACACACACACTTTTGATGATGACAAATCTGCAACGCACTCGTACGCGTACACTTACATTCTAGGCGGGAGCCCCTGTTAATGACACACATGTTAGTGCGTTGCTGCGATACTCACCTTGCCCGAACTCTTGACGCTCTTGAAGATGCAGAAAAAGATGACGATCCAGGTGAAGAGGAGACAGAGAGCCAACTCCCACCGGAGCGCCCCCATGTCATCCATCGTGTGTCCGTCCACATTCAGGATGTAGTTACTGCCAGGGAAACAGGGAAGCCAGCTTTGTTACTTCTTTCTTTCATTCATTCATTCATTCATTCATTCAGTCAGTCAGTCAATCAATCATGCATTCATTCATGCATTTATTCACTCATTCATGCAACTAATTAATCAATTAATCAATTTATCAATCAGCCACAATCAATCAATCATTTACTTTCATTAATTCTTTCATCTATTTATTAATTAAATCAATCAATCAATCAACCAATCAATCAATCATTCATTCATTCATTCATCCACTCGTTTGTTAATAATTCATTCAATCAATCATTTATCCATCCATCCACTTATTCATTCATTCATTCATCCATCCACTTATTCACTCATTCATTTACTCATACATTCATTCATTCATTCATTCATTCATTCATTCATCCATCCATTCTTTCATCATTGCCCCATCTGCCAAACAAATAAGGACACAAACAAACGAAACCCCTGTAACCCCCCTCCCCCCACACACCATGGAGCTACTAAACACGGAGGTGTAGAAATAAAAACCCCTCAACTATTATAAATTTCAGAGGCAGACTCTGACCCAAGACGTTTCACTGAGTGAAACAAGAAAGGTCAATGAACTCACTAGAAGAATTCCTGGGAGGGGCGTCGGGTGCGGTTGAGACCGAGCTCCAAGGCAACAGTCTGATTCTCCTGACACGCCTCCGTATTCCACGTGTGGTTGCACGCCTTCCACGGCACGTCGTAAGTAAACGAACGTAAGAAGAAGAGCGTGCTCCATGCCATGATGATGTTGTAGTAGATGGCTACCATGCCAGAGATGATCACCATGGCCCAACCAATTCCTAACAAAGAGCAGAGGAAAAATGAATGAATGAATGAATGAATGAATGAATGAATGAATGAACGAACGGACGAATAATAGTAGAGCGGTTAAGCCCTCAAAATCATGAGAATTGTGCAAAATTTGACTAAAGCATGAAACTTTCACCAGTGTTAGTACATACCATAAGATTCATTTTAAGATCGGGAGGTAAGTCTGATTTGACCTCTGATGACCTCCAGAGGTCAATGAACTTCAAATATCAGAATATTGATGTTTGAAGGCATTTGTGAAAGATACCTAGACGTTGGTTACGCTGCACTAAATATGCATTTGTACTATAATTCTTCTGATTCCACAGGGCATTGACAGGTTTCTACCTTTGACCTCTGATGACCTTTAGAGGTCAATGACCTCAAAATACCAGAGTAGTGATCTGTGATGTTATTAGGTAATGATAAACATGATTAAGATGTGCAAAACAAGCTATCTGTTTTACAATGAAACTGTCTTCATATTCCAAAGAGCAAAGACAGGTTTCTACCTCTGACCTCTGGAGATCTTTAGAGGTCAATGACCTCAAAATATCATAATATTGATCTGTGGTGGCATTAGTTAATGATAAACATGGTTAAGATGTACAAAACAAGCATATCTGTTTTACAAGAAATTGTCTTCATATTCCAAAGAGCACAGACAGGGCTCTACCTTTGACCTCTGGTGATCTTTAGAGGATGTACAAAACAAACACAATTGTAGCCCAGATGGCTACTAGCACATGTTTATCATAAAGGATAAAATAGAATAGAATAGAATAGAATAGAATAGGATAGAGAGCAAAAGAAAACAGATCACTGCAGTCGTTTTCCTAGACACCCTGTGACGCCAATATGCTAAGTATTTTCCTCTTCCTGGAGTTTTTAAAACCGTTTACTAGTATCTTCCTTCCAGCTGTTCCCTTTTTTTCAAACCCCCCTCTTCCAAGAAAATTCTATGGTGAAAGGAATTTATGAGTTTGACATTGGCTACTTTCCCCGCTAGTGGTCAGCACTCTCCATCCCCAAAGCCCCGCACCAAATTACGGGGAATAACGTGATGACGTGTTTTTGCCCTCTGATCCCCAAACATAAATGACCCTCTGAGCTGGAAGGTGGCCCTCCTGCCAAAATGTATCCCTCTATTCTAGCATTCATTGTTTAGTGGAGTGGGTCCAACAGGAACTCCAAAGACAAATTCAGGGACAACGACCCAGAACAACGATGAC
The DNA here is from genome assembly GCF_040938485.1 of Diadema antillarum. Taxonomy (NCBI): domain Eukaryota; kingdom Metazoa; phylum Echinodermata; class Echinoidea; order Diadematoida; family Diadematidae; genus Diadema; species Diadema antillarum. The sequence continues at coordinate 63,213 of NW_027271169.1, read as the reverse complement.
GTTGGTTGTCATAAGGACACTAATATCCATTTGGTTTGTCATTTTAATAAAAAGAAACAATAAAGTCTTTACCAGTGGTTACAGAGAAGAAGTGAATGAAGAAACTAAAAGACAGTGGGCGAATTAATCAGAAACTGAGATGAATCATTAGAAAATTGAATTCTCACAGAAACGAATAGGATGAGCAAATTGAACATTTTGACCAATAAGGAATTAATTTCTAGTGAACACCACACCCCAATATAAGATTGAGCCAATGAAATGCTATAGAGAAAGGAAGTTTGTTAGTAAATCAGTTATAAAAAACATGTCTGAGCCGAGAAATCAGTTAGAGTGGCAAGCACAATGGGAGCGGCTTCACACTATATAGTGAAGCTAAGGCTGCAGAGCATTTTGGAACTTTGAGGAACTTTGAGAATAGTTGGAGACCACAGAGATAAAGACAGGAGTTCTCCTTCCTTGGTACATCATGCCCCCTCAAAGTCAATCAACTAATCTTTATCGACGCTGTGAATGTGATGAGGATCTGACTGTCGTAACTGAATCGGCGAGCAGCAGCACATGAGGAGAAACTGTGCGTCACGATAAGACAAAACTTTGGTTTACGCCAATTTGGAGTGCAATTACAAACTCCAAATAGTCAACTGGTGTCATCGGAGATGTTGAAGCGCCCTGTCAGACTGATACAAAGTGGACAGTGATGGTGACGAAGAGTCGACTGAGAGCGCGACAGCATACCACTCAACGGACGGCCCAGCCACACTGACGAGATCGACAATGACATGCAGACAAGGACCTCATTCGTCGACCGTACCGATGTCGAGATAAGTGACCACACCCACTAGCATCATTTCTCCCAACTAACTAAATCCCTCCATTTCCCATAGAATAAGACGGTATATGAAATGGTCTCAAAAGCCGTAAAGACTTTCCTAAGTGATGAGTGGAATGCTAAACTAAGTTGTGTGGAAAGAAACTTGTTTGTGAAGAAGTTTTTTGTTTCAGACCTACAGGAAGGCAGGTCGTTGGAATAAATATGCCGTTAGTAGCATTGGTGTTATCCATGTAAATTTTATCATTCTAACGCATTTTGCATTTGGTATTGTGGAACAATATTTAGTTTCTTCTACTTTTGGAATTTTGGTGATGATTGGTGTCTATGTGAGTATTTAACCCCCGACCAGTACAGAGAGAAGGTGACAGACAAATCCAATATCTATCCGCCTCTGTACAATAATTGGTCGCCGGCTTGGAGAAAGTAGTAAGGAGTTTTAGGGAACTTACACAATAATGACGTTGTCTTCATATATTCCAAGGAGCACAGGCAGGTTTCCACCTTTGACCTCTGATGACCTCGACAGTTAAATGACCTCAAATTATCAGAATATTGATGTTTGACATCATGATTAATGGTAAACATGATGATGTTCTATAGAGAGCATTGGATGGTCCTATTTATTAATCTGGTCTGGTGCATACTGAAAACGGAAAAAGCATAATTAAAAAATCGACCATTGACCCTTGCCAAAAACGCTGCCCCGGAGCCCTACCCCACCCCCACACTTAAACACACACACACACACACACACACACACACACACACACACACACACACACACAATTCCGCCGCCCCATTTAAGGTGTACTCTTTAGGAAAATTGAACATGAAATTGTAAAGTGCACATCACCATGTCCCCGGTGAAGAAATATTAATTACACTGTATAATGCTCTCGCAGATCTGTCAAACCTGTACCGCCCCACCCTGGCAAAAGGCAGCAAGTGACAAATGCGATTTATTTCTTATAAATGAACAAAATAATATTGCGCTGGCGATTCCAATGACATATCTCACAGGATTGATTTTTAAGCCATATTTTTTTTTCCAGGAAAATATCAATAAATCGGATTTGAGCAATTTGTCGAACCCTCCCCCCCCTAAAGTAGGACAGTACGAGTATATATGTATATATATATATATATATAGATAGATAGATAGATAGATAAGAGAGTAATCATTTAAGAGGAATTACTTTAATTTACGTTTGAAGACATTTCAAAAGATGTAGTCTGATTTGTTAAGGGGCAAATCATTCTAATGTTTGCAGTCTTGTAAACATACTTGTATCTTTAGCGAAAACTGTTCGAGTACGTGGACGGTGATAAGTAGGCCCCTATGAATCACTCTGTAGAGTAAATTATATATGAACCAAATGGTTTCTTTTGAACATGTGTTGTGTTGAAAAGTTCTTGGTAATTCTTTTCCAGGCAAAACGTGTAAATTACATGAAAATTCCGATTTAAAAGCATGTGATGGGAAATGTAAACAGTATGTGCGAATGCTTCTATGTTTCCTGCTAAACTTTTTTATTAGTGGGGAAAAGAAAAGAAAAGAATTTAAGAGAAGTCTCGCTCTACCACGTCTTCATACCACAACGCCTACGGATATCTTTGTTTCACATTGTTAGTGGGGAAAAGAAAAGAAAAGAGAAGTCTCGCTTCATGAGAGATGTTCAGATCCCCCTCTACACCACAACGCCTACGAATGTCTAGGCTGAAGGTGGGTTTGATTGTCTTACAGGGCCTATAGAGCACCAACAGTAAGTGCAGATTAATTGGCACGCTATCTTTTGAATAGAAACAATACTTTGTTTCACACAAGATGATAGCAGAAAGACAACTGATAATCATCCGCTCATGTGAAATCAAGCAGAACTTTTTTCAAAACATTTCAAGAGGCATCTTGGTGAGTTACAGTCTGTTACACATGCCAATATAATGTGAAAAACAAGTTGAAGGCCACCTGCAATAGGCCACCTGCAATAGGCCACCTGCAATACAGCCTCGCATTTATTTTATTTTATTTTATTTATTCATTTCCATTCATAGGGTGGATAGCCCTTTCAGCTCATGACTGATTTCCAAAGGGGTCCACATACATGTAAAAATACAACGTATACAAAACAATGAACAAATACAAACGTATGATAACTCTATAACAGCAAACTGGGAAAAAACAAGATGTATAAGATTTTGCACAGTGGTCAAATGGGAACAAAGAAATTAACAAATAGATTAGACAAAATAAATGTAAAAATAAAGTCTGAAACATTAAATGAAGAAATGAATCATACAATAGTTTACCAATTGTTAATCAAATATGGTTATAACAATCTAAAAGATTTAAGAAATACTTTCCGACATCACAAAAACTTTGATCGACACGTTCCATATGTACCCATGATGGAGAGGGAAAATAATAAACAACAACATTGCGAGATTGGTGCATTTCTGCCAAGACAACAGACGGGAACTGATTCCACGTAAAATACATAAACATGTATTTTGATTTTCCATGCATTTTTCCCATATCATTACACACAATCATTATACACGTATACTTAATATGGTGTTCAGCGCACTGTGTGCAGACTGAGCACGACCCGATAATTCAGAACCTCTGCCTGAGAAAGGATTGTAGCCTATCCCGCGAATTAAAAAGAAGCTTTCTTATCATCTCGTGCATCCTGTACTTTATGTGCAATGCACTCATCATAGAGACAAGGTTGCCTTCATCCAAACTGTTTAGATATTGCCACTGGAAGACTCTAATGACTGATCGCATACAGTGGCTGTGCACCTATAACAACGCTGGGCTGACCTCAGGATGTCTATCCAGTTTAGTCGTGGAGGAGATCTGTGTGCCGATCGCGTGCTTCACTGAAGACGCAGATGCTGCCCTGTCTTGAAAGAGATCAAGGGTATAGATCTAGACCAATTTCAGCAGGTTACACTGAATCATCACTTGCTGGCAGAGAGTCTTAACCGGATCATGCAGGTGATATTACCCGCTGTCAGAGTACCCTGATTCACATATTGGATGCAAACGGGATGGCGGCATATTGGTAACAACCAATATTTGGGCATGGGGGCACAACTCTTGGCCAGGCCCAAGTGTTAAGGAGTATCGAGCATAAAGAAGACAATTAGAGTAAACAGTAGTTCCACTCCTATTTTGAATTGAGGGTACCTAAAGAGGTCATTAAAAAACGCCCAAAATTGCCTGACGTAATGACCCAAACTTAATTGGATGACAATAGCAAGTTGCAAGACAGAGGGTTGCTTCATGTGGAATGCATGTTATGCCTCACAGTATGTCGCTTTCCAAATGGTCCATGACGTCACTTATATGCTCCAGGACCATGAGTTATTCATCGGAACCATGCAGCCCACGAGCTTGACACTGACCGACACAGGCCCGCCAGCTCGAAACTAGGTAGCATTGCCCATGAGCTTGACACTTATAGCAGGGCTCCACACTAACTTTTATTTTTGGTGGCCCAAAGGCAAATATCCGACATTTTTTGGTGGCCCGATCAGGCCACCAAAGTCTTCATTTCTGAAATTTTGGTGGCCCCATATGCGTTTTTGGTGGCCCCGGGCCACTGTTAGTGTCGAGCCCTGCTTATAGTATAGGCAAACCAGGCCCATAAGGGTCCGACACATGGGGGGAGGGGGAGGTCCACAAGACCTACACTGAATAGATTAAGCTTTGTGATGTAATACATATATTAATCTCGTGGGCCTTATTTTCCTCGAGTGTCGAGTTCGCGGACCGCACAGCTTGTGTGCCTATTATATTTGATGTCGAGCTCATTGACCTTGTTCATCTAGTGTTTAGGTCACGGGATGTATGACTCGTGGGCTGCGTAACTCATGGGCTGTACGACTCGGGTTGTTTGACTTGTGACGTACACCTGATGAGGTGGGCCTGTTGTTTTCTAGTTAGCATCTGTCGCCCTTTCATCCAGTTCAAGGGACTTAGTTTGCCATATGCCTGTTCACAAACTATTAAGCATCAACCCAAAATATGGTACTCCTCTCCCCACCTTCTATGTTTAAGCGTACAAATTTTGTCCAGTGCAAACTGGATAATGTTGCACATAATTTCATGCAAGCTAGTCTGCATAACTAACCCAAACATAAATATTATATTTGAGGTCACTGTCATCACTGATGAAGACACGTAAGCTTCATTTCTGAAGTAATTGACCGCTCACATTCCTGAGACCTGTTACTATGAACCAATGCTTTGTGGAATATGCATACATATACTTTGATTATAACGTCAAGGCGTGATTTGTACATGATTAAACATTCAGGATTAAACCAATGAAGCCAAACATCAATATTTGCAATCCTACACAAATTTTGATAAAAGTCTGACCTCACATTGTCCTTGGAGGTCAAAGTTGGATATACATAGGGTACCGTAATGACCAATGTTCTGTGGGATGAGAAGACACTTCTTGTAGCATAAATGCTAATAGCATAATGCATAATTGCACACCAGGTATACAGTTAACCATTGAATATACATCAAATATCAATATTGATATTTTGAGGTCATTGACCTGTCACAGTCCTCAGCGGTCAAAGGCAGAGACGTGGAAATAATTTCCCTTGATCTGAGGAATAGGAAAACGATTCAGTTGTAACACAAATGAATGTTTAGGACATCGTTATCATGTTTATCATCAACCAATTGCACCAAATATCAAAATTCTGATAATTTGAGGTCATTGACCTCTGGAGGTCATTACAGGTCAAAGCTAAAAACCTGTCAAGGATCTGCGGAACATTGAGGCAATTCCACTGTTAATAAAAAATGGTTTTAGTACATCATTGCCGTGTTTATCATTAATCAATGACAAAATATCAATATTCTGATATTTTGAGGTCATTGCCCTCTGCAGGTCATCAGAGGTCAAAGGTAAACCTGTCAGGGTTCTATGGAACATGAAGACAATTCCACTGTAAGAAAAATGAGTCTTTAGTACATCATTACCATATTTAACATTAATCAATGACGCAAAATATCAATTTTTATCAAATTTTGAGGTCATTGACCTTTGGAGGTCATCAGAGGTCAATTCAGACTTACCTCCCGATCTTAAAATGAATCTTATAACATGTACTAACACTGGTGAAAGTTTCATGCTTTAGTCAAATATTGCACAATTTTTCGGCTTATCTGCTCTACTATAAATAAATAAATAAATAAATAAATAAATAAATAAATAAATGAATAAATAAACAAGCTAATCAATTAATTAATTAATTGACTAATCAATCAATCAATACATACATGAATAAATAAACAAATAAATAAATGGTAATATTCAATAGTCAATGATAAACCCTCACTAATGTAGCAACCTCCGCGTTGAACAACATTGCGTGGGATATCCAAACAGATATATGATCAGTAGCTTCATCTCGTATTAACATTGAAATTAGTCGTGAGGCTGGTGGACAGTTTTGCCGTTAAAGGGACATTCCAGACGATTTTCATAATTTCACATCATGTAGTACATAAATCGACAACTCCCTGTATAGATTTGTGGAATTTATTATGGTTCTTGAGCAGAGAAACAATACTTTGAAAAACCTTAAACAAATTACACTGAACAAGGATGATGACGTAGAAGGTTCACATATTTCAGAAACGATAGCAGTGTGATTCCAGAACAATACCGCTTGCTTGCGAGTTCACCTGTCTGTAAGCTATGCATGCTTTCTTCTTTTGTTCTGCTTCCTTGAGCCCCAACTCATGCATTCTTATGGTGACTATGCCATGTCATCATCCTTGTTCACTGCAATTTGTTCTATTTTTTGAAAATATTCTTATTCTTCATCCCAATTACCACAAATTCTGACACTCTGTCCTCAGTATAACTAATTCATAGTTGTACAAATGTAAAAATCTGAGAATCACCCGGAGGTCTCCTTTAACAACTTTTGAGCTACATACACACGTGTAGAAAATGTACGGCCTAAACACAAAAGGAAAACACTATGAAAAGCTCAAAGAATATTATCGCTATATTCTAATCCGAACCAGAAAAATGTTATGTCCCCATACATTGGGAAAATTGATTTTCACTTTCCAATTTAAGTTTACACTCCTCCAGCTACAGCTACATGACGATCATCAAAATGTACCGATTACAACCGTGGCTGCTTTATGAGTGCAGAAAGTCAGAACACATTGTTGAAGTTAGAAGAATATTAATCGGTTTGATATGTGAACATCATGTATATATGATGTAGTATGGGGCCTTTTAAAAACAAACCTGATGTGCTTCATTTGGTCCCTCTTATATGTCATGCTGTTCAAATGTCATTTTTGTTGCATATATTTGCATGTGGAAATAAATGAAATGAAATGAAATTATTTAAAATCGCTTTGTTCAAAAGTCGCAAACTTTTTAAAGTTTCGATAGATCAGTATACCTGAAGGCTATAACCATTAGTGATGTGACAGCAGTGAAGTGACAAAGAGAACAATATTACATTTTTGTTTGTTTGTTTGTTTGTGTGTGTGTGTGTGTGTGTGTGGGAGAGAGAGAGAGAGAGAGAGAGAGGGAGAGAGATCGAGAGAGATCAGGTATGTCTTAGAGGTCCCTCTTCATTCCTTAAAAAGCCTTTACACCACTCTTCGCTCTTTGAAAAGATAATGCTGTCGCATTGAAAGTTGGTTATCAGTCATGAGGTCAGTCATGAATAGAATGTTACAGCACTAAGTGAGTGTGCGCAATGTCAGCTTAACATAATGATAATATGATAATCCCTCCATAAAAATTACAATGGAGTGTTTTCGGGCTATTCATTTCAAAGAGCACCGCTGGGTGAGATTATGCACTCTGATAAATCCTAAACTTCAAGGCGTCTTTTCTCAGTATAAACACTTTTCCGTACTAAGGTGTTCTTTCTCTCCATATATTTTGCTGGGTTTTTAGGAAAGGTCCATTGTATCGAATACGTGTCATTTTTTAAGCTTAGAGTCTGCTCTTTCAGAATCTGTCCTTCACTTAAAATCCCTGAGTCTGGCGATTTTTGGCGGCTTTGTGACGCAGGATCACTAACGGTGATTATCACAAGTCTCCTATCGATGTAAACATACACACACAAAATCAGAGACTTTTTTTCAAATTTTCCTCTTCTGATATAATGTTAAGAATGAAACAAAAATGACTTGTATATGCTGGTAATTATACCCTGCTAATGAACAGATGGGGGTGAGGTTCGTATGATAGTCGTAATAGTCGCTAAATCATCGACTAAAAACACAAAATTGGCAAAAATATGAGCAGACGTCAATATCCCCTAAGCTAACTTGCATCGTATGAGTGTGACAGATATTAGGTAAACAATAAAACCTAGAGATCTGAACATTCTATCACTTCTTATTTCATCGATTTGGATGAAAGTTTTATCACTCCGTTGGTCCCATCTAACTTTAATCTTAGCTAAGCGTGTTGCTAAATTTCGATATAAAACAGAGAATTTGATGTCGTTTCATACGACACAATATATAGGAACATGAGGGGTGTTGGATCTTTGTGCGTTTATTCAATGTATGTAACATGCTTATCTTGAACATTTTATGTAGTATAATCTCGAATCTGTTACACGATCTATAGATAAATTTCTTTGCGAAACCAGTCGCGTTCATTGTCTGACTTTGCCTCTACGATGAAGTGGTGATAAATAACGGAGAAACCTAAATAATCTTCATCGTTTAGGAATTTGACAAGACAATTCAGTCTGTTATAACCCTTTTTTTAGTGATGCGCAATCCTTGAAGCAAAAATAACATGTAATCAGTTGGAAGAGATTACGTTCTCTTTTTTTTAAATAAGAATGTGATAAAGAAACGTAAAGAAAACTGCTGAAAACTGCTGAACTAAACAAAATGTGATAATTGTTTTTCGTTTTATCGTCACCTTTGGACATTTGGTTTGGCTTGTGCAATAAAGATGTTCCTTCTAAAGAGGAGTGTGTCAAAACAAAGCTATAGCTGTGAGATTATTATTCACGTCTGTAACAATGCACAGCCACGGCAGCAGCACGTTGTAAATATAAAACGATTCGTCACGCCGTTTTATGGGGGGCTATGACACCTATTAAAGTAATGCGTGTCCTCCAAATTACCGGCTTGCCTTTCCGCGCCTGACTAAATTGATGTGCAAGGAACTCGCTCAGACCAGCTGGATTCCAAAGGGCGCTAAATACGCTCAGTGGAAGACAAGCTTTATTCACCTACGGTAGATGCATTCCTATGTACATTAAATCGCTGACAAATCATTATTGGATTATACGAGTTATGTGATACAAATATGAATGAAGAGCTACACCTCCCACACACCCCTGTACGCACGAAAATTTGCTTCAGCACGATTTCCTCGTAAATGCACAAAAGTGGACTTCGCGCCTTCTTGCAGTTCAGTCACAGTTCAAGCCCGCTCAGAAACAATTCGGTGTGTAATGCACTTTGGGTCACTTCCAAAATCGATACAAATGTCGTTTCATGGGCATAATGTTCACTATGCCGGTGCAGCGCTTAATGCGTTTTTGTGCATCCACGCCTGTTCGCCTGGTTGACATTGCACACAGTAACCTGAAGTAATCGACATTTTGGACAGATGTGAGCAGTTCGGTTGCTGTCGAGTGAAGGTTGACACTCACATCAAAGGAAAACAGAATAAAGGAAAGTCATCCTGACGTGAATCGAATCTGTACTTCTTTGAAAGCAGCACACATGAAAGTAATTGTGAAAGTCTAATAAAAAGTAATACAGCCATGAATTAAAATAATCGTGATATTTATGAGAATGAGAATGAGAGTAATAATTACTATAAAAAATACTGCCAAGACAGGCGAAATTTCGTCGCACTCAAAACGCAGGTGTTCAATACATCATTTATCAATGAAAGAGAACCAGAACAAAATCACATTGTTGAATCGACAGAACATTACTGTGCACATGCGCAGTCAGCTCACCTTTTTTTTTTCACAAAGAAGAAGCGGTATTGATTATGTCTTTCATTATACATACAAGTACGTAATGCCGAAAACCTTTGCGGCATGAACAGGCCTGCAAATTCATGTATAATAGGATTAGCTCAGGACGAAAAAGATTAAATTCAAGCTCAGCCAAGAAACAAATGGATTTTCAGGAAGAAGCAGACCATTTCAATTAGAATGCTAGTATGACTCGCTGCTCGCATGCGTTTGAAGCCAGACTTGTTTTAAGTGTGAAGTCATTTTAATGCCATACCACGTGAGGTTGCTTACATCACTGTACCTGTCGAAGTTAGAGCAATATATCATGACGTGTATTGAGTACTTTTGTAGGACATGTCGGGATAGATGACCTCCATCCCAGACTTTCGAAAATAAGCGCTCATCTTGATAACCTCACCTTTGGCGCTAATCTTTAATCAAATCTTTAGAGACAGGATCATTCTGTCGCTGTTGCTTAAACAATATCTGTACCGAAAAAAAAAAAAACACTTTCTCAGTAACGTAAGCAATAACTGCCCTATTTCACTTTCACCCAAGGTAGCAAAGCTTTTTGAAAAGGTACAGCGTATAGTTCACTCTCCGCTTTTTTATAGCGATCTGTTGACGGATTACCAGTCGTGCTTTCACTCAACCAAAACGTATTTAACAGAAATGTGTGACTTTCTGCCTGAAAATCTTGACAAAGGTAATGCTGGCAGGAGCGTCCTTCTGAGACTTTTAAGGTCTTTGATGTTATACTCGATGAAATGCGTTTGTTGGAATATGTAGTCGCCATTCGGCGTTCAAGAAATTGAATGGAAATGGTTAGAGCTTATAAGGGAGAGAGCAATGTGTCTCTTGCGAAGGCAAGACATCTAAATTTCTCCTTGTTCAATCAGGGGTCCATATGAATACCCTAGTCGTTGCATTTAATCAAGGATATTACGCCAACCACAGGACAAGAACAACTCCAAGCTGACACTCTGGTCCTTAGTAAATGTTTTTCGGATAACGTATGATCGTCAACTTGCACTTTTTAGAGGTATAAAATGAAAGTTGTTACCAAGATATCCTCGATGTATATATATATATATATATATATATATATATATATATATATATATATATATAATGTGCAAAATCTCTGAGTGTTCAGCCCTTGGAAACTGTCGCAAGACTCAAACACCTTTGGGTAATCTCAACTGAACAAACTCTTGACCGATCGCTCCACGTAGACGAAGGATAGTGAAGAAGATTTCATCCAACATGGGAGCATAAGATGTTGCCATGTCGGGCGTTTAAGTTATTGTCGAACAACTGTGTTTTTATCACCTATAAAGATATGCATTTAGATCATGAAGTATGACAGTCAAGCAGTATATTATAATGACGGCTCATCTGGTTTTCTATCATGCTCATTGGCTACTTTTCCACTTTGTTATCTCTTGAGAGAGAGAAAGAGAGAAACCAAGATGTCCGGAGGTCGCTGACACAACCAGCGCAACTTAGACCACGCCCCCCTTTTCGATTTCTGGTCATCCTTCGTTAGTGAAAATCAATAAAAGTGACAACACGCCTAAATGCACTTTAAAGGGGGACTCTACTCTCTGTACAGACACCTGGAAGCAAGGGGATACCTCTGTGTGTGTGTGTGTGTGTGTGTGTGTGTGTGTGTGTGTTTGTATGTTTGTTTTTAATTCGCACATTGCATCAGTCCCGCGCGGAGGGCAGAAAGTAATTTAGCGGAAAAGAATTGCTGTGATAGGTGTCATAGCTGCCATAGAGGGCGTGACAAGTTATCATTTATTTACAAGGTGAGTAATAGTGTTATCTTACAGCTACTTTATTTCCCATGCAGGTCTTGAGGAACGAAGATTTGCTAGCAAAGGGGTGAACAATCCTTTGGTCGTAATACCGCCTGCATCTCCCGCACGGGAAGAAGGCACAAGAGAGATAGTTTTCACTCACCTGCAAAGAGCGGACACGCCTTCCAGATGGTGATAGGACCCTCCCCGCCGTACTGGCCGAACGCCAACTCCATTAACATAAGCGGCATTCCAGCCAGAAGGAGCATGATGGAATATGGAATCAGAAACACGCCTGAAACACATCAAAGAAACGACCACAATCAAAATGCATCAGATAAAGTAAAATTAGACTGAAATATAAATTCATCAACTCGATGTTAAGTGAGAAGAGTATCTCTCTCCACCATAACACGCACCATTTTACCTCTATACGTTTCACTAGAATTTTGTCTGACATTACGCAGGGCTCGACTATACTTTGTTTATCTGGTTTAGAGATGATAATACAACTGTAGCAGTGGCAGTAGTAGTAGTAGTAGTAGAAGTAGTAGTACTAGTAATAGTAGCAGTAGTAGTAGTAATGATAATAATTATAGTAATAATAATGATGATGATAAAAATAATGATAATGCTGATTAAATCATTACGAATACCATTCGGTATTACCATTATTTCTATCATCATTCATTTGTTTTTATTATTATCATTTGTCATTATCACCTTTAAATACATTATATTTCTACAGTATCACTGTAGTTTAACTCTATGTATTATTATCATTATTTGTTATCATATGAAATCATCATAATCTTTATCATCATGACAAAAATGGCAACGTTTCAAGACCAAGACACGTTTGTTTTTGTCATTCCTCCGATCCTCGTCTCCGACCTTGAGTTGGCTTTTGCTGTTTGTTTGTCCGTTCAAGTGTTCTCCGTAGTGAGACGGTTCATTGTCACTTGGTCTACTATCAAATGGTCTACTTCCCAGTTCGTCTAACACCACTACAGCTAAACTCATTTAGTCTACTATCAATTTTGCCTTATTCCCGTTTGGTCCAATTCTCACTTAGTCTAAAGTTTGACTAATTATCATTTCGTCTAATGACCAGATAGTCTCATTGCAATTTTCTCTCCTTTGACTTTTTCCCATTTTGTCTAATAAACTGTGGTTATTAAACGAAATGAGAATAGCCCATCTGAAAAAGTAGACGAACTGGTTATGAGTTTAGTGGCAACTGGACTAAATGGTCATTAGGCGAACTGGTTGTAGACGAAACGGGATTAGACAATGTGGGTTGAGACTAAATGGCTATTAGACAAAGTGGGGAGTAGACCAAGTGATGGATCGCCAGTGAGACACCTACCTCCGCCGTGGCGGTAGCAGAGATACGGGAAGCGCCAGATGTTCCCCAACCCGACGGCATAGCCAATGCACACGAGCAAGAAGTCCATCTTCTTGCTCCAAGCTTCGCGGGGCGGGTTGCCGTCCACCTCCGCTAGCTTCTTGCTCTGCTTGCTCTCAACGTCGCCCCCTGCGGACACCACCTCGTAGTTTCCCTGCCACGATATTTAATACACTTCAGTTAAGTTGTTTATGACATAAAAGAATACAAAATAACATGGGTCAATTATTATCATTCATGAGAATTTCATAGAGAAAGAGATAAAAAGAAAGTGAGATATTAATTTGAAAATCTATGTTAGTCCCGTATATTAACGATATCAATGTTACATTTTTGAGGTATGTTCTATTAATAAAGCCATTCAGTATGTAGAATTTACAATTCATCATAACCCTCCTTTTACATACACACATACACACACGCACACAAACACACCCTCACACACACAAACACAAAACACAGACAGACACACACCCATTGCATGGTGCAAACACATGATACCAATACCAAAAGCTGTTGAAAATGTAAGTAGAATATTCAAGAAATCAAAATAAGTTACCAATGGTGTTTTGAAATATGACAAAGCAGTGCATGATCTTCATTTGACTTGTATTATACGCTTTACGTATATATTAACAAAGATGTAATCGCATCTACTTCTCATTTTCATATTTATGTACCTTGTCAAATTATGTTTTGATGGAAGTGAAAATAAAGTTGAATTGAATTGAATTGAATCTATCATTATTCAATGACGGGGGGAAATGGTAACTAGCTTTCTGATGAACACTGTGAAAGGAGAAGAAGGAATCTCACGACACTGTAGTCTAGACAAAGACTTAATGCAAGGACAAATGCAGCCCTAAATTTACTGTCCTTCATCCTTAGGATGGTTTACTGCCCCGATGTTTGCTTACAAGCATTCACTGATTCCTAAGCGATCACGCGTAAAAAATAATCTTACAAATAATGATCATGATTAAAAAAAACAACAACATGTTGTATAGGGTATTTATGTAGCATATCCAATTAACCCTAATCAGACCGGCCCCTTTTTTGGCTATGCTCTATTGGTGTGTGTGTGTGGGGGGGGGGGAGGGGTGCGGATTATCTTATTTTGGCCTGTTAAACACTAATTAAGAGCATTGAGAGTCTAATTTTTGACGTGTATATCTGTTTTAGGATATTCAACAATTATCGTGCCTTATAAAAACTTCCAAAAGTCATTTCAATTCTTCAAGAGGTTAGGCGCTCCATCGCAGGTGTTATAAATTGTTTTGACAAAAGACAGCGTTTCTACTTAACTTTAAGTATAGGCATTATTCCTCATTCATTCCTCATAGCAGTCCCTTTCAATATTTTTGACAGCAATAATTGAGTGTGTGGAGAACAGGACACGCGAAAAAAAAAATCTGTAAAAAAAATTTTACTTCTTTAACTGAAAAATGTTTAGCACGCGGAAACGCACACATTTGACTGAACCTGGCAAACAAAATTATGCACAAAATTATTGAGCACAAGATAATGCTAACTCTTTATGAGATACTAATGTTCCATTTTTCAGTCCTGGGGTATTGATAACAAGAAGATTTGAAGGAAAACTGAAAAAGATTTGTTTCGTTACACATTAACAAAAATTTCCACACAGGATTTCAGCATTTCCTTTCGAAATAGAGCTTAAAATAGTTGAAATTAATAACCTCTTGGAAAACTCTAGGGAAGAGTGGCTTGGAGCACGGAACATGAAATTACATGCTATGAGGAACCTACACACATTGGACAGAGATTCCCCTTCTTCTTTTAACACTTCACTGGGCCTAGGCTGGTACAACCTTGCTGAAGGCGTTTTGCAAGCTGCAATATGTATTGTTGAGTAACTCACAAAGATAAGTGTTGATAGAAAATAAAGGAAGAGCTTCCAAAAAGAGTTGCACAACCGCAGATGCGTCGTGCTATGCCCTGCGCATCAATACAATAATCAAACCTGTTTACTTCGTCGCTGCTTTCAAGAAGGTTTTACGCACAATACGGGATCACAAAATAAAAACATCTTAAAGGAAACCCAAACCCAAAGAGAAATGTGGATTGTGTGAAAGCAGCAACATTAGTAGAACACATCAGTGAAAAGTTGAGTAAAATCGGACAATCGATGCAAAAGTTATGAATTTGTAAGTTTTAGTGTTTACTGTTATATTTATGTTAAGGGTAGCAATCCCCCTGCTTTCTGAAAGCGGTTAGTCGAATGCTCTTTCATTATGCTAGCAAAGTGATTTTTTGTGGAATTCCTTTTACATTTTCTTTTATTGTCCACACATCATACGTCATAATCTCTAGTAGTCTCCTCATCCAGAGGTTCTAACAACAAAACTATAAAAAAATAATAATAATGATAATAAAAAAGTAAATTTTGCATCAATTGTCCGATTTCCCTCACAACTTTCACTGATGTGTTCTACTAATGTTGCTGCTTTCACTCAATCGACATTTCTCTTTGGGTTTGGGTTTCCTTTCAAACCTCCCTGCATGGGCCTGGGCTGCTACAACCTTGCTGAACGCGTTTTGCCCGCTGCATTATGTCATGTATGTAATTGTAGAGTAATTCACAAAGATAGGCATGGTAAGTGTCGATAGAAAACAAAGAGAGAGCTTTCACAAAAGAGTTGCGCAACCGCAGATGTGTCGTGCTATCATGCGCATCAATACGATAATCACACCTCTGTTTACTTCGTCTCTGCTTTCAAGAAGGTTTTACACAATACAGGCTCACAAAATAAAAACATCTTCATACACATGTATTATGAGGATAGATTAATACAATTTACATCTCACCTTTCCGTCCATCTCGGCTATAGCTTCCCCAGATGTCTGGATGATGTCAGACGGATCCTGCTCCTCGAGCTTAATAGTTCTGCGGGATAAGGATTAAAGAGAAGCATTTATGTATGAGCGAGAAACGTCCCCTCCCCTAAACGCTTTTTTGTTTTCTTTGCTTTTGCTTTGGTATTTATGCTGTTGCACGGTGCATGAGTCTGAATAAAGGACTGTAGGAACATAATTATCTGCCACAATGCGTGTTATCTACGGTACAATGTGGTCACGCTCAATTGAACACAAGGAAAACTCGTTCCATCGAGGAGGTACATTATTCCATCAGGAATTTTCACTTTCATGGTTCCATTGACAGACGAGTCATTCGTAGAATAATGTAAGAGGATTGAAGAAAAGATCACTTTCGTCTCTTGGCACACACGATGTGAATAGGCGTTTTCACATCAGCCCGATGTTTCGAAATAACGCGCTATTTTCTGACTTGGGAAGTTAAAAAATATCTCGAGCTTGGATTTTTTTCGGGCTGATGTGAAAACGCCTAATGTTACTGAAAAGCAACCAAGCTTGCATGGACGCGGATTAAGGGGGCATTCTCCTGTAATGATGAAATTACATTACTTAATGATTATCGTAGTAGTAATGGCAAAATTTACAGACTAGCTGTGATAACCAATGATGACGACAATTATTTTTTGTATTGTCTATAAAGATTTATCATACAGTACACAGAGTGATATAACAACTACCACAACAACAAGCCCTGATTACATGACATGAATTGTTGCTTTAGTGTTGTAGTGGCACTGTGACAATCATCATTATTATCATTATCACAATTATTACCTTCGCCAGGACATAAAAACCTACGGGAAGGTTATGTCATCGGTTCCTTATATGTCTGTCTGCCCTGTTTGTCTATCTATCTGTCTGTCTGTTTGTCTATTTACATACATAACTCGAGAACAGACGAACAAATTTTCAAAAAGTTTGCGGAGTGTGTTCATAATGAGGTAATGAAGAAACGATTGGATTTGGGGGTCGAAGTTCAAAGGTCATAGAGGTCATCAAGGACATAAAATCAGCTTACTCTCCCAATGATTCAAGCATAGATGATTAGATGTCGATCAGATAATAATGTGCAGATGTCCCTATACCTCTCATTATGTTTGTGTTGAAGATACTACGCACAAAATGGCGATATTTTAATCATGGCTGCTTGCCGGAAGTCTGCTCCCTCGGAGTGTTCATGTCGATTTAATAGTATCATTATTATTATCAATGTCACTATCATTACCGTTATCATTATCATTATCATATCATTAACTACATCATTATCATTACCATTATCATTATTATTATCATTATCGTTATCGTTATCATTATTATTATCATATATATCACTATCGTTATCATAATAATTATTATCATTATCATCATCATCGTCATCATTATCATCATCATCGTCATCATCATCATTATCATCATCATCATCATCAGCATCATCATTATCGTCATCATTATCATCATCATTATCATCATCAGCATCATCATTAACATCAGCATCATCATCATTATCATCATCATCATTATTGTCATCATCATCATCATCATCGTCATCATCATCATCACTATCATTATCACTATCATTATCATCATCAGTACATGTTGGCCATCAACATGTTGCCGGCTACTCCGTGCTTTTTTTTATACCGAATTGTTTATGGACGAAAAAAAAAAATGTGTAGAAAGGACATTGGTTTACTGATCTAACATGTACGTCATGTAAAAATGAAAAAGGACTGAACTTAGCCACTTGTTCAACACCATACTATTTTGCTGTTGATAGCCCCCCCCCCCCAAAAAAAAAAAAAAAATGCAATTGGTTTCGATACTGATTGCATAGTATACAGAACCCTGTGAAATATCTTCTTCGTGTGCATGTGACTTGGCACTCTACGTATAACGCGATCGAGTATTCAATGCAGATTGGCGTAACTAAGCACAAATTATTACAAACGTGCGGAATTGACGTTAATTAGGAACCAATTTCTCTTCACGGTTTTTAACCAGAGCCACCACACAAGCTCTCTGACCACGTGTAACATTCTCTCACAGCTGTTCTTGTGGTCTGTGGCCTCACATTACGACAACCATGTTTCTGATGATGCAGAATTCGTCACACCAGCTCGCGCTCCGTCAAACCAAATTTCCCAGTCTACCAGAGAACCACGTTCGTCGGATGATAAACGCTGAGTAACCACTTTCTCTCATCAATCTGTATAGTGTATCGCACATATTATAACTAGGACTTACGAAAGATATACACTACAGAGATTGTGGACACAAATATACTTGAAGTACGAAGGCGAAGAGTTCACCAATGCATTACTTCTTACAATAATTGTACAAACCACTGAATGTCCATAACATTTATGAACGTCCGAACTGTCAACATGTATAATCACAAACTATCAGGCACATGAACTTTGACGCAAAGATCAACATCATAAGCATACTCACGCGCCCGCAACGCAGGACGTCCGCAGGGACTAGATTTTGCAAATAATACTTTAGGGATTATACATGTCCTTCACGACACACAAAACAGGTAATCAAACAGACTTCTAGTGTTGCAGTTTCAGTCATGTAGAACGCTGTTCTTGAAAACAAATCTCCACTTTAGACCTCTTCGGTTTTGGGCGCCGATTTTCATGTTAATGTTTATTTCAGCTATAGCTGGGTGGCTTATTATGTCTAACAAAACAAAGGCATATAGCAATGCATCTGTGACGTCCTTCATTTTGTATAACCCATTGAATCCCTTTTTTTTTATTTTAGAAGCCCCCCCCCCCCCCCTTACGGCTGACATAAGTTATCAGTATTTCAAAACCGAGTAGGTTTAGTCTCAAGTGATAGATAGGAATTATTCGCAAAATGCCTTATACATGTATTCAGAATGTCATAATCCGCTGCAGCTGTTGACGAGCACAGGCCAACATAACTCACTGCGTAATACCTTTATTCCTTGCGGGGAACCCTTTCTGTGCCTGGGACTTTGGACAGTGTGTACAATGCTATGGGGTTTTTCTGTGACAATCAGCTCTCAAAGCATACAATGGGTTAAATAAAATCCAATCCCATTTTCTAGCACACTTTGAGAGTATAAAATGAGTAAAAAACGAAAAAGCGACAGTAGAAGCTTCATCTAAAACAAATACGTCCAGCTCACCACTGCGCCCTTCGACTGTCAATACAATGTATTTGCCTTCCCTTATATTGTATACACTCTCCTTATGTCGCTTCCCTCTTTCGCTCCCCTCTTTCTATAATAGGGTCTTCTTTCGCCAAACAACATGCAGTCCTTTCAGGGACTATACATTCACATGTTACCACAAACCTCTCTCCGTTAATCAAAAACCAAGTATTACGTTGAATATGGATGAGAATTAT
The DNA here is from genome assembly GCF_040938485.1 of Diadema antillarum. Lineage (NCBI taxonomy): Eukaryota > Metazoa > Echinodermata > Echinoidea > Diadematoida > Diadematidae > Diadema > Diadema antillarum. The sequence continues at coordinate 43,874 of NW_027271169.1, read as the reverse complement.
GGCATTAGCAAGTACTCCAAAGAATATGGGAGTTATGGTTCTGCAATGTCCCCGTTTTTTCAAAGGATTGTAGAGCAATCATATTATACGAGGCGTCTCCGTGGTCAGGCTCTTATACCATCATGTAGAACTTTACGAGCACGGGGAAAAGTGTAGAGCATCAGACATACAAAGCAAAGCCGACGTTTCCAACATCAAATTAAATTTTCACTATGACACCATCGTCATACGCAGGAACTGTAAGAAGCATTAAAATTCATGACTTTGTATAAGCAGACCGACTTCTCCTATCAGTATCCGGCCTCCCTTTATCCGGATGTCGTGTTGGCCTGCCTGGACATCCGGGAGGCCAACACGGCAACTTCTGGAGGTGAAAAACATCCGGCATCATCCGGGGACTGCCGTGTTGGCAGAGCAATCCGGGATGGTCCGTGTGGCTGCCGTGTAGCTGCCGTGTTGATCCGTGTAGATGCCGTGTTGGTCCGTGTAGACGCCGCGCTCTTCCGGCCTTATCCGTGTAGATGTCGTGTTGATACATACCGTGTGTACAGTCATCGAGGTCGAAACTATACCGGATCTCCCCGGATCACCGTGTAGATCCTTGAGGATCCGTGTTTATATGTGACTGGGGCCTTACATTCAAACCAGCGAGTCTTGCTGAGCAATGAATGCTGTGTGTTATCATGCCACCCCATGTATTAGTATATTGGCAAAATCATTCTGTCCCTCGGATTAGACATATCAATATGGAGGTCACGTGTGTGAGAGTAACATAGCCCGCTCACAATAACACACTTATCACTTCATCTGTGCATTAATTACAAGTAGCAGGGTGCAAAACCCTTTTTAGCATTCCTCCCCATTTCCAGCATTTCCGTATATACATGTACTTACATTATTTTGTAAACTTATCCTTTATTATGTATTATGATGAAATTCATGTATTCAATTACTGTAAAATATTCATATGTTTCTGTTGGAAATGGAAACATAAATGAATGAAAAAAAAAACGGTGAAGCGGTCCGCAACAAAATAAATCAATACTTTATAGCTGCTGCTGATCCCCATGAAAAGTACTTAACATTCTCTCGTCCTGCCAACTGATATTAAGCCGGCTGTATAGTCCTGTCTCTACGAAATGTTCACTAACAAGTATAATATGCATCAAAGTCACAGGCAAAATGCATGCATGTATACATAGATACATGTATCTTTCTTTACATAATACTCCAATAGGTATAACTAATGATAATAAGATTATACTTACAGCAAAGAGCTGTGAAATACGAGCTGCTTGCCAGACGACAATCAAATAAACTCAACTCTGTCACAGACTGTGCTATTATAGCCATCAAAGGTTATTGTCTGCGTAGGCCAGATATTTCTAACTATTATACTATTATATCTATTATATGGCGTACAGTATTGTCTACATGCCTCAACACTTTTTGTCTGCATACGCCATCAAATATTTCTAACTATTATATTATCATATGGCGTACAGTATTGTCTACATGCCTCAATACACCCCAATACAGAAAAGGGAAAAAGAAGAATATTCGGGCGATAAGTTTGTTTGCGCGCCTATAATTTTTTCGACGTTATTACCCTGCTTCAGTCATGAAAATACTGACACTCTTTTTGGGGACCATTTTCATTTTTCTTACAATAAACGCACTCTGCACGTCATAATCTGGGACGTTCCGGGTGAATGTTTTCGGCACGCAATTTAGTACTTACGAATGAGCAGTAAAGGGCAACTTCAAAACTTGCAAAGATTTTTTTTCCTTTTTTGTTATGTTCTGAATTCAATGAAGCTGTGTTGAACTAATTCTGAATGAAAAGTACTGCACCATGCAGTATACTCACTAAGGCCTGCTGAGACCAATACCCCAAGGTATACATCTTCTGCTGATAAATTCAGCACGAAAAACATACAGGGACATCCATGGGTATCTTTACAGGGGACTAGGGCAATTACCCCGGACCCTTACCCTGACCCTACCCCTAATCCTAATCCTGAACCTAATCCGGACCATAACCCAAACTCCGAACCCTAAACCTAACCCTAAACCTAATCTTTTCTCTAACCTTATCACTTACCAGTAATTAGCCAGGGGTAATTGCCGGGGGGGGGGGGGGGTACGTAATTGCCCTGATACGCTTTAGAGCCTTCTTGGATTTTACATATTACAATAGTAGTATACTGTCCTTCCATTTTCACACCACTACCCTATATTTGTATTGATTCATTCGAGTCTTCGAGTTTCTATTTGAGAATAGCCATGCATTTACTCGTATTTGCGCATTTGTTCAATTTGCTCCAACCATGGTGCAGACATAGAAGATAGTGGTGCATCATGGAAATTTCCATAGGTCAACCAAGATTTATCCTATTCTCTTTTTGTAAAGTCAAACAGAGAGCTAAAGAGAAGGGAGAGGGGAGAGAATTCAGGTTTAACCCTCTAATGAATTTCGGTTTCGCATTGGCATTGCTTTTGTATATTTGTGATCTCGCCTATAATGGCTTTTACAGGATAAAGAATCTGACCCTCCCTGATTGAATTTGTTCCTTGAGGTGGTCTTGAAGAGTGAGGATTGGCTAACATTACTTACTGTATTTGTGCCAACCCCGTGCCCGGCCCATGGCCCCTGTCTCGTTCAGCCACAGCGTACATCAGGAGGCCCGCGTAGCCGCGGGGAAGACCGATTTCCACCAGGTCTTCCTTAGTGGCTAGACGGAGTGTTCTCATACTATCGTATCCGTGCCTCGACAAGCGATTACGACATTCCACCATGTCGGCCTTCTTCAGCAGATCCTCGACTGAGTCGGACACGTGGGCGGTCGTGGTCGAACCGCTGAACGACGCCGCCAGGGAGATGTCGGGATAATGCAGCGGTGGGTAGTGAGAGGCGGGCGTGTCCGATTGGTAGGAGACCATGCTGATTATCTCGGACGCGGAACGCTTCGATCTCGACGGTGAGACCTTCAACTTCTCCTCCTCCTCCAAGTCGACCGACAGGGGATTGACCAGCCCGAGATCGTCCGCATGCATCTCGCCATCGTCCATGTCGGTGGAGACCACGACTTCCATGCTGTCACTGATCATGGTGAATTAATGCTGATGTCGTCAGGTACCTCAAATCGTCTTTCGTTGTTGATGTTGTTGTTTTGAGACACCTGTCTTTGTGACCAGCTATGGACTTGATGGAATCCTGCTCAATGTACCAATTTATCTTCTTCGGAGTTCTGGGAAGATCAAGATGCCCTTAAAGTAGCTTAAGCTCACAGTACTGTCATAGCACTTCAATCACAAGCATTGCTCGCAGTAAGTTGCGTATTACACACAGCTCTCCTAATGAAACAAATAATCATTTTGGACCAACTCTGAGGTCAGTTCCAGAAGCTCGATGTCAGAGGGGTGGTTCTCAAAGCAACACACGGTGAGAATTTTCGTCGCGAATTGTCTGGCTCAAAAGAACAATTTGTTTTCTCGTAATGTTCCGAGGATTATTTCCAAATGCGCTGCACGTGCCATGCGTTTGACCCTGGGATGTCTATGTGTAATAATGTTGCACATAGCTGTCACATGCTGCTTCTTGTCACTCGCAGTCTGAAGTGAGTCATGAGAACTATGTCAGCATTATCCTTCACTCTAATTCACGCTTTTGATGTAGGTTTACAAACCGAGCAGGGAAATAAGAAGTTAGTGGGACTACCGTTTGTAGTGAGTGCGATTAGTCCTCTGACTCCTATATCGTCATAAAACTTCGTTTTTAGGCCAACATAAGGCGAGAGTGGAAAACAATCAATACAGTTTATGCATTACTCCGTGATCGTATTGGAAATATTACGTAAGTCCAGTCGATATCTGCTGACTGTCTGTCCATTCTGACAGCCAGTTATATTCAAGTATGATCCAAATATTATATTCCACCTCCGAGCGCACAATAGCACACTGGTATACGGGGGGCAACCTCTAGAGAGGCTGAATGAAAGTTATAATACGCAAAACGGATGGACAAATTGGATAGGAAAAGAGGTGCACATGTCCATGTCCATTAGACAACTGCTATCTGATCCCCCCCCCCCCCCCTGAAAAAAAATTGTGGGTGGGGAGGTCCAGGTTGTGTGAAATATACGAAGTTACACTGATTTTAGACTATCGAGTTTAATTCCTTTAATTGAAAACGCCCATGTTATAGAATACACTTTCCAACCCTATTTCCCTTCCATTCCACGTCGCGTTTAAATTCATCATCATACTCTTCATCATCATAACAACAATTCAGTAATATTCATAATTTGGAGATTTGATTATCATAATATAGAAGAACAAAGATGAAGAGACCAATATTTCACATCAATTTCCTGTAAGTTAATTTTGAGTTGCTTTCTATGATACTGCACTCTATATAATAGATATGATTATTTCACACCTGTATAGGACCTATACCTCCTCTTGGTCATCTCATCGGTTCTACCTTCGAGAGAATTTACTCATTTTCTGAATGCTGGGAATTTCCATTACCAACGCACATGACTGATACGTTAAAGGGGCATTACATCACAATAAAATTCCTTATCATTGTTTTTGTATCAAAGAAAGCCTATAAACTAAAACGAAACAAAAAGAAAATATGCGTTTACAGTTATAAACACCACGGTAAAATATACCGTATGTCCCAAAAAAAAATTACAACGGGGCCCTACGCCATGATATCTTTAAAAATATTGCATCAATCTAAATACAAATGCAGGGTGTGAAACTATAACTCATTGCCCACATCTTACAGAAAACCCCATTCGATTTGCTTCAGTGGTCAAAGAGAAATGAGGAATTTTGTAGAGGATGTCGGGAATCTCTTTTGTCCAAGTTCTGTCTATTGTTCACACACAAAATCATCGAAGTGCTAAACTTGGAAGAATCAGACTCATGACATGCTTTACTACAATCCCCATTTCTCTGTGACCGCTTAACCAAATTGAATGGGGATTTCTGCAAAATAGAGCTAAGATATTATATTTTAAGACCCTGAAGTAGCACTGAAAAAATAATCATATTGGATATTATCAATGCGAAAATCTGATTGTAATTTTTGTCGGACATACTGCAGTATGTCCCTCAAAAATTACAATCAAATTTTCGAATTGATAACATCCAAAATGATCGACCTGTCTAAGTGCTACTTCGGGGCCTTAAAACATAACATCTTAGCTCTATTTTGCAGAAAACCTCATTCAATTTGGTTAAGCGGTCACAGAGAAATGTAGATTGTTGTAAAGCATGTCATGAGTCTAATTTTTCCAATTTTAGCAATTCAATGCTCTAGCGCGTGAATAATAGACAGAACTTGGACAAAAGAGATTCCCGACATCCTCTACAAAATTCCTCATTTCTCTTTGACCACCGAAGCAAATCGAATGGGGTTTTCTGTAAGATGTGGGCAATGAGTTATAGTTTCATACCCTGAATTTGTATTTAGACTGATTCACTATTTTTAAAGATATCATTGCGGGGGGTCCCGTTGTAATTTTTTTGGGGACATACTGTATATTAGCAGAAATGCATGACAAGAATAAAACGAACAGTGGAATCGAATAAAGTTTGGGGTGCTGTTTTGTTTCCTCCTGGAATTGTGTGCACATAACAAAGCACACACACACACACACACACACACATCCCGTTTAAAACATTTTCCTAACCCCTTTAAGCGCTGTTTGCATGTAATGCTAGGAACAGTTTAATGTGGAGAGTCTCGGAGGGTTAAGCCCCATCCTAACTAATCCCAACTCAAGCGGCCGTCAGCGATGTTCCTCCCATCTCTGCTATCGATTTCGGATGACGTCAATATCGTCCATCTGCCAATACTGTCCCGTTGACATGAACACAGACATAATATGGTATGTCTAAACGTAGAGCAACGATCAATTATGGGCCTCTCCGAACCCATCCTCATGCTATATCTTCATTCTGTTTACCGCACTTCGTACTTGTCGTACATCAGCTTTCGTCAATGTGCGCTGGAAATACATGTAATTGATATTTCTCAAAAATAATGATAATTGTTTGCGTTTCAAAGTGACATGATATGCATGCATCCAAAAACATATTGCCTCTTTGCTGGGCGAAGTGAACACATTCCCGATTCTTAATTTTTCCACTACAAATTTTGTATTTCGAATTGCGATTCCTATAGTTTGGCGTCGTCCGCTGGTCTTTAAAATCTAACTGATTCGTATATTCACCATCAAGTAAACATTGCACGAATTTGATGACATTCTCTATTCCAAAGATAAATTGCCAAGATTAAATCCGGTATACGGAGTATAGACGTCTACGTATACGTTTTTATGAGGTGGATTTGCTGTTGCTGGTTGTTGGTGTCGTTGTTGTTTTTTCACGTTTGTAGATGGCGATATACTATACTAAGTAGACAAATATCTTTATCGTAGAGTTCTTCCCAAAGGTAAAAATCTATGATTTTGATCATTCATAGGTTGCGAATTGACATTCACCTGCCAATGTGTTGTCCTTCGAATTCTTGTTTGTTGTTTGAAAACGAAGGTGAGAAACACTTCGATTTTAGCGTGCTGATTTATCACTATCAGTGTTTTGGTATAATTATGACCAATAAGGGTAACTCCACCATCTTGAAAAATTGTTTCTTCTCCTTCCTCCTTCATCTCCTCCTTCTCCTCTGCTTGTCTGTTTTATTTTCTCCTTCATCGTTTCTTCGTCTGCATCCTCTCTAATCTACATTTTTCTTAGTTACTCTTTTCGATTCCTGCAACTACTTCAACAAGTTCTATTTTCTCTCAGAATTTCCTCAGCTTCCCCTTCCTTTCCCTCTCGTGTTGTAATCCTATTTTGGCTGCTCCTCTATATTTTAACCGACATAAACGACCCACCGACTTGGAAAAGATTGTAAGGTCGTATAAATCCCCTTACATTTTAAATGCAAACTGCATGCAACCCAACTGAATCGAGCTTCCAGTTTCATATCTAAGTGCAAAGTTGTTTTGAATGAAATTGCTTTATAATAAAAAAAAAGAGTATTTATAACCATATTCTAGTCGAAAATGTAGAACATTTCAAAAATTACGACATCAAGTCATCAAACATGGCGTCTAAAGGGGACCTTCATTTGTCACGTGATCACATCGTATCACTCGCGGCCAACTCGACATCTGCTGTTTACGCACAAGAGCCAACGAATCACTTCAGATAACCTGTGTGAGGAATCCGATGTTCTTCTGACTCGTTGGACTTATAAAATAATTTATTTGAAACATCTTGAGAGAATTACTCCTAGAATATCTTATGAACAAACAAATTTGTCTATTCATGTCTGAATTACACGTTCAGCCCCCTCCCCCCCCCCCCCCCCCACGTGAGGTCCAAGTTATTGTGTGACATAATAAGGGCTTTTTACACTTGTGTTTCTTAACCCCGGACTTTCTCTGACCCAGGACTATCGTTAGTCCCGTACCAATTTTTTCAGCTTTTTACACTCGCCAATTAGTCCCGTACTATCTCTTGTCCGGGGCTAAGGAGAAAACTAACCTTTTTACACTCATATTTCTTAGCCCCGGACTTTCCAAACCACATGAATATTCATAATTACGCTGTGTACTGTATGCGTACACGCACGCACCGGCAGCACTTGATAACCTCGTTTCCGATTGGTCAGTGAGGGTCGCACTTCGTCTCCGTCGCTTAGCCCAGGATTATTTTTTCGTTCTGTTTACACTCACTTGCTTGGCACCGCAATTGCGGTGCTAACCCCTGCTATTTTGCAGGGCCAGATAGTACCGTACTATCGGTGGGGCTATACAGTTTTATAGCCCACTTTGGCAAAAACGAGTGTAAACAGAAAGTGGGCTAAGGATAGTCCCGTACCAACGGTGGGGCTAAGGCCCCCCCCCCCCCCCCCCTTAGCCCCACCGTTGGTCCGGGGCTAAGCAAAAATTTACAAGTGTAAAAAGCCCTTATAGTGAACGCTCCGTTTACATACATTATCTATAAGTTGTTTCCCTGAGTGTTCGAAACAATTATAAGTATTTGGTTTGGGTGCTGTTTGTTTATTTGTTTGTTTGTTGTTTATTACAGTCAGTGTCTATTTCAGCCGTAAATGGGGGCCTTTAGCAATATGCCTAACAGTATAGCTGATTTATACACTGACATAGCGATGTACCTGACCCATTACTTTCATAACGCGTTAAATCATCTTTTCTTCTTATTTTGCAAGCCCCCCCCCCCCCCGTTATAGCCGACGTACGACCGTGTTTTGAAAGCCGAATAGGTCTATAGATCGAGATAGCAGTCGTAAAGCATATTGTAAAAGTGCAAAGATCGTGACCTCTCATTCATAGAACTTTACTGTCAACGTTTTGTCATAAAATTGAATATTGACATTCATCCGGTGCGTTTCAGTACGCGGGTGTGCACTGATCTCCTGTCTATAGGGACTGTATATTTCTCAATTTTTCTCCATCGTAAATTAAGGCCTATAGAGCCCACCCATGACAATCCATACGGATTCGTGCATGGTGGTGTTCTCGACAAGAGCAAAAGTGACTCCTGGGCCCTGTTGCATAAACAGATGCAATCAAACGTAGGTCAGAATATCTAACATTAGTCAGGTATCAGCCAATCAGAACCGAGTATTCAGAGACTTAAGTTTGATTTTCTGACTGATATTTGATCTGAATTTTTATGCAACAGGGACCACGTGTACTAGCAAATCAGTGATTAGCGAAAGCTTGCGGCCGTATACTTAGTAGAGCCGTGTGCAAATGTTATACGCGCAGTGGATTTTGTATTGTGTTAACAATGACAGTAGCATTGACGAACAGTTTGATTTACTTTGTCTCCAGGATTTTTAATAATCCTTAAAAGGTATACTGGAATAAATTGATAAAAGGAAGAGCGATAATGAAAGATGTAAGACCTTAATTATATACAATTTGTTTTTCTTTTTATTGGATAATTGCTTGAACCGAAGACAAATTAAGCACACATACTGTGTGCAAAAAAAAAAAAAAAAAAAACGAAAAAACAACAACAAACAAAAACAGCGGGAGCAATTGTCGCATAGGAGCAAATGTCATGGAACCAATGGTATTTATATTATATCAACAGCGTAAAGCCACAAGCAATCATGCACACACAACACAAAATCATGCATACAAACACGACATTTTATTACCCACACACTGCGCGTGAGCAGGTCGCCGAACGTCTACCGACACAACAAACATCGATGGGCACACACCGTCTGGAACACACGGACCAAAATGACATGAAGCACTCCACCTATCCACAACCCGTCTTCAAACTTTTTTCCCACTTAACACTCATAAGATTGGAAAGCAGATAAACACGTGGTTAAGGTATATAAGTTTATGACCATTTACTGTTCTACAGCTACCACCAGTATTGCAGAGTAATATTGAACAGAGATCAAGGTTTTCCAGCGGCTACAAGAAATAAAACTGCGGTGCGCCCCCATCGACAAGGTACTGTGTAGCTTTAGTTGCCAACTTACACTGTGTACTGGCATCTATCGCTTGTTGATATCAATGTCTGAAATGGACTTATACACAACCAGGGGCGGATCCAGGAATTCCGTGAAGGGGTGCACAAGCATTCTGGTGCTACTTCCGGGTGTCAAGTCATTTTTTTTATTTTTATTTCTTTTGCTTTAACAACAAATAAAGAAGGGGCGCCCACCCCCCCCCCAAATCCGCCACTGACTAATAGCTTTGCAAATCAATCATTGTTGTCATTGCACGGACACACTAAAATAAAATTGGCACTCCTTTAGTTATACTTTCCGCTTTACTTCCCTTTCCTTTGCTGCACAGTAAAGTTATAATCATTATGAAATTTCTTTCTCTCTTTTTTTTTTGAAGGATAATTATAGATCGTTGATGCGCCACAGTATCATCAATGTACATCAAATTCACTCTCTCCATCCTAGCAGCTCAAAATACCAGAGAGGTTGCGTACAAAACGAGTTGATGGCAAATACCCTATCACCAATAACGGAATGGCATACAGAATGGCCACGACTATGTACAATGCATCTCATAGGCCTAGACACTATTTAGGTGGTGACCTGGTGGCGACTCGAGTCTCCGGACTAAGTGATATCTCCGCTCCGTCTCGAAAACTAACCGGTGGTCCCGGGTGTCGCGGGAGAATCGAACATGGTCATTTTTTGTTTCGGTCTTGTACAGCTGCTTTCGAAGACTTCCCCGCGACGTCTCCACGACGTCTCCAAGAGTTGCAGACACGTAACGGAGACCACTTTTGTCTGCGACGGCTCAGAGATGTCTCTATAACCTTGCGGAGACGCACGGCAACCAAGCAATGGCGTTGAGGAGACATTGTGGAGAAGTTGAGGAGACGTTGTGGAGACGTCTCGGAGAAGTCCCTACGACAGTCGTAGACGTCGCGAGGACGTCTCTGCAGTTTCCGGGTCAATAAGTTGTTATAATTATTTGGAGACGTCTCGAACGTCGCCTTTGAGTAGTATTTTTGGTGAGAGCGCATGCTACAAGTCACTTTTTAGTCTTTCGAGTTGTAAGAATAGCCGTGACTAGGTGACGTCTCTCTCTTTTGTTGAGATTTAATGTCGTGTTTTCGAGAACTTATTGGAACATCGCGACATTAGACAGCACTGCGTTCTTCGGTACAAATTGGCAGAGTTGCAAGTCACCGATGGGCGATAAAATAAGTGACCCATCTTGGCTGTAAGCCACTCAATATTTGATTAAAATTGCAGCATCAGCGAACTAAACGATCAGCATAATATTTATCTACTGATAGGTTTGTGAGATAATCACTATAGACTGCGAGACGAAGAACGTATAACAACGTCAATAAAGTTCTATTTCACATACCTAGGTCACTTGCTTTTATTACTTAATCGCAAAGTATTGATTTTCTTTATTATTTTTTTTTGATTTATTTGTCTTAGTGGCACACAGAGTACAAAGATTAGGTTTCTTTTTTCTTTTCTTTTTTTAGGAACCTGGTATCGATACCGCTTTCACGTGTAAGTTTCTTCGCAAGATTCACATATACGAGAGCCCACAGCTTCTCGGTTATTTGCTCAACAAAATGTATATGCTTCACAAAGTCCAGTTCTATAGTATACGGACACTGAATATTATCAGAAGCGGCATCAGGCATTGAGTCAGGAAAGCATTAAAGGAAAAATTTACCTGAAATAATTACGCCAATGCAGCGAATGCAGAAGGATTCGTATAGTTGTACATATCAGTGGAGTTCGAGTAAAATGGGACAATCCGTTCAAAAAGTTATTGTTTTCTTTTAAGATTTTGCTTTCATCGGTGGATAAGACGACTAAAACAATTCATTATGTCACAGGTATAGACAGCAACATCAACTAAATCTGTAGAGAATTGTACATATTGTTTTCAATTTCTCTAACTTAGGAAAAGAGCGCTTGACTCACCTCTAAATAAAAAACAGGGGAATCATTAATTATCATCCGTAACATTCATCTGTAACAAGTTAAAAAAGAATGCACTCTTTATCAATCAAAAAAGTAAACATTTTCATTTTGTTGTCGTGAAACATAATTATTATGAAAGGTCAAAACTTTTTGACTCTCCTATACGATTGTCTAGTTCCAATGAAACGTTCACTTTTCTGTTCTATTTTTGTCATTGTCACCTCGACCATAAAGGGTCGCTCGGAAACTCACACCGGCCAAACTGAATCACTCCCGTATGTACCAACACCGGTGATCTGTGTAAATTTATATGTCCCCGACATTCTTCACTATACATCACACAACAAGGCATCATTTTCAAGACAAAGTTGCACATGTCTAGTACGAAAGAACTGGTCGAATGTGGAGTCGGAGCAGCTGTAGTAAGATTATGTGTAACTAATGAAAATCTCTCCTTCCCCAAATAAGGAGGTCGCTCATTAAATTAAAATACCATAATCAGAAATATCACTATAGGCCTCATATTATTCCTCTTTGTGCAAACAAATGGCCTCTAACACCGCCCTTCCAGCTATTTCATCGATGTTTACACGTAACCCATCAGTTGAGCCGAGGAAGCGACTTTGATAAGGGGTAAGACTGTTCGATGAGCAATTGCCATGACAGTTCACTTGACTAGGATCCAATCTTTGTGTTACCCGGTTGTGTGTCTTGCTACATCCTGCACTGCAGTGTCCGAGGACGGTAAAGATAGGGTGATGATAATTTCAAACATTGAAGCCCTATAGGCAGCAATAATTAAGTGACAGTTTATTTTACGCCAAGTAAAACAAAAAAAGTCAGGGAATTATTAGCTTGGTTAGAAATGTGACAAAATGCCTTCCTGCTGCCGATTTGTTACACGAGCATAAAACTTCCTCACATGAGAGGGTTGACTTCTAGGCTATACCAGTTATGCTAAGCGTTTGTTACAGAGACTCTAGTGGAGCAACGCCTTCCGAAGGATCGCGGGTTTGCCTGTGGACAACTACGCAGATGAAGAGCAAAGAACTCTTTCACTTAATAAACGGCAAAGACTTCATGCATCACATAATCTCGTCATGTATATAGCACACAGGCCTGATTTTGCCTTCTCGATGTGATCAGAGTGCAGTGCAATACTTCGAAATAGAATTTGCCTTGAATTCAAATCGGCCTGACTCCAGCGACTATTGGGGCCGGCCCCGAGCCGCATCCGATGCGATCTGTTTTGTTGTTGTTGTTTGTTTTTGTTTTTGTTTTTTTTTTGTTTTTTGTTATGTCGTGTGTTTTTTTTTTCACGAAAACTGACCCGACATGGAAATATTGATTCCGAGTGACATGCGAAAGTAATCACTAATAATAAAAGATGTAAAAGCTAATCAACAGGTAACCATTATCCTTGCAGAGTTAACAGCACTTCCCACGATCAACAGATACATTTCAATATCATCACTGTTGAGAGAACTCGGCTTTCCACGTTTCTGCACTTCTATAGACGACTTTATGTCTCCTTTGTTCAATAGCTTTGATCTTGTAAAGGGAGGGGGGCGTGGAACCTCTTTCAGTGGTTGTCGTGTTTGTGGCGGGGGGGGGGGGGGGGGGGTCCTTACATGATGTGTGCACGTAGGGTTGCGGGGGGGGGGGGGGTGGCTGCAGCCATAATTATGGTAGCAAGAAGAGATTGTTGACCCAACCTCATTCTCTTTTCTTTTCTTTTTTTCAGTTACGGCAATTGGACAATGTTATAACAAGATGAAGAATGGACGTTCAAAACGCGCTCTAAATTGTCACATTGGATTTGCTATTGTCAGCTCGCGAGAGAAACCAGGTCTGCTGATGCAGCGTAGGGCCTATAGAAAATAATGACCTTGCCACATCATGCCAGATCAGTAGGCTCTAATTCGTCATCCGACGCGGGTTCGTTGACCCCCCCCCCCCCTCCTTGCGGTGGGTGACAGAATGTCTTACTTGAAATTGCACATCGCGTGTGAGAAGGGTATATAAGTGTTCATTATTCCGAAGGTCTTTAATATTCCGAAACACACAAATCCTTGTATTAGGGTTCGTTAATTCAAACATGTGTTGCATTATTCAGAAGGTTCGTTAATTCGAAAATTCAATAAGGTTCGTTATTCCGAAGGTTCTTTAATCCAAAACTGAAACGAAGGTGCGTACTAATAACGATCCATCGGAATAACGAACCTTATTCAATTATTTTTGGATTAACGAATCTTTGGAATAACGGACCATATTTCATTTTCGGACTAACGAATCTATGGAATCATGAACCGTTTCGGAATAACGAACTGTAACCATTTGAGAACTTCTCCCGCTTTCGCCCCGCATTTGATTTCTTGTGTGGAAGCGCGAACGCACCAGCTGAAGGCAACTTGTCGAAGATTGTCGAGGTGCCTTCACGTGGAACATGCTGTGAGAAGGCAACTGATTACAAGTTGCCTCTATAAGGTACCTTGTTTAGGACAAGGCCACACAGTGACTAGAAGAATTGGTGCAAGGCGGCTTCCTCTCGTGAACAAGGCGCCTTAACCCTCAATCTTCTCGTCCGAAACATGGAACCTATACGTGAGTTTTAACTCAAGGCGTCTTCTCGCCAGCTTTCACACTCTCGACATAAAGTTCACTGTATAAAAAAAACAAACAAACAAACAAACAAACAAACAAGCATTTGGAGCTGAATTGCAGTGCAGTTCGAACCGAGTCTCGGGCAAAGAGAAGCGATCCTTCGGACATTTAACCAGCACCATGGAGTGTCCAAACATCAGATGATATACAATTGTATATCTATAGCTTTACAAAACTTTTACGTGCTATATTTACCAGTTGTAGACTCCGTTGTTACTTGCCGCCGAACGCAACCCTCAGTGTCACTGAAATCAGTTCAACCAACGACCAACAGCAGAAGTACCTGGAAGTCTCGAGGGTGATCCTGGGAATGACGTAAAGACGAGGGGAAACGGAGGGTGTCGATCTCATGCATATACCTAGTTATGACGTCGCGCTATAGTTACGCCATCAACAACATTCACATTGCATAAAGTTAACAGATGGTTTTGATTTCGTCCAAGAATATGGGGTGCATTCATTGATACGCCACAACCACCGACATAACACGCACCTGTAGCATAATGAGCAAGACAGCTACAACTTTCCGCTTCAAATGATAAGTCACACGGGCATTAACAACGTTGCTGACATAACTTATGTGAGGGTAATATCATGAACCTCGAGCTGTATAAGGACAAGCTGTCGAAGTGTTATGAATCAACGAAGCTTTATGGTGTTTCAGTGATTTATATAAGGGCATATAGATCACATAAGCTGTGAAGTAAATGAGGAAGCTTAAAGGAGACCTCCGTATGATTTTCAGATTTTTACATTTTGAACAAAGTCAGTTATACTGAGGACAGAGTTTCAGAATTCATGATAATTGGGATGAAGGATACGAATATTTTCAAAATTTAGAATTGCAATGGACAAGGATGATGACATGGCCAGAGTCACCATAAGAATGCATGAGTTGGGGCTCAAGGAAGCAGAACAAAAGAAGAAGGCATGCAAAGATTATACGCCTATAGGTGAGCAAGCGGTATTGTAATAGAATTACACTGCTACATTTCTGAAATATATGAACTTCCTATTTCATCATCCTTGTTCAGAGCAAGGAGGTGTTACAGAGATGGAGTGGTAACTCGTCGTAATTCATGCAAACACATGTTTGGTTTCAAGGCGTTACAATGGGATGTCTAGCATTCCACTACGCTTTTAATGCTTGGCACCGCTCTAGTTGCAAGACGAAGTTCGGAGACGAGGAACGCATTTTACCTTTCGTTGAATTACAAGCTTTATTTCACCGTAAAATTTTAAATGAAATACTCGAGTTGATTTAGAATAGTTTAGGAAAGAATTCAACATCATAAACATGTATTTCTAGTTTCTTCGTAATGCGAAAATCGAAATGAAATGAAAATTAGACCCTCTTAAAAACCTAATATTTTTCTATAATGCGCACATTTCCGCATGTTAGTTTTCTATCTTTTAATCTGGGATATTTTGATCTTTGAAATAAAGTACTCCGCTAAAGCGTGTTCCAGCGTGCTTTTAAACTATTTGCTGTTAAAATTGTCAGTTTTACACTGCATTTTGATTCGCTGCTCCAATTCAAGGTACACAAATTCATTGTTGCCATCACATTGAAAGAGAGCGAATTGCAGTAGGGGCAAGTATTTCTAGATGTGAGAGCGCTAGTCTCGATTATTGATGCTCTCTTTTGTCAAAGCACATGGGTAACACCTGTAGTTGAACGCATAACTTCTCGGCGGTGCCGCGCATGACTTCAAAGGAGAGCAGCACCTCCCTGTTCAGAGTAATTTGTAAGGCTTTTCAAAGTATTGTCTCTGTGCTCAAGCACCACAATAAATTCAACAAATCTATACATGGAGTTGAGGATTTATGTACTACATGATGTGAAATTATGAAAATCGTCTGGAATGTCCCTTTAAATACCATCGCCGTCTGTCAACGTTGAATTTATTAATTTTCGTATGTCGACCTTTTCGTTCCAATTCACCGCGAGTACTTTGATAACACCAAAATAAGAGTGGTGTTAACACTGAAAAGACTTCCCTTGGTTTAATCATGCAATACGTTTATATGTTTGTTCATTGGTCGATTTCTCGCCAACAAATGACACATAATTATTCATTATAGACTTTTCCTGTGGCACTATATAGTTATAGCCAGCGCCAGATAAAACGACAATGCTTCATAGACTTGCTTTGTCATCTGTAAGGTACGACCTTTCACCCCTATCGTTGTGAGGTATATAATTTCCGCCAAAGAAGGTCTATGTTTTTATACCCTCACAAAACGATCAATGACACTTTGAACAGTAAAAGATACTTTCATTTACACAAAAAAAAAAAAAATGGGATCTTGTACCTTCACCTTCTACGGCCGATATTTCATGCAAGCTGGTCATTTTGATCCTTTATACGAAAGTACGTAACAAAGACAGTTATCGCTAAATTAACGACAATGTTCAATGAGGACACCTTCAGCTATAAGTTCAGTGACATGACCTGTAATTTTCCCCAAATCCGATCATCAGTATCTACATCTCACGAAACATCGGACATTTCGCGTGCAGAGTACTAGAATCGAATTGTACATCACCTTTAATGATATCCGACTATAAAATCAATACTGAACGTGTGGAAGAATCTGAAATAGCATTATTGCCGACCCTTCATGCAGCAATACTGACCACGGTTTTGACTGTCACTTATAATCCATCTACAACATTACTGCTCGGGGCTTTTTTGTTAATCCTCCTTCCAGATCAAGTTGGAGAATCTGCAGTCGAAGGTACCCACAGCATTTGCAAATACTATTGCACATTTTAGCGCCAAGAAAACCGAGTGGTTTGTCTCGGAAGACACGACATGGCATACAGAAAGAGTAGACACACGTGGGCCTACTACGTTTCATGTATATAAGCAGCTACAGGAGATCAACAAGGTTATATAATGAAAAGAATGCTTTATCGGAGCCACCACGCAGAGTCGTTCGAAAGTTGTTCACTTTAGATCGTACTGTTACTACTTTAACTTACCAACACTGCCTGGTTTCAACGAGGAATAGCTATTTACTTTTCAAAAGTGTCGGTGAGTGGTAACAGTCGGTCGTCTGCAGGATCGCAAAACATACGGCGGGAAAGACGTGTATCACCAGAATAGGAAAAGAATGTCCAAAGACGTGAACCGTGACTTGCGAAATACTGACCCCCACGAGGATAAATCGATTGATGAGCTGAAGAAGTCTTCGAGCAGTTTGCAATGAATTAACGCTAAGAGGGATTCTAAAGTTCGGTGTCAGTAAGTGTGTACCACGTCTTCCGTACGGCGACAAAAGCTTCTATTGATTTTGGCATTCCCTCTATATAGTACATCACAGTCACATGTCCATAAACTGTGCGTGTTATATTTCTTCATTTTATGATGCGGAGGTTGTCATATCATTAAAACCAATTGGAGTCACGTGTTCATGGGTGTCATGTGGTCACGTTTTACATGACACACATAATGACACACACACATGCACATTGTTGACAAACACGCAAACGTCTTACAAACATCCACACACGCGATACAAAAGCTATGAAATGAAACTGTGAAATGAAACTATGAAACTGATGCCGCACATAATATACCCTCACCAAAAAAAAAAAAGATAAATAAATAAAAATGACAAACTCATGGCAGTAAAAGTGACGTAATCTCAAATTTTGAGATCTGAAATGTTTGTCATTCTGACAAGAGTCTTGAAAATAGAAACATATATTATAGTGAATCCCTGAATAAGCCAACTAAAAGCTTAGAGGATAGTAACAGATATAACAGTGGAATATAACTTTCAAAGAGATTTAACTGTTGTATGGTTTGTATAGATTGTCGGTTTACCGAAGTGAACACGGTAACATGTTTTCACGAAAACAAGTGTAGATGTATTAGTATACCACAGCTGTCATCTGATATAATGAGCATAAACAAAAACAAGAGGGAGGGGAAAAGATAACTTCATTTCGGGAAGTCGCTTATAATGCCTCCAGTGCATGAATCAAAATGAATATGATTCAAGTCGCATGTTGTCACGGAAAATGTAACGAAAAAATCCCAACTTCATTGTTCCACGTGTGCAATTCCACATAATTGCCCTTCCTAGATCCAGTCATAAACGTTAACTAAAGATGTAAAACATACGGCCCTGAGATGTCTCGATATTCGATCTCCCCATTACATGGTACCTCCTACAAGTGGCTGTTCAAAACAAAGCACAGATAAAGCACAGATTAACTTCAAACATACAGAATTAACACGGTTTCAACAGAAAAAAAACAAAAACACAGTCGAAGGGGGCAATACGGTAAAGCGCCCTCTAGTGTCAATACCTGCGTAATTTTGGGCACGTTCATGTTTTTGTACTCTGTACATCAGTTTCAGTGAGTAAAACATTCAATATAACTTTGCTGTGTAATGATACAGTATTACATTCAAAATACACGAACCATTTTCTCTCTTTAAAATTAATCGTCTTTTCAGTCTGAACAGTTTTCTTTTTTCCGTTAGCTTTTTCCTTGTAGTGTTCTGGTTTGTTTAAATTTCCGACCACTTGGATACTGTATGAAGGTCATATTCTTTTCAACACTTAATATGAGGGCAGCTCTATTATGGATGACGACAGCAAATACACAGATTTTCTTTTTTTTTTTTTTGCAGTGATATAACGCTAGATTTCTTTGATTTTGTTTGATAGATAGTTTATTTTCTGCAAATCAATAACTCAATCAGCAATATATACATAAATTACATAATCATGAACATGTGGGAAAGATACAAAGTAAATTTAAAACAGAGTCGTTTGACTTGCATAAACAACGATATAAAATGAAATTAATGATATAATATACAGTATGCATGTTTATGCAGCAGGGATTACAATAACAACGTAGTTAAGAAGCGATTATGCAGAGGGCCGCCATTGTAAGCATTGCTTGAAAAGATGGCCGGCCCGAGGAAAAAGTAGGGACGTATATACTAGATTCGTAATAATACAAATTCTGCTGCGAAGATAGCAGGGGAAAATAAACTCTGATGTGTGATGGTGGTGAATGTGCGTGCAAGTGCTTGAAAGTGCACAGGGCAGATAGGCTGGAATTTAGGATAATAGAATTGGTTTGCTGGAAGAAGGGACGATATGCGATGTTGCTATCGGGAGACCAACATAAGTCATCTTTATAAATTATTTGTTTTTAGTTTGTATTTGAAGTATACTGTAATAAAATAAAATCAAATAAATAACTGTAATAAAATAAGATGGAATTTAATCAAAGAATGCTTTGCATAGTTAATACAAGCTGTAGAGTTCCATAATACCATGCATGCTTATCGGGCTGTCGTATCAGAGCCACGCGGACGTATACACCAGGGAGGTGGAAACACCTCTCTGTATACACGTACCACTGACCGTATTTCATAATTATTCATGATAATAAGCCAGAGCTGGCATTGTACAAAATCCAGAACTGCGCAATGATCATTTATGATATCAGTGCTCTACCTCAGTGTCAAGGAATACCATCGCATCTCATAACGTCATACAACAAAGAAATTTTAAGACGTAAAAATTTCCATCGCATCATTACCGTCCTTGAATTTTTTCATAAGCTAAGGAGCTTATCAACACGTAAACTACTTGATACACACTTACTAAGTATCTCACTCAATTAACCTTTCTACTTTGTTTTTTTTTTTCAATGTGATGTCATATGATAAATAATTACTTGATCTCACTATTCTTGACCTTGCATTTGTCAAACAATAATACGCTGTGTCAGACAGGATGTTTGTTGACGCTATTTTTCTCTTACTATTATTCTGTGTTGATATACAGCCGATACATGTGCCTCATTGACAGCTATAAATCATAATTTTATTAATGTCTTGGGCATACAAGATGGCCTATATATAGATGACGCAGCTACTACTTGTATTCCCCCCCCCCCCTTTCACAGAGTAAACAAAACCTATCTATTTCTCGCTCTCTGTCACGCTGTTGTCGCTCAAATAAAAAAGGAGAGAGAAATACAATGTACATACGTACATGTATTAACTCTGATTTCCGGGGTGCAGTACGGAAACTCAAGAAGGCGATACAGCAAGCATAGACTACAAAAAGGATGAGAGAGGAGAGGCCTCTTCGTCTCAGATATAATATTATTATGGCTCCTACACGAGTTTTATGAAGTAACCTCTCCTCTTATAAAGACTTCATAACTTGAAAGTAGCGCCTTCCAGTGATTGTTGTCATGCTGATGTTTTTTTTTTTCTTTTTTAGCAAGTCTCCTTCTCGTACACACTACACGAAATCGAGTTGTAGCAAGTCGCCTCTTTTTCATTCGGCACCACGGCGAGTTGTAGCAAGTCGCCTTCTCATACACACTCACCAAGGCGAGTTGTAGCAAGTCGCCTTTTCATACACATGACATCACGGCGAGTTGTAGCAAGTCGCCTTCTCGTACACACAACACCAAGCCAAGTTGTATAACAAGTCACCTTCTCACACACATCAATGACACCAAGACGAGTTGCAGCAAGTCGCCTTCTCGTACACACAGCACCAAGGAGAGTTGTAGCAAGGCTCCTTCTCGTACACAAGGCACCAAGCCAAGTTGTAGCAAGTCACCTTCTCACACACATGACACCAAGACGAGTTGTAGCAAGTCGTTTTCTAGTATGTACACACGGCACCAAGGCGAGTTGTAGCAAGTCGCCTTCTCATATCACACGACACCAAGGTGAGTTGCAGCAAGTCTCTTCATGCATTCGGCACTCAAGTCAAAGTTAATTTGCGGCTACCATGGCTACTCGCCATCTTATCCTAAACAATGTGCCACTGCAACTTGTATCACATGGCCTTTTACTCATACACAAGTTGCCTATATTGGGAGTTTTCGCTACTCACATTCTCGCTACATTTACTCGTAATCTTCCGTATTATAGTGCAATATCGTAAAAGCATTACACTAGGCGCGTAAAATATGAATTGCGCCATCTTTTGACACGAGTTGCTAAAATGGTGAACCGACGCAACTGATGATAATATTGGGCGTCTGTCTTAGAGTTGTCCTGGTGCACGTTGCACGGAGGTAACATAAGACTGCAATTACCCTCCCCGAAAGGACTCTCACGTTAAAACGACATCGTGGTTACTAATTTTACTAATAAATCGATGTGACTGAAATTACATGAGAAGAAGAGAAGGGAGAAATCATCAATTTTTAGTCAATTTTTTTTAGTCACTATCATCTGGAAAATTAATAAATTTGATTTGAAATTTCGCTTTGAACACTCAAATTTGTTTCGTTTCTTTTTGGAGAGATATTGTTTTGCCTTGTATTGTTTTGTTTGGTTGGGTTTTGTTGTTCTTGTTGGTACCAGAGGAACTGACAGAAATAGAATATGTGATTCATTGAGAGCGAGAGTGATGGTGCGGGCTCATGACGTCATAATAACGTCGAGATGTTTTCGCAGCGGGTGTTATGGTATAGGTCACTGGCTTCGCCTTGTCGGTGAGCAAATCGTGGGCACAGTACTTACTTGTATCCGTCATTTTCGTTGAACCATGGAGGTAGAATCGATGCCGAGGCATTAACTGTAGAGAAACTTCGTTACAACAGAGTTACCGGGACTGCTGATTTTGCCTAGTTAGGACCGGTACATCGTGGTAAAAAAAAAATAGAGACCAACAATTAGAAAAAAATATTGGTGATTACGTAATCTACGTGTACTTCGCACATGCTAACAATTTTGAAGATGATCTGCATGTAACATGATTTGACTATAATTTAGGACATAAAGTATGTGTGTGTCTTTTTTTTTGTAGTAAATCAAGCGGCAATAATCCTTTATGCGATCGCTTTCTTTTATGTCAATATCTATAGCTTACGAGTATTAGCCTATAGGCCTTTACTATAGTATGTCATTGTATTTGCGTTCTGAAACTTCCAAACCAAAGGGTGTAATATTTGCAGGGGGAGCGTTTGTGATTACACAGTCATGATGCATTTCACCGAAGGCATTGGCCCTATCTTTTTTTTTTTTTTTTTTTTTTAGTGCAAGATTGTTTTGAATATACATGTATAATACTTGCTATAAGTATACGATGCGTGAAGATACTGATTTTGTTGTTCAAATCAATAATAATAGTAACTTAAATTTTGAACTTCACAGAATTCGTGAGTGCTATCATGAGAGGGTATATAGTGTAGGTAATAATTATCTTAGTTGGCTTGTTGCGTGAGCGCGCGAGTGTGTGTTTTAACAGGAATTTATTTACCGGAAAATGAACGGGAATTAACCTCTTACTAATATATACCTAACGGAAGTATCAAATTGGGTTAGCGAGGTAATCCAGGATTGACGGCCAAGGCACTTGAAGTTTTATTTTCGGCAATTATAGAGTATGCAGTGCAATGTGTAATGTACATTTCAGGATGCATAATGTGACCCGCTATACTACAACAAAAGGAGCCAAAAGTCGGGAATGGCCGATTCTCTGATAATGACATCACATTATATCACTATATTTCTCTTACTTTAAATCTAGTGGATAGCATGATTCAATAGGGAAAAAAATCTCGCACGAGCGCGATCACAGACAAGCGGAACATTGAATCTTGAACAATAGCAATAATATACCCTTAGCAACTACAGCAATAATTTATTCCCTTGGCAACTACTACAATTAATGTTCATCCAGGCATATCGCCAGGTGTCTGCCAAAACGGCTAACCACCTTCCACCGCCGCCATGTTGTGTCCGGGTCGGAATAAAAGCGCGCTTCTACATGCGCATGCGCACTTCAATCACGTATGGGAGTCGGACCTACTTATTCTCCTGGGGACTGTCGCAACAATCACCCCATCGCACTGCGGGGATAAAAGTGTGTTAGTTTTGCAAAGCTTTGGGTAGTCATCCAATATTTCCTTTGTCTTCCTTTGGCGTTTATAGTGGCTTCATTTTTTTTTTTAATCTCTTTATTTAAAGTGTAATTTCCCTCTTTGAACAAGAGTAATATATTCACGTATTCATGGACATATCATAGGCCTATCATTGCAGCATTAGCACCAAGTGTCTTCAACTACCGTTTTCCATTATATTGTATTGTGATTGACAGAAATGTGTCCGGTTTTCAATTCCTTTGGTATTCATAAAGGAGACCAAAACACAAATATAAATGTCGATTGAGTGAAAGCAGCAATATCATATAAGAAGAACACATCAAAGAAAGTTTGAGGAAACTCGGACAATCAACTAAAAAGTTATGAATTTTTTTTTTTTTTTTAGTTTCGGTGTCGTCATCGCTGGATGAGAAATTTGGTATACAGTTCTTGACGTCAAGTGTGGACAACAGTATGAAAGAATACAATCAAGAAAATTCAAAATATTTTCACTTTCTAGCATCTGACTTCTATTTCTCCAGAAAGCAGGGAGAATATACGTGCTTTACCCTTAGAATGGTAAATGCCATTATACAAGCTGATGGAATGCTCATTCTTTTCATGAAAATTTCATTCAGTTATTCATCACTGTTTATTACACCAATTTAAGGATTCCCGAACATCAAATGTTCTGGAAATGTTGGGTGTAATAAACACTGAAGAATGATTATACCATGATACATAATCAATATTAACATTAGAAAGTAATTATCATCTTTTTCATTATTGGAGGATAGTATATTTGCATCCAGATATATACATTACATAGCCATTTTACCAGTCACATACATAATCAGTATAGCAGACAAAACCGCTAGGAGTTAAAAAAACAAACAAACTTGTAAACAAGTCTTCTGCAAAGACAAGTGCCCTTCAGATTGTGTGCAAGTTAACAAAGCTGGATATTTCGCGAAATCCATCAGCATGGCTTACAATATCTTCCCACCATAATCGGTGGGAATTCAGAATACACGGTGGCGCCGTTCCATAATGAAATCGGTTTATGCATATCCACATCTCCGCGGATGGGGAATACGATTCTTTATGTTATATCACAGCACACGGAGTTCAACAAGCATCGCGGACAGAACGGCGCACTCAGAAATGCAAGAATGAGGCGACTTCAAGTACCCAGAGCAGAGAATGGGGACGCGCAACCAAAGGCGATGCAAACGGACCTCAGATTGCAGCGTGGTAAAGTGGACGGTGATGAGATGACGTCATCTATCCTCGGCGAACGCGTTGAGTCGTCCTGTCTCACTCGCATTTCTTCCACCTCCCTGCTCGCATGCTGCTTGAACTCTACTATACTCTGGTCGGGCTGAAATATAGGAGGAAGGAGCGAAATGTATTGACGCATGCGCAGTATTATAGACATGACGTCACCAAGTTTCGGCTCAGCCCACGTGGCCGCATATTGTCCGTAATATCATGGACCTAATACACATGGATATTCATCGTATCGTTAGTTAATTTATGCACCCGTACATCTCAAAGCGCCACAAAGACAGTTTTAGCATGCTTCACTGCTTTGATCCCATGATCGTCACCGCCAGCAAGCCGGGAGAAGAACAAGGAGATTCGAGAAATCTAAAACTGTAGGCCCTATGCGCAGAAGAAAATAACTCACAAAAATCAAGTAAAGTGAATGTGCAGTTGTGGTGTACGTCAGGAAATCATACCTCAAACAATTTCGCTTGGGAGAAGCAGGCAGTTTTTAAAAGAAAGCTACCATTTTGGCAGAATGATTGTCATTTGTGATCTCAATATTTCACTTTGCTCCAGCTTATTCCAGAGCAAAAAGGGACGGTAATGGTAGAGAACAGGTACTGTATATCTTGCTATTAGGCAAGATCTTATGCGTGTGCGAAAATGTGCGAATCAGCAATTACCCATCTTTTAACACAAAATTTGTCATGATCTCAGGTTTGCTACTCCTCATCTGTATTTATTCAAAGCCATTTCCGTCTGAAAAAGGCACATCAGCGAAACAAGACTGGAATGAGGGAAAAGATTCTTTTGTTAGTGACGATACGTGAACGTACACCTGACTGTACTCATTAAGATGCATATAATTAGGTGTCGGTGACGATCATTATTACATCAAAGAAAGACTGCAGTGAACAGTGCATGTGTATTAGGTCCATGGTAATATTGAGGGTCGGGGTTCACCCCCCCCCCCCCCCCCCCCCCACACACAATTTTTTTTTTTTTTTTTGGGGGGGGGGGGGTGGGGGGTAAATACCGAGGAATACATTAAGAAGGTGTAACCACTTTGGATTATTTTGGGGGCTTGTCAGCTGATGAAACCCGGAAGTGGGAAGTGGCACCAGAAATATGTAAACTGCCCCCTCCCCCCCCCCCCCAACACTTTTAAATACGTTGCGCCGGCCATGGGACAAACTATAATTTAATTCAGTCGCGATTGTTTATTAATGGCATCGAAATAGAATGAATACTCCAACTGACTTGAAGACAGATATTCACTACACTGAATGAATTCATTGTCCAATGCAATAACAGTCATTGTTACTGTTCAGTATAATGTGTTGTGCTTTGCTGTTAGGTATAGTTTATCAATATAACGTTGATAACCATTCTAGTGCTAAAAATATCAAATGAACAATTCATTATACGTACTGAACCTTAGAAATGTAGGCCATAGGTCAGAAACGATGTCTACATCTAACAATTAAAAGTATTTACATCATCTATTGATAAATACGATGTACATGTTAGCAATATCTCATGAGCACATTAACTTTCTAACAGAAGTTCAACGACAGCTTTACGAAAACTTGACCTTGATGTTTTCTTCCCAATTCTCACTCAATCTTATCTCTTGAAATTTAGTGTAATGAATGAAATGTTGGCCTGTGTATATGACTAATATTGTCGCGTCGTAAAAACATAACGATTACCTTTCTCTCTCTCTCTCTCTCTCTCTCTCTCTCTCTCTCTTTGGTATGAAAGGGAGACTGTGGTTGATTTATTATCTGTAAGACATCATCTCACGAAATATTATTTGCATTTAAACCCATGAAAGCTGTCGGGTGATGTCGGAAATAACGGAATCACCTTATGTAATTAAGTTTGTTCATGATGTAGTTACGACTGATATCGCACACTTATACAAATATATTGTGCGCAATATAAAATAATACACTATCATTAATATCATTATCATCATTATTATTTTTTTTTGTCTGATTTCGACACACACACACACACACACACACACAATCCATCCTCTTAGTCTTGCTTTATTTCATTCATCAAGGTGACTTTGATGAACTTGATGGAGTGGAGTTGTATTGTAGAATGGAGGTCATCTCTTGGATTTCACCCGATCACAGACGCCAAGGAAGTCATGCTGACAGCATTTTACCGATAGTGCAACATGCATCGTATTCACTAAGGAAATTATAATTTGTCAGTCTTCCTATAGCCATGTTGGGCAAAATTTCGGGCCTGGAAGTACATATCAAAATTATATAGGAAGGAGGAAGCCGTGCAGAACAAAATCATGCTTGATGTTGTATATAGCACTTCTTTAAGTAATTCCCAAATGCGTTAATTTAAATGAGACTGAAACCAAAAACTATATACACGCATGTTGATGGAGTGGATGAAACAATATTAGTAGAATAATGCCTTTGGTGAAAGTTTGAGGAAAATCGGACAATCCATAAAAAATGTATGAATTTTTGTACTTTTGGTGATGAGACAGGGTCGAGTTGAACCTTGACATAGCGTTATGTCAGTGACAATCCCATGGCAGGGAATGCGTAGGCACCTACTTTCTTTATACCGTAGTACATTACTATAGTATGTAATGTCATGATCCGTGGCAGTCCTCCGATCCCGCGGTTTAAAAAAGATTTTAAAAATTCTTAACTTTTGAACGGATTATCCGATTTTCCTCAACTTTCATTTTATGTGTTCGACATTGCTGCATCCATTCAATCTTCTGTATTGTCTATTGAGTTAATCCCCCTTCAGTGAGTGGGCACGATTTGTGCACGATTTGTGGTGGTGCATTGCACTGATATAAGCTTCAGGGTATAGTATGTGTTTGAGCAGGGATGGGAGGGGGTCAAGATCTATTGTGACCAGGGTGGGACTGCGGAGAAGTCTACATTAATTGCCCCCAACAACCATGGTGACATCGTACGACCAAGATTGGTGTGCACGCGTACTGCTTCAGACCATGGACCTAAGTCCATGGTCAGAGCATCTCCTGTATGTACTGATAGTGAGTCGATTTCCATGCCTAGTAGCAGTACATGTATAGGTATTACACACCTTCTTGGACAGCATACCTGTCCGCCATCGGTCACTGTGACACGGACAACGACATCCATAGATCATCCGTCGCAGTATACTGTAACCCTTGTTGATCTGCTATGTACAGCATATATACACACATAATGATACACAGTGGACACCCATACGTACGTTTCCCCATTGAGATTAAGGAGCTTCTCCTTGTTGAGACACATACCGTGCATTCAGTCCAGTCAGTATGCACATCAAGTTCTAGTTCATGCACCACGGACTCGTCGAATGCTGAAAACCGTTCATGGCAATATAAGAATTTCTACATTATATTCATGTAGTTCCCCCAACACTCATACACAGCACACACACATAGGTACATATTACGATAATAATGTTGGATTGGAGAGAGATGCATAAGCATTACTATAAACGTATCACAAACATTATTATAATATTCACAATTAATAATTTGACAATTAGTAACTAGAATCATTGACGTCAGCTGGCCTTGTGTTTTATCACGCTTCATTCTACCGATCAATAACCGGTCTGCAACGTATCGCACAAGTTCAGCTTCCCAGCTATTCCTCAATTTCGTCAGTCACACACGAATTTTAAGTGAGCAATGAATAATCAACGACGTATGTCGGAAGTTTCATATGCTTAATGATTTTATTTCATTCATTACTTTGTTTTGATAGATGTCTTTTCATAATTCAATTAAGTTTCTCTGTGATATGATATTGTCGATTAGTATGTAAAGATTACGTAGGCCTCCGTGTGATGATTTTACCTGTTTTCTCGATAACCGCTAAAAAGCACGGAATTAAAAACAAAAACATTTTGACCTAAGGCCCTATACACAGTATTGGCACTGCCGATCCACCTTGAAATTTATAAAAAATCAGATCAAAGACACCAACTCACACACACAAGACGCACACACACACAAACACACACACACACACAAACAAACACACACACACACACACACACACACAAACAAACAAACACATACAATGCACAATAATTATGACAATTTTCACAATATTATCATCTCTCTCCAGGCAAAATGAAGAAGACAAACTGGTCGAATTTGCTGCTAGTTTTAATTTTGTGTATTCTATTTTCTGTTTTGCGTCGTTGTTTTGTTTTTGCTTGTGTTTTTACCTTGTTTGCATTACTGAATACTGGTCCTTTGATTCAAAAAGTAAATGGAATGCATTAATGACGTCATAATTCAAGATGTACTTATTTTGCAGACTACTATCATCTAAAACACAGCCCGCCCCAAAGCGTTATATACGCAAAACTATTTGCTATAAGTGAAACCAAAAGTGGAGTATAATGACAAGCAAATTAATGTTAATGATTTGGCAGCGACTGCATATCCCGTTTGCAATTTCTACCATTGGGAAGAGGTACACTGGGTGGGCTTGATTGTCTTCCCATGCAACTCGATTCGTCACAGAGAAGGGGAAGCTACCAGCATGGCGGTATGAGAATAAATTGATAACAGTGGAAGTCAGTAATATTGTATCTAAGCACTGTTCGGAAATTTGTCATTTTCAGCGATTGTTTGCAGTGAGACCATACAAACAGCCACATAAATACAGTCATCAGCAGGCTGAACGTTTATAGAGTACATTGTGTGATACAGTGCACTCCCGTTACAACCAACACGGTTAGGCCTATAACGAAAAAAAAAAACAAAACAAACAAACAAACAAATCAGGGGCCCGTTGCATAAAAGTTACAATTATGGTAACTTTGCCATCCAGTGGTAACTTCCATGGAATTCTTGATTTTGATTGGCTGTTGAGTATTGTTGCCATGGTAGTTACCATTGGATGGCAAAGTTACCATAATTGTAACTTTTATGCAACGGGCCCCAGGTCCAAAACAAACTTCACTTACAACGGACGCGGTTAAAGGGAAATTGTCGTTATAACGAAGTCATTCCTTTGCGTCAATGAAATAGGAATTCTCCGTTATAATAACGAAATGTTGACCGCTTACAAAGATACAGAACATACTTGGGCCCCATTACATAAAAGGGGTATGCTAGGATCATAGCAACTTTTGCTGGAATGGCAACTTCCAGTCGCAACAGCAAATCAGGAAGCTGGATTCTTGTTTTTACAAGGACAATTGCAACTCCAGCAAGAGTTGCTATCATATCAACTGAGTTCCATGAAATGGGGCCCAGGTCAGACATTCGTGGCCCGCCACGACAAAAGGATCCGAAAGTCGTTGACGGCTGGGCCGAGAAAATCGAGTTTGAAGTGAGGTCATCAAAATCGGTCAAAACTATCGAATTTCTGTTTTTGACATAATTTTGCAGTCTGATGTATCGTCTATGATCTGCCAAAATTTCGAAGCTGAATGATCAAAAGCGTTTTTCTGGGCCATGATTTTCCGACTTTCAATGGAACAGAAACGTATCCGAAGATTTGGATTTAGCGCCGCAGATTTAGCGCCGACGGGGTGATCTTATTGGTCAGTGCGTGGCACCCTGGTTACTGATTGGTCGTGCGCAGACCGCTGGCGTATAACTCTATAAAGTCCAAGTGGGGGCACATTGTGCCCCCCCCCCCCCCCTACCAGATTTTCATTCGCCACTCCTGACACTCGCCCTTAATTCAACTTTAACCAATTTGATGACTTTTCCTGAAATCTTATTGCGAACATTTTGATATATAATTTACCGGTAGCTATATTCAATATTGCTGGTTGCCATGGCAACCATAAACTGACAACCACGTCAGTCAGATTTTGCGTAATTTTCTGTTCAAATTCCAATCAACAATATTGTAATGTATGAAATGGGAGTTTCTTGGCTGAAATTTACTGAAGAACCAAAATGTGAAGTAATTATGGCCCTGAAATGTTTTTCCTATTATTCCTTTGTTTTTCTGTGGCAACGGCATAAAACGATAGATATAATAGAGATACTTGAAAATAAAGGTATTTTCCAAAGATTGCCGTTCTATATTTTGTGTCATTTTGATTCCTTCACCAAAGTTATACCTCTAATATCATTTATCACATTATTAATCTGCAAACTTAAAATTCCAATATCATGGGAATATGAAATATGATAACTATTCATGTACCTATCCAAAACAATACATCACAGGTCTCGTAATGTATTTCTTTATTTTGTCATGAATAACGCCCCCATGTGGTGACCTTGAGAAATTTCAACCATAACAAATAATGAGCTTTGACTTGCACATCACTTGTGGCAAATATGAAAAATATTGGTCTACGATAAGACACAATATACACTGGGATTAAGAAATTATAAATACAGAAAATCATGTTTTTAGCATATTTCCTATGTATTTCTTTATATTTGGGTACATAGCGCCCTCCATGGATGACCTTCAAAAAAAAATCTACGTATGCGGTCATGAAGAGTATGAGTTGCTCTACCCATGCGCCAAATATGACGATGAAACATCAAACAACAAGAGACCCGGGGGTCACGCGCTCACCTGAGTATCGCAATTTCACCTTCCATGCATTCTTGCACACTCTTACCTGAGAACATTGGAAACTTAAGGTCTGCATATATGGATCCCCCCCCCCCCCACTCCAGGTGGAGGGGGGGGGGGGGGCAGGCAGCCCTGGATCTGCAATCAACAAACTTGGAAGTAAAGTCATCAATGTACAAATTCGTAGTAATAACTTTGCTTTATCATTTCTGGTTCTAGAGTAGAAGATTTTAAATATTCCTTAATGTGGGGGGGGGGCGCCTAGGGGCCCCCAAGAGGGACATGGTGCCCATTTGAAGGAATTGAGATTCTATCCCCCTAGGGATGCTACCTGCTAAGTTTGGTCAAAATTCATCATGAGGTTTTCAAAAAGAAGATGAACATGTACAATTCAGGCCCCATTAGGACCCATCCCCATCCCCTCTCCTGGGTCCCAATGAGGGGGGAGGGGCACCCCTGATTCCACCAATCCCATGAACAAAGTTGAACCTATAGTCATCAATGTACTAACTCATAGTATTATCTAAGCCCTATCACATCTGGTTCTAGAGAAGATTTTTAAAGATTCCTTAATTTTAGGGGGTTTGGGCCCCCCTGGGGGCCCACCAGGTGGGCCATGGTGCCCATTTGAACAAATTGAGATTCTATCCCCCTCGGGATGCAACCTACCATGTTTGGTGAAAATCAGACATGGGGATCTCAAAGTGAAGATGAAAATGTACAATTTGGGCCCCATTAGGACCCCTCCCCATCCCCCTCCCCTGGGTCCCAAGGGGGGCACCCCTGATTCCCCCATGAACAAACTTGAAACTACAGTCATCAATGTACTAACTCATAGTATTAAGCCCTATCACTTCTGGTTCTAGAGAAGAAGATTTTTAAAGATTCCTTAATTTTAGGGGGTTTGGGCCCCCTGGGGGCCCCCCAGGTGGGCCATGGTGCCCATTTGAACAAATTGAGCTCCTATCCCCCTAGGGATGCTACCTGCCAAGTTTGGTGAAAATTGGTCATGGGGTTCTCTAGAAGGAGATGAAAATGTAAAAAGTTTACGCACGACGGACGCCGGACGAAGAGCGATCGCAATAGCTCACTTGAGCCTTCGGCTCAGGTGAGCTGATAACAAAATTATATAGGGGGGCACAATGTGCCACCCCCCCCCCCCCCCCCCCTTGGGCCTGGGAAGGATCAAAATAGCTTCCAAGGGCTAGCGTTTCTGCATGAGCCAATAGGCTTCACGTTTCGGTGCGTTTAGATACTACTGTAGTAGATATATCGCTCTGCATTCGCTCCCTGCGTCAGGCACCGTGGGCGTTATGAAGAACTTATTATAAACGAGGTTAGTTATCAACTATTGAAAGAAGTGGAGGTTCGTTATTCCGAAGGTTCGACACAGCGAAACACACCAATTCCGATTATATACCAGGGAAGTGAGAGTATAGCTGTTCGCTAATTCGAATAGGGGCCTACAGCTGCACACCAATTATCAGGGCAATACTTTGAGCCACTTTCAAAATATGGAAACCAAATGAAATTTAATCAAGTTACTTGCCTTTCTTGACCCCATGGCCCAAGACTTCCCTACACATATAATCCATAATGACAACTTACATGTTCAATCATTTCAAGTTTATTGAGACAAGAGCCATGTAATTTCAGCATAAAATAGTGTAATTCTACCATTTCAACTTGACCTCTGACTCTTGACGTTAAACCTCTGACCCAAAACTTTCAAAGAGAATCAATGTAGTCAGGCAATTGCCATTTGTAAATACAGTAGGCCTACTATATCACGAAGACACAATGAGTCATTTCCGAGATATGAAGAAAAACAGTGACAGCTTACATTTTTTATCTGAACAATTGACCTTTGATTTTATGACACGAAACTATACCTGGAGCATCTTCATCTTGTAATACACGTTAACTTCAAGTTACAAGTTTAATGAAAACACATTCAGGTATTGCACAGATATAAGGGGAAATTTTGAAATTTCAGCATTTAACCCTGACCTTTGACCTGAGAAAGTGCTCCATTATGTAGGCACGGTTTCGTCCACTCATGCACAGCCTGAATGTGTGGCATTTGTAGCATGCTATCATGATAATTTTCATTGTACGGAGGAACAGTAAGGCTTTCCATGTGCCAATAGGAAAAATAGTAGGAAATCACTTCGCGTACACCATGCTGAGTATTTCTCTACCTATTCCGTCGCTTGGTGCACCGTTCCCGCTTCGCAAAATTTCGTGAGGTAATCGTATCACAGGCACACACCCCTGCACTCCATTCTCGCAGCGGGAATTCGGTCCGTGTGAACAAGTTCGGGCTGTATAACCACGACGTTCCACGACGAAAACGCTTCTGCGGCGAATTCAAGACGGAGAAAGCAGCACCGATATCAGAGAGAGAAACAGGAAATTTCTGTGAGAATGTAAATACCATTACGAGTGTCGGTGAGTCATCCGTCGAGATGTCCATTGACGCAACAGATCAGCTGGTCACGTGACGACGATGGGACTTTAATGACATTTCCGTTGTTCTGAAGAGAGCATGTTTTCCTCTCTTCACGTGACTCCCCTGACACTAGGCGTTTTCACATCAGCCCGATAAAAATCCAAGCTCGAGAAATTTTTCGCGATTGCGAGTTAGCGCGTTATTTCATTTCTTATTCACATCAGCCCGAAGAGAATCAGCCCGAATTTTTGTCGAGCTAATTCGACAGCTGAGTATGTGCAAACAGCATAAGTAATGTGTGTGCCCTCTCAAAAATTCCTCGTGATTTGTGTGCAGTTTGCCTCGATCGATCGGGTCACACACGCTAGGCATAATGGGATGCATCGCGCTAATTTCTCGAGTCGTTTTCACATTATAGCAATATATATATGTAACAATTAGCGCGTTAATTTGTGTTCACAATATCAAATAGCGCGCTATTTCGCTATCGGGAAAATTTTCCAAGTCAGAAAATAGCGCGCTATTTCAAAACATCGGGCTGATGTGAAAACGCCTATTTATGTCGTTCTTTTGGATTCCCCACGACATGAATTTTTTTTTTTTTTTTTTTTTTTTTTTTTAGTGTCTTCACTAAGGATTCGAGCAAACGTGTGCTTTGGTTTCTTAACGCACAAGAACTAATCACTACGATGAACGTAACTCCGAATACGTCTACCTTACATTTAATACACCAACGCAACAATTTAACCAAATGTATGCAATGGATGCCAAGCCAGGTGATTTAAAAGCATCCTCTCAATGAAAATCTCACCGTCCTCAGCTCGACTTCACTAAATTTGATATTGCTATATGTTGTTGTCTGTATTCGAAATAGCTTTCCCTCTAAAATCACCCCCTTTATTAATAGACATCTCTATAGTTACGCCTCGACCGGCGCACAATGTATGCCGATTTATTAGCATTCGAAGTGAGGGGTAAAGTGGAAGAGCGCTCGACGAATAACAATGACATGCGATAGAAAATAGAGCCATACGTACGTACAGGCAATGCGCATTTGCCAAAGCCCCCCCCCCCCCCCACACACACACACACACACACAGAAAGAAAGAAAGACAGAAGAAAGAAAGAAAGGAAAAATATGATTATGGCTCAATGGCTTGCGTTTGTAATCGTATGGTCTCTGAAGCCTGGTGATGTTCGCATATTTTTCATGATTTGCCCACTCCGTTCTTTGCGTGCTGAAACCCCAAAAACACAAAGCCTACACACTCCACTCACACACACACATAAACAGTCACACAGCTGGCGGCCTGCACATGGATTTTGATATAATAGTATCGCCTCACTGATCTCTCACTAAAAATAGAGATTCACTGGTGTATAATAATTTGCTTAAGTCTATTCAAAATGGTTACTTACTCAGTAGGCCCTATATGAAAATCAGTATTGTAAAATTAATAGATGACAGTTCACGAAGACTCACTCGGAAAAAAAAAAAAGACAATTCGTGAGCAATTTCATGACTAGTCGTGCATCATCTGGATCGAGATACAAAAAGTAGTCGATGCCCTTTTGTGTAGAGGCCCAGGAGTGCTAAACAAGCGGCTTGGGTGTGGGAGTACGTCAGGAATACAAAAGTATGTCTACAACACTGAAAAAAGCACGTGCGTGGTATGTGATCCTCTCTTTGTTCATCAGACCAGCGTGTTCTACTGATAACACTAGTAGCCCTGGCATGTACCATGGTAGGCTTAATATGTCACACATTCAAGGTTTGTGGAAAGAAAACATGTTTGGAACCAAACTCCATTCCTTTCGAATGTCAATATCTAAATGTGTCTTTCGATATCAAAAGAATATTTAACCATCACTCAGAAAATCGCAGCCATCCTTTGTAGCACGCACGCCACATAGCACAGGGAATCTTAGTGTACTAGTACATTCTCGTATCGTGTTATATGCTGTCGTTACAATTCTCTTTTATGTTAACATTCAACGCAGCTGCACACTGTAAATTTGCGTGTGTTGAAAAAACAAACAAACACTGATGAAGATTTTAAATCCATGCGGATATTTTAAGTTCCATCATAGAACCACAATGAGTTGAGATTTAATAGGGCTAATAGTCAATAGGTCCTACATCATGTTTGTTTGTTTGTTCATTTCCATCTGAGAAGATGGCTGGACATCCCATATATTCAGCTGTTGAGTATAGGACCTAGACAGAAAAATCGTTCTGTCCGGAATCTTTTATCATCTTTTTTTTTCTTTGAGCCGGCTCTCCTCGGCCGAACATCTCATATCCCCGACAATAAAGACCAATTTTTCGGTCATTCAATGTTTTATGTAGGACCCTATATTTGTAGGGATGTCGGTTCATACTATTACGACAACGTATCAAATTACTTAAGTGAATTTGAACCAATTGCCCACGTAAAGTGTCGATTTTGACTACGAAATTCGACGTTGTTGTTCACGTCATGGTCAAGGTCGTACTCCACTACTCGCAATAAACCGACAAAGAGGCCGACTGTGTTACCAGGTATCTACTGAGCGCGGATGTGTTAAAACATCGAATGCTGGGATCGGAAAAGACAGTTTCTGTCATGCGATGATATTCAAATTCACTATAACTTGATACAGGTCAGAAAGTACTTTTTTTTTTTTTTAATTGATTTCGACGCAGTTTCATTGAACAGAACTTTACCCGCAAGTCTTGATTACGAGACTGAATTCCACGCCCCCCCCCCCCAAAAAAAAAGAGCTTACATTTCAGGTGATAACTCAATAATTTTGAGTGAGCGCACATCCTATGAGTATGCATTATGTTTGAAAGTCATTTTCTTAATTACAAACTGTACTTTTATACATTGTGGATAGGTGGTCTACGACTTTAATACGTGACAAAATCAATCATAAACCATGTTTGATGTAGAAAGTATTCTAGCCATAATAACCTGACACAATAGGCCTATAGTTTGCAGACTAGAAATTTAGAATCTAGTGGAATTATTATAGGTCCATTTGGACTAGGAGTGAATAGTTTTTTTCGGGTTGTTTTAAATTGTTGCCCTTTTTTTTCTTCTTCTTCTCTCGCTCACATTCTCCCTTGCCTCTGGTTTTTTCTCGCATTTCAGCCGGATGTTGATTCACGCAAATTAATTTTCTTCACAGTCGGTCCTTCACGTACAGGTAGGTCCTACACAGGAACATGAATGTGAACCTGAAATTATTGTTGTTTCTCAAGGAACGTTGTTGCGTGAGTAGCGATCGCCGCGATCTTTAAGTTAACCATAGTTATGAAGTGATACAGTAATCAATTTCAGGTTTATGTTCCTGTGTAGCAAAATATAATTTGCGTATCAATGCAATATGAATGTTGACTTAATTCTCTAGACTCTCTACCATTACCAGTCTAAAATGGTTGTATCCATGCGTATCATTTTTACTAGTACTGTAGGTCCTACTAGTAGTAGTAGTATTAAACGTTAGTATCGTGACGTAAGCTCGAGTGTTGAAAAATGAATGCATCTGTCAGATGATGACTCGGCGAGTCTCGCTCTCACTTAGCCGAGTCTCAGTGTCTGTGAGTAGGCTAGAGTAGATTAAAAATGTTTGTAGTATTAAATAAATATCAGTTGAATGTTGATCTCAGTAAATATTGTAAATGTTGTTGATCTAAGAATCAACCAAGACTTGCATGTAGTCTGTAACAACAATCAACAATGCGAGTATAAAAATAGTCCCTAATCCTATGGTATGAATATGGCCGATATGGCGATGGCGATGGCTACCGGATCTGGCGACTCATGCATAAATTTATCCAACGACGAGAAATCTCAACCGACAGGAAATACAAACGGATGACAAAGAAACATTCCTCCTCCAATACCGGATCTTGAATGGCGGATCCCGTTTATAATATACAGTTCTACCCAAACAGCACGTAGCCCTACGTCAGACTCATGCAGCCATTTCCAAGAAGAACGTCGGCGAGTGAAACACCACGCAGTGTATGCCTTCTTCATCTCCTCGCCTCGTGTTTTACCTTCCTTCGTCTACCATGGCATGGGTATCCGTACCACACAAAGTCGCCACTTACTGCTGCGACCATGCAACTTCGAACATCATGGTACATGTTATTACATCACTTTAACGGTAGGGCTGAGGGGTAAAATTTGTAATGATAATTTCTTTTACCTTTAGTAGGCGTCTTGATCAAGGAACGCTCGCATTCTTTGATATAATTGCTTCCAAATATTGTCCGTGTGATGCATGCGAGCGATGCCTTGATTTGGTCGAGCAGCCTCCAAATGAGGCGAGTTGCGGATAACTTGCTTTTACTTGACTTGACCGCTTCTTCCGTCGATCCTTGCGCTGCTCCGATATCCGCCGATCTGGCGCCCGCGCGCTGCAGCTGCCACCGTTAACGTTGGCCGTACGCAACGCAAAGGAACACTCTTGCACCGTGAGTGTATGAAGTGGATGTAGTAGTGTGTGTGTGTTTGCGTGTGTGTTGCTCCTCAATACTAGAACGTACTAAAGTACTCCCTTTATCCGGTGCAGGCATGCATACAGCGCATGCAGAGAGCAAAGATGTTCACAGACGTACGTCCTTACGAGCGCACACTGTGGTGAATTTATGAAATCACAGTCAAGTTCGCGCAAAGTACTAAGTCAGGTGCAACGAAACATCACATGGATAATGCCTTTTGCTGATACGATAGCGATGTCCGTCGAAGGTCCGAAATCGGTCTCTCTCCACTGATACAAACACTGTGCATTTTCTCTTTGATCCAAGTAAAAGGAATACCAGTTATCATGGTTATCTCACGAATTGAGCACTGCACTCTAGCCATGTGCTTCCTTTCTCCAGCGGCATATATTGAGTCAGTTTCTCACTGTGGTTTCACTCTCAAAATCCCGAGCGCACGCAGTTGCCAGTCCACGCGTTTTAATAGCACGGAATGATTTTTCCCCTCTCTCTCTCCCTCTCTCCCTCTTACCTCCATCCTTGTCAAGTATAGCAGCTGCCGCAGACAAAGACATTGAAAATGAACGTGGTGTGTACCGCGATGGGACAACGAACCGAAAATACGATGGTCCGCGTTTTCATCGTGTATCCGCCATGTAGTTTACCTCAAAAGAACAGTTTATTCGTACGATATTAGCCTCTCTTACATCCATTTGCACAACAAACATAAACACATATTCATAAAAGTGAATCACCAGCAATTGAGTCATTGAGTCATTCTCGTACCTCACCTCATATAAAACATATGTGCTTATAGGAGGATTAGAACCATCTTGGCACTTCTATCATACTTCTGCTGGGAAAGAGTTTGTATTCTCAAGACTAAATTCGTACGAGCCAGAGCCATATATAGGTCTGTGAGCCTCGACGGTTATAATGAGGGCACATCAGTTGCCGACAAGACATTTAGGGCCTAGTACAGTGCCATAAACGATGTGTTTTTTTTTTTTTTTTTTTTTGTCGTCGTTGTTGATATAATATGTAATTTTTATTTGTGCCTATAACAACGGGGCACTATATCCAGAGCCTCAACCAGCCAGATACTATCTCTTACTGTAAGTACATTGTATTATAATCATTAGTGAATATACTATTTTTCTGGACGGGGTTACTTGATATAGTGTGTTATTTTAGCAATAACAGCAAATTTGCTGTCACCTTGCAATGAAGAGAACAAGTATACAAATTACAGTGAATTTATTTATTTACATTCATGCATATTCATTATACATTATACAAAATACGCGGCGAGCTTGAGAGTATACATTATCTATTTATGTGCGAGAGCATTCGGGAGGCGGCGCATGTTGCACGGTGCTATGGTGTTCACTATAACTTTGTATAACTGTGACGTATAATTCATTTCAATTCATTTATTTCATTCTCATTTTTCTTCCAACAAAACATTACACAAGGTAAATCAGAAAGTCCATCATAGGCGTGTATCTATACAGTACAAAGTGCGAATGATAAACGATAATAGCCAACAAAAAAAAAAAACTATATGATAGAAATAAATGTATATGATACGGGAAAACAAAAAGTTATAAAGCTACCTATAGAATTGGTCTATGATTGTAATCTGGACTGGAATGAACATACGGTACCTACTTCTAATACACAAATATCATTCTGTATCAAGAACTGGAATGCTTTACAAACGGATGATTTTTCTAGGTCTTCATACCGAATGATTTATCTTGATATCATTTGCCTTATGATATTGTCTTAGTATAGTGGGTATGATATTGCAATATCGTTCAGGGTAATTGCAGCAGTTTAAAAATACACTCTTTATAATCACTTCAAAATTCGTATTCGTATAATCACCGACAACAATTATTTGTCTCATTCCGAACCTTAATCACCTAGGGAGATATTCATATTTTACAAACATGCAATTGATCCCGTTTTCATTTCAAAGTGTCGACAATGTTAAGTCAATATAGGAACTATACATCATTACGCAACAACATTTACCAGATTGTCTTCTAAATTATTCTAAACTTATTTTGACTCAAGGAGCAATTAGCCATCAAGGACCGTACTATGTTTAGAACGCTCTTCCCAACTACGTCCCTCCCTCTTTTAAGAAATATATTATTTCAAAATATCATCCATATTAAAAGAGATGAAACAGGCTTTCTCAAATCTTGGTCTATTAAGTTAATCACTTTCTTGGATGATCAATTAATTCACTGGTTTTTCGAAATACATATCATTTATCCGACGAACAAGGTTTTCTTCAAACCTTCAAAATAATAGCCAACTCACACACATAATACGCGTGCATACACGCACACACACACGCTCGCACACACACTGACACACAACACACCCGGGCATGCGCACCGAGCTCACCGGACGCCCCCCCCCCCTTTATTTTTTTTTTGTTTTTGCTAACACAAAAGAAATATAAAGAAAAATAGGATGGGTGCGCCCCTTTTAATTATGGAAAGCCCCCCCCCCCCTTTTTTTTTTTAACGGAAATCCTGGATCCGCCCCTACACACAATGACACCCATACACATCACATGCATGCATGCACGGTCACACATACCAGGACTCCACGTACAAAAAGTTATGAAAATCGGGTGGACGTGGTCGTATAAGTGGTAATCTTTTGGTCAATTTTGGTTTGGCCGTGCTTTTTACGGGGTATGGCCTTTGGCGGCTGTTCCACTGCTGAAGCACTGCCTGAGCACGGCTAACCACG
Organism: Diadema antillarum; assembly: GCF_040938485.1. Classification (NCBI taxonomy): domain Eukaryota; kingdom Metazoa; phylum Echinodermata; class Echinoidea; order Diadematoida; family Diadematidae; genus Diadema; species Diadema antillarum. The sequence goes on along the minus strand of NW_027271169.1, from coordinate 3,302 downwards.
TCTACCCACGTGTATGTACGCGGAGAAATCCATTTGTCAGTGATAAGCCGTTAAACACACGCTATTTCCCGTGATACACCAACGCGTGAGATTACCGTAATATGCTCTGCCCGTGACAGACCGCTAAACTTGTGTGTCTTTACCGCGTCTCCCCAAGTTTTACCGTCGGGACACCGTCGGAACACGGATTATCACGTATGTTTCACGTGTGTTGCACGTATTTACCACGTGTGCCGCCCGTGGTTGTCCGCGGAATAAAGTTTTGAGCAGTTCAAAACTTTTTACCGCGTCCGACGCCGTTCCGATTTTTCACCGCGTCCTGCCACGTCTATAAATCGATCCTAGCTCGTCTTAAACTCGACCACAACGCAAACAACATCGTCTGCTTCACGGGAGACAATTTTTGACGTGTTTTGAACGTTAGCCGTAAAGCGCTATGTGACCGGGCTTTTACACACGATCAGAGGCACAAGACATGCAGTTTAATGGCAAATTATCTTTGGTGTTTTTTTTTTTTTGTTTTTTTTTTTGGAATATGTATAACCATGTTTCTTATTTTCCCTTTCAGGCTGTCAGCACTGCCAAACATTTCCTTTAATCAGAGAGGTGACCACCTCCCTGCTTTAATGCTGCGCGCGTTTACACCATTGCGTGTTATGTCCCCGGCAGCCACGGCAGTCCCGTTTGCCCACACGCCATGTGCGTCGTGGGTAGATGATGTCTCCCGTTTTCCCCCCTTCCTATTTTAGTTTTGTTCGGTCCAGTCCTCGTCCCAGTGAACATAAAGGCGTAAAGCTATCAGACCCCGTTCTCACAGCATCTGGTCAGGCTAGACTATCAATATTTTCCGTCGCGTCCCACTATACGAACTCATGGGCGTCACCAGGGGGGGGGGGGGGGGGGGTGCGCTGGGTGCGAACGCACCCCCCCCCCCCTTCAGAACCTTAAAAAAAAAAAAAAAAACAAAAAAACGCTTCAGTCTGCGAGTGACCTCAACGCCGGACACTAAATAATTGTTCTTTTTTATTTTTCTTCTTATTTTTTTTTTTAATTTTGCATCAGGAGGAAAAAAAAACAAAAACAAAAACAATCGCACCCCGGCTCTGGCAGCATTGATGCTATACATACAGTGTTTACTATATCTATAGACCGTACCGTATACGTAAGGTATATTTCATTCAATTCATTGTGCAACGGATTATCAATTCAGAAAATGCAAAAGCTCCGTCGTATGGGAGGAAGATACCCCACCCACACCCTCCTCCCCCGTTATAGGTCTCCAATCAGTGGCGTAGCGGTACCAGAACAAATATCAAAATGGTAATTCAAGGATCAGTAAACTGCTTTTGAAATTGACATGAAAGGGTGAGCAAGAAATTTTTTTTTTTCTCTAAGATTTATTTCAACCATAATTAAAGAGGCATCAATAGTGTGAAATATTGTTAAAAAAGCCCGGAGCCGACAAAAGATTGTGATTCCTGGTTGGCATTCTGAATGATGAAAGGAGGATGGAGCAGTGCACTCAGAACATCCGAACGGCAAAGAGTCGCTGCAATGTTGCGCAATGTGATGTGGTCACCTCTGTACCTTACACTTCGTTATATCAAAGCTAGATCACTGAGTGTTGCTTTACGTACTATAGTCTATATTAAAATGCCTTGCATTGGCAATAATAAGACTTGACCTGGGCTATTTCCCAACTTTTCCTTGTATAAAACACACACACACACACACACACACACACACACATACACAAACACAAACAATTAGGGGATGCTCTAAAGTGCAGATTTGGGACATCCTTCCCCCGCTTGGTCACTTCGACGCCCCCTCGCTGGTCATGACCTCCCCCAACCATGAACATAAACCGACATAATTATACTCCCCCTAATTTCCAAAGCGAAAAAACAAAGCTACAAACGGCAGTTTTTGGATTGTAAAATGTCAAAATTTTCACGCTCGCTCGCTCCGCTCGCTCGTATTTAATCACTATACATACTTTGATGCCATTCTCCTGATGTTGCTGCCAGTATTAAAGTGCCAGCAGTTGCACCCGATGCGCCCCCCCCCCCCCTCCTTAATTTCCAAAGCGAAAAGGAATAGCTACAAACGGCAGTTTTTAGACTGTAAAATGTCAAAATTTTTAAGCTCGCTCGCTCCGCTCGCTCGCATTTTCATCAATTCAATTCAATTCAATTCAAACTTTATATTTTTTCCAAAAAGAACTTAAACATTTTACTTTCTTTGGTAACATATAGAATAAGGTTTCATAATCAAAACAAAGTAAATCGAGAAAACATGAAAATTGTGGAACCTTGGGGTAATAAAAACGTTGTAAGGAAAATTGATTGACTGAAGTGATACAGACAATGTAATTGCTATGCCATTCTCCTGATGTTGCTGCCAGTCAATTGCCAGCAGTTGCGCCCAATGCGCCCCCTCTTAATTTCCAAAGCGAAGAAATATAGCTACAAACGGAAGTTTTTTTGACAGTAAAATGTAATTTTTTTCAAGGTCGCTCGCTCCGCTCGCTCGCATTATAATCCTTAATCCCATTCTCTCCTGATGTTGTTGCCAGTAATTGCCAGCAGTTGCTCCCGGTGCGCCCCTGCCTAATTTCCAAAGCGAAAAAATATAGCTACAAAGACGGTTATTTTTTTGCCTGTAAAATGTCAAAATTTTCAAACTCGCTCGCATTTAATCGCTTTGTCATTCTCCTGATGTTACTGCCAGCAATTGCTAGCAGTTGCGCCCGGTGCGCCCCCCCCCCCCCCCCTTTTGATTTTCAAAGCGAAAAGATTGTAGCTAAAAACGACATTTCTTAGTTTACTCTGTAAAATGCCAAAATTTTCGAGCTCGCATGTTATCGTTGTGCCATTCTCCTGACGTTGCTGCCATTGCCAGCAGTTGCGCCCGGTGCGCCACCCCCCCCCCACCCCCTTTTAATCTCCAAAGCGAAAAGATAGAGCTACAAAACGGCAGTTTTTGGACTGTAAAATGTCAAAATTTTCACGCGCTCGCTCGCTACGCTCGCATTAATCGTTATGCCATTATCCTCATGTTTGCTGCCATGCAGTAATTACCAGCAGTTGCGCCCGGTGCGCCCCCCTCCCCTTCATTTCCAGAGCGAAAAAATATAGCTACAAACCCAACATTTTCAAGCTCGCTCGCTCCGCTCGCTCGCATTTAGTTGTTATGCAATTCTATTTTTTTTCTTTTCACTAACAGTCCCTCCGTGGGAGGGGTATCCCCCTCCTACACCCTCTCCCGCTCGGTTGCTTCGCTCCCTCGCCTAGGATCTC